>NC_086452.1:416108149-416733774 GCF_028390025.1 Pseudophryne corroboree | reverse complement strand
GAAGGAAACGTCCTACCCACCTACCATGGAGGGAGCCATTTTGTGGAAGCAAACTTACTGTGTATTCATGAGATTGCAGCTTTTCAGTTCAGTAGGAACCAGTGCATCCTTGAGCCCCAAGATGTTTGAATTCATTGTGTGTAGACGTCTGCACTTGGAGGTTTTATCCACTTTTGGATATCCCCCTTCTCTTTAAGCAGTGCCATATATAGTACATATGAGATCTTTGCTCTGACCTATCTGCTGTCGTGGTCCCTGGACCAGACTGGAAGAGTGATGTCTGCCTGGGTTGACCATGGCCCCTGGCCATTCTAGTACTGCATTAGCTTCTCACCTCAGTCTGGGCAGGTTTTAGATACCCGCAATTGATTTTTGTCCTGCTGAGATAAGGCGTAGCTATAAATAGTTAGATGGTGGAGTTCTGGGTGACGCCTGCTGTGCACAAGTGTCGTCACTATTGAAAGAGCACACAAACAATCTCTTTATAAGTGTTAAGCAGGTTGAACCTTATCTAGTAATTGTAGGGGAATGTACAAGAACTCTTATGGGCCCTACACATTCGACGACCCGCCGCCGAGCTGCCCGACAGTTGATACGGCAGACTGGCGACCCAGCGGAGGGGGGAGTTGACGGGGGTAGTGAAGTTTCTTCACTCCCCCCGTAACCCGGCTCCATAGCACTGTATGCTACTATGGACGAGATTGTCCATATTGGCTTGCATGCATAAGCGACCCGGCACCAACGATGAACGAGCGCAGGGCAGCGCATCGTTCATTGTCTGTGCCTACACACTGAGCGATATGAATGAGTTCTCATTCATTAATGAACGAGAACGTTCATATCGTTCACTTATATCGCTTAATGTGTAGGGCCCATAACTTTCGTTCGAAAAGGTTTGATGAAAGAATAATTGCGTATCCAATATCAACTAAATTGCAGTGTAAACATAAAGCTGCCCAGTATTTAGGGATGATTCTGAGTTGGAGCAGAGTAAAAAAAAAAAGTAAGTAATTCCCCTTTCACACCAAAATTTCGGGTTTTACCCGGGATTTGGAACACTGGGCCAAATGTATTAAGCCAATGGTTCTCAAACTGTGTGCCGTGGCAGCCTGGAGTGCCTCGGGACGCTTGCAGGGGTGTCCTGGGTTGGTGGTCCAGGACCAATTAAAATTATTTATGGTCAATGTAATAAGCGAAACCAGTGCAGGTGGCTGCCAATCATAACACATGTGGGCAAACAGAAGCACATCTTGTCCCTCACCACACAATTGAGCCTAAGGATGACCTATAAACACAGTATACTTAATTCAGTATTTCCTTCTAAATTTCTCAGTTAGAAACTTTTGACCTAGGGGTTCCGTGAAATTTTTTTTTGCTACTGTAGGGCGCCATAATTCAGAAAAGTTTGGGAACCACTGTATTAAGCCTTAGAAAGTGATATAGTGGAGAAGGATAAAGAGTGATAAATGACCAGCCAATCAGTGTCCTAACTGTCATGTCACAGGCTGTGTTTGAAAAATGACAGTTAGGAGCTGGTTGGCTGGTACTTTATCACTCTTTATCCATCTCCACTTTATCACCTTCCACACCGCGGCGCTGACCTGGGTTATTCCCGAGTTGGCACCATTCACCCGTGTGCGGTGGCTCTCTTCTACTGGTGCTTGGAGAGGACATCATCTTCAAGCCCTGGGAAATCCGATCTCCACATGCTGTAAATGGGACCCCAGACAGACGACCCAGGTTACCCTTTTACACTGCCGGATACACGGTTCCCATCCTTCTCGCTACCCAGGTTGAATTTAGATTTAGGAGGGGTGTGTCCAAATTCAAGTCTAAATTGCAGTGTAAAAATAAAGTTGTTCAGCATGTCTGAGCTACATGCAAAAGCAGACAATATTTACCTTGCATGCAAAATAATAAATAAGAGTATTTGCAGCACCCCATATATGGTTTGTCCAGGTGCAAAGGTTCTTGCTTTTTTACTTTGCTTCCAACAGAGAATCATCCCTGTGTGTGTAGAAGAGGCAAAAGCTTTCAGGAATTTCTGCAAAAGCAAAAGACAAACAAATTATTACCTGTTTTATTCAGATGCAATTGTGCATCCTAAAGCTATATTTGCTCTGAACTTTAAATGAGACCCTTAGGGGTTGATTCAGTTATGAGTGATTCTGCCATGTTGTATGTACAATAGATCAACTGCACTTATCATAGTCCCTAATTGGTGTAATTTAATGTGCACCCATAGGGGTTGCAAACTACAATGTACAATTTTAGTGGGAAATCTTCACAATTTAAGTGAGATCAAGGGACTGGCGTTACAGGACTGTTCCAGGGCTGCATCGCCCGCACATCACCACTAATTTAATTGACCAGTGTTTCTCTTATTGTTGCTGTGTCCCCTAAAACACCTTACTTGTACTACTTTCAGACTGAAGTCGGGGCTTCGACCCTGCTTTTTCCAGGGCTATTGAACATGGGTTGGACCTGGGACCTAGCGCCTATACCCCTTTCACACTGCACCTTGGTTCCGGGTTATTCCCAGGTTGAGTCCTTTAACACAGAACCCGTGTCTGCCCTGCATGTCACTGTAGACACTCCCTTGAGGCGGGCCTCCAGATACACAGCCAATCAGCTTTGAAAGGTAAACTGTGTTGCACCATTCACAAAGCAGGCTGCACAGGTCAGTCCTGGAAATAACCCTGGTTGCGGCTATAGCAGGGGTAGGCAACCTGCGGCTCTCCAGCTGCTGTGTAACTACACATCCCGGCATGCCCTGCCACAGTTTTAGAACATCCTAACAGCAAACCTGTGGTAGGGCATGCTGGGATGTGTAATTCCACAGCAGCTGGAGAGCCGCAGGTTGCCTACCCCTGGGCTAGGGTCAAGGCCCTCGGCAATTTGTACCCGGTGTAGACTCTTTCACACTGAGCCATAACCCAGGTAGCCCGGCTTGCCCTGACAATATCCTAGGTTTTCGCTTAGGGGGAAAGGGGTATTATTTGCACCATCAGTCCCTGGTTACAAAACAGCAGTTCTTAATCTTACGTCTCTGCTCCGCAGTTCTACAAACATTCTCCTATTTACATTGCTGCATATTTCATACAAGCAGTGACTGCTGAGACAGTCTCAGCTACTTAGTCTTTGATCTTGGCTTGTTGGCAGGCACAGTATGTCTTGTGGACATGTTTAGTGGCTGTAGAATCATTACTCCACCAGCAGTTGGTTAGTGTCTTGAGGTTAGGCCCACCCTGCTTTCAGAATTTGCTTTCTAGCTTAATGTGTTGCAAGATCGGAAATTAAACTGTGAACTACAAACTCTAGAACGTGCAAAACCTTTACAGTGTATCCACTAGGCATGTGTACGGTTATGATGGCAATCCCCTGCAGTTATATATAATTGTGGATGAGGCTTATACAGTATGTAGGGTTTGGCTATAGCTGTAAATCGAATGACAGCTTAAGATTGTGTTATAATGACGTCCTGTGCATCCTAATTCCAGTTCATCAGTGCTGAACGTTAACGGCTACAGATCAGTTCTGTGCAGCTGAAGCCTTTCTCCGAGCTGCTGAGATCCAGGTCCTGGGGGGAACAGACAGTAGGTAAAATGACGAGTGCGGGGCTTATACAAATTCCTGCATCGTTCTGCTTCAGCCATGTGGACGGCCTACCTGTGTTCTGCATCATCCTTGTTATAAAACTGTTTAATGCAACTACATTTATACAAGTCATAGAAGTGCAGGTGACTTGCAGTTTCCAGATTACTTGACAGTCGCTTGTGTGTTCTTCCTTATGATATATATATGATTTCCTGATAAACATTGCAGTGAGGAAATCATGCTTGTTTACATTTATCGACATTTGCACTTACCCCATGGATCTTCCCAACGCTGTCACCCAGAGGGGAGGTTCAAGGATTTATGACGCAATGGGGGCGTGATGATGCAATGAGGGCAAGTGTGTATATCAGGATGTGTGCACCACTGCGCTATGAAGCAAATTGCGTCCGTACGCAGTATTGGCTGATGACGCACATCCCGAACCCATGAACGAAAAGCACTATCCGGTACAGTGATCTACTCAGATGCTGCATAATTGACATACCTATATAGAAATGAGAATTCTAATAAATATGCTTTGTAATCCATTGAGTTACTGTAAAGGGGGGTACTCACGGGAGAGATGTGTGCTGAGCGATCTTAACACAGACCGCTCAGCACACATCTCTCACCCCGCTCAGCACAGCGCGATGTGCTGAGCGAGGGGGAAAGCCGACGGGGGGCCGCTCACTTCACACAACGGTGAAGTGAGCGACCCGCTAGATTGAGCCTGCATGCAGCTCAATCTAGCATCGGCGATAGCGATGCACGGGGCCGCGCATCGCTATCGCTGGAGGGCATACACACGGCAGATCCGTGCTTAAAATCTAAGCAATCTAGCAAGATTGCTAATGGGCCCTACTCACTTGGCGATGTGCCGCCGAGGTGCCCGACGGCCGATACGGCCGACGAGCGACCCGGCGGCGGGGGGGCAGTGACGGGGGGAGTGAAGTTTCTTCACTCCCCCCGTCACCCGGCTGCATTGAAGTGCAGGCAAATATGGACGAGATCGTCCATATTGGCCTGCATGCACAGCCGACGGGAGATCAGCGATGAACGAGCGCGGGGCCGCGCATCGTTCATCGCTGGAGTCTCCACACTGAAAGATATGAACGAGTTCTCGTTCATTTATGAACGAGATCGTTCATATCTTTCAGAATATCGCCAAGTGTGTAGGGCCTATTAGATTTTAAGCACGGATCTCTCCGTGTGTTCCCCCCTTAAGTCAATTAAAATATAAGTTACGTGTAGTCCCCGTATCTTATCTTTTAATGTTTGTCCTAACACCCGTAAGATTGCTGGAGCCCCGGGGGCTGCTGCAGTGAAGCCGTGTTTCCCAGGGCTCTGTAATACCATCTCTGGGAAAATAAATACCAGCATTTCTGCCCTGTAATAATACTGGCACAGAGATCTATTTTCACCAGCGGGGCAAGGCAGCCAGTGACCTGCTGAAACATAAGGCATGAAGGCAGGGTTCTCATGAACACAGCTTCAACTTACAGTATGCTCTCTGTCTAGACCCAGGGGCTCACGATTCATCAGCATTTCTGCAATTCAACCAGTGACAAATCAGCCTGCAACTCTGTCTGGCTTGGGCAATTAGCATGCACAATGATATCTGATTCATGTAATTACTGGTTTGATCGTCGCTAAGCACTATGTACTGTACTTAAATAGGGAAAACTGGAGGATTCGGTAATATGGGGACAGGTGAGACAGTGACACTTAAATATTCAGTATCACACATCTATAACATCCTTTCAAATCTCCCCGGGGCGACAGGGAGGTCCACATGAAATAGCAAATCTACAGGTACCGTAAATTACTAAGGCGTGGATTATACGGACAGGTCTTTTGCCAGAAGATAAGTTTCTGTGTCAAGGCTCCACTTTCCCCAGTCTATGAGTTAAATGCAAATCACGTGTAGAGAGTGACATGTGTCTATGTAAAAACACCTGTACACTATTTGTTTATGGAATACAACGCACACATTTTTTTTGTATATTAAAAACGTGTGTATTATGTTTAATTACAAGTAACAATGTTTTCCTGTGCTGTAAAGTAAAAAAAGGAAATGAGTAATCTCCCCTGATCTGTGACCCGTACAAAAACCACTAACCCTACTGCGATCGTTTGCGTGCGAAAGCCTTGGGAGACATTGGGGGTAATTCAGACCTGATCGCTCGCTAGCGTTTTTTTGCAGTCCAGCGTTTGCATAGTCGTCGCCCACCGGGGAGTGTATTTTAGCTGTGCAAGTGCGCGATCGCATGTGCAGCCGAGCGGTACAAAATAACTTTGTGCAGTTTCTGAGTTGCCCAGAACTTACTCAGCCGCTGCGATCACTTCAGCCTGTCCGGGGCCGGAATTGACATCAGACACCCGCTCTGCAAACGCTTGGACATGCCTGCGTTTTTCCAACCACTCCCAGAAAATGGTCAGTTGACACCCACAAACGCCTTCTTCCTGTCAATCACCTTGCGATCGACTGTGCGAATGGATTCTTCGTAAAACCCATCGCACAGCAAGGATCCGCTTTGTACCCGTGCGACACGCCTGCGCATTGCAGTGCATACTCATGCGCAGTTCTGACCTCATCGCAGCGCTGCAAAAAACGCTAGCTAGCGAGCGATCAGGTTTGAATTACCCCCATTGATACATAGGGGTCGATTCAATTCGGCAACTTATGAATAGCGCCGGGAATTAGCTCCCGACGCTATTCAATTCAGCTCCAGTTAAGTCGGCGAAAGCCCGTTCTCGCCGACTTAATAGGTAGTTTTGTCGGGAGAACGGGCATTCTCCGACTTAACTACCCGCGGCGATGCTGATTCCCGACAGAATCAGCCTCGCGCCGGCCGCGAGGAAGCACTTTTGTCGGTTTTCTTCTCTCGCCCCCCGGGGATGAGAGAAGAATTCCCGACAATTGCGGGTGAGTAGCAGCTGAATTGAATAGCGTCGGGAGATAATTCCCGGCGCTATTCTTAAATTGCCGAATTGAATCGACCCCATAGAGAGAGAAAAATAGTAAGTCGGGTGCCAGTTCTGGTTTTCACCAGCCCAACTGTTGGAAGTCACCACAAATCCTTAATAAGCCCATAGCACAACAGCAGCTTGCGAGACTGATCTTATTGCTGATCCATCTGTCTGGGAATGGGTTAAAGCTCAGATGGCGGAGAATGTTATTTGCCATCTGCCAAAATGTAAAAGAAAAAGAAAAAAAAAAAGGATCTTTTAAATATTAACTCGACGAGATGACATTTGTCAGGCACTATAGAAACCGTATCTGCCTTCCTCTCCGGCGGACTTAACCCTTTCAGGCCCCGAGTTTGTGCAATACTATTGGCATTTCTTTTGTCATTAAAATCTCATTTTAAAATGAAATGATGCGTTTTTGTGATCAATATCATGTGAATAGAACGACGGGTTCTCAAGTTATGTGTAGTTTAACAAACAGAAATTTATCTTTGTTTTTTTTTTTTTTTTTATCTGCAATGTTCCTTCATGTTCCTAATTATCTTTATTAAAGGATGAAACGAGATGTCTCCTGTAAAACAGCTTTCAATAACAGACCTTTCTGTGCTTCTGCCGGTTCTCCCTGTCTAATTTGTTGGGAGGGGGCATTGCCACGCCTCACCAGATTTGGCCACGCCCCCAGTACTGGCCTCGTGGCCTCTCTGTGTGTCCCTGCCTAGAGATAATTAGCGCCTTGACAGGATGGACACCTTATAAGTGTAGCCCCTTCATGATATCCCTGAGGGGAGGTTGAAAACTTAGGTACGTATGTTACACCACCTGTCATATGCAGGAAATACAGCTTATAATGTGAAATACATTGAGCATATATTGCCTAATTCAGGTTCCAACCATTATTTTTGAGAAAAAGATGCTCCTGCATTTTCTGCGGGGGGGGGGGGGGGGGGGTGCAGAAAATGCGATCCCCTCTGCCTGTCAATCAGGCAGAGGTGGTCGCAGGGCAGGCGACGCTCAGTTTCCAGTGAGGAGATTGCAGCGTTGCTGGGGCGTTGCGGCGTGAGTGAAGGCGGCCAAACAGGGGCGTGATCACGGTGGCTGCGTGATGCCACATGCAGCCGCCACGATCCCGAACATGGCGGCGGGACTCCGAAGCTGCGTCGGCAGGAGGCTTCCACAGTTTCTGCTAATAAGAAGAAATTGAGATGCGCTCGCAATTTCTGCTTGTTGAACTGGGGGAGGCGCCGGTCAGCCTTGCCCTGCGATGGCGGCCCTCAGCATGCCATCTAAAGGATTGAAAATTCTGATAATTAGCAGAATTTGCAATCCTTACTGAATTAGGCCCATATACCGTTAACCGCAGTGTGTTTATATCCCCATTAATCCAAATATTGGTAGGACTGTCCTGCTTCTTGGAACCCCAAAGGCCTATCGCAAATGGAACATAACTTTGTGGGTGTTTTGCGTTATTGGGAGCGTGCTTCTGTGAGATGGGCGCTGTGGCATATATTGTCTTGATTTTGCATTTCTAAATGGCGAGAGGTGCTTTGTATAAGTACTGCTTATTTGGTACACATAGTTTTGCAGACGTACTATCTCTGTAATAAGTAAGAACACTCTACATTCCTTCTCGCACTCTCTTGGCTGAGAATCACGAAAAAGTACATTCCAGGAGATCTCTGTTCTCTGGGCCTGGCGTGCTGCGCTGCCACTGAAACTGGCTCAGGGTCATTGTTTACATATGTGACAGGTCCCGCGCTCTCAGCGATACTAGACATACCAGCAGGGGAACTATAGCTTCGTTCACCAGCAGCCAACATTGTGTCCCACTCCAGTGTAAACACTGGTGCCATGCGAGGGAATTTGCATGTGCGCGTGATTTCCCTTCACTAACCCCCATCCAACCGGCGTAACCCCTGCAGTGCCGGCAAAATGGCAAATTGTAAAAGGCAATGACATTGTTGTAGTTAAAAAAATCTTTGCAGGGCTTTTAAATTATGCTCTGCTGATTAATTTTATCAAACTGCAAACAATGCAATGATTGGGTAAAGGTGGGTTCACACTAGAGCGACGGGGATTCGTTCAGACGTTGGAACGAATCCCCGTCAGCCCTAGATCGTGTGTACACACTGGGGCAATGCTAATGAAGGTCGGAAAAAACATGTTCCGTCCTTCATTAGCATAATACAGGACACCAGCGATAACGCTTCATTTTATGTGCAGCATATAGAACCAAGTGTCCATTGCTAGTGTCCGTGGGAGCGCACAAGCTCCCGTACACACTGAGCGATGTACGTAATATATAATTACGAAACTGCATATTGTGCTGACATCGCTGTAGTGTGTACCCAGCTTATCTCCTAATTGAGACAATTTTATCCCATTCCCCATGGCCTGTACAGATTATCATCATCATCTGTGCTCAGATCATTAACTTGTTTACCCATGCAGCACTGGTTGTCCTGTGAAGTAGCAGGCGCATAAGGGGCCTAATTCAGACTTTATCGCTAGGCTGCATTTTCGTACAGCCTGTGATCAGGTCTGAACTGCGCATGCGTTTGCACCGCAATGCGCAGGTGTGCCACACGGGTACAAAGTGGATCGCCGCTCAGCGATGGGTTTGTGCGAAGAATCCATTCGCACGGGTGATCGCAAGGAGATTGACAGGAGGACGCCGTTTGTGGCTGGCAACTGTTTTCTGGGAGTGGTTGGAAAAACACGGTCTTGATCCTCACCTCTGACTAACAGCTGTTCGATGAATGTAGACAAGGCATCGGCAACCTTATACACTATTGAGGCCACATTACGCAGCCCCTTAACTTTCAAAACTGTCGACACATTACCCTTAACGCTCAGTAATGCAATATAGTTAAATAGCCCCCCATGTGTAATAAAATAGCAAGCACTTTAAACAATTATGAAAAACTAGATTTGTTTATAATATTATAGTGTGTATTTGTTTATATATATTATAGTGTGTATGTTCTGTATATTTTTATCCATTGATGTTTAATAGTCCCTTTTGACGCCGTTTAACTGAAACCCGTATTCCGCCCGTGTTACACATGATGGTGTCCGGTTACTTTATCCACACCATATTTTTCCTCGCCTTTGCCAGTTGTTTTACTGCCATAACCTCAGCTAATACCACAATGCTGTTTATCCTGCCACATCCTACAATGGTATACCACAGCAATATCACCACTTTGTTTCCTAACGTGCCCTCGCTATCTGGGATCTCTTTACACTGTTGCAGTTTCTGGCGCAGCACCACAATGACTGAACCACATTACCCATTTCTTGGGCCGAATTCTAAAATGCAGTGCGTACAGTTTCATTAGTAGTTGGTAATGACACCCAGCGCAATGTTTTAGTGAGCTACAGCGTCCTCTAAAGTGACCGTTACATTTGCCAGTTTTAGAGTACAAATATCATGATTGGTGATACAAGTGGGCACAGTATTCCCCAAAACGTGTTTGCTTTTAAACTAATGTATAGGGTGAAATGTAATACGCTGCGAGTTGCAGGCTATACGGGACATATTTTTAAAGCGGCAATCATCTACACGGCAAAACCAGGTTGGTTTTGCCATTTACATGATTGCCGCTTTAAAAATACGGGCAAACTCGCACACAGTCCTGCACAGCCGGCATCTCGCAGGCTATTACATTTCACCCATTGGAAGGAATTCAGTTGTTTATCGCACTGGATTACCCGTCTAAAGTGACGGGAGATCGGGGGGGCGATATTCAATTGTGCCCAGAGGGAATGCAGTCAATTTACTTACAATCATACCGACTGTCAAAGTACCGTCATTTAAAATACCAACAAGGTAAAAATTCCGACATTTAAAATGTCGACAGGTTAAAAAGTTGACATGAGTTTTTCATGATTTTTTTCATTGAAAGCGACTTTGTTCATTCTTTACCGTCCCAGTGGACCTGGAGGGGGATCCTGACCAAAGTAAGGCGAGCGCAGCGGTACACTTATACAGTGTTTATGTCGACCTATGTTGACATACACACCAAAAAAATGAAAGAAAAAACTTGTCGACTTTTTGACCTGTCAACATTTTAAATGTTGGTATTTTGACCTTCTCTGTATTTTAAAAGTAGGTATTTTGACCTTGTCGGTATTTTGACCGTCGGTCAATTGTTGTCGTATTTTGCCCGTCGGGATTTTGAAGAGAGGTCAGGTTTAGCAACGCAAAGCGGCTAAACCCGATCAGAGTAATGGCCGTGACACAAAAAGTCACATTTGACCTCTCAAAAGGATCACTTTTCGCTCATTTCAGCTTGCCACCTCTGGGAGTTGCAAGCTGCAATGTAGGCGCCGGCAGCTAATCACGCCCGAATCCAGCAACATTGAATAGCTCCGCTGAGCACCATCTACACATGCCGGCGAGAAAACAGTTGAATTCCTCCCATATTGTTGGATCTAACCCTTCCCAAATACTTCATTCTTAAATTAACGGGATATTGCAGAAGATGTTTTCTGCACCTGGTTCCTACAGCATACATGGAGGGAGAAAACTGGATTTGAATAACATGGATATTACGTATCCCCGTCAGTCTCCCTGAAGATACCTTTCAGTGAAAGTGACAAGTTGTTTAAATGTAAATCTCTCTCTAAAAGACAAGCTATTGATGGTTGTGTGAATACATCTGTAACCTCAAGGAATATGCACGGTGTGGAGGGAAGACGGTCATAATCCTAAAGGATAGTATCGCCTTTAAGAAACCAGCGCTGGGGCTCACCTCTTTTCTTTAACTGTTATCAGGCCCGGCGACAGGGGGGGTCAAAGGGGACACCCGTACCGGGCCCCAGCATTGTGAGGGGCCCCAAGGTTCTGGGCAGTAAGAATGGCTGCGGGCTGTTACAGTGCGGCTGATAATATTGGTGCATAAGTAGTGGATTTACTGGCCCTGCGGCTCTTTGATTAATACATTTTTACTTCCTGGCCCGGCAAACAGTCAGCGATTGGATTCCGGACAGCTGCCGGGTGCCACTCTGTCTCCTCCTCTTGCTCACCGCTCTGTTTTGTGCAGCGCTGCCTGTGCCTGCGTGTGATGTGTGACACATCACACGCAGGCACAGGCAGCGCTGCACAAAACAGAGCGGAGAGCAAGAGGAGGAGACAGACAGAGTGGCGGCTACACGCTCAGCCTCAGAGAGAGGAGCCGACTAGAATGATGAAGGTGTGCAGGCTGCAGCCAGTGACCTGAAGAATAGAAGATGAGCTGCTCCCGCGGAGGGGAAGTGGGGTAGGTTGTTGTTGCAGCAGCTGAGGTTCTGGATGGTGGTAGCAGCAGCAGAAGGCCCAATACAGCTTCCAGCAGCTTTCCCATCTGTCCTGCTCCCTGACTACAGCAGTACAGTAGCCTGTACTTGCCAGTAACTCCTATTCTAATACAAAGCTAGTGCAGTATACAAAATTGACAATGTGCGATTTGTCCCAGATGAAGACACATCAAACACTACACTTGTACATGTGAATTTGTATGTATATGTAGATATATGTATAGTGGTGTATCTGTATGTGCAATAGTGTATCTCTATGTGTATATGTATATTGGTGTATCTCTGTGTGTATATGTATATTGGTGTATCTCTGTGTATTGGAGTATTTTTATATGGATAAGAACATGTGTATTGATGTATCTGTAAGTGCAGTTGTACAGGTGAACCTCTATAAGTGGCAGCGGAAGCCGATGGTCGGGGAGGATGGGAGGAGGTCTGGTTGTGGTAGTAGCGGCTGATGTTCTAGGGGTTGGTAGCGGCGGACCAAGGCCGGGGGGGGGGGGGGGGGGGCAGAGATCTTACTGTACCGGGCCCCAAGATTTCTGTTGCCGGCCCTGACTGTTATAAATTGGTGCAGGTGCACGCCTGCAGTGATCCTAGCCGCAGGTTTCTCGTCATAGCGCAAGAAGGAGGCTACATTTGTTTGGTGCTTGGAGATGAGATTATCTCCAAGCGCATCCTCTTCCTATGGTGTGAAATGGGTTCCAGGTCGTATCGATTCGGCTTACCCGCTCCGCAAGCCGCCCGCTGTCAGTAGTGAAATAAAAAATAATTTCAACTGGCCCCTTTCAGACTGAGCTGCAACCCGAGTTATTGCTGACGGTCTGAAAGGGGTATAAAAGTATGATCCTCCTAACTTACAGGGATTCCGTATAAATCATGCTGGAATCCATCATCTAAATGATGTTTAAAAAGAGACGGATGCCACAGTGATATATTCATGTACGAGGTATTTATACAGTGAGGAATGTAAAGTTGATTTTTAATCATCATGCTAATTTATATTATAAATATCTACCGATGTGAGTTACACATACAGTGCCTTGCTAAAGTATTCACCCCCCTTTGCATTTTTCATGTTTTGTTGCCTCACAACCTGGAATTAAAATGGATTGTTTGAAGGTTTGCATCATTTCATTCACAGATCATGGCTACAACTTTGAAGATGTGTGTTTTATTGTTTCTCTGACGTCCTAGTGGATGCTGGGAACTCCGTAAGGACCATGGGGAATAGCGGGCTCCGAAGGAGGCTGGGCACTCTAGAAAGATTTATGACTACCTGGTGTGCACTGGCTCCTCCCACTATGACCCTCCTCCAAGCCTCAGTTAGATTTTGTGCCCGGCCGAGGTTGGATGCACACTAGGGGCTCTCCTGAGCCTTTAGAAAGAAAGTATAGAAATTAGGTTTTTTATTTTCAGTGAGACCTGCTGGCAACAGGCTCACTGCAGCGAGGGACTAAGGGGAGAAGAAGCGAACCTGCCTGCTTGCAGCCAGCTTGGGCTTCTTAGGCTACTGGACACCATTAGCTCCAGAGGGATCGACCGCAGGCCCAGCCTTGGTGTTCGGTCCCGGAGCCGCGCCGCCGTCCTCCTTACAGAGCCAGAAGCAAGAAGAGGTCCGGAAAATCGGTGGCAGAAGACATCAGTCTTCACCAAGGTAGCGCACAGCACTGCAGCTGTGCGCCATTGCTCCTCACACACACTTCACACTCCGGTCACTGAGGGTGCAGGGCGCTGGGGGGGGGCGCCCTGAGAAGCAATAATAACACCTTGGCTGGCAAAAATACCACAATATATAGCCCCAGAGGCTATATATGTGGAAAATACCCCTGCCAGAATATAGGAAAAAGCGGGAGAATAGTCCGCGGAAAAGGGGCGGAGCTATCTCCTTCAGCACACTGGCGCCATTTTTCCCTCACAGCTCCGCTGGAAGGAAGCTCCCTGGCTCTCCCCTGCAGTCTACACTACAGAAAAGGGTAAAAAAGAGAGAGGGGGGGGGGGGGGGGGCACTAAATTTAGGCGCAGTATACATTTATATAGAAAAAGCAGCTATAGGGGACATAACTCAGTTAGTCCCTGCATTATATAGCGCTCTGGTGTGTGCTGGCATACTCTCACTCTGTCCCCCCAAAGGGCTTTTGTGGGTCCTGTCCTCTGTTGGAGCATTCCCTGTGTGTGTGCGGTGTGTCGATACGGCTGTGTCGACATGTTTGATGAGGATAATGATGTGGAGACTGAGCAGATGCCTTTAGAAGGGATGTCACCCCCTGCGGGGCAGACACCTGAGTGGATGAGCTTATGGAAAGAAATGAGTGCACGTATAGACTCCTTACATAAGAAATTTGACGACATGCCAAATGTGGGACAGCCGACTTCTCAGCTCGTGCCTGTCCAGGCGTCTCAAAGGTCATCAGGGGCTCTGAAACGCCCGCTACCTCAGACCGCAGACCCAGATGTCGACACTGATACTGACACCAGTGTCGACGACGATGAGTCTAACCTGATGCCCACTAAGGCCATTCACTGCATGATTGAGGCAATGAAAGAGGTGTTACACATTTCTGATATAACTACAGGTACCACTAAAAAGGGTATTATGTTTGGGGAGAAAAAACTACCCGTAGTTTTTCCCCCATCAGATGAATTAAATGAAGTGTGTGAAGAAGCGTGGGCTTTCCCTGATAAAAAAATTGGTAATTCCTAAGAAGGTACTAATGGCGTTCCCTTTCCCGCCAGAGGATAGGTCACGTTGGGAAATACCTCCTATGGTGGATAAAGCGCTCACACGTTTGTCTAAAAAGGTGGCACTACCGTCTCCGGATACGGCCGCCCTCAAGGAACCTGCTGATAGAAAGCAGGAGGCGATCCTGAAGTCTGTATATACACACTCAGGCATTATACTTAGACCAGCTATTGCGTCAGCATGGATGTGCAGTGCTGCCGCCGCGTGGTCAGATAAACTGTCAGAAAATATTGACACACTAGACAGAGACACGATCCTGCTAACCATAGACCATATCAAAGACTCAGTCTTATATATGAGAGATGCACAGAGGGAAATCTGCCGGCTGGCATCTAAAGTAAGTGCATTGTCCATTTCTGCTAGGAGAGGCTTATGGACTCGCCAGTGGACAGGAGATGCAGATTCTAAAAGGCACATGGAAGTTTTGCCTTATAAGGGTGAGGAATTATTTGGGGATGGTCTCTCGGACCTAGTTTCCACAGCAACGTCTGGGAAGTCAGCATTTTTACCCCATGTCCCCTCACAGCCTAAGAAGGCGCCGTTTTATCAGGTTGTCCTTTCGGACCCAGAAAAACAAGCGTGGAAAAGGCGGGTCTTTTCTGTCCAGAGGCAGAGGTAGGGGAAAAAGGCTGCAACAAACAGCAGGTTCCCAGGAGCAAAAGTCCTCCCCCGCTTCTTCTTCCAAGTCCGCCGCATGACGGTGGGGCTCCACAGGCGGAGCCAGGTACGGTGGGGGGCCGCCTCAAGAATTTCAGCGATCAGTGGGCTCGCTCACAGGTGGATCCCTGGATCCTTCAAATAGTATCTCAGGGGTACAAACTGGAATTCGAGGCGTCTCCACCCCACCGGTTCCTAAAATCTGCCTTGCCGATTGCTCCCTCAGACAGGGAGGCGGTGCTAGCGGCAATTCACAAGCTGTATTCCCAGCAGGTGATAATCAAGGTACCCCTACTTCAACAAGGCCGGGGTTACTATTCCACACTATTTGTGGTGCCGAAACCGGACGGTTCGGTGAGACCCATTTTAAATTTGAAATCCTTGAACACATACATAAAAAAATTCAAGTTCAAGATGGAATCGCTCAGGGCGGTTATTGCAAGCCTGGACGAGGGGGATTACATGGTATCCCTGGACATCAAGGATGCTTACTTGCATGTCCCCATTTACCATCCTCACCAGGAGTACCTCAGATTTGTGGTACAGGATTGCCATTACCAATTCCAGACGCTGCCGTTTGGACTGTCCACGGCACCGAGGGTATTTACCAAGGTTATGGCGGAAATGATGATACTCCTTCGAAAAAAGGGAGTTTTAATTATCCCGTACTTGGACGATCTCCTAATAAAGGCGAGATCCAAGGAACAGTTGTTGGTGGGAGTAGCACTATCTCAGGAAGTGCTGCACCAGCACGGCTGGATTCTGAATATCCCAAAGTCACAGCTGGTTCCGACGACACGGCTACTGTTCCTGGGTATGATTCTGGATACAGTCCAGAAAAAAGTGTTTTTCCCGGAGGAGAAAGCCAGGGAGTTGTCATCTCTAGTCAGAGACCTCCTGAAACCAAAACAGGTATCGGTGCAATCGCATCTTCAGATGCATCGCTTAATAACCCTGTCTCCAAGAACCAGGGTGTCTCTACTGTGGTGGCTGCAGAGTGCCCATCTTCTAGAGGGCCGCAGGTTCGGCATACAGGACTGGGTCCTGGTGACCACGGATGCCAGCCTTCGAGGCTGGGGGGCAGTCACACGGGGAAGAAACTTCCAAGGACTATGGTCGAGTCAGGAGACTTCCCTTCACATAAATATTTTGGAACTAAGGGCCATTTACAATGCCCTAAGTCAAGCAAAATCCCTGCTCCTACACCAGCCGGTGCTGATCCAGTCAGACAACATCACGGCAGTCGCCCATGTAAATCGACAGGGAGGCACAAGAAGCAGGATGGCAATGGCAGAAGCCACAAGAATTCTCCGATGGGCGGAGAATCATGTACTAGCACTGTCAGCAGTGTTCATTCCGGGAGTGGACAACTGGGAAGCAGACTTCCTCAGCAGACACGACCTCCACCCGGGAGAGTGGGGACTTCATCCAGAAGTCTTCCAGATGCTGGTAAACCGTTGGGAAAAACCACAGGTGGACATGATGGCGTCCCGCCTCAACAAAAAGTTAAAAAGATATTGCGCCAGGTCAAGGGACCCTCAGGCGATAGCTGGGGACGCTCTAGTGACACCGTGGGTGTACCAGTCGGTTTATGTGTTCCCTCCTCTGCCTCTCATACCAAAGGTATTGAGAATAATAAGAAAGCGAGGATTAAACACAATTCTCGTGGTTCCGGATTGGCCAAGACGAGCGTGGTACCCGGAACTTCAAGAGATGATCTCAAAAGCCCTTATCTGATTTTTCCATATGGATAGGGCAGAATTGAGGACTCGTCCCCAGTTTCTCCCTAAGGTGGTGTCAGCGTTTCACCTGAACCAGCCTATTGTGGTGCCTGCGGCTACTAGGGATTTGGAGGACTCCAAGTTGCTAGACGTTGTCAGGGCCCTGAAAATATATGTTTCCAGGACGGCTGGAGTCAGAAAATCTGACTCGCTGTTTATCCTGTATGCACCCAACAAGCTGGGTGCTCCTGCTTCTAAGCGGACTATTGCTCGCTGGATTTGTAGTACAATTCAGCTTGCACATTCTGTGGCAGGCTTGCCACAACCAAAATCTGTAAATGCCCATTCCATAAGGAGGGTGGGCTCATCTTGGGCGGCTGCCCGAGGGGTCTCGGATTTACAACTTTGCCGAGCATCTACTTGGTCAGGGGCAAACACGTTTGCAAAATTCTACAAATTTGATACCCTGGCTGAGGAGGACCTGGAGTTCTCTCATTCGGTGCTGCAGAGTCATCCGCACTCTCCCGCCCGTTTGGGAGCTTTGGTATAATCCCCATGGTCCTTACGGAGTTCCCAGCATCCACTAGGACGTCAGAGAAAATAAGAATTTACTCACCGGTAATTCTATTTCTCGTAGTCCGTAGTGGATGCTGGGCGCCCATCCCAAGTGCGAATTGTCTGCAATACTTGTAAATGGTTATTGCTAACTAAAGGGTTATTGTTGAGCCATCTGTTGAGAGGCTCAGTTGTTTTCATACTGTCAAACTGGATATAGTATCACGAGTTGTACGTTGTGATTGGTGTGGCTGGTATGAGTCTTACCTGGGATTCAAAATCCTTCCTTATTATGTCAGCTCGTCCGGGCACAGTGTCCTAACTGAGGCTTGGAGGAGGGTCATAGTGGGAGGAGCCAGTGCACACCAGGTAGTCATAAATCTTTCTAGAGTGCCCAGCCTCCTTCGGAGCCCGCTATTCCCCATGGTCCTTACGGAGTTCCCAGCATCCACTACGGACTACGAGAAATAGAATTACCGGTGAGTAAATTCTTATTTTTTTTGTTTTTTATTGTGAAGCAAACAATAAATAGGACAAAATAACAGAAAACTTCAGCGTGAATAACTATTTACCCCCCTAAAGTCAGTACTTTGTAGAGCCACCTTTTGCCGCAATTACAGCTGCAAGTCGCTTTGGATAAGTCTCTATGAGCTTTCCACATCTTGCCTCTGGGATTTTTGCCCATTCCTCAAGGCAAAACTGCTCCAGCTCCTTCATGTTGGATGGTTTCCGCTTGTGAAGAGCAATCTTCAAGTCTGACCACAGATTCTCAATTGGATTGAGATCTGGGCTTTGACTAGGCCATTCCAACACGTTTAAATGTTTCCCCTTAAACCACTTGAGTGTTGCTTTAGCAGTATGCTTCGGGTCATTGGGGCTGATTCAGACCTGATCGTAGATGTGCTAAATTGATCAGTCACACTGACATGCGGGGGGAAACCCAGCACAGGGCTAGTCCGCCCCGCATGTCGGTCCCTTCCCGTCGCACAAATACAAAAGCATCGCACAGCGGCGATGCTTTTGTACTGGGAGAGTAGCTCCCCACCAGCGCAGCTCCTGCGGCTGGCCGGGAGTTGCTCATCGCTGTGAGGATCGCAGCGGCTGTGTGTGACATTACGCAGCCCCCCCTCCCCCCCCCCCAATGGTCCCCAACACGCCTAAGTTGCCCGGACCACGCCTCCTAAATGGCGGCCAAATGCAGCAGCCGGCCCGCCCCCTCCCGCCCAGTGACTGCCTCTGCCTGTCAATCAGGCAGAGGCGATCGCAGGACTGAGACAGTCGTCAGCTGTCTGCCATGCGCCGGTCAGACCTGATCGGCTGCTGTGCGAAAATGATCATGTCTGAATCAGCCCCGTTGTCCTGCTGGAAGGTGAACCTCCGTCACAGTCTCAAATCACAGGCAGACTGAAACAGGTTTTGCTCAAGAATATCCCTGTATTTAGCACCTTCCATCTTTCCCTCGACTCGAAACAGTTTCCCAGTCCCTGCTGCTGAAAAACATCCCCACAGCATGAAGCTGCCACCACCATGGTGTTCTTGGGGTGATGGAATGTGTTGGGTTTGCACCAGACATAGCGTTTTCCTTGGTGGCGAAGAATTAAATTTTAGTCTTATCTGACCAGAGCACCTTCCTCCATACCTTTTGGGGAGTCGTCCACATGCTTTGGCAAACTCAAAACGTGCCTTCTTATTTTTAACACTAAGTAATGGCTTTTTTCTGGCCACTCTTCCATAAATCCCAGCTCTATGGAGTGTACGGCTTATTGTGGTCACATGCACAGATACACCAGTCTCTGCTGTGGAACTCTGCAGCTCCTTCAGGGTTACCTTTGGTCTCTGTGCTGCCTCTCTGATTAATGCCCTCCTTGCCCGGACTGTGAGTTTTGGTTGCCGGCCCTCTCTTGGCAGGTTTGTTGTGGTACCATGTTCTTTCCATTTGAAGATGATGGATTTGATGGTGCTCCGGGCGATCATCAAAGATTTGGATATTTCTTTATAACCCAACCCTGACTTGTACTTCTCAACAACTTTGTCCATGACTTGTTTGGAGAGCTCCTTGGTCTTCATGGTGTGATGCCTCTTGCTTAGTGGTGTTGCAGCCTCTGGGGCCTTCCAGAAAACGTGTGTTTGTACTGACAGATCATGTGACACTTAGATTGCACACAGGTGGGCTTCATTTCACTAATTATGTGACTTCTGAAGGTAATTGGTTGCACCAGAACTTTTGAGGGGCTTCATAGCAAAGGGGGTGAATACATATGCACATGGCAATTTTCAAATATTTATTTATACAAATAATTTTTTAGATACATTTTCTCATTTCACTTCACCAACTTAGACTATTTTGTGCAGATCATCACATAAAATTCAGGGGAAAAAAAATGTAATTACAGGTTGTAATGCAACAAAATAGTTAAAAAGCCAAGGGGGGTGAATACTGTAGCAAGACACTGTATGCCGAAACTATCCAGCACCTGACCATTAACACGCTCTGCCTAGTTCCTTCCTCCTAATATACTTTATTTTAAAGCTAGCTTTTAACCCATTCTTGAAAGAGAGATAAGGAAACAGATTGGTAACTACTGGTTTCAGGTCAGTATTTGGTTCATAAAATGCTGTAAGTAATCTCCCAAGTCCTTTATCTGTCTTGGAGAACTAGTTGTTAAAGGTAAAAATTTTGTATCTGATGAAACTGGGTGTCTGCAACAAAGATGGTGCTTCGCTCTACATGGAGGGGTCAGTGCCGAAGAGAGCGGTGTTATCGCTATTGAAGGAAGTGTGCACAGCAAGGATAGTGGTGGTACAAGTTCTACTGCAGTCCTGTTGCTAGCAGTGTCTCAGGATAGCTATAGCAGAGGAAAACATAAAACAGTGTCTGTCTGCTACTCTGTATTTCCCTTGAAAACTACTATATCGGGGGTAGGCAGCAGTTTTGTTTTCTTTTAAATCCGGACATTTTAGACCCCCCCAAAAAATGTCTCGAGTGCCACCACCATTGCAGCAGTGACAAACATTTACAAAGGTATTGGATGGGTTGTAATAATGTTAGTGGCTTCCCTATCTTTCTTATTGGAAGCTAGTTTGCTCAGGTTAGATTAATAATTTGTAGTCTGGGGATGCTTCATAATGTTTTACTGTTATTAGACTGTGAGCAGAACTAACATGGTATACTCACGAGAGGCCCTGGCTTCCCTGGGTATGCAGGCCATGCTTGAGTTTGGAGTGTGCCAATGTTACCCCTGCCACAACGCTGCAGTAAGACCGTTTTTTGCTAGGATAACCCGGGTTGTGGCTCAGGGTGAAAGGGCCCCCAAAAATTATCCCGGGTTCACTGATCCGGAAATCCAGCAGGGTTGGTCCTGGGAAGGGCCCAGGTTAAGGGGCAGTGTGAATGGGTGACCCCCTATGGAGAGCCGCTCAACGGCGCTTGGATATATTGTAATCTCCAAGCGTTGGCAGAGGAGAACCCTCAACAGTAATCAGGGTCCAGACTGTTCAGTGATCTGGGCTGGACCCGGGTAGTAACGGGACTGACCCTGAGAGTGTTTCTCTAAACATCCTTCAGTGCCACCTAGATTTGCTTAACCGTGTACAATAATCTCCTACACAGAGTCTATGTCCCTGATATGTACAGTGAGAGTCAGACGGTGGTGTGTGCATCATGCTGCTTGTTATCAGAGTCCTCACTGCCACTAATGATGGCACTTCTGCTAGGTGCCATCCTGAACATCTTTGCCACCAAACTGCTGTATATGTCCCTGAAGTAGAGATCATTGTGTTAAGGCCCCCATCCACTACTCAGACTTGTCTGAACTGCAGATCGCATCAGATTTCTCTTGAACTCTCCCGGAAGCGTCCCGGGAATTGGATCAGACCCTCGCTTTAATTTTCACTTCAGATATATCTGATGCACACATGCAACATTTATTATTATTATTTATTACCAGTTATTATATAGCGCGCACACATTCTGCAGCGCCTTACAGAGAATATTTGCCCATTCACATCAGTCCCTGCCCCAGTGGATCTTACAATCTATATTCCCTACACACACACACATACATTCACACTAGGGTTAATTTTTGTTGGGAGCCAATTAACCTACCTGTATATTTTTGGATTGTGGGAGAAAACCGGAGTACCTGGAGGAAACCCACGCAAGTACGGGGAGTATATACAAACTCCACACAGTTAGGCTTAAGGTGGGAATTGAACCCATGACCTGTGAGGCAGTAATGCTAACCATTACACCATCCGTACTGCCCATACATGTGATTGATCTGATGCTGCTGCCTCCGCGTCCTGTGGTGGGTGGGAGTGGCCAGGGAGATGCCAGTCAAGTGATGCTTCAGATGAATCTGATCAGATACATCTGAAGTAATAAAAACACTCCGATGTGCACCTGTTTTCTTCAGATTGGGATAAATAGTTGGGGCAGCCTCAAAGATCTGTAGTTCAGACATATCTGACACGGGAGTGCGCATCGGATCAGAAGAGCCATCCGATGTGACACTTTTCTTCAGATTTTTGGGTCAGATGCGTCGAAATCTGAAGAAAAGTGCCCAAGTCGGACTAGTGGATGGGGGCATTTAGACAAGCAAGGCAAAGCCGTGGCCTGCCTACCCACCATACAGCATTGACCTGTTAGGGTGGGTACTTACTAGGATGACAGGCAATCAGGCCGAATTCCCATTGGCCCGGACTGTGGCCCTTATTCAGAGATGGACGCAGATCTGTGCATGCTCAGCCAAATCTGCGTCCATCTCCTCGCAAGATGGGGGCTGCCCAACGTGTGAGGCCGCCTCCCGATATGTTCGCAATTAGATTGTGGACGCTTCGGAACTAAGGTGGACCCCTGGCAGTGCAGCCTGGCCACGCTGTCAGGTAGTCGGCCGGCATTTTTTTTTATTGGAGTGGCTGCGTGTGACTTCACGCAGTTGCTCTAATAACAGTCCCGGTCCGCCTCCCAACGCCGTGTCGCTGCCCTTCGAACGCCCGCTGATGTGAACCACATTGCGGTCGCATCCAACAGGAATGTGACCGCAATGTGTGGGGTTTTTACGGCCACTGCATATGCTCAGTTTGCCTCCATCGCCAACCTGCGGTGCGGGCCGCACTAGCGGCTGGTCCTGAATGACCCTCTATGCCCGATTGCCTGTATACACCAGGAAGATTTAATGAATGACTGAACGATCACTGTCCATCCCTCGTTAATATGCATCGGGTTGCATGTGATATATTCCGGTTGGCTGTATAGTAGGGCTGATCAGAAGATGTTGCATGCGACCAGCGGGAGCGTGCAATCACGGGTACACACTGCGTGATGAAGATGATTTATCGTGCAGATACAGTAATTCTTCCCGACATCATGCTAGTGAGTACCAACCCTATAGCTGTTGGAGGTGAGAAGAGAGGGGCAGAGATAAAAAGGGAAAAGAGAAAAGCAGAGGAGAGAGAAAATGGGAAAGGGGAGGTTGGTGGAGAGATGGAGGTAGGGAGACCATTTCTGTGCTGTCAGGCTGGCGAATGACTGGCCCAATATATTAGTACTACATATAAAATTGTACAATCTTCATAGTAGATTGGGTTATACGTGCATTTTCAGATGCCCAAAAAGTTTAAGTGCTACCCTTGTAAAGGTAAATTGTGAGCGCCTACCATTTAGTCTTAACAAAATGCTCACGTGCCATAAAATATTTACTTTTTTTTTTTTTTTTAACATGCTTCATGCACAGTTATAAAACATGGATTTAGCATAGACCCGTATTTTGTATGCGCATATGAAAAGGTGTTTAATCTTGAGAATTATAACCAGTATTACAAATGTGAGTAATACAGTGGGTTTTTTTTTTTTTTTTTATGGAGTAATTTTCTCAAAGGGGTCTTCTTCAACTTACTATATATATCTACTAATGTAACTGAATACATTCCTTTCCGAATGGTACTATATATCCATTAGCTATTCTTGGCGAGGTCCAGTCAAAGACCTCTCCTGATTACCCTTTGGTTCTGCTCGTCTTTGCTTTGTAGCAGGTGGATCCGACATCCTCTAGAGCAGCGGCAAGTCTTTCAAGCAGAGTCATAATTGACTTAAGTAACTTTATTTCACGACTATGACATTGTATTCGGACTGAAATAGATATTAAAAAAATCAGTGTGAATTTACTGTTACTTAAAACCACAACGTAGATACACTGTATGTTATCTCATTCGTTGCAGATTTGTACCTTTTTTTTTTATATGTGAGCACATAAACATTTCTATAACCTTTTTTTTCTCTCTCTGTATTTATGTAAATGTCAGCCATGACAAATAAAACAGCAATTTTTTGAGGTTTAATCTCTGCGGAGTACACGGGTTTACCAAATATCAACTCTTCTTTCATCTCATTAGTTTCAAAGAAAGGCTTCCTGTCCTTTGTGCTAAACAGAGCAGACCACGTGTGTTTGACTCATTTGTACAGATCGTTAAGACCTAATTTTGTCAGCTTGTATGGTTCGCCAGCCAGCGCCTCACTCCTGCTTCCTTTTTGGGATGAGAGGAGTGCGATTTGTTAAAATAAACTTTGCTAGCACAAATAATTAGATCTGTTTTTTCGTTTCTTCGTGCCGAGCCTGTGAAAACGCCGGCTCACATCTCTCATGTGGAAAACCTGGGGATAACAATGCTGCAGATTCAGATGGAATGTAAAGTTACACCCTGGAATTTTGGGCTGTTTCATTCCCCTGCATTAGAGGAAATCTCCAGTTTAGTCTACTGCCAGGTCATGAACATCCACAGACTCTGACAGTGAAATATTTTATATATATATTGCGGTGGTGGAAAAAAATAATATTTGGACAAAGTGTTCTTTTTTTTTTTTGCTTAGGAAATAAAAATATATATAATAAAACGGACTGCTGATAAAGATTATGTCACCAGTGTCGGAGATGCACAGGCGAGAGTGAGGGGATGGTGATAGACTGCGGGAGGCAAAAGGTGAGGTAGGTGGGGAGAAAGTCTTGATGGAGGGGGGGGGGGGGTTAGAGCAGAAGCTGGGGTAGAGTGATAGAAAGAATGAGAGGGGAGGGGGGGTGGAGAAAGTATTGGCCAGAATGTTTTGGGAGGAATGAAAAGGGGGCGGGGGGAGCGGAGACAGAGAAAATAGAAGTAAATAAAGGTTAGGTAACTCCGCCATTGTAGATAATAATCGAAATAATAAGATGTATATCCACTTAAAATACTACTTAGTAATATATTATATATGTTGGTTCCATTACCATGAAAGGTGGGTTTGCTCTGGGGAGTCTTGACTATCCAGAGGTCAGTTTTAAACCCGTGAGACTTGAATGATTGGCAGTAGGAGGGACAATGAGTGTCATCCCATCGTGCTGCTGGGGATATGATTGCTGAGCCTCATTGCAGCAGCCTGGTACACGTGTGGATATGCTGATGATTTTGTGGGTATCTGTCATTTAGTATCTCACTTTCTGTATTATGTAGTTCCCCCACTATCTTGTACATCTTGATGTATGGCTTCATCCACCCATTGTAACCTATGTAGTGCGCCCAAGACATCTGCCTTGCTGGGTACTTTTCTTTGCATTTTACTGTAAGCTTTTGTCGTGGCCCCAAGACCCGACATGGTAAATACCACTGCAACTCTTATTTGTATTTCTGCGATAAAAGGCAATACAGAATTAGTGCTGGATATTCATTAACAGATCCATTTGTATATCATCCTATATTGCTTATCCCAGCCATTGTAATCTAAGTAGTGCGCCCGATGGCTCCCTCACCTGGGACCTTTGTGACTGAGGTGATCGACAGACTGGGAGCGGATCTGATGGTTCTTTGGCTATCTGGTGCTTTGTATTACATATTTTATAGGGATATAGCTGGCATCCAGATGTATGGGATGCCGACTGTCAGGAGACCAGTGCCGGAATCCCATCACCTGTCAAAATGCTGACGCTTGAATCCCAAACGTAAGTATCAGGGGGAGGTTAGAGTTGGGCTGTGGGGGGTGGAATATTAGAGGGAGGGTTAGGGTTAGGCTACGCGAAGGGAGGGCTAGGATTACTTTCTCACCCTGGGGCAGATGTATTAACCTGGAGAAGGCATAAGGAAGTGATAAACCAGTGATATGTGCAAGGTGATTAAGGCACCAGCCAATCAGATCCTAACTGTTAATTTACATATGGGAGCTGATTGGCTGGTGTATTTATCACCTTGCATTTATCACTGGTTTATCACTTCCTTATGCTTTCTCCAGCTTAATACATCTGCCTCCCTGTTTGGATTATGGCTGCCGGTATCCTAACTGCCGGTAACCCATACTCAACCCATTTTCTCTGACGTCCTAGTGGATGCTGGGACTCCGTAAGGACCATGGGGATATAGCGGCTCCGCAGGAGACAGGGCACAAAATAAAAGCTTAAGGATCAGGTGGTGTGCACTGGCTCCTCCCCCTATGACCCTCCTCCAAGCCTCAGTTAGATTTTTGTGCCCGGCCGAGAAGGGTGCAATCTAGGTGGCTCTCCTGAGCTGCTTAGAATAAAAGTTTAGTTAGGTTTTTTTATTTTCAGTGAGTCCTGCTGGCAACAGGCTCACTGCATCGTGGGACTAAGGGGAGAAGAAACGGACTCACCTGAGTGCAGAGTGGATCGGGTTTCTTAGGCTACTGGACACTAGCTCCAGAGGGACGATCGCAGGTTCAGCCTGGATGGGTCACCGGAGCCGCGCCGCCGTCCCCCTTACAGAGCCAGAAGAGACGAAGAGGTCCGGATCGCATCTGCAGATGCATCAGCGGATAACCCTGTCGCCAAGGACAAGGGTGTCTCTCCTGTGGTGGCTGCAGAGTGCTCATCTACTAGAGGGCCGCAGATTTGGCATTCAGGATTGGATCCTGGTAACCACGGATGCCAGCCTGAGAGGCTGGGGAGCAGTCACACAGGGAAGGAATTTCCAGGGCCTGTGGTCAAGCTTGGAAACGTCTCTTCATATAAACATTCTGGAACTAAGGGCCATTTACAATGCCCTAAGTCAAGCAAAACCTCTGCTTCAGGGTCAGGCGGTGTTGATCCAATCGGACAACATCACGTCAGTCGCCCACGTAAACAGACAGGGCGGCACGAGAAGCAGGAGGGCAATGGCAGAAGCTGCAAGGATTCTTCGCTGGGCGGAAAATCATGTGATAGCACTGTCAGCAGTATTCATTCCGGGAGTGGACAACTGGGAAGCAGACTTCCTCAGCAGACACGACCTTCACCCGGGAGAGTGGGGACTTCACCCAGAAGTCTTCCACCTGATTGTAAACCGTTGGGAAAAACCAAAGGTGGACATGATGGCGTCACGTCTAAACAAAAAACTGGACAGATATTGCGCCAGGTCAAGGGACCCTCAGGCAATAGCAGTGGACGCTCTGGTAACGCCGTGGGTGTACCAGTCAGTGTATGTGTTCCCTCCTCTGCCTCTCATACCAAAAGTACTGAGAATCATAAGAAGGAGAGGAGTAAGAACTATACTCGTGGTTCCGGATTGGCCAAGACGGACTTGGTACCCGGAACTTCAAGAGATGCTCACGGACGAACCGTGGCCTCTACCTCTAAGAAAGGACCTGCTACTGCAGGGGCCTTGTCTGTTCCAAGACTTACCGCGGCTGCGTTTGACGGCATGGCGGTTGAACGCCGGATCCTGAGGGAAAAAGGCATTCCAGAAGAAGTCATCCCTACTCTGGTCAAAGCCAGGAAGGACGTAACCGCAAAACATTATCACCGCATTTGGCGTAAATATGTTGCGTGGTGTGAGGCCAAGAAGGCCCCTACAGAGGAATTTCAACTGGGTCGTTTCCTTCATTTCCTGCAAACAGGACTGTCTATGGGCCTAAAATTAGGGTCCATTAAGGTTCAAATTTCGGCCCTGTCGATTTTCTTCCAGAAAGAACTGGCTTCAGTACCTGAAGTTCAGACATTTGTAAAAGGGGTGCTGCACATACAGCCTCCTTTTGTGCCTCCAGTGGCACCTTGGGATCTCAATGTGGTGTTGAGTTTTCTAAAGTCACATTGGTTTGAACCACTTTCCACTGTGGACTTAAAATATCTCACATGGAAGGTGTCGATGCTGTTAGCCTTGGCTTCAGCCAGGCGTGTGTCAGAATTGGCGGCTTTATCATATAAAAGCCTTACTTGATATTTCATTCTGACAGGGCGGAATTGAGGACTCGCCCTCAATTTCTACCTAAGGTGGTTTCTGCATTTCACATGAACCAACCTATTGTGGTACCTGCGGCTACCAGGGACTTAGAGGACTCTAAGTTGCTTGACGTTGTCAGGGCCTTGAAAATATATGTTTCCAGGACGGCTGGAGTCAGAAAATCTGACTCGCTGTTTATCCTGTATGCACCCAACAAGCTGGGTGCTCCTGCTTCTAAGCAGACGATTGCTCGTTGGATTTGTAGTACAATTCAGCTTGCACATTCTGTGGCAGGATTGCCACAGCCAAAATCAGTAAAAGCCCATTCCACAAGGAAGGTGGGCTCATCTTGGGCGGCTGCCCGAGGGGTCTCGGCTTTACAACTTTGCCGAGCAGCTACTGGGTCAGGGGCAAACACGTTTGCTAAATTCTACAAATTTGATACCCTGGCTGAGGAGGACCTGGAGTTCTCTCATTCGGTGCTGCAGAGTCATCCGCACTCTCCCGCCCGTTTGGGAGCTTTGGTATAATCCCCATGGTCCTTACGGAGTCCCAGCATCCACTAGGACGTCAGAGAAAATAAGATTTTACTTACCGATAAATCTATTTCTCGTAGTCCGTAGTGGATGCTGGGCGCCCATCCCTAGTGCGGATTGTCTGCAATACTTGTATATAGTTATTGTTACAAAAATTCGGGTTATTATTGTTGTGAGCCATCTTTTCAGAGGCTCCTTTGCGTTTATCATACTGTTAACTGGGTTCAGATCACAAGTTGTACGGTGTGATTGGTGTGGCTGGTATGAGTCTTACCCGGGATTCAATATCCTTCCTTATTATGTACGCTCGTCCGGGCACAGTATCCTAACTGAGGCTTGGAGGAGGGTCATAGGGGGAGGAGCCAGTGCACACCACCTGATCCTTAAGCTTTTATTTTGTGCCCTGTCTCCTGCGGAGCCGCTATATCCCCATGGTCCTTACGGAGTCCCAGCATCCACTACGGACTACGAGAAATAGATTTATCGGTAAGTAAAATCTTATTTTATACTCTTCCTTTACTTACATCAGGCATGTTCAAACTGCGGCCCTCCAGCTGTTTAGAAACTACACATCCCAGCATGCCCTGACACAGCTTTAGCATTCTCTGACAGCATAATTGTCAGGGCATGCTGGGATATGTAGTTTCACGACAGCTGGAGGGCCGCTGTTTGGACATGCCTGCCTTACGTAATGCATCTTCTCCTACCCTTGCAATCAGTTTCTCCGAGTACAGGTTCAGCTCTGTATATGTATAAATGTGTGTTTCTTGACTGATATATAATACAGTTGTGTACCCTGCTGTGTTCTGCGAGTTATATGCATTTTATATAATTTCATGTGTACTGTATTTGTATACGCACTTTGTATGGTGCTGCAGACCCCTTGCGCCATCCTACTGTATAAATAAATAATAATGTTGCTCGTTTTTTCTGTAAGTAGAATTGTAGAGACCTCGAGCTGATTATCGCTCACAGATATTAAACTTGACACAAGCCTAACCTGTTAAACAAGGCATTGCTATCCCTCTAGTATTCTGCCAGGGCTGAGGAGCATGACTTTAAGGGAAGCCTCATCATTCCTGATTACAGAAAAAATAAACTAGCCCACATAATGGTTTCATATGGCAGCAATCGCAGGGGAGGTCTAATTTCATTCTACTAACTCGCCCTCCCTATGTGTAAGTGGGTCCCTTCTAGCCGGGAATGAAATGCAGTGTCACGTATACCGAGAATCTGATCTCTTCTTTCCGTGTGTGTAATCTGCTGGCTCAGCAGTGTCAGGGACTGAGTCTTATTGTTTGACCAAACGTTATAGTAGGCCTATGTTCTTGTATGCGTGTAGTTATCAAGCCTACTATGAATGAAATTCCTTTAATGCTTAAATTGAGCCCTGATACCAGTGTGGACAGATCAATATTCAGGAGAATATACTGCAAAATGATGGGAAATGTGTGCTGATTTTATCAAAGGCTAAGAATGGGAGATGGACAAGGTTTACTTCCCCTATGGGGTCTATTTATGAAGCGGACATGAACCAAATCTCTGGTGAAATTGCCAAAGGCTCTGTCTTTGCATCACACAATCTAACAAGAGGTTAATTGGTAGTACCTAATTTTGTGCCACTTACGGTGATCTCCATAGAGCAGTGTTTCCCATCTCCAGGTATCGGAATTGAAATATGGCCGGATTGGCTTTTAACTATGTGGCCGCCACCTCGCCCCACCCGCCCCGCACACATAACTAACCGTATACCGCAGGCGTGCAGGTGGGAAACTCCACAGTGTCTCTCTTTCCCCCAGCGGCGGCGGCGTAGCGTGACCTCTCGCTGCGGAGCCGGAAGGAGGAACACGGGCAGCGTCACAGTGTCTGAGCGTCCTGTGGACGCTCAATGCTAATCCCTCAATCCCCGGGATTGAATCCCGGCCATTTTTGGCCCTAAATCCCAGGATCCCGCCGATCCCGGGATTGGCCTCCTTAGTCCTCGTGTTTTACAAATCTCCTAGTTGGCTCACAGGTGTAGTAATTACTGGCCGACACATTTTAAAAGATACACAAGTGGAGCTAATTATTTCACTTGTGATTCGGTGAGGAGATCTGGAAAACATGCCCTTTTAGGGGTCCCTGAGGACTAGAGTTGGCAAACACTGCCATAGAGGCCTATGGGATAGCCTTAATTTACCAAGGTTAGCTTTTCACTACAAGCTAGCTTAAGCTATACACTGTATGGGATACCTATGAACCTTCAAGGGGTTACCAATGGCAAAATAACATCTCAGGCTTAGCTTTCCCCATGTAAATTCACAGATATGGAACTGGGGGCAGGGTGTACTAAACCTGAAAATGCAGTTTTGCCCTTATTGTCATTAAGTACCAAACTCTGGATTTCGATACATTCCGGAACGTGGTGCCGGTGGGCTACGGTATGTTTAGATTGCATTATGTGCTTCTTTTCACATTCCTTCTGAGAGGGATCCTCCCAGCGGCTTGCGCTTCATTCTGCGTATGCACAGGAGGACTCCCAGGTCATAAACCAGAGGTCCTCCTATTGCAGAGGACAGCTCTTATTAACTCCAGTATTTATCCAATAAGCAGCACGATGTATTGTATCCACGATGCGATGCATAGTATATCCCGCCCTGAGGATGTTATCGGACCATCTCATTTAATGAGTGAGACTAGCATATTGAAGTTTCCCTTTAAATTCTTACACTATTAAAATGCAGCGATATATCAGTGGTGGGGCAGCTCACTACAGCAGCAGACGGTTGCGTAACCTTAATGCTGTTAGTAGAGGGTGCCACTTTTTTTTTTCCAGCAGCGCGAGTTGTTCTAAGCTGTTTTTCCATTCCTCCGACATTACTAAATGTGACAGATAGCTCAGAGCCATCTCTGTGTTAAGCTTTCAAAGATGTTTTGCTTTTAACATCAAACACATGGGTAGCGTTTGTGCACTTGACTTGCTGTCTGTCCTGAGGCTCAGACTTGTAGCGTTAAGGCTTGATGCAATTTAGTTTCATTTGTTACTTGATTTCTGAGCGTTCCACCAGGAGGTTATCTCTGAAAGCCTTGTTGATCGGAGGAGCTGTACTGAGCGATAGTCATTTCCCCAATACAAGACTTCAGTTTTCCATAAGTTAATGCTTGTCTGATTTTTATTTTATCGATTGTAACCTAATGTGTTTGTGTGGGTTTGTGCATATAAATACCATCTTAAGCCAAAAAATACATTGGGGTCTATTCTATTCGGCAACTTAAGAATAGCGCCGGGAATTAGCTCCCGACGCTATTCAATTCAGCTCCAGTTAAGTCGGCGATGTCCCGTTCTCGCCGACTTAACAGGTAGTTTTGTCGGGAGAACGGGCATTCTCCGACTTAACTACCCGCGGCGATGCTGATTCCCGACAGAATCAGCCTCGCGCCGGCCGCGAGGCAGCACTTTTGTCGGGTTTCTTCTCTCATCCCCCGGGGATGAGAGAAGAATTCTCGACAATTGCGGGTCACTAGCAGCTGAATTGAATAGCGTCGGGAGCTAATTCCCGGCGCTATTCTTAAGTTGCCGAATAGAATAGACCCCTTTGTGTCTTGTTCATAAAAAAACCCACACTTTTTTAATGTGATGACCTCAATTAGCACGGTTTAATCTCCTGGATGCTGCTAAGACTGTGTTCCACTCATTGGTCATCTCCAGATCAGACTACTGTAATCTCCTTCTATCTGGCCTCCTTGATTACTACCTCTCCACTCCACTGTCATCTTCCTCTCCAAACGTACAACGTCCACCTCTCCTCTCTTACAAGCCCTACACTGGCTTCCCTTCAGAATCCATGTCAAGCTTCTCACACTCGCTTACAAAGGACTCATCCATTCCCCTCCCATTTACATGTCTGACCTTATCTCTTACCACCCACCCTCTTGGCTCCACAAATGCATGCTGCCTCTCCTGCCTACTGATTACGTCCTCCCACCTCCAAGATTTTGCAGGTGTTGCTCCCTATCTCTGGAATTCTCTGCTTCTCCTTATCAGACTCTCAACCTCTCTACAAAACTTCAAACAGGCTCTCAAGACCCACTTCTTCATCAAACTCACTCATCTCTCATCCTAACCCTCTGTTCCATGCTCATTGCTCCCCCATCTGTGTCACCCGTCTCTCTGCCCCTTTAGAATGTAAGCTCTCACAAGCAGGGCCCTCTACCCTCTTGTGCTTTTCCCTCTCTTACATAGTCTATCATCTGTTCCGTACTGCCTATAATGGCACCTAACTCACGGTTTCTGCCACCTTGATTCTTATTTCAGTGTCATGTCTACTGATGCAGCTATGTTTATATAACAAGTATTTGTCCTGCGTTGTCTTGTACTGTAAGATGCTGTTTTCTTGTTGTGCGCGTTTGTTTATGTACTTTGTTGGGCGCTGTGGAACCCTTGTGGTGCCTTATAAATAAAAGATGATTAATAATAATCATGCTCGTTAATGGAGTTCAGTCGAAATGACTTGAAGTGAGGCATGCACAGTGATGCAGTTCATGTCATTAGCCCCTGCCCACCTCTCCACAATAACATGATTTGCATCATGGTGCAGTAGTGCCGTGATTGAAGTCATCAGGCCCCGCCCACTTTCATATGATTATGTAAAATAGATGCTCACGCACCAGTGGCAGGGCCTGATGGTTTTAATTTTATCATCAAGGCCCTGGTCTCTTCACAAGATATAGAGAAAGGATCCAGGAGAGCAGCCTGGACTCCCGGGAGTCTAGAAAAATTCCTTTATAATGTTTCCGGTTAAATAGGATCTATTTCAATTAGCAATATATTGAGTTGCACAGTCATGAATAAGTTGAAATGGATGTTCACTGATGCTGCTTTCACATCGCAAAACCTGCTTTTGAAACGGTTCTTAAAACGGGTCTGAGCAGTTAAACCCCCTTCACATCGCATGTTGTAACCAGTATATTACCATTTCATTACCGTTTTGGTACCTTTCACACTGAACCCGTTTCACCCATACAAAACAATGGTTGTCATTTATAAATGGACTTTTCTGGCCCACACATTATTAATTAATTATTAATAATTTGGATAGTCGTACAATGGAACCCAGCAGTTTGTAGCATTTTAACCAAGTTTTTATATATGAGTGCATCCTTGACTGTCCCAAATATTTGTATGCAGATTTCCTCATCCCCTCTGATTCTTAGCAGCTCCCTTACCTCTTGTATTTGCAGTGAAAACGCTTCTAAACCCACTCTCATGTGTCTCCTGTGTGTAACAACCAGTTTCCTGGTTCTGCCTGGTGACATCACACATGGAGACAGCTTATCACCTTCTGGGGCTTGCAAATACCGTTTCAGACCCTTTCACACTGCACAATGAAACTGGTCTGAAACGGGTAGGACCCTGCTTTTTTACCATTTCAAAATACCGGTATTTTGTAAACGGTAAATTGAAGGTGACCCTTTCACATCGCAGCTCGAACCGTTTGGGAAGCCAGTAAAAACGGCAAATTACCAGGTACAAGCTGCGGTGTGAAAGGGGGTATGAGTGAGCTTCTGGCACTTTACCTGTAGGAACAGACCGTGCGACTAACAGCTAATTGAATGTGCGCCAAAGAGTGGATCTGTAAGCTCCTAGTATGTACACTAGAGATATAAATTAGTAGGTTTACCATCGATAATGCCATTAGTGGTTAACTTCGGTAGTATGAAACCATCAACATGGAGATCCGTTTATGATTTCACCCACTGGTGGTTATCCTGCTCAGCGTCCAATCAGAGTTGGGGGTGTGGCTTCACTGGTCACATCGGGGAGGCGAAGCTATACTCAGTGTCCCGGCGCCTATGGCGGAGAACCATTGTTCTCTGCCATCGATGGCAATACCCTCATCCGTCGGTGGTTAACCACCGATAGCCGATGGCCATCCTAACCTCCAGCTATTTTGTTTGCTAAACTAGATGGACTGAATATTCATTCTTATGCATGGTGATGTCAGGTTCCCAAACGTACCCACTTTTGGCAAGGCAGTGCTAATCTGACGAGCCCCCCCCCCAAGCAGTCGCATCCAGTCTTTGCTTTGTCCCAAATACACGGGACTCCTGGGAGTTCTCCATTACTGAGAAAACGTTTTGCAATTCATCTGTGATTATGAGGTTTATTTGCTGTGACAAGCTTGCTTTTAGTGACATTTTTTTTCTCTGCCTAATAAATGAAATGGCAATCATTGTTTTACTGTCCTTGGTTTATAACAAGCGTCTGCTTGAAAATCTGAGATAATTGCTCACTTTTACATTCCCTGCCTAAATGCCTAAAATTTGCTTCAAATTATTCATCTTCGATCTGCTCAATTTGCTCGCTCCTGGCGTTGTTGTATATACTGCTGATATAACATCCACGTTATAAAACTATATGGTGTATGATAGAGCGTATTAGGATGATTGATAAAATGCATCTTTACTGATCATTGAGCAGCTCTCAGATCTGGGTAGCTCTCAAATATTGCAGCGTACAGCCTCATGTTACAGCCCAGGGATCATGCTGAATCCCTTTTTTGTCTGTGTTGTCTCCCGGGATGGTGATGGAAAAGTAACATGCAGAGATTGCCCTTAGGGACAGGCAAGGGGTAGACTTGGGCAGTTTAGGGAGAGGTTCCTAAAAGCAAGGCAGGGCTTTGATGCATCTGGTGAGTGATGGTGACCGTAAGGACACCATGGCTTATACGGCTTTATCGCCAATATAAAAACTATTTCTCGCAAGTACAAGGTCCAGCAAAGGTCAAGTTATCATGCCAGGGTAGCTGCTTGCAAATAACAGGGACTTGGCGGGTGTCTCCACTGTGCCAGAATGTTAAAGCTGCGGGTCATTCGTGGTCTCTCTCTGTAGTTCTCAGTCATGTAAAGGGCGATGTAATCTGAGTAATACAGTCTAGACATGTTAACTGTTCACAATTTCCTTTATACTCTTTCACTGTGGAATATTGCAAGAAATGCACACGCAGAGAGCCAGTGCTGTACTCAGAGATGGTTTGAATTATTGACTGAGATATCATGTTAAGAATGGTGTACACATCTGCCATAACTCGAACAGTCTGTTTATTTCCGCTTTATGACCTCCATCTATTTTATGTCTGTTTTCTCAGTCTAGGGGCAGATTTACATTTTTGAATTATATTTTAAACACTGTGGGGCCCATTTATAAATGGAGGCCTTCGTGCTACAAACAAGCAAAAAAATACATGCAGCTCAAATCTGGCATAGTGCGGTGATATACTACCGGCGCTGTCCTTGGGAAGATGGCCTGCACTCGCTAATAAAAGTATCGTCCAGTTCCTGTCTTTTATGATAATAGATAACATCTTGAATGGTGTATCGCAACACTATCAGGATTCACACCTTTTCTCTGTCATTCAGTTGGTAATATTTGACCGGGTATTGGTCGTTGTATAGACACAACTTAGGTCAACCATGGAAGGTCGACAGGTACAATAGGTCGACATGGTCATTAGGTCGACATGGACTAGGTCGACAGGTCAAAAGGCCGACATGAGGTTTTTGACTGTTTTTGGTGTCGTTTTCTCTGTAAAATGACGGGGAACCCAAATTAGTGCACCGCGTCCCCTCGCATGCTTCGGGCAGATTACCGTTCCAATTGTAGTCCGCGTGGATCGTTAAGTATGAAAAAAATCCAAAATATGAAGAAAAAAAATGTGAAAAACTCATGTCAACCTTTTGACCTGTCGACCTAGTACATGTCGACCTAATGGCATTGTTGACCTTCAGTGGTCGACCTAATGAGTGTTGACCTAAGTTGTGTCGACCTAACGACCATAACCCATTTGACCTTCTATCTGGCGTAATGTCTCTTCCCCTGAATATTGGGAGTGTGAGTGCGGTGCTGGAACAGGCAGGCTATTAGCAATCAGTAGACCAGTCCTACACTTTCTGCTGTTTTAAAATTATGCTCCGGGATGTAGGTTCCTCAACTTGTTTGGCTTCTCTACCGGCATCACGCATTCAGTGTGTATTCTTATGCACCATGATAACCTAGAGATCTGGATCGAGCTTATTAGTTGTACAGCTAAAGTCGTATAATCCTTTTAAACTGCTATTAACTACAGATATCTTCAAATGCATTGTTTACTGCTTTAAAAATGTGAATCGTCTTTACTAGAGTAGTCCAAATGGTGATGTCAGCTAAGTAATGCAAATAAGCTGGCTGAGACTTAATTTAATATTGCTAATGAATTAAGTACTGTCAGCTAGAGGGGTCATTAATCAAGTAGCCAATCAGAGGCGATTAGATAGTGCTGCTGATAGTCATTATTGCGGGTCACTGCACCAGCCTATCCAGTGCCCCTAAGAACTACAACTCCTAAATAGTGCCTCTTGGGGGGTGGGTGGGGGGTGTACATCTGTAAATGAGCCTCCTGTATTGTCGGTTTACACTCTAGTACAAGGAGAAACTCAGCCTATTTATGTATTTGTTTGTTTTACTTATTTATTAACTGTTGTATAGTGCAAACATATTTCCATTCCTTATCACATAGGCACACACATAAACACTGTTTTTTCTTTTTTTTTCTTTTGGAAACCAATTAACATACAAGTTGTCCAAAGGCCATATTTGGAGTTAAAGTGGTCCTGACCTAATTGGAGCCAGATAGGATTGCAGCATGACTTTGTTTTCCTTCTTTTTGTACCATGTATCCTTCTGTTACTGCTTAACAGAATAGAATGGCCTCCATGATGGCAAGTTGATCTCATGATCCATCCCACATGTGGAGGCCAGAGTGACCAGTATCTGGCAGAAAGCTTCTTGTACAGTATGTCAGTGCCCACCTGTAGAGCACGAAGGCTGGACACTTGTCACTGGCTTAAGGCTTCATGAGAACTCTGTTCTTGAGTGTTTTGAACTTTATCAGGGCATTATGGGTTGCCCTCAAAGGACATTGCAGTCGGGCACAATTGGGGAAAGTTGGATGCTGAGCCACCTTTGCAGATCTATTGAGGGTTCGCCTACTAAGTGATTTGTCTTTGAACCTGAGCATCTGATTTTCCATGTGCAAATTGTCTCACTACAAGGCTTGACTGAGTGGCCAATTTGAAGTCCCAGGGACCTATAGGGTCTTGTCATCAAGCATTCACGAATATGCCGTTGAGATTGTGGTTCTATATACTATTCATACTTACCATTTAGTTGAGATTCACCCCTGATGAAGTCTTGGAGAAAAGACGAAACGCGTTGGATTGTCTTCTTATGAAGCTCATGTTAAAGAAAAAGTGGATATTACAGAATATCACCTGTAAATTGCTACTGTGGTCACTGCTCTGTAAAAAGGGTGAAGCGAGTTACCACTTTTTCTATGTACAAATATTGATTGTATGTTTTTACAATAATAAAAGTTTTTAGATGGAACATGTCACCATTATGTTTTAGGAGTAAAGTTTTTTAAAAGGGTTTGTTTACATTATTAAGTATTGATACATATACATAGTATCTGAGGTTGAAAAAAGACAATTGTCCATCGAGTTCAACCTATTTGTGGTGTCCTATGCATGATGATTTGACTAAAATTTCTGACTGATGCTGCTGTCAGCCATTGCATTTTATCCCTATTTATAGTAACTATAATGCATGACTATGCACCATACCCCTGGATATCCTTTTCCAATAGGAATTTATCTAACCCATTCTTAAAGGTGTTGACAGATTCCGCCATTACAACTCCCTCGGGCAGGGAATTCCAAACACGTATTGTCCTTACCGTGAAAAAGCCTTTACGCCGTATTGTGCGGAATCTCCTCTCCTCTAACCTGAGCGAGTGTCCACGAGTCCTCTGTGTTGATCTAACCAAAAACAGGTCCCGCGCAAGCTCTGTGTATTGTCCCCTTATATATTTGTAGATGTTGATCATATCCCCTCTTAGTCTCCGCTTTTGCAATGTAAACAAGCCTAGTCTTTCAAGCCTTTCCTTGTATTCCATCGTCTCCATGCCCTTAATTAGTTTGGTCGCCCTCCTCTGTACCTTTTCAAGCTCCAGGATATCCTTTTTGTAGTACGGTGCCCAGAACTGTACACAGTATTCAAGGTGTGGCCTCACTAGTGATTTATATAACGGGAGTATAATACTCTCGTCCCTAGCATCAATACCCCGTTTTATGCATGCTAATATCTTATTAGCCTTCTTTGCTGCAGTCCTACTTTGGATACTACTTCTTAGCTTGCTATCTATGAGGACACCTAAGTCCTTTTCCAGTACAGAATCCCCTAATTTTACCCCATTTAGTAGGTAGGTGTAATTTTTGTTCTTGTTACCACAGTGCATTACCTTACACTTGTCTGTGTTGAAGCGCATTCTCCATTTGGCTGCCCATGCTTCTAATTTAACTAAGTCGTTCTGAAGAGACTCGGCATCCTCCTCTGTATTTATAGCCTTACATAATTTGGTATCATCTGCAAAAATTGACACCATGCTCTCTAGACCTTCTGTTAGGTCGTTAATGAAAATATTGAACAATAGCGGTCCTAATACTGAGCCTTGCGGCACACCACTTAGCACTTCAGTCCAAGTTGAAAAAGATCCATTAACCACAACGCGCTGCTTCCTATTATCTAACCAGTTTTTGACCCAAGTGCATATTGTGCTTCCTAGCCCTGATTCTTGTAGCTTGTATATAAGTCTCATGTGTGGTACAGTATCGAACGCTTTGGCAAAGTCTAAAAAGATTACATCCACGTCCTTATCCTGATCTAGGTTTGCGCTTACTGTTTCATAAAAGCCAAGTAAGTTGGTTTGACAGGATCTGTCCTTCATAAACCCATGTTGATTCCTTTTAATGACCTTATTGGTTTCAAGGAACTTCTGAATACTATCTCTTAGAATACCTTCCAATACTTTCCCCACTATAGATGTAAGACTAACTGGTCTATAATTACCTGGTTCAGCTTTACTTCCCTTTTTGAATATAGGCACTACTTCCGCTATACGCCAGTCTTTGGGAACCATACCTGATATAACTGAATCCTCAAAGATCAAAGATAGCGGTTTTGCCAGTTCAGAGTGAAGCTCCATTAGAACCCTTGGATGAATACCATCGGGCCCTGGTGATTTATTAATCTTTAAATGTTTTAATCTGTCACAGACTACTTCCTCGCCTAAATAAGTACCTATCAGTGTGATATTGTCATTATTGAGATTGTGTGTCAGTCCCTGAATTGGGTCCTCTCTAGTGAATACTGTTGAAAAAAACTCATTTAGTGTGTCCGCTATGTCATTATCATTTTTGCTTAAGACTCCCAACTTGACTTTCAAAGGGCCTATACTCTCCTTTTTTAATCTCTTGCTATTAATGTATTTAAAGAATTTTTTGGGATTCGCTTTGCTTTCCTTTGCTACTAGTTTTTCAGTTTCTACTTTAGCCGCTCTTATTTCCTTTTTGCAATTTTTGTTACATTGCTTATAGTGCTGAAATGACTCTGCATCCCCGTCAGATTTGTATTTTTTAAATGCTCGCCTTTTCTTGCCCATAAGTTCCTTAATCTTTTTGTTAAGCCACATCGGTTTATGATTTTTATTCCCTTTTTTGCTACTCATAGGAATATATTTGAGTGTATTTTTAGCTAGCAGGAATTTTAGTACCTCCCATTTCTCCGTAGTATTTTTTCCTAAAAACAAACCTTCCCATTCAATATCCCTGAAAAATACCCTCATCATTTCAAAGTTGGCTTTGCTAAAGTTTAAAGTCCTAGTTGAGCCAGTATAGGGCTGTTTGTAGAAACTGATATTGAATGTGACCATATTGTGGTCGCTGTTTCCTATGGGTTCCCCTACTATAATACCCGATACCAAATCCTGATTGTTTGTTAATACCAGGTCTAAGATTGCATTGTACCTAGTTGGTCCCTCAATTAGTTGGACTAGGTAGTTATCATTTAGTGTGTTTAAAAACATACTGCCCCTAGCAGTATCACATGAATCGTTTTTCCAGTTTATCTCTGGATAGTTAAAATCTCCCATCACTACTATGTCTCCTACTCCTGCTGCTTTTTCAATTTGCTTTAGTAACAATTCATCATCAGATGCGTTGATACCAGGCGGCCTATAGCATACACCCAATACTAACTTTTTTGTTCCTTTTTCCCCGCATGCAATTTCTACCCATAATGTCTCAACAGTGTCTACAGTCCCCTCCTGAAGATCTTCCCATATATTAGGTTTTAAAAACGGCTTTACGTACAGACACACCCCTCCACCCTTTTTATTTAGTCTGTCTCTCCTAAACAGTGTATAGCCCTCTAGATTGACTGTCCAATCATGAGATTCATCCCACCAAGTTTCAGTAATGCCTATAATATCATACTGTTTGCTTGCTGCAAGTATTTCTAGTTCACCCTTTTTACCAGTAATGCTTCTGGCGTTTACATACATACAACTAAGATAAGTATTTTCCCTTGCGTTAGGGACATCTTTCACCTTATGTGGCAAGGATGACCTGTAATCGTCATTGGTTAGTGCTTTGGTAAAATCCCTTTTAGTACCCATGTTAGTAACCTTACTGCCTGCTCTTACCCTCCCCCCAACTTCTCCCCCATTTTGTTTACTACCGCCGTCCCCACTATTCTCACTGCATGACCCGTAGTTTCTAGCTAAGCTCTCCCCCCAGGCTCCTAGTTTAAAATCTCCTCCAACCTTCTAACCATCCTTCCCCCCAGCACCGGAAGTATAGTGGGTGCCAATTCTTCTATTGTGTTATATATTCTTATTTTCAATTCCTTCTAACAGGGAATTTAGAAGAATAAGGCTGTCATTCCTACATCCAGTGCAGTAATTTGCATTAAGTATACTACACTTATCAGCGCAGAGGGAGAGTATTGTTTTGATATAGATATACATATATATATATATATATATATATGCAAGTGTCCTCCCATGCAGAAAGGAACAGGCGGCACTCCTCCGGACTTTTTAAAAAAGAAGAAGCAGTTGCTTGTAATAGAACAACGTTTCAAGGCCCATTGCACCTGATGAAAAGGCCAATGGGCCTTGAAACGTTGTTCTATTAAAAGCAACTGCTTCTTTTTTTAAAAGTCCGGAGGAGTGCCGCCTGTTCCTTTCTGCATGGGAGGACACTTACATCTGTAAATTATTATTTTGGAAGGCACCCCGACAGCTTCACTTGATATCCCAGAGTGCCTTTTTCATTGAGATATATATATACACATACATTCTATAAAACATTCTGCCTTGAAAATCGCCCTTCTGCAGTGGAATTCTAAAGCGTGTTTTTCATTTATTTAATCCTGTGAAGGGGAGACCGTATTACCTGAGAGCAGACACGACTGCTGACACATTGGCATTCGTGTTATACTAATAAAACCATACGCTACAGGATGTCTCAGTTCCTGTTTGCCTCTTGAGCTTAAAACAAAAGGAAAGGAATTGGTAATCGTACACATTCACAATCTGCTTTTACTTAAACCATTTCACCTCCTTTTTTTTCACCCCCTTTGGAATACACATCCCCAGAAAGAACGCCCATCACCGTGTTTCAGTATGGATCGTTAAGTGAGCCCAGCAGTTAATTAAACAAAAGTTAAGTATTTTTTTTATTTTTTTTACAAACTTGTGCTGCTGACCTTGCACAGATATGAGATAACCTGTTCCCGGGGTATAAAGCACAGAGCTGAACCGTAACAGATGGCTGGCTGTTTATATATCTCATCAGTAGGGATACACTCTACTCCGTTTCGGCTGTAGCCACTTTAACCTGGGGGCTCGATAATCTTAACTTCATTTGAGAGAAGGAGTTTGAAAGGCAGCCTCTTCGGAAAGAATGACATTAACGCACAAAAAATTTACTTAATTAAACCAAACATGGGTGTACATAATGAGGGTACACTAACCCGTTCAGCACTCTCTGCAGATAGAACGTGCTATGGAGGTTTTGTGTATATAGACGGTTTAGTTTCTTTTTATACTATTTTTACATAGAACTTTTTAATTTTTTATTACATAAAAAATAATAATTTCTTGCTGCCAGGGTCTTAATTGCTGTTGTTTGCTTCATTAGTAAATTCTTACTAATTGTTAATACATTTAATTTGTTAGGTGCAGGCAATTAGCATAAGGATATTTGTGGTAGTTTGTGAATGGCAGCAGTTTGGTTGCCAGTGTCACGTCAGGCAGCAGGATGGTTAAGCATGCCGCTGGCTCACAGCGCCCAGCCTGGTTCCTTCTATTCATCTATCGGCGTCCATACCTTAATAAAGGTTTGCATTCACTGCTGCAGTAATGTTGCTCTTTAAAAACCTCTCCTGAGAAGATTTGTGCCAGCACTCCTACATCACTGGTGAGAAGGCTTCATTAAGAACAGGGGAACTTTAATAATAAATAATTCTTTCTTTGGTTTTAATGATGGGTAACTGGAATGGGTTATTCTTCCGCATTTGTCTGAATGAGGACATTGTAACCTTATGCAACAGTCCCAGCACAAGTAAAGGGTTCATAGAGAACGTTTAATGATCTCTGTCATTCACTGCCCTAGTGGAGCTCAAAGCCACTTATCCTACCAGTATTTTTTGAGGCTGTGCAAGGAAAACTGAGCACCCATCCGAAATCTGTGCAAACACAGGTATAACGTACAGATTCCACAATGCTCTGGTGGGAATCGAGTACATGGCTCCAAAGGTCTGAGCTAACAGTGCTTTCCACTGTGCCATAGCTTCACAGACTACAATTAATCTCAGGCATGGCAGTCAGGCTGACTTTATGAATCACCTGTGATTGCTGTGTACCAAGATAAACAACCAAAGAAAACCTCACACAAAAAAAATCATCCATCACCAAGGTCTATAGTGGGAACCTGAGCACCTAGATTGTTTTTGAACAGCTGAGGAGTCTCGGGGATGGATAGAGTGGAGGGCAGAACAGGGCAGAGCGATATGAATACATTTGAATCCTTATCCTGCGTTTATAAATGCAAGTTGTGTAATAGTTTGTAAATTTCTCTTGGAGAGGGCTCTGCGCTCAGCCTCTTGCCACACCTGGCCTAATAGAGAAATACATACACCAAGAGGGCGCTTATAGGGGGTAATTCCAAGTTGATCGCAGCAGGATATTTTTTAGCAGTTGGGCAAAACCATGTGCACTGCAGGGGGGGCAGATATAACATTTGCAGAGAGAGTTAGATTTGGGTGGGTTATATTGTTTCTGTGCAGGGTAAATACTGGCTGCTTTATTTTTACACTGCAATTTAGATTGCAGATTGAACACACCACACCCAAATCTATCTCTCTCTGCACATGTTATATCTGCCTCCCCTGCAGTGCACATGGTTTTGCCCAACTGCTAAAAAAATATCCTGCTGCGATCAACTTGGAATTACCCCCATAGTGTAGTAGATTAGAAACCTGAATTCAATGACTTATAATAGACAGGTATTGTGCCTACATCAAAAATTATTTCCATGGCTTATATGTATGATTTAAGGTTCTGCTAGACACACACACTCACATAAATAAATATATATATATATAAATAAATATATATATATCTCAAACGATCACACGTTTTCAGTCCTCCCAGGATGCAACGGGCCCGTCCATATATCCCTGCCCACTGGCTCAGGCAAATCAGTTGTATTCCAAAGCATTTAGGCAGGAGCATCATGTAGAGCCCTAATCAGGCGAGAAGAACACACATGCACACCCTTCCGTAAGAAGGAAGAGGTTTAGTGAGTAGAATGATCCTCAAATCAGGTGCGTCAGGGTGGGTTCCCTGTGGAACCTGTGGACTTAGGAGAAATACCGTTATCAACGGTAAGTTCTTACCATAATGTATATTTCTCCTGCAGGGTCCACAGGTTATCCACAGGATAACAATGGGATTTCCCAAAGCAATTTAGTGGTGGGGACGCTCCTAATTGGACAGGAGAACCTTTCGCCCGAATTCAGCATCATGAGAGGCAAAAGTATCCAAGGAATAATGTCTAATGAATGTGTTAATGGAAGACCATGTGGCTGCCTTACATATCTGTTCTGCTGAAGCATCATTTTGTGCTGCCCATGGAGGACCTGCCTTACGAGTAGAGTGAACAGAGACATTATCCGGAACAGGGAGATCAGCTAGAGAATATGCTTCTGAAATCTTTATTCGAAGCCATCTTGCTAGCGTCTGTTTAGTAGCAGGCCATCCTCTCTTGTGAAATCCGTAGAGAATAAAGAGAGAATCTGTCTTTCTGATGGCACTAGTACGATCCACGTAGATCCTTAATGCCGGGACTACGTCCAGCGACGCTTCCTGAAAAGCCGGGACTACAATTTCTTCATTAAGGTGGAATTTAGACACCACCTTCGGACCATGGTTCGGCTCCTGCCGCACCAAACAAAAAAATTATTTGCCTGAGCCAGTGGGCGGGGGTATATGGACGGGCCCCGTTGCATCCTGGGAGGACTGAAAGCTTGTGATCGTTTTGGTGCCAATCCGCTGTCGCTGCATCATATCCCATTGTTATCCTGTGGATAACCTGTGGTCCCTGCTGGAGAAATTAATACATATATATATAGTTGGGATTCAGTGAGGTTGCACTTGTTCCTGTGAAAAAGGAATAGCGCTGTTCAGGATTTGAAATTTATCTAAGTCCTCTGTTTGGTGACATTTACGTAAACAGAGGTGGACTATAAAGCTCCACCACTCTTGATTGATAATAGGGAATATAACATCACCTAATTTCAACCGAATTATTATTTTTTGAAGTCTATTTAGATACCATATTTATTGAATTGAACATGTGATTGGATGTAATCATTGAATATTCTAAACCTTTCTAATCAATGGTAATTACTCCTACTATAAGAACTGATTATAAACCCCTGATGAAGTCCTAACGGACGAAACGCATTGGGTTTCGTAACATCTGGTTAATAAAGCCTTTATTACAAGCATCTGGTTGGAGATGCATCCATTTCAAGTTCTGACTGTGATCACCTGACTGTAAAATCCTCACGTCTACTGTAAATTGTTTATGTATAAGACTGTAACATTGTTTTATTGAATTTTTAGAAGGTTGTGTCAATGACGAACGTTTAGGATAAATATCGTTTGTTTCTGTACAATAAAACTTTTAATTCTTGTCATACAAAAGGCATATTGGCTCCCACGAGAATCCTTTTCTATTTTATATATATATATATATATATATATATATATATATATATATATATATGACCCTGGTATTGAGTAGGGTTACCACCTCATCCCTTTAATTCTGGACATATATTAATTGCACAGGTTCTGTGGCTGGCTGACTTCAAGACTCCCGACTTCAAGACTCCCTTTCACCTGGTTTTAATAAGCCACAGAACCTGTGTAAATTAATGTGTCCAGAATTAAAGGGATGAGATGGTAACCCTAGTATTGAGTCTAATACAATTTTATGTAAAAATGGGCAGTGGTCAGAACACATTGGGTAGGATGTATTTTCCTATGCCTATATAAAGATTGGGATGCGGTCAGTATGCCGGCACTCAAAATTCTGGTGCCTGAATACCGACATCACTTGGAATGCTAATATCTTGAATGTACGTATGCCGGGGACTCCCTGGGGTTAGGCTGCGGGGAGGGTTAGGGTTAGGCTGCAGGCCGTTGAGCTTATGGTTAGGCACACCTGGGAATGGTTAGGGTAAGGCTGTGGGGAAGGACCCGACCCCTATCGGGATGTCGGTGTCTGTATTCTGACCGCCAGGATACCAAACGCCGGTATCCTGTATCTCACCCTAGAGTTAATACATTAGTATTGAGATCCTCTGCTGTCATACGTATCTTGAAGGGGACTAGTGATGTCACAGGTGCTGCATAATGATGCAGTTCATCCAACTGCATCAGCAAGACCTTTCCTACGTCACAGGATAGTAAAGTGGCATGTGAGAGGGTGGTGTGCTCTGCCAGGAGGCTGGCTCAGAAGGGAGAGTCCAAAATCCACAAGTCTCCTGCAGATTTCAGAAGAGTAAGCAAATGCAGAGCCTAGGATGTGATGGAGCACAATATAATAATAATTATTACTATGATCATATATAGAGGTCAGGCCGTGTTGGGTTTGTATATGCACTGTCCTGTAGGTAGATTCCGAACTACAAGTACTCACACAAAGTCTCGCGGGCTATCACATCCCTCCCCCCAGGTCTGCAGCCTTGTACTTGTATGGTTATCCTTTAATGTGAGCATCTTGACTTGCTTGATTGTTAGTAAAAGCAATTTAGCCATTATCAGGATTTAATGAGGTGTTGAGAAAGAGAACGATTCTCAGAAAGATGTAAATCCCTGGCCATTAGTCCTCTTCCAGCTGCAGACAGCATTACATTTACCCTTCTACATGGAAAAGCTTCCCAGGAATGCAGTGAGAGACCAATACATTGATGTACACTGCATTCCGCAATCAATTGATTAATTGGCCTTTCACATACATCCGTGTGTAACATTAACAAGAGCCTGCATCTGTAAGTGGATGTCAGTACTGAGATTTATCCAGCGCGATATCCCTGTTCTCTATTGTTCACGTTTGTCATTGTTGTCTGTTCAAGAAGGTGAAATTATTATTTTTTTAGATGAAGTAATCCATCATTAAGATATATATGTTTGAATGTACGTATGTTATAGATAAGTTAATGCTTTGTGATTCTAAATTATGGGGTTTATGTATCAAGCAGTGAAAAGAATTGAGAAGTGTACCAGTGGATAAGTTTTCCATAGCATCCAATCAGCTGTTGCCTATCATTTTGTTGAATGTACTTGATAAATGCTACCTCAAATCTGATTGGTCGCTATGGGATACTTATACACTTGTACACTATTCCACTCTTTTCACTTCTTGATACAGAAACCCCTTGTTTGGCTGTGTATGTTATTAATACTGTATGCCCTTGGGTGCCAGACTGTAGTTAAATATTGAAATATTTGATACTACCCACTAGAGCACAGGTTCTCAAACTCGGTCCTCAGGACCCCACATGGTGCATGTTTTGCAGGTCTCATCACAGAATCACAAGTGACATAATTAGCTCCACATGTGGACCTTTTAAAATGTGTCAGTGAGTAATTAATACACCTGTGCACTTGCTGGGTTACCTGCAAAACATGCACTGTGTGGGGTCCTGAGGACCGAGTTTGAGAACCACTGCACTAGAGAATATCCCGGACGATAGACACTCAGGTTTCAAGCATTCTAGAGTGCAAGCTCACGCTAGTCTTGGAAAATTAATTGTACCCTTTAGGAGTATTCAATATACAGCATCCCAGGGACTACACATTCTAGCATGCCCTAGTAGCAAAACTGTGCAGCATGGGATGTGTAGTTCCACAGCAGCTGGGGAAGGGGGCGCATGTTGAACACCCCTGTATTACAATTTTGTTTTAATTAATGTAGCATGTAAATGTTAGTACATATGATCAGTGTGGCCTGCACAGTTTGTGTTTGGTATGTATCCTGACATGCGTGCTAGTATTTACCCCAGTGAAATCATTCTGAAGCTTTCATTGTATTACTATATACAGGGAGGATGCTTTAATTTCCTGCATTCTGATTGGTGGAATCTTAGTAACCATTGTCGGGAAACAGCTGTTATACCTCCCTGGGGAATCCCTTCCTTCTGCAGCTATCAATTAGCTATGATAGATTGTCTGGGTTAACACTTATACTGCTGGACCTGTCCAATGTTATGTGCCTATATACAGAGCACACTTTTTATACTGTCTTTTATAGTAGATTAAATCCAGGGGGCTAAAATACAAATAGCTATATGAATGTAAGCTTTAACTGGATAAAATAGTATGGGCTAATCTTGTATTTGCCTGGTTAAAGGTATCCTTACCTAGTACAGGGGAATGTGTTGTAGATGGTATTATGGAGAAACTTGGTGGTCTGTGCTTATGTTACCAAACCCAGACCTGTACCTCCTAAACCAGTGATAGGCAGCCTAATAAATGTCAGGGGTCTCATTATGCGTCACTCTGTCCTGCAAAAGGTTCCGCATATTGGTCCTCATTCTGAGTTGCTCGCTAGCTACTTTTAGCAGCCGTGCAAACGCATAGTCGCCGCCCACAGGGGAGTTTATTTTCGCTTTGCAGGAGTGCGAACGCCTGTGCAGCCGTGCGGCAGCAAACACATTTTGTGGAGAACAAGACCAGCCCTGTAGTTACTTATTCTGTGTGATGATTGCTGTGACGAGTGACACGGTAATGACGTCAGATACCCGCCCAGCAAACGCACGGCCACGCCTGCGTTTTTCCATACACTTCCAGAAAACATTATTTATCAGTTTATACAGATAACCATCATTATACATATACATCAATTATACCAGTGCGGTTTCCAATTTTTCTGTTTCTCAATCCACTTCCAGAAAACAGTCAGTTGACACCCAGAAACTCCCACTTCCTGTCAGTCTCCTTGCGTCCGCCAGTACGACTGGAAGCGTCGCTAGAACCTGTGCAAAACCACAAAGCTTTTTGTACTTGTACGACGCGCCTGCACATTGTGGTGCATACGCAGATTAGCCCTGTTCTGCCATAATCGCTACGCTGCGAAAATCCGTAGAGAGCGATCAACTCGGAATGACCCCCGTTGCCTTCTTTAATCCCAGTAGTAAGTTAAATCAATACATGTAGTCAAATAAATAGATACCAGTCTGTAATGACATACAGTACAAGCTCCACAATCGGCAACATGCAAATGACAACCAAGCATCAAGGAGCTGGGGGCTGACAGTGGCTTATTTATTTTCAAATAAACCAAAATGCTATATGGATATGTAGGTGTGGAGATGAACTGTAATATGCGGCGTTTGCTTGAACATCAGAACTTTTGCCTCAGAAGATCACTTTAAAGTCGTTCAATGTTTACTGCCATATTTCATTGCAGTGTGCTTCTGACATCCCGAGTCACTCACCTGTAGCAATAAAATAATGCTTTAACAAATACCCTCTTGCGCTGTGATATAGATATGATATGGCTGAGAAATGCAATAAATCCAACTTTATATTTCTCTGACGTCCTAGTGGATGCTGGGAACTCCGTAAGGACCATGGGGAATAGCGGCTCCGCAGGAGACTGGGCACAAAAGAAAAGCTTTAGGACTACCTGGTGTGCACTGGCTCCTCCCCCTATGACCCTCCCCCAAGCCTCAGTTAGATTTTTGTGCCCGACCGAGCTGGGTGCAATCTAGGGGGCTCTCCTGAGCTTCTTAGGAAAAGTTAGTTTTAGGTTTTTTATTTTCAGTGAGACCTGCTGGCAACAGGCTCACTGCATCGAGGGACTAATGGGAGAAGAAGCGAACCTGCCTGCTTGCAGCCAGCTTGGGCTTCTTAGGCTACTGGACACCATTAGCTCCAGAGGGACCGAACACAGGCCCAGCCTCGGAGTCAGGTCCCAGAGCCGCGCCGCCGGCCCCCTTACAGAGCCAGAAGCAAGAAGAGGTCCGGAAAATCGGCGGCAGAAGACATCAGTCTTCACCAAGGTAGCGCACAGCACTGCAGCTGTGCGCCATTGCTCCTCATGCACACCACACACTCCGGTAACTGATGGGTGCAGGGCGCTGGGGGGGGGGGGGCGCCCTGAGCAGCAATATAAACACCTTGGCTGGCAAAAATACATCACATATAACCCCCAGGGCTATATGGATGTATATTAACCCCTGCCAGATTCCAGAAAAAAGCGGGAGAAAAGTCCGCCGAGAAGGGGGCGGAGCCTATCTCCTCAGCACACTGGCGCCATTTTCCCTCACAGCTCCGCTGGAAGGACGTCTCCCTGACTCTCCCCTGCAAAACAAGAGAGGGGGGGGGGCACTAATTAGGCGCAGTATAATATAAACAGCAGCTATAAGGGGAAAAACACTCTGTTTATGTTTGGTGAGAAAAAACTACCTGTAGTTTTTCCTGCATCCGAGGAATTAAATGAAGTGTGTGATGAAGCGTGGGTTTCTCCCGATAAAAAAACTCACACGCTTGTCTAAACAGGTGGCACTGCCGTCTTCTGATACGGCCGCCCTTAAGGAACCTGCTGACAGAAAGCAGGAGAATATCCTAAAATGTATATACACTCACACGGGTGTTATACTGCGACCAGCAATCGCCTCAGCCTGGATGTGCAGTGCTGGGGTGGCTTGGTCGGATTCCCTGACTGAAAATATTGATACCCTGGATAGGGACAGTATATTACTGACTATAGAGCATTTAAAAGATGCATTTTTATATATGCGTGATGCACAGAGGGATATTTGCCGACTGGCATCAAGAGTAAGTGCGCTGTCCATATCCGCCAGAAGAGGGTTATGGACGCGGCAGTGGTCAGGTGATGCTGATTCCAAAAGGCATATGGAAGTATTGCCTTATAAAGGGGAGGAGTTATTTGGGGTAGGTCTATCAGACCTGGTGTCCACGGCAACCGCTGGGAAATCCACATTTTTACCCCAGGTAGCCTCTCAACATAAGAAGACGCCGTATTATCAGGCGCAGTGCTTTCGGCCCCATAAGGGCAAGCGGGCAAAAGGCTCCTCATTTCTGCCCCGTGGCAGAGGGAGAGGAAAAAGGCTGCAGCAAACAGCCAGTTCCCAGGAACAGAAGTCCTCTCCCGCTTCTGCCAAGTCCTCAGCATGACGCTGGGGCTCTACAGGCGGACTCAGGCACGGTGGGGGCCCGTCTCAAGAATTTCAGCGCACAGTGGGCTCACTCACAAGTGGACCCCTGGATCCTTCAGGTAGTATCTCAGGGGTACAATTTGGAATTCGAGACGTCTCCCCCTCGCCGTTTCCTAAAGTCTGCCTTACCGACGTCTCCCTCCGACAGAGAGGCGGTATTGGAAGCCATTCACAAGCTGTATTCCCAGCAGGTGATAATCAAGGTACCCCTCCTGCAACAGGGAAAGGGGTATTATTCCACGCTGTTTGTGGTACCGAAGCCGGACGGCTCTGTGAGACCTATTTTAAATCTAAAATCTTTGAACACTTACATACAGAGGTTCAAATTCAAGATGGAATCACTCAGAGCGGTGATCGCGAACCTGGAAGAAGGGGATTATATGGTGTCTCTGGACATCAAGGATGCTTACCTCCATGTCCCAATTACCCTTCTCACCAAGGGTACCTCAGGTTTGTGGTACAGAACTGCCACTATCAGTTTCAGACGCTGCCGTTTGGATTGTCCACGGCACCCCGAGTCTTTACCAAAGTAATGGCCGAAATGATGATACTCCTTCGAAGGAAGGGGGGAGTTTTAGTTATCCCTTACTTGGACGATCTCCTGATAAGGGCAAGATCCAGGGAACAGTTGGAAGTCGGGGTAGCACTATCTCAGATAGTGCTGCGCCAGCACGGTTGGATACTCAATATTCCAAAATCGCAGCTGATCCCGACGACACGACTTCTATTCCTAGGGATGATCCTGGACACAGTCCAGAAAAAGGTGTTTCTCCCGGAGGAGAAAGCCAGGGAGTTATCCGAACTAGTCAGAAAGCTCCTAAAACCAGGCCAAGTCTCAGTGCATCAATGCACAAGGGTTCTGGGAAAAATGGTGGCTTCCTACGAAGCAATCCCATTCGGCAGATTCCACGCAAGAACCTTCCAGTGGGATCTGCTAGACAAATGGTCCGGGTCGCATCTTCAGATGCATCAGCGGATAATCTTGTCTCCAAGGACAAGAGCGTCTCTCCTGTGGTGGTTGCAGAGTGCTCATCTTCTAGAGGGCCGCAGATTCGGCATTCAGGACTGGGTCCTGGTGACCACGGATGCCAGCCTGAGAGGCTGGGGAGCAGTCACACAGGGAAGAAATTTCCAGGGCTTGTGGTCAAGCCTGGAGACATCACTTCACATAAATATCCTGGAGCTAAGAGCCATCTACAATGCTCTGAGCCTAGCAAGACCTCTGCTTCAAGGTCAGCCGGTGCTGATCCAGTCGGACAACATCACGGCAGTCGCCCACGTAAACAGACAGGGCGGCACAAGAAGCAGGAGGGCAATGACAGAAGTTGCAAGGATTCTTCGCTGGGCAGAAAATCATGTGATAGCACTGTCAGCAGTGTTCATTCCGGGAGTGGACAACTGGGAAGCAGACTTCCTCAGCAGACACGACCTCCACCCGGGGGAGTGGGGACTTCACCCAGAAGTCTTCCACATGATTGTGAACCGTTGGGAAAAACCAAAGGTGGACATGATGGCGTCCCGCCTCAACAAAAAACTAGACAGGTATTGCGCCAGGTCGAGGGACCCTCAGGCAATAGCTGTGGACGCTCTGGTAACACCATGGGTGTACCAGTCAGTGTATGTGTTCTCTCCTCTGCCTCTCATACCCAAGGTACTGAGGATCATAAGAAGGAGAGGAGTAAGGACTATACTCGTGGCTCCGGATTGGCCAAGAAGTACTTGGTACCCGGAACTTCAAGAGATGCTCACAGAGGACCCGTGGCCTCTACCTCTAAGAAAGGACCTGCTCCAGCAGGGACCCTGTCTGTTCCAAGACTTACCGCGGCTGCGTTTGACGGCATGGCGGTTGAACGCCGGATCCTGAAGGAAAAAGGCATTCCGGATGAAGTCATCCCTACCCTGATCAAAGCCAGGAAGGATGTAACCGTACAACATTATCACCGTATTTGGCGTAAATATGTTGCGTGGTGCGAGGCCAGGAAGGCCCCTACAGAGGAATTTCAACTGGGTCGTTTCCTGCATTTCCTGCAAACAGGACTGTCTATGGGCCTAAAATTAGGGTCCATTAAGGTTCAAATTTCGGCCCTGTCGATTTTCTTCCAAAAAGAACTGGCTTCAGTTCCTGAAGTACAGACGTTTGTCAAGGGGGTACTGCATATACAACCTCCTTTTGTGCCTCCAGTGGCACCTTGGGATCTCAATGTAGTTTTGGGATTCCTAAAATCACATTGGTTTGAACCACTTTCCACTGTGGACTTAAAATATCTCACATGGAAGGTGGTAATGCTGTTAGCCCTTGCTTCAGCCAGGCGTGTCTCAGAATTGGCGGCTTTATCCTATAAAAGCCCTTACCTAATTTTTCATACGGACAGGGCAGAATTGAGGACTCGTCCTCAATTTCTCCCTAAGGTGGTTTCAGCATTTCACTTGAACCAGCCTATTGTGGTACCTGCGGCTACTAGGGACTTGGAGGACTCCAAGTTGCTGGACGTAGTCAGGGCCCTGAAAATATATGTTTCCAGGACGGCTGGAGTCAGAAAATCTGACTCGCTGTTTATCCTGTATGCACCCAACAAGCTGGGTGCTCCTGCTTCTAAGCAGACTATTGCTCGTTGGATTTGTAGTACAATTCAGCTTGCACATTCTGTGGCAGGCCTGCCACAGGCAAAATCTGTAAAAGCCCATTCCACAAGGAAAGTGGGCTCATCTTGGGCGGCTGCCCGAGGGGTCTCTGCTTTACAACTTTGCCGAGCAGCTACTTGGTCAGGGGCAAACACGTTTGCTAAATTCTACAAATTTGATACCCTGGCTGAGGAGGACCTGGAGTTCTCTCATTCGGTGCTGCAGAGTCATCCGCACTCTCCCGCCCGTTTGGGAGCTTTGGTATAATCCCCATGGTCCTTACGGAGTTCCCAGCATCCACTAGGACGTCAGAGAAAATAAGAATTTACTTACCGATAATTCTATTTTTCGTAGTCCGTAGTGGATGCTGGGCGCCCATCCCAAGTGCGGATTGTCTGCAATACTTGTACATAGTTATTGTTACAAAAATCGGGTTATTATTGTTGTGAGCCATCTTTTCAGAGGCTCCTCTGTTATCATGCTGTTAACTGGGTTCAGATCACAGGTTGTACGGTGTGATTGGTGTGGCTGGTATGAGTCTTACCCGGGATTCAATATCCTTCCTTATTGTGTACGCTCGTCCGGGCACAGTATCCTAACTGAGGCTTGGAGGAGGGTCATAGGGGGAGGAGCCAGTGCACACCAGGTAGTCCTAAAGCTTTTACTTTTGTGCCCAGTCTCCTGCGGAGCCGCTATCCCCCATGGTCCTTACGGAGTTCCCAGCATCCACTACGGACTACGAGAAATAGAATTATCGGTTAAGTAAATTCTTATTTTCCACCTGTTGTCTATTCCATTTGCACAACAGCATGTGAAATTGATTGTCAATCAGTGTTGCTTCCTAAGTGGACAGTTTGATTTCACAGAAGTGTGATTGCCTTGGAGTTACATTGTGTTGTTTAAAGGGCCCTACTCACTGGCCGACCCGCCGCCGAGCTGCCCGACGGCGGATACGGCCGACGAGCGATCCGGTGGCGGGGGGGCAGTGACGGGGGGAGTGAAGTTTCTTCACTCCCCCCGTCACGCGGCTGCATTGAAGTGCAGGCAAATATGGACGAGACCGTCCATATTGGCCTGCATGCACAGCCGACGGGAGACTGGCGATGAACGAGCGCGGGGCCGCGCATCGTTCATCGCAGGAGTCTCCACACTGAAAGATATGAACAAGTTCTCATTCATTTATGAACGAGATCGTTCATATCTTTCAAAAAATCGGCCAGTGTGTAGGGCCCTTAAGTGTTCCCTTTTATTTTTTTGAGCAGTGTATATATATATATATATATATATATATATATATATATATAAAATGTTTAACTGTATACAAACCATAGTTCCAGTGGGTAAAGTATGAAGTGCTGGTAGTCGACCTGCTGCAGCATCCCAACAGTGAGAATCCTGACATTGGATGGGAGTACCGTAAGTATTTTACCCCTCTCCCTTTCCCTACTCCAGGGGTGGCCAACCAGTCACAGGCAAAGAGCCAGAAAAGATCTGTAGTGAAGTGAAAGAGCAGTTATCATGCGCTTGCAAAATTGGGGGCGTGGCCTAGTTGTCACAAAGCCACACTCCATTTTTGTGTGTACACCTTTCTGTATGGCGTTTGTAAGAGTATGACCTTGTGTCATAACCTCGTTTTTTAGTCACATTGTACAGTGCCATACATATAGTGCCGCAGTACAGTGCTGCATACATATAATGCCCCAGTACAGTGCCACATACAATTAATGCCCCAGTGCTGTGCCATATACGTATAATGCCCCAGTACAGTGCCACATACAATTAATGCCCCAGTACAGTGCCACATACAAATTATACCCGGTACAGTGCCACATACAAATAATGCCCCACTACAGTTCCACATACAAATTATTCCCCAGTACAGTGCCACTTACAAATTATTCCCTAGTACAGTGCCACTTACAAATTATGCCCCAGTACAGTGCCACATACAAATAATGCCCAGTACAGTGCCACATACAAATAATGCCCCAGTACAGTGCCACATACAAATAATGCCCCACTACAGTGCCACATACAAATAATGCCCCACTACAGTGCCACATACAAATAATGCCCCACTACAGTGCCACATTCAAATTATGCCCCAGTACAGTGCCACTTACAAATTATGCCCCAGTACAGTGCCACATACAAATAATGCCCCAGTACAGTGCCACATACAAATTATTCCCCAGTACAGTGCCACATACAAATTATTCCCCACTACAGTGCCACATACAAATTATTCCCCACTGCAGTGCCACATACAAATTATGCCCCAGTATAGTGCCACATACAAATAATGTCCCACTACAGTGCCACATACAAATTATGCCCCAGTACAGTGCCACATACATATAATGCCTCAGTACAGTGCCACATACATATAATGCCCCAGTACAGTGCCACATACAAATTATTTCCCAGTACAGTACCACATACAAATTATGCCCCAGTACAGTGCCACATACAAATTATGCCCCAGTACAGTGCCACATACATATAATGCCCCAGTACAGTACCACATACATATAATGCCCCACTACAGTGCCACATTCAAATTATGCCCCAGTACAGTGCCACATACAAATAATGCCCCAGTACAGTGCCACATACAAATTATTCCCCAGTACAGTGCCACATACAAATTATTCCCCACTACAGTGCCACATACAAATTATGCCCCAGTATAGTGCCACATACAAATAATGTCCCACTACAGTGCCACATACAAATTATGCCCCAGTACAGTGCCACATACATATAATGCCTCAGTACAGTGCCACATACATATAATGCCCCAGTACAGTGCCACATACAAATTATTTCCCAGTACAGTACCACATACAAATGATGCCCCAGTACAGAGCCACATACAAATTATGCCCCAGTACAGTGCCACATACATATAATGCCTCAGTACAGTACCACATACATATAATGCCCCAGTACAGTACCACATACATATAATGCCCCAGTACAGTACCACATACATATAATGCCCCAGTACAGTACCACATACAAATTATGCCCCAGTACAGTGCCACATACAAATTATGCCCCAGTACAGTACCACATACAAATAATGCCCCACTACAGCGCCACATACAAATTATGCCCCAGTACAGTGCCACATACATATAATGCCTCAGTACAGTGCCACATACATATAATGCCCCAGTACAGTACCACATACATATAATGCCCCAGTACAGTACCACATACAAATTATGCCCCAGTACAGTGCCACATACAAATTATGCCCCAGTACAGTACCACATACAAATTATGCCCCAGTACAGTACCACATTCATATAATGCCTCAGTACAGTGCCACATACATATAATGCCCCAGTACAGTACCACATACATATAATGCCCCAGTACAGTACCACATACATATAATGCCCCAGTACAGTACCACATACAAATTATGCCCCAGTACAGTGCCACATACAAATGATGCCCCAGTACAGTACCACATACAAATTATGCCCCAGTACAGTGCCACATTCATATAATGCTGCAGTACAGTGCCACATACATATAATGCCCCAGTACAGTACCACATACAAATTATGCCCCAGTACAGTGCCACATACAAATTATGCCCCAGTACAGTGCCACATTCATATAATGCTTCAGTACAGTGCCACATTCATATAATGCTGCAGTACAGTGCCACATTCATATAATGCTTCAGTACAGTGCGTCCGTCACAGACGCATCCCGTTCTGGCTCTGCCCTGTTTAGTGATTGTTATACAGATAGAGTGCTGTGTAAAGGCTGCAGTATACACATAGAAGTAACTGGCCAGCATTATGTAAGCCTGGCACACCTAATTAATGCTGTGACCTTTGAATGGCCTTTCATTTTAATACTATGGCATTAGTAATGAGAAACCTGAAAGCAGAAACGTGAATCAGCCTGAGCTCACTCCTGCATGTTCCCCGCTGCCCAGGTCAGTAGAGGATTCACCTGCCCTTTAGGGAAGGCCTGTCGGCCTCAGCCGTGACATCATGCATCTCAGCTATTCATGGCTTCTCGCCGTTGCCGGGCTACGCTGCTCGCAGGAATAAAACAAAATGTTGGAGAAGAGAAGAACAGCTAAAGTCAAACATCCACCAGAGATTAAAGACAGCTCCTCTTAGTGGAAACAGACTTCACCGTCTACTTCAGCCTTCATTACACAGTCTTAATTAGAAAATGTTTGTTTTTATTCAGTTCTGCTGTCTGTGTGGGATTAAACAGTCCCTAACATGCTCTTTTATATTTGGCGCTGTGTGTTATTGTATTACATCTCCTAATTACATTGAGTTCAGCGTGTTCTATTGATGGTCTGTTGTATTTTAGTGGGTTTTTTTTTTTTTCAATCCTTTTTGTAGTTTTGAATGTAGACATGACCCATACGAAATTGCTGTGATTCCTGTATAAAAGAAAATAATATATGTATGTATTTCAGGCAAGTTCTTTGGAAAAAACATTCTATTTTCGGTGCGTGACACATGAAAACAGATAATATAGGAAGTTTACATATATATATATATATATATATATATATATATATATATATAAATATATATACCACTGGGTGTGCAGTAACACTATGCTATACACATGCCTTGACATTCAACCACCCAAGGTGTGCATATATTAGAATATGACCGCACACCCAAGAGTGCTGTATCTATCTTATAGAATGGGAGGTGTGTGATTGGGGATCCGGTCTGAAGATCGACAGTGTCTAGGTCGACAATGTTTAGGTCGACCACTATAGGTCGACAGTCACTAGGTCGACATGGATGGAAGGTCGACAGGGTTTCTAGGTCGACATGTGCTAGGTCGACAGGTCTAAAGGTCGACATGAGTTTTTTTCACATTTTTTTTCTTCTTTTTTTGAATTTTTTCATACTTAACGATCCACGTGGACTACGATTGGAACGGTAAAGTGTGCCGAGCGAAGCGGCAGCGGAGCGAAGGCACCATGCCCGAAGCATGGCGAGCGAAGCGAGCCATGCGAGGGGACGCGGTGCACTAATTTGGGATCCCGGTCACTCTACGAAAAAAACAACACCAAAAACAACAACAACTCATGTCGACCTTTAGACCTGTCGACCTAGCACATGTCGACCTAGAAACCCTGTCGTCCTTCCATCCATGTCGACCTAGTGACTGTCGACCTATAGTGGTCGACCTAAACATTGTCGACCTGGACACTGTCGATTTGATGAACCACACCCGTGTGATTGTTGGGAAATAATGCATGGTCATGTGATTTAGTGTGTCCAGTCATGTTTGTGGGATTTCTGTTAGTTTAACACACCATGGCATTTTCTAAATAAATGAATTTTACACCAGGAGGGAGCAGGGATGTGAGAAATATAATTTATTAATCCTTTTTTCCTTTTGGGATTATGACACACACACAAAATAAAGCCAATTGGCTTCCCACAAGCACCGCGGCAGGACCTTGCTACATTAAATCTGATTTTTGATTTTTTTTGTTTCCCCAGAGTTTAGACTTTTGGCACAAGTGGATGTAAGAAATTGTCAATGATTGCATTTGGCACGCATGGGGATCCTCTCATGGACTGATCTGCAGACATTTGCATACTAATGAGGCCTACAGATGTTGTGCTATCATTGTTTTATGGATGACAAAACTGACACAGTATTTCGCTAGATTGATAATGAGCAGAACACGAGTTGCAGGTTACATGCTTGGCTTTCAATAGCTGCTTCGCAAGATTACCATATTGTCCTTCACTAACAGCTCATGTCCTGTGACAGCGGGAGCTCAGTCTTATAAATAAGATATTTAATGCTTTATGAATTATGACTGCTAGATTATCACTACATTTCTCATGCAGGTTAGGTGTGGTTTGCAGCATTGGTAAATCCAGGTGGTACAATGTGTCCTCATACAGCTATTCTAAAATTGAGCAAAAGATCTCCTTTTGGCGCACCACAGGCTTTGCAAATAAGCTGCAGCACAGTAGTCACATCACTAGTGCAATGAATTATAATGCACGGGTACTTTGTATACTGGTGCTGGCATTGCATGCAGCAGACGCTAATCTGGGTAAAAAGACAAAAGATGGAGGATCAGGCTTGGCAGCTATGACTTTTTGCACCCAAATGCAAGATCAAAACTATTGGGTGCTCTGTCAGAAATTTTGGGCATCCAAAAGCCGCATTTTTCACACAGATCTGCTTACCGGGTTCACTACGGCTGGCCGGCGGTCGGGCTCCCGGCGACCAGCATACCGGCGCCGGGAGCCCGACCGCCGGCTTACCGACAGTGTGGCGAGCGCAAATGAGCCCCTTGCGGGCTCGCTGCGCTCGCCACGCTACGGGCACGGTGGCGCGCTACGCGCGCCACACTATTTTATTCTCCCTCTATGGGGGTCGTGGACCCCCATGAGGGAAAATAAGTGTCGGTATACCGGCTGTCGGGCTCCCGGCGCCGGTATACTGAGCGCCGGGAGCCCGACCGCCGGTATACAGAAGACCACCCCTGCTTACCACGTCAGGAAGGTGGAAGCAGAAATAATGGGTGCCCACAGCACACGCGTCTGATTGGCACAACCAGGAAACAGCTCAGTTGGGTGCCCAAAATACAATTAGATCTTCTCCCTATAAGCAATATTGTGTGCAGCCACCATGTGAATAAGATGCTAAATTCAGGAAAAGTTATGGCAGTCTGGGAATCGTTACTTGTGGCGAGCGTTGGAGTTGCCCCTGGATCCCTGAGCCAAATTGTACAAAAAGTAGGTGCATGAGAACAGATTTTTATGAGCAGGTTTTGACTATGGGGACTGCTCACACCTAAAATATGATCTGCAGGATGATTAATGTATATAATAACTGCCTGGAAGTATGACATCTGGATTGGGCAGCCAGGTCCTTACATGTACAAATTGGTTTTGAGATGCTGACCAAAGGCATGGATCTGTTTGGTCAGAGGTCTGTTTATTATACAGCAGCCATTCATACAGGCCAGAGAAGATACTATGGGGGAAATGTAATAGGGTGTGAGAATTAGAAAGTCAGAGATTTTGGTCAAATTCTCCTGTTTTTGTTTTTTTCATCCAACCAATCAGCCTGTTTTTGATAAATGATTGCCGCTTTAAAAAAAAAAAACAGGAGAATTGGACCAAAATCTCTCACTTTCTGATTCTCACACCCTACTACATATCCCAAGAAGGTATTAAAAGATTTTTCCTGACCAGGGTACAACTAGTAGGAGCTGAGTCCCAGGGACCAGCCATTGTTCATTTTTGTGAGGGGACCAGATGGTCAGAATGCTTCATATCTTCAGGGAGAGGCCTCACCTCTGCCATTGTTCAGCCCTGTCCAGGTGATCATAACTTTGTTTTCCCCTTTATTTTATTTCTTGAAATTGTTAGTAACTTGTCTGAACTTTTATTGATAATCTTTGTAACCATAAGCTTTGAAGTGATTACTTAAAATCAAAACCTAATTTTTCTCTAACGTCCTAAGTGGATGCTGGGGACTCCGTAAGGACCATGGGGAATAGCGGCTCCGCAGGAGACTGGGCACATCTAAAGAAAGCTTTAGGACTATCTGGTGTGCACTGGCTCCTCCCCCTATGACCCTCCTCCAAGCCTCAGTTAGATCTCTGTGCCCGAACGAGAAGGGTGCACACTAGGGGCTCTCCTGAGCTTCTTAGTGAAAGTTTTAGATTAGGTTTTTTATTTTCAGTGAGACCTGCTGGCAACAGGCTCACTGCATCGAGGGACTAAGGGGAGAAGAAGCGAACTCACCTGCGTGCAGAGTGGATTGGGCTTCTTAGGCTACTGGACATTAGCTCCAGAGGGACGATCACAGGCCCAGCTTGGATGGGTCCCAGAGCCGCGCCGCCGGCCCCCTTACAGAGCCAGAAGGCAGAAGAGGTCCGGAAAATCGGCGGCAGAAGACGTCCTGTCTTCAACAAGGTAGCGCACAGCACTGCAGCTGTGCGCCATTGCTCTCAGCACACTTCACACTTCGGTCACTGAGGGTGCAGGGCGCTGGGGGGGGGCGCCCTGAGACGCAATAAAAACACCTTGGATGGCAAAAAAAATGCATCACATATAGCTCCTGGGCTATATGGATGCATTTAACCCCTGCCAGAATCCATAAAAAAGCAGGAGAAAAGTCCGCGAAAAAGGGGCGGAGCCTATCCTCAGCACACTGGCGCCATTTTCCCTCACAGCTCCGTTGGAGGGAAGCTCCCTGTCTCTCCCCTGCAGTCACTACACTACAGAAAGGGTTAAAAAAAGAGAGGGGGGCACTAATTAGGCGCAGTATTAACTATACAGCAGCTATAAGGGGAAAAACACTTATATAAGGTTATCCCTGTATATATATAGCGCTCTGGTGTGTGCTGGCAAACTCTCCCTCTGTCTCCCCAAAGGGCTAGTGGGGTCCTGTCCTCTATCAGAGCATTCCCTGTGTGTGTGCTGTATGTCGGTGCTTTTGTGTCGACATGTATGAGGAGAAAAATGATGTGGAGACGGAGCAGATTGCCTGTAATAGTGATGTCACCCCCTAGGGGGTCGACACCTGAGTGGATGAACTGTTGGAAGGAATTACGTGACAGTGTCAGCTCTGTATAAAAGACAGTGGTTGACATGAGACAGCCGGCTACTCAGCTTGTGCCTGTCCAGACGTCTCATAGGCCGTCAGGGGCTCTAAAGCGCCCGTTACCTCAGATGGCAGATATAGACGCCGACACGGATACTGACTCCAGTGTCGACGGTGAAGAGACGAATGTGACTTCCAGTAGGGCCACACGTTACATGATTGAGGCAATGAAAAATGTTTTACACATTTCTGATAATACGAGTACCACCAAAAAAAGGGGTATTATGTTCGGTGAGGAAAAACTACCTGTAGTTTTCCTGAATCTGAGAAATTAAATGAGGTGTGTGATGATGCGTGGGTTTCCCCCGATAACAACGGATAATTTCTAAAATGTTATTGGCATTATATCCTTTCCCGCCAGAGGTTAGGGTGCGTTGGGAAACACCCCCTAGGGGGGATAAAGCGCTCACACGCTTGTAAGGGCTCTACCTTCGCCTGAGATGGCCGCCCTTAAAGATCCTGCTGATAGAAAGCAGGAGGGTATCCTAAAAGGTATTTACACACATACTGGTGTTATACTGCGACCAGCAATCGCCTCAGCCTGGATGTGCAGTGCTGGGTTGGCGTGGTCGGATTCCCTGACTGAAAATATTGATAGCCTAGATAGGGACAGTATATTTTTGCCTATAGAGCATTTAAAAGATGCATTTTTATATATGCGTGATGCACAGCGGAATATTTGCCGACTGGCATCAAGTCTAAGCGCGTTGTCCATTTCTACCAGTAGAGGGTTATGGACACGTCAGTGGTCAGGTGATGCGTATTCCAAACGGCATTTGGAAGTATTGCTTTATTAAGGGAGGAGTTATTTGGGGTCGGTCTTTCAGACCTGGTGGCCACGGCAACAGCTGGGAATTCCACGTTTGTACCCCAGGTCGCCTCTCAACATGAGAAGACGCCGTATTATCAGGCGCAGTCTTTTCGTGGACAAGCGGGCAAAAGGTTCCTCATTTCTGCCCCGTGACAGAGGGAGAGGAAAAAGGCTGCAGAAATCAGCCAGTTCCCAGGAACAGAAACCCTCTCCCGCCTCTGCCAAGCCCTCAGTATACGCTGGGGCTTTACAAGCAGAATCAGGCACGGTGGGGGGCCCGTCTCAATGAATTTCAGCGCGCAGTGGGCTCACTCGCAAGTAGACCCCTGGATCCTTCAGGTGATATCTCAGGGGTACAAATTAGAATTCGAGACGTCTCCCCCTCGCCGTTTCCTAAAGTCGGCTTTACCGATGTCTCCTTCTGACAGGGAGACAGTTTTGGAAGCCATTCACAAGCTGTATTCCCAGCAGGTGATAATCAAGATACCCCTCCTGCAACAGGGAACGGGGTATTATTCCACACTGTTGTGGTACCGAAGCCGGACGGCTCGGTGAGACCGATTCTAAATCTAAAATCTTTGAACACTTACATACAGAGGTTCAAATTCAAGATTGAGTCACTCAGAGCAGTGATTGCGAACCTGGAAGAAGGGGACTACATGATGTCTCGGGACATCAAGGATGCTTACCTTCATGTCAAAATTTACCCTTCTCACCAAGGGTACCTAAGGTTTATGGTACAGAACTGTCACTATCAGTTCAGACGCTGCCGTATGGATGGTCCACGGCACCCCGGGTCTTTACCAAGGTAATGGCCGAAATGATGATATTCCTTCGAAGGAAGTGAATTTTAGTTATCCCTTACTTGGACAATTCCCTGATAAGGGTAAGATCCAGGGAACAGTTGGAGGTCGGTGTAGCACTATCTCAGGTAGTGTTGCGGCAGCACGATTGGATTCTCAATATTCCAAAATCGCACCTGGTTCCGACGACGTGTCTTCTGTTCCTAGGGATGATCCTGGACACAGTCCAGAAAAAGGTGTTTCTCCCGGAGGAGAAAGCCAGGGAGTAATCCGAGCTAGTCAGGAACCTCCTAAAACCGAGCCAAGTCTCAGTGCATCAATGCACAAGGGTTCTGGGTAAAATGGTGGCTTCCTACGAAGCAATCCCATTCGACAGATTCCACGCACCAGTGGGACCTGCTGGACAAATGGTCCGAGTCGCATCTTCAGATGCATCAGCGGATAACCCTGTCACCAAGGACAAGGGTGTCCCTCCTGTGGTGGTTGCAGAGTGCTCATCTTCTAGAGGGCCGCAGATTAGGCATTCAGGACTGGGTCCTGGTGACCACGGATGCCAGCCTGCGAGGCTGGGGAGCAGTCACACAGGGAAGGAATATCCAGGGCTTATGGTCAAGCCTGGAGACATCACTTCACATAAATATCCTGAAGCTAAGGGACATTTACAATGCTCTAAGCTTAGCAAGACCTCTGCTTCAAGGTCAGCCGGTGTTGATCCAGTCGGACAACATCACGGCAGTCACCCACGTAAACAGACAGGGTGGCACAAGAAGCAGGAGGGCAATGGCAGAAGCTGCAAGGATTCTTCGCTGGGCGGAAAATCATGTGATAGCACTGTCAGCAGTATTCATTCCGGGAGTGGACAACTGGGAAGCAGACTTCCTCAGCACGACCTCCACCCGGGAGAGTGGGGACTTCACCCAGAAGTCTTCCACATGATTAAAAACTCGACAGGTATTGCGCCAGGTCCAGGGACCCTCAGGCAATAAGCTGTAGACGCTCTGGTAACACCGTGGGTGTACCAGTCAGGGTATGTGTTCCCTCCTCTGCCTCTCATACCCAAGGTACTGAGATTGATAAGATGTAGAGGAGTAAGCTCTATATTCGTGGTTCCGGATTGGCCAAGAAGAACTTGGTAACCGGAACTTCAAGAGATGCTCACGGAAGATACGTGGCCTCTACCTCTAAGAAGGGACCTGCTCCAGCAAGGACCCTGTCTGTTCCAAGACTTACCGCGGCTGCGTTTGATGGCATGGCGGTTGAACGCCGGATCCTGAAGGAAAAAAAGCATTCCAGATGAAGTCATCCCTATCCTGATCAAAGCCAGGAAGGATGTAACAGCAAAAACGTTATCACCGCAATTGGCGAAAATATGTTGCGTGGTGCGAGGCCAGTAAGGCCCGACGGAGGAAATTCAACTGGGTCGATTCCTACATTTCCTGCAAACAGGAGTGTCTATGGGCCTGAAATTGGGGTCCATTAAGGTTCAAATTTCGGCCCTGTCAATTTTCTTCCAAAAAAGAACTAGCTTCAGTCCCTGAAGTTCAGACGTTTGTAAAAGGGGTACTGCATATACAGCCTCCTTTTGTGCCTCCAGTGGCACTTTGGGATCTCAATGTAGTTTTGGGTTCCAAAAGTCACATTGGTTTGAACCACTTAAATCTGTGGAGTTAAAATATCTCACATGAATAGTGGTCATGCTGTTGGCCCTGGCCTGGGCCAGGCGCGTGTCAGAATGGGCGGCTTTATCCTGAAAAAGCCCTTATCTGATTTTCCATTCGGACAGGGCGGAATTGAGGACTCGTCCTCAGTTTCTCCCCAAGGTGGTTTCAGCGTTTCACCTGAACCAACCTATTGGTGGTGCCTGCGGCTACTAGGGACTTGGAGGCCTCCAAGTTGCTAGACGTTGTCAGTGCCCTGAAAATATATGTTTCCAGGACGGCTGGAGTCAGGAAATCTGACTCGCTGTTTATCCTGTATGCACCCAACAAGCTGGGTGCTCCTGCTTCTAAGCAGACTATTGCTCGTTGGATTTGTAGTACAATTCAGCTTGCACATTCTGTGGCAGGCCTGCCACAGCCAAAAATCTGTAAATGCCCACTCCACAAGGAAGGTGGGCTCATCTTGGGCGGCTGCCCGAGGGGTCTCGGCTTTACAACTTTGCAGAGCAGCTACTTGGTCAGGAGCAAATACGTTTGTAAAATTCTACAAAATTGATATCCTGGCTGAGGAGGACCTGGAGTTCTCTCATTTGGTGCTGCAGAGTCATCCGCACTCTCCCGCCCGTTTGGGAGCTTTGGTATAATCCCCATGGTCCTTACGGAGTCCCCAGCGTCCACTTAGGACGTTAGAGAAAATAAGAATTTAATTACCGATAATTCTATTTCTCATAGTCCGTAGTGGATGCTGGGCGCCCATCCCAAGTGCGGATTGTCTGCAATACTTGTACATAGTTATTGTTACAAAAATCGGGTTATTATTGTTGTGAGCCATCTTTCAGAGGCTCCTCTGTTATCATGCTGTTAACTGGGTTCAGATCACAGGTTATACGGTGTGATTGGTGTGGCTGGTATGAGTCTTACCCGGGATTCAAAATCCTTCCTTATTGTGTACGCTCGTCCGGGCACAGTATCCTAACTGAGGCTTGGAGGAGGGTCATAGGGGGAGGAGCCAGTGCACACCAGATAGTCCTAAAGCTTTCTTTAGATGTGCCCAGTCTCCTGCGGAGCCGCTATTCCCCATGGTCCTTACGGAGTCCCCAGCATCCACTACGGACTATGAGAAATAGAATTATCGGTAAGTAAATTCTTATTTTACTTCTGATACTCTGTGAGTCTTAAGCTCACAACCTCTAAGGCCATAAGCTACTGATTCAATGGTATATTTTCCTGGTAAAGAAGAACTGAAGAGCCGCAGTGGGAGGAGCATATCCCAGTCTAAGGGTGTGTACACATGGTGAGATTCGGGCTATGCCCGATTCTCACTATGCGACAGGGGCCGGGTCGGCACATAGTATTGCAAGCACCTAATGAGTGTGCTTGCGATACTGACTATGTGCGATTTTGGCTAAGTGTCAATTTTGACTATCTCTTCTATAAAGATAGTCAAAATTGACTTGCCTGCACAGTCTATCTTTTCTTTCGATGCCGACCGCGCATCGGCATCGAATCGGGATCGCAAGGTGACTGTCACCTTGCGATCTGCACTAACTTTTCTTCAGATTTTGACTATATAGTCAGAATCGGAAGAAAAAATCTCGCCGTGTGTACACACCCTAACTCTTTGTGGTGTTAGGATGTGTGTTTTTAGTAATAAGGTAACCCACAAACATCACCCGTCACGACCATCTGTCTTAGCTAGCGTAGTTGAGATTGTGACACTGGTGATCACTAATTAATAAACCCTCACTTAGTCATGCCAATGTCTGTAAGTGCTATAGAGCCTCAGACGCGCATGACCAGTCTGTAATCCATACCGGTCTTTCAGGCCATGTGTTGACCGTATTAGTGTAACGGAGAAACTGGAAAGTTTAGGTACAATGTCACCAAAAGGCAGAAGAACAACAAATAACCGTGTTTCACAAACCATCTTACTAGCAACTGAGTACTATGAATTAAGAGAAAAAGAGAAAACAAAGATGTCCTTTGTTAAAGGTTTCCTGTTACAGATCCAGTTCTCTGTGGGCAACAGTAGGTAGCAGTGACTAAAATGACAGCCATTGTTTATCTTCAGATCCCAGAATATGAACCGGCACACTGAAAAGTAGGAAAGGCTTAAACCAAACCCACCTGTCTTAGGATAAAAGTAATGGGCCCTACACACTTAGCGATTACACTGAAAAATATGAACAATCTCGTTCACTAAAGAACCCTGCACTAGTTCATTGTTGGCGCCGTCTCGTATATACATGCATGCCAATCTCATCCATGTTAGCATGCAGGGCTATGGGGCCGGGTGATAAGGTGAGTGAAGAAACTTCACTCCCCCCGTCACTGTCCCTCCTCCCCCCAGGTCGCCCAACGGCCGTATCTGCCGTCGGGCACCTCGGCGATAATGCACAGTATGTAGGGCCCTTAAATGTATTGGCAAATAAATATTGTAGTAGTAGTGTATAGAGTGATCCAGGCTGCCAGACATTTGTTAGAATCTCATAAAATCTCCAATTTATTCTGAGTGTATTTAAAATGTTATAATAGCTTCAGTGCATTTTAACCCCTTAGAGATCTGCTGATCAGTGCGACCAGTAAGAGATAAAATCACTGAGCACATACATGTACGGGTGATTCTACACTGTCTAGGTAGACAGTCATTGGGTCAACAAGGTAAATAGGCCAAAAGGTAGATAGAGGGTAAGGTCAACTGGGTGAAAATGTGGACATGGCAATGGTCCGTACAGAAATGGTCGACACTAGTTTTTTTTTGTGTGTGTGTTTTTTTTTTGTTTGGATGTCATTTTGTATATTTTATCATATGCGACTTTGTTTAGCTGTAATATAATTAGATGTTTCTTCTTTAATTTGTTGTACAGGATGTTACCCACAGATATATAGTATGTCTATGTGTGAGGTAAATATTTTAGTGGTAATGCACTTTTGGCTAATATGTGACTTGGACTGGTGTAATTACTTGTGTTGGTCCGGGTTTATTTGCTCAGAGTTGTTTATCCAATAAGTTGTCTTTTTCATAAAGGGTATCAGGAACTAGAAGTCACAACATACCCTACTGTACCTAGCTACTGGATGTAAACCTCCTGGGGCTTGCCAGTTGCCGAGGAACTAGAAGTCCCAGCATGCCCATCTATAGCCGTTTGCAGATTAAAGCTGTCATTGCAAAAGATCAACCCCACAACTGCTGTTAAACCGTGTGACGGGGAGTGTGCAGGACAGTGCGCGTGCAGATCTGCCGTACCACGTAGTGGCTGCCTGAACAAGTAAACAGCTCTTTACACGGGATTCTAATTAGTCAGTGTTTGAAAGCTTTCCATGTAAACTGAAAGCACGTGGCTTTGTGTCAGTTACTCTGCATAGTGTGATTATAAAGGATGTGTCTGCAGTGTCTGCCATAGGCTGCTTTGTTCTCAGTCACCAGTTTATGGAAGTGCGAGGCTGCAGAAACTTCAATGCTCTCAGTGTCTGTCCTGCCAGATCATTGTATGGTGCAGGCCTGGCCAACCTGTGGCTCTCCAGCTGTTGTGAAACTACAAATACCAGCATGCCCTGCCACAGTTTTGTTATTAGGGAATGCTAAAACTGTGGCAGGGCATGCTGGGACTTGTAGTTTCACGACAGCTGGGGAGCCACAGGTTGGCCAGGCCTTAGGATGAATCCGTTACTGTTCTGTTCACCTGTTCTTTTGAGGGGGAGATCTTAAAAACACCTGTGAGCAGGTACAGCAACCCGTTTACTATGTTAAGTGACAACATGAAGAAAGACGGTTGCAATATTTTTTTACACCACCAAGCCGCATCTGACGCATACACCTGTAACCGCACAGTACCAGTCTGACAGGTTTTGTGTTTCATAAGGAAACAAAGTGCCTGTATCATGCACACAATGCACAGAGAATGTGAGCACTGAAGGCGGTTGTGAGAAGCCCTTTGACCTCCAGTTTAAAAATTCCTGAGTTATTTCAGGCAATATGAGATACTGGCTATTGTGTCACGCGGCTCGCTATAGATACTATACCCCCCACACGTTATTCCCATTCTGTATACAATGCTCTCATCTTCTGTACTGCCATAGATATGAGTACCATGTAAAATCGCCTGGCTTGCAAAGAAAAGAAAATGTCTTTTGAACTGGCAGCACTATCTGTAAAATCCCAGCCTTAGGATAACTTACAAAGCATATTTCTTTACAGTAAGATAAATTGTAGAAGGAAGGTAATGCTTAAAATCTGGGGTATTGGGATAGCAGAATGTTATAAAAATAGTTATCCTTTCCTCTTCAAAGCCGCGATGCTAGTGTGCTGTATACCATATGCCGTACGCTCTTTCTGTCAGGTTAGCAATTTAAAGAGCCAAGGATCCCCACTATCTGATATTAAGTTACTACTCCTACTCTTAGAAACCCCCCTCCCCCATTCCCCGTAATACAGAGAGCATTCCCTCCTTCTGAGTATGTCTTTTATTCATCCATGGGGGCAAATGTATTAACCTGGAGAAGGGATAAAGCAGTGATAAGTGCAAGGTGATAACGCACCAGGCAATCATTACGAGTTTAAAAAATTACAGTTAGGAGCTGATTGGCTGGTGCCTTATCACCTTGCACTTATCACTGCTTTATCACTTCTCCAGGCTTAATACATCTGCCCCCTGGAGTGATACCGAAGGGGCTTCTTCCTGTGGGATGTCCACAGCTATGTCCATAGCAGTTGTTTTAAGAAATTTGAGCATCTTTTATTTGAGACAGGAAGTCTAGTGTGCATAGACAAAAATTACCCCTTAGTCTAGGTTTATCGGTTAATGCTACCTATAGCTATTTTAAATAAGGCAACATGTAGTAGATTGAGAAATATTTTTATGTCCTACTGTGTAAAATTCATCTCTTTAAATCTTCATCTTTAGCAATAGTATGAATGGGTAGATGAATGATTTCTTCATAAATGTTATTTAATAGCAACTTTTCTTGTGCTGTTAAATGGGTTCTCCACTTACATTTGACTTTTATTTATTGGTTTGTATAAGACTCAATGGTATCCAAGAGTAGCGTGATCTCCAAATAGCCTCTGAGATCCAGCCCGACCCTACATAGACAATCAGTCACTAAAGAACAGTACATCTAGAAGAACTACTTGGCTAAAGAACAATTTAGAACGTATTTTGAGTTTCAAAAAGCTTTGTTTAGCAATACCAATCCCTATCTCCATATCACAAGCATTTCTTTGAAACTGTGTATGGAACCAGAGCCTCGGAACGTGCTATGGTTCCAGACAATAAGCCTAACAATCACTGTTCCGATGATTGAGCTCGTCAGTCCTGAGCGGCATTGTCTTCAGCCGTGCATTCCAATTACTGTAACTAAATCTTCATTAACACTCATTGTTTAAAGAGAAAATAGGCTGCTGATAAGAAGAACCGAGATGGGAATCTTTATCTGCTGGACTTTGATGTTTTGGGAAATAAAACAAGGGAATTTGTTTTCCCAGGATAACTTTAATCACTTGTTTTTGAGCTTGTACCTCACTTCCTCTTCCTGCTCTTAGCGTGCGGGGGACCTGCAGGATAAAAATGGTTTCCGTAAAAGTTGACTTGTTGGTAAAGGAAAACAGGAACCGTTGTGAGTCATAAGTTCCAAATGAACAAATGAGTTTAGCTGTTTGAGATAAATAACAATGAAGAGTTGGGATCAGGAGGCAGATGAGAGGGACAAGGGTTGTATTGTCTGTTATTCTGGGCATTCAACTTGCAGCATTTGCTTCAAAGCGGGGCTCTCCAGCTGTTGTAGGAGTACAAGTCCCAGTATGGCCTCCAAATATGCATGCTAAGTATCCCTGGTAAAAAAAAAAAAAAAAAAAGTCATACTTGATAAATGATAGCTAGAATAGGTTGCTATGTTCAATTTCTCCACTTGTTGTCTTTAGGAGGTTTGATACCCCCCCCCCCCCCCCACGTCTATCATTGTTTCTCATCATGCCAACTATACCACACCACAGGTAGTGGCACACAAAATGGCAGGTACCAATATCTGTTTATTTTATAGTTGGCTACACTTGTGGAATGTCTTGGAGACACCACAAGTCCTCAGGAGGGGGAGGCACCCTGTTTGATCTCTGACCACTTCCCTAGTAAAGTGTGTGGGGGGTGGGTCTTGATAATGAATCTGCTGTAAATCACTTTATCATGACTCCGCCCTCACCTCATGATTTTTGGTATTGGCCAGTGGGAGGTGGGGTCATGACCCCCACCTGCACTTGTCAATCCAGCCTCCAAACTAGGATCTCCCATGGTGGGGGGGGGGGGGGGGGTTATATCCCAAGTGGGCACAGACGGTGTAATGGTTAGCATTACTGCCTCACAGCATTGAGGTCATAGGTTCAATTCCCACCATGCCCTAACTGTGTGGAGTTTGTATATTCTCTCAGTGCGGTGCGGGTCTGGGACTCCAGGTCGACAACGGAAAGGTCGACACCCTTAGGTCGACACACATTAGGTCGACGCACCTTAGGTCGACATGGACAAAAGGTCGACATGGAAAAAGGTCGACATGAGTTTTTTAAGTTTTTTTGGTGTCGTTTTCTTCGTAGAGTGACCGGGAACCCCAATTAGTGCACCGCGTCCCCTCGCATGGTGCCTTCGCTCCGCTTCGCTCAGCACAGATTACCGTTCCAATCGTAGTTCACGTGGATCGTTAAGTATGAAAAAGTTCCAAAAAAAGAAAAAAATTGTGAAAAACTCACGTCGACCTTTTGTCCATGTCGACCTTTTGTCCATGTCGATCTAAGGTGTGTCGACCAATTGGCGTCGACCTAAGGCGTGTCGACCTTTTTGTTGCCGACCTGGAGTCCGGATGCCGTCAGTGCTTGTGTGGGTTTCCTCCAGGTACTCCGGTTTCCTGCCACAATCCAAAAATATACTGGTAGTTTAATTGGCTCCCAACAAAATTAACCCTAACGTGAATGTGGACATGTGATAGGGAATATAGATTGTAAGCTCCACTGTGGCAGGGACTGATGTAAATGGCCAAATATTCTCTGTAAAGTGCTGTGGAATATGTGTGCGCTATATAAATAACTGGTAATAAATAAGTGTAAGAAAGTACTGTTTATGTATAGGTTCCCTCTTAGACCAGGGCTTTCTTAACATTCTGCATGTAATTTGTTTACTTGCATAATATGTTGGTCTTTATAATATACTGTATAAAGGATGATATCAATAAGTATTTGATTGGTGTAATACCTGCTAACCTAATCTCTTCTTTTTTTTTTTTTTTTTATACAAATTTTATTTGATTTTATTTAAAAGAAATCCCCAGCATGTTATATAACAGGGCACAGTAGATCATGTGCGTTACGAATTGATGTCTTCTGACTACACAGTGGATTGTTGTTAGCTTTTGGAAGTATAGTAATTAAGGCGCTGTATGTGCTCCATTGTAAATGCTCACTGAATGGCGACTTCTTTGCTGGCAAGATGCTGGAAGAGATAGAAGAGGCTTTGTCTTTGGACCGTAATGACTTGCGCAATCTAAGTTATAGAACATCTAATGATGGAACATTGTCAGTCAAATTGTTGATTTAATACGTGAGAAAGATGCTTTGAATAAACTGCCGTGCGCCACAGGACCAGCCTTCTGGTCTCAAACTGGAGGAAAACAAGAGTGTCACCAGGCACTCTATGTAGATACCGTCACAAAAGTTCCCAATTGAGTCCACGGGCGCTCATACAGCAAAAGAAGAAAAGAAAAGAACAACCATAGTGTACTCTATTTTTTTCACATATAATCCAATGAAGTGTATATAAGTAATTACTCGTACCCCACGGGTTGGTCTACCGTTTTACAGGAAGACAAACACACTTTTCATAGGAGCTGGATATCACCAGTCTGGACTCTCTTCTATCGGGATCTCCTTACAGATTATGTCCATACCAAATGCAGAAAAAAATTCTGATAGTGCAACACCGTTTTATTACTTTAAAATAAACTTTAAAACAAAATTCTGGGGGATATGAAATGGTCTCTCACCAATGGAAATGGTCTACCACAAGAGCAGACAAAAACAGCATAGGTTAGATATCAAACACAGGCGTCCCTGGAACCAGCTGTCCAAAGCACATGGAAAGGTTTCCACACCGTCTCCCCTCCTACAGTCCTCCTGCCAACGCGTTTCAACACTTATTGTGTCTTTATCAAGGCATATTGGAGGATTGAAATGACCAGGTATTTATACCCCACTTAGACCCACCCATCAAACATCCTATTACCAGACATGGATTCATCTAAAACTAAAATCCCTATTACATCTACAACTCATTCCCCATTTCTAAATCCATTTCTTGCTTTCTTCTGTATCACGTATCTCCCGCTCCGTCCGGCGGTCACATGACCGGAAGTTCGGCTTCGTTGTCCGGAAGTCGTCATCCCGGAGGGCCGCGAAGTCATTTCCGGGAGTGGTCCTCCGTCATTAGGCACAAAAGCCCGCCCACTACACCCGGATGTCATGGTGCTGTGGCTTCACTCGACCTCCCGGAAGTGTTGAAACGTGTCGGCAGGAGGACTGTAGGAGGGGAGACGGTGTGGAAACCTTTCCATGTGATTTGGACAGCTGGTTCCAGGGACGCCTGTGTTTGACATCTAACCTAGTGTTCACTCTAGGCTGTTTTAGCAGGGCGCAGCGCCCTGCCCGTTTTTTAGCAGGCAAAACCCGCCCTGCCCCTTTTGCGGCCCCCTGCTAGAACAGCCGCCCGCTCCCTGCCCTCCCGGCGTGTATAGATGCCGTGCGCATGCGCGCTGCATCCATTCACGCATTGGGAGAGGGCTGGGGGAAGCCCAGCACCGACGGAGGTGCTGGGCACGCCCCCAACAGTGACGTCGCCGGCCACAGACGCTCTCTATAGTAGCGTCTGTGGGCCGCACCGCTCCCTAAAATGACGTAGGCGTGGCCACGCCCCCTAATTTGCGTGGCCGCGCACATGTGCCCCCGGAGTCCGGCGCCCTGCCCCTTTTCACTCCTAGAGTGAACACTATAACCTATGCTGTTTTTGTCTGCTCTTGTGGAAGACCATTTCCATTGGTGAAAGACCATTTCATATCCCCCAAAATTTTGTTTTAAAGTTTATTTTAAAGTAATAAAACGGTGTTGCACTATCAGAATTTTTTTCTGTTTTTGGTATGGACATAATCTGTAAGGAGATCCCGATAGAAGAGAGTCCAGACTGGTGATATCCAGCTCCTATGAAAAGTGTGTTTGTCTACCTGTAAAACGGTAGACCAACCCGTGGGGTACGAGTAATTACTTATATACACTTCATTGGATTATATGTGAAAAAATAGAGTACACTATGGTTGTTCTTTTCTTTTCTACTTTTGCTGTATGAGCGCCCGTGGACTCAATTGGGAACTTTTTGTGTTGATTTAATATGTTATGTCCTCCGTGAGTTGGTATCATGATTATATGTTAGAATATATTTATTTATTAACAGTTTCTTATATGGCGCAGCAAATTCCGTTGTGCTTTACAATTGGCTGTACTAACAAAACCTTGTAAATACAGACCAGTATTCTGATATTTTATTAGTAAGTACTATCCTGTAGCACAGTTATAACAGCAGAGAGAAATTATCCCTGTGTATTTGGCGACTAGTGCTAACACCAGTAATAAATAATGAAACCATAAAACAGATTTATATGGAAAGGTTTCTTAAATCATACGAAATAATATTTCAATAAATTTTTCATTAAATTTCCATAGTGTCATGCTAGTTTTCACCGTTAGATACCTGCTGCGGGTCCCTCTGTCATACATTCAGGGCTGCAAATATACAATAAGTGGCAGGGCCGGATTAAGGCATGTAGGATCCCAGCCCCCCCCCCCTTCCCCACCGCAGGGCCACACAGCACCCTCCCATCCATCCAGCGCATCCACATCAAGGTCACGCAGCACCCCCCCCACACACACATCAAGGGCACGCAGCACCTCGCCACACACACATATCAAGGGCACGCAGCACCTCGCCACACACACACATCAAGGGCACGCAGCACCCCCCACACACACACATCAAGGGCACGCAGCACCTCGCCACACACACACATCAAGGGCACGCAGCACCTCGCCACACACACACATCAAGGGCACGCAGCACCCCCCACACACACACATCAAGGGCACGCAGCACCTCGCCACACACACACATCAAGGGCACGCAGCACCCCGCCACACACACACATCAAGGGCACGCAGCACCTCGCCACACACACACATCAAGGGCACGCAGCACCCCCCACACACACACAAATCAAGGGCACTCAGCACCCCCCACACACACGCAAATCAAGGGCACGCAGCAGGGGCATACAGCACTGGCACCGTGAACATGGGGGTCTGCGTGATACAGGGAGGAGGGGGAGGGAGGGGAGCTGCTACTCAAATCCACAGGCTGGAGGAGTAGGGTGGATCGGGCGCCAGGTCTCTCCAGCGGGTGGCCAGACGGTACTGAACTGCTGATCTGGGGGAGGCAGGTTTGTGGCGGGGCATGTCCTCCTTGTGGGGTTGACAGAGGATGAGTCACAATGGCGGTGAGAGTAGTGTCTCCGCCAGGTCCCGTAGCATGCCGTTCTTTTATTGACTCTCCTTCATTGCGACTGCAGGGCTGCGCAGCTGCACTCAGCACCAGGAGTCCCGCCCTCCATGTGTAGGGTATCGCAGCCACGCCACCTGCTATGTGGCTGTGCGGTAATGTGGCTATGCGGTTGTGGAGTACTCCAGTCTATGGGCCTACTTCAGACCTGATCGCTCGCTAGCAATCAGATAGTCGGCGCCTACAGGGGAGTGTATTTTAGCTGTGCAGCTGTGCGAACGCATGTGCAGCCGAGCAGTACAAAAAGATCTTTTGCAGTTTCTGAGTAGCCCAGGACTTATTCAGCCGCTGCGATCGCTTCAGCCTGTCCAGGACCGGAATTGACGTCAGACACCCGCCTTGCAGACGCTTGAACACGCCTGCGTTTTTCCAACCACTCCCAGAAAACGGTCAATTGACACCCACAAACGCCTTCTTCCTGTCACTCCCTTTGCGATAGCTGTGCGAATGGATTCTTCATAAAACCCATCGCAAAGCAACGAACCGCTTTGTACCCGAGCGACGCACCTGCGCATTGCGGTGCATATGCATGCACAGTTCTGACCTGATCGCAGCGCAGCGAAAAAGCTAGTGTGCGATCAGGTCTGAATGACCCCCCTATAATCTGGTCCTGATAAATGGGCCCCCGTTGTATCTAGTTTTGCAGGGACAGGCAAACACGACCTTTTGACCCTGTCGACCTTTTGTACTGTCTACCTTTTTCACGTCGACCTTTTGACCCTGTTGACCTAATGTTTGTCTAACACAGGCTTTTTCAACCAGTGTGCCGCGACCAGTTGCATGGTGTGCCGCGGAGACAGAGCAGCGCCTGCACCTTCAGAGTGAACTGTTAGCTCGGGCTCTTCTTAGAGGATTAGTTGGGCTCTGGCCATGACCTATGCCTTGAAGACACGGCGGTGTGATATCATAGGTCACGGCCACCGCGTATCACCACCCAGCCAGCCCACCCGCCTGCATACACAGCTTTCCTTGCCCACCCACATCCGCCCGACCGTCCGCTGCTCAGTATTCGCAGCACTCCGCTATGAACAACCCCCGCCACTGAGGGACTAATATTTGTTATTTTATTTCTCCTGTGGGGAACAATAGGATTTCAATAGGATTTATGTGGGGAGAATAAGGATTTATAGATTTATGGGGGGAACAATGTGAATAATTCATGTGGTGAGCAAAAGGATTTATGTGGGGAGCAATGTGATTGATTTATGTGGGGAGCAATAGGATTTATGTGGGGAGAAATGTGATTGTGTTCTCTGTGTAGGTCAATGTATGTGTGGAATTTTTTTTTACTGTGAGGGCCAATGTGTGGTTTTTGTTTTTTTTCTGTGGGGAACTGATGGTGTGCCTTGGGAATTGTAAAATATTGTTTGGTGTGCCGCGAGTAAAAAAAGGTTGAAAATCACTGGTCTAACATATGTTGTCTATCTATTGACTGTCTAACTAGACCAGGCATGTCCAAACTGCGGCCCTCCAGCTGTTGAGAAACTACATATCCCAGCATGCCCTGACACCGTTTTGCGTTCCGAGAATGCTAAAGCTGTGTCAGGGCATGCTGGGATGTGTAGTTTCTCAACAGCTGGAGGGCCGCAGTTTGGACATGCCTGAACTAGACAATTCTCTATTTTTTATACCAAACCCCTTTGGGGTAGCAACCCCCTCATCCCCAAGGCTGCATATCATTCACACACCCACACACTATATATATATATATATATATTTATTTATTTTCCAGTTTCTGTGGTTTGGTATGACACCGTCTTGTCCCCCTTATACAAGGCATCAGTAACATAGTTGTGTGCATTGGCCGTGGAGCTACTTTCAGCATGGTAACCACTCTGACTGAGTGGCAGACCACAATTTATGGCTGTTACTAAATGTGTGGCTAGGATTCTGTGGCAATATCATGGATCACTCACATTTTATTACAGACCTATGAAGTGTTTGCAAGTGTATTGTTTGGCAGTAACCCCTAAGCAGCCCGCAGATGTGTTTTTCCATCCATGGGGAGGGCATGTCCGCAGCAACGCAAGTCTATATACAGCACCGCATTGAAGCCCAACACACAGAATATACAACACTGGCACGGGTTTAAATATATTTCAAAAACAAAAAAATATTTGAAGATAATTCCTTTTAAAAGTGTATGGAAAGAACAGGCGTTTATACCCATATCGTTATTAATATTCATTTTTAAGGGGATTGCTTCATTCATCATGTAACACCATAGAGAATCACAAAGATCACATGTTTATTTTACTTTGTAACACAGTTTTAAGTTGAACCCTGGAAAGTTACATTTCCCCAGTGCTTGTCTTCAGACAAGAAGTGTTGTTCCAAATAAAGCATATTGCTGCATCCTTATATATACTCAGAGCCAATTGTTACTGTGCATACAATTATTAAAATGTCAGTTTATTACTAAATCTCCCCTTAGAATGTAAGCTCTCATGAGCAGGGCCCTCTTACCTCGAGTGCTTATCCTTTTTTTACTTTAATAATCCTCAACTGCCTAAATCCCGCATTTTTTTGGCCACCTTGGAACTTATCTCTATGTCGTTTACTGATGTAGTTATGCTTAGTTACCCTGTACTTGTCCTATATTGTCTTCAACTGTAAGTCACTGTCTTCCTGTTTTGATTATGTGCATATGTACTCTGTAATTGGGCGCTGCGGAAGCCTTGTGGTGCCATATAAATAAAGGATGATGATAATAATAATAATAATAACAACAACAGGAGGGCGGACGTACTGCCACCTGTTTTTGCCATAGGATGGAGAAGCATTATACTGTTCTCTGCGACAAAGCAATTTGTGTCTCACCTGTCCTTATTGAAGCAGGTGTCTTATACCGCTCTCACATCGCGGCTTTGACCCAGGTTATTGCCAGGTTAACTGGGTCGCGACTCAGCGTGAAAGGGTTCCTGAGAAATAACCCAGGTCCAGTGACCTTAGACTCCAACCCAAGTTGGTCTAGGAAGGCCATGGATTACATTGCAGGTCATCCGACTTGGGTCCCCTTCAAATGTTACGGAGAGCTTATATTTGAGCCCATCAGGTAACTTTCATAAAGATGTGGGAGGGGCTTCAGGTGACTGTAATGGAATTTGGAGATAATGCATTCCTTTTTAATTTAAGGCCTCCATACATCTGCCTGCCGATTCCCCGATGTGACCAGAACCACTGATCCGCTGGTCGAAACAGGTGATTGGCAGCCATCGATGATTACATCAGGGAAATTCTTTGTGTTCAGAATCCCAGAGATGCTGATTTTTGGTTTGGATCGGGGAATCAAGATTTTTCAACTGCCAATCAATTCTCAGTTGCTTTTTCCAGGTATCAGGGAATTGCAACAATCCATTGAAGACCTTCAGCTTTAGAGAAATGTCTAGTTAATCCTGAGATATGTATTTTTCTTGGTAGAGAGGTGGGAACAGAAAGAAACAGTGGACTGGTAGCATAACTCCCAATATTTTCATCCAGTACTTGGAATAAAATGGCTCCTGTCTCCCCTAAATTGGCACAGTTATGAGGTTTGCAGCCATGCCTTTATGGGAATATCACAGAAGTAAAAGAACAAAACTGTTGCTACAGAATCCCTTTAACAACACAGCAGTGGAAAATAGCACATTTTTACATATTTTTATTTTATGAAAATCGAACATTATCAGAGAGAAGTCTTTAACGTTTCAGCTGTGTTTTACTCTGGCACTGTAATAGTCACATGCACTGCGAACGCACAATACACTCGCACAGCTAATAATTTTCCCTTACAAAAAGAAAATGTATAATTCATTATCTAGTAATGTTTGTACCAAGGATAGCACATTGTTTGGAACAGATGGAGTAGAGAACAGGACATAAGTTATTTGCGTACCTTGAATACAGGAAGCACACATGGAGGAGAACTAAACACTGCGCATGTAAACACACGGGAGGCCTGGGAGGAAGCCAGGGAACATTGACCGTTGTCTCTGCTGTTTTCAAATGCATGCAGCACGTATTCATTGTACTGCAAAGCCCCTTATTCTGGAACTACTGTAGCATCACCCATCTGATATCAGTACACGCAACTTATATAGATGTGACCACAAGTACTACTGACTTGTTGATGTTGTCTCCTGGAGAAATTAGCGGGTAACTTCTAGATGAGAGGTGTGGGAGGAGTGGCACCATGAATCTTGTCGTCATCGGATATTGTTAACCAACACCTACCAAGCATCAGGTTCCGCTTGCTTGTGGCTGGCATAACTGTGTACACATGGTGAGATCCTTGCTATGCCCGATTTTCACTTGCGATTTCCCTTGAACTCCCCGGAGCCCAGCACCACCGATTTTGACTAACTTTTCTTGAGATATGGACTGTGTGCTTACGATTTTGGCTTATGTGAGATGTCATTGACATGTGAGATGAACTAGATAGTACACGGATCTAGCAAGGATTGACTTGCCTGCACAGTCTATCTTTTCTTGCGATGCCGATGTGGCAGGACCGCGCATCGATCTGCACTAACTTTTCTTGCGATTTTGACTATATAGTCAAAATCGAAAGAAAATATCTCACCGTGTGTACACATCCTTAAGTAAATCTCAATCAAAATATCATCCTCCCAGATTAGTTCCTGGAAGCCATCAATATTTATTTGTATGTGTTAAACCATGGGGCTTCAGCCTGCAGTCCTCCAGCTTGTTGTGGAACCACACATCTCAGCATGCCCTGCCAGTTTTAGCATGCCTTAATAGCAAAATTGTGGCAGGGCATGCTGGGATGTGTTGTTCCACAGCAGCTGCAGGACCACAGGTTGAAGACCCATGCGTTATACAGTATAAAAGAACTTAGATTTAGTGTGGCAGCATTCTGCCCAGTTACTTTACTTCCAGCAATGAAAGTATAACGCCAGAACTTGGCGCTTGTTTGTATAGATTATGGGTTTCTACATAATATACCTTATTGTTCCCAAAATAAGCAGCATACGTCATTAATTATCCGTTATTACATGGCAATTACTTTACATTCTGATACAGGCTAAACTGTGCATAACGCATACAGTTGATGTTGGTCATGTGAAATCTGTCTCCCCCTAACTTACCCCAACTGTACAAAAACTGATTAAGAACCTTTTACAGAGAAAGCGAGGTAAAATATATTCATCGGAGATAAATTTTATTCATTTTAGGTAACCTGTATTAATCTGAGCTAAATTACTGTATAGTAGTGTGATGCACACCATATTCCGCACAGGTAAATCACATTTCCCTGCGGCTGTATTCCTCTGGACGTGACATGCAGCAATAACAGCCAATCACAGACACTCGTACTTCTCTGAATAATCTCAAAACCGTGAGACCCTGGATTAAGGATTCTCCATTATAAATATCTGTTACTGAATCCCTCCCGCTGACTGCCATTGACTCCTGCAACCTAGTAAACTCCCCAACTACCAAACACTTAACCTGACAACCACGTAATTTAAAATGTACCTGTGTCCTATATAACCCCATGGTGTTTTAAGGTCCCGCAGGCGTATACAGCTTTCAGTATTATTGATGGCACAGAGCTTTATCAATGAAATCTGGGCCGGCACGAACAATGCGGGTGGCAGCAGCAGACAAGGGAGGAGTTCTCTTGGGTGGGGTAGAGTAATATATGCGTGTTATGATGGGGCATTATGAGGCACTATATGGTGGCCCTTTGGTGACGTAGGGAAGTTATACGTTGATATTATGACATCTGCTGTCATATGTGGTCAAGTTTTACAAGTCTGATATATATAGATATATATATATATATATTTAAAAAAAATTCCCCCCCCCCCCCATCCTGCTATGGAGCATGACATGTTTCATCCTGCAGTAGCAAACCTAGCTCTACTAGGTTGGCTTATCTGAAACTTTATGCAGCAAACTAATTTTACCGTTTATAATACAGTTAAGTTGGCCAAAGAGGTCTCGCAGGTGGGACATAATTGTATTGCGCGGAGGAGACATATTCGACTAATGTGTCTGGTGAAAAGATGCTAGCTAAGCATATTTATTTTAAACAATAGTATAGGGATATACTGGCGCCGGCTGAAATGCCAATAAGGGACAAAAAAGGTATTTGCAATAAAATATCATATAATTTTAATAAACATTAAGAAATAAAAAAATATTTAAAAAATGTCACAGAAGTAAACAAAATGACTTTGTATATTCCCAATTGAGGGGATTGGGACCACTAGGATCTCACTTATGTGATGATTATATGTGCAGTCTCTGGTTAGGACTCGCTCCTCAATATTTAAATTTTGGTAGTTACCCAGTCCTTATGGAAATTATCCCCGTGGATCTCCGTTTGGCAGTTAGGGATCCAATTAGCAGCAGGGGTTGTTTCAAGTTCCAGGTCTGGAAATGTCCAAATAGAGGGGAAAGAGTCCAATAAGTACCAGAGGTGAAAAGTGGATCCAATGGTGGTGGTCAGTGTCCTTGGCTCAACGCGTTTCGCTGGTCTGGTTGCTGCCAGCTTCCTCAGGAGCATCTACTAGGTTGGCTTATCTGGAACTTTATGCAGCAAACTAATTTTATCGTTTATAATACAGTTAAGTTGGCCAAAGAGGTCTCGCAGGTGGGACATAATTGTATTGCGCGGAGGAGACGTATTCGACCAATATGTCTGGTGAAAAGATGCTAGCTAAGCATATTTATTTTAAACAAAACTGATTGTAATTCGGGGAGACTGGCTCTTTCTGAAAGAGCACTAAGGCCTACAATTGACATTTTCGGGTATTAACCATGTGCTGCTCAGTCAGTGTTAATCTGATATTCCACTGAAGTTCTGCTGGAAAGCCGAGGATTAACTCATTGATTGTCAACTTTACAGAACCTCCTGGGAGATGCAAAGGGTGATCTCTGTGAGGTCCAGGACATAGAGGATTGATTTGCCTTGATTTGCAACATTGCAATGGATCTTGCCCACTCTATCTTGTTCTGGCTAGACATCATGGAGATTGCCAGACTACGAAGTATGGTTGTTGGCCGCCCATGGTTTGCCATTGATGGGTTAGCTCAATTGCGTCCCTGCCATCGATGGCATTGAGCCCCGCAATGTTATTTTTGTTTTCTTTCGCCTTGGCGCTAGGACACAGAGCCTACCGCCCCCTAAATGCAAACCTCAAAGTCTTGCCCCATCCCTGATTGGCCTGGTGAGTAATAGATATGGGATGACCATCAGTGGGTAAAAACCATTGATAGTTCTCCTGTTAATAGGTTTATACCAGAGGTTCTCAAAAGTCCTCAAGGCACCACAACGGTCCAGGTTTAAAAGTTTAACCATGCTTGGCCACAGGTGACTTAATTAGCACCTCAGTCAATTTGATTTAACAATCTGTGCTGAGCCATGGATATACCTAAAACCTGGACCGTTGGGGTGCCGCGTTGGAGAACCTCTGGTTTATACTATCGAAGTTATCCACCAATGGTATTATCGATGGTTAACCCACTGATGGCCATCCCTACAAACTACGTTGGTAGTTCAGGATATTGCCCGCTATCTGCAGATATGATTAACTGCTCACTTCATTCCAGACAATTGAAGCTCCCCCCACAGTATGTTTATGGGATCTGTTATAAATTAAGAGATAATGTACAAATTTAGGCTGTGTCAGAATATATTTAGTAGCAAAGGTTAAAAATATTAAGTAGTATCCCCTTTTCATTGTCTGTTACAGTTAAAGGGTGAAGTTGTAGGACTTTATTTATTAAGTGCGGGGGGGGGGGATGGTAATTGTGACTGTTTTGCTGCAGGTATTGAGGCAGATTCTACCCTACTGGTGCCAGCGATACTACTAGTACTGGTGGGCCTTTTTGTGAGTCATTGGTGGGGCAGCCTGGTTGCATTCAGTTCTTGGTGATGGGCTGGTAGTTAGCCCCCACCTAGGTCTCAAGTTATTGTCAGTTAACCCCCATATACACCTATATTATTTGGGCAAGATGGCCGTACTGTATGTAAAACTATTTTTACTGTACCACCGTACCTTTTACCTCCATTTACTAAATAAATGAGGCTGACACACTTCCCTGCCAATACGTTTCCGTCTCTTTATTGTAGATATGTTTTTTCCTCTGTCCCCCTGGTGTGGAAGTGTAGGCTGACATCAGCCAATAGGAAGTTTATGATCCACTTCAATTACTGATCACTAGTCCTGGCCCATGTATAAATCACGCAGTAGACACAACATATATTATTTCTGATAGGCCCTAGATCCATACCACAAAGCAGTGTGGATTTAATCAGTTCGTCCTACAGACATTCCAACATTTATATTTGTATTTGAACTCCAGAACAAACTACAGGATGAGTCTCCTATAGCCAGTGTCCTTTGGTCCAGAAGTATTTTGGATATCGGATATTCTGGTATATTGGAATAATTACATACCATAATGAGATATCCTGGGCATGGGACCCAAGTCTAAACACAGAATGCATTTAAGTTTCATGTACACTTTATATACACACACCCTTAAGGTACTTTTATACAATATTTGTAATTTTGTGCATGAAACAGTTTGTGTACACTGAACCATCGGAAAGCAAAGGTGTCACTATCTTAGTCCATACTTACCGACTTGGTTGCCCCCGGTCGGTGCATAGGGGACATGGCCGGCACACAGGTGGACTGTCCGGGGGCGTGGCGCTATGTTCACATCATCGTGGCTCCGCCCCCTCTCTGCAGTGCCAATAAAACAGACACTGTATAGCGGTTGACACGATTCAGCATGAAACTTATGATCGCGAGGGGTGCAGGGGCTGGAGGGGGATGCGGGAGACTTGCCCGCTGTTCTGGGGGGCTGGAAGTGCCACGCGATCTTAGGGAGGCTCTCGGCAGTCCCAGGCTGGTAGGCATGTACATCTCAGTCTCGCTAAAAAAAAAATCCGTGTTTTGGATATAAATGTGACTGTCAGTATGCAGAGAAGGCAGAGCTTTGTTTTTGTTTTTTTTAAAGGTGCAACGTGTAAAAGTGTAAACATAACATCAAAGACATCCTCTTACCCATTAGTACTACTGCTTGTAATTGAAGAATGTTTTTTTTATGTCTCCAAGAATATTGCTTCTTTTAGCATTTATGGCTTAAATAAATAAATCATAAGAATGAGAGGATAGCAAAACTGTTTTTGCTACTCATGTCACTTATATGTGTGTGTAAAGCTTTTTATTACATTTGTCAGTGTCTCTAAAAATGTGCTTCTCTGCCTAAAGGGGCCTACACACGGTGCAATTTCGCTTGCGATATTGATTTTATAGTCAATATGGCATGTAAAAATAGTGTATATCGCACCGTGTATAATACTGTGTATACACCTTCTGATACCGATATGCGCCCCCGGTGGGTCGGTATCGCAAGAAAAAATAGACTGTGCAGGCAGGTCAATTTTGACTAGAAAGTCTACAACCTAGATTCTAGTATAGGCAACATTGTATATAGTGATAACCGCACATAGTCAAAATCGCACCATGTGTATAGTCCGTATGGGTGGTTCTGGGCACCGGGGACTTCAAGGGAAATCGCATAGTCATTATCTCACCCCTGTGTACCCGCCTTAAGGGCTGTACATTTAAAGGGACTGGTTTAGCGCAGAACAGTCCCATGTTCAGATCCCTGTTTAAAATATGCATCAGATGCTTGTAGTGCGTGCGGTTTTTATTTTTTTTATTGATCAATTTTTTTTTTATATTTTACAATTAGAACTATAAAAAGAAAAGCAGAAAAGTTTAGTTTTTTGGATATAATAAAATCCATTTTATCAATAAGTTATTTAAAACCTTTGTATGTGTGTTTATTTTTTACCGTTTTGGTATAATGGGCAAGGACTATTATATGGGAGCATATGACTAGGAACGCCCCTGAAAATGCGCACTCGATACAGTACTCTTCCTGTCCAATTTAAATCTTGTTTGTGAACTGCTGTACAAAACCTGGAGCATTGATGGGTTTAATCTGTGCTTTACTAGAAACGTCTCCTCTCTGCCTGTTTAATATTTTCCTCCTCTCATTTGCCTACTCAAATCTGGTAGAAAAATAAGGCACATTTGCACAAATATATGTGCATAGCATTTCCGAGGCTGTATGTGCTGCATGGCGTTTAGTTGGTACTTTGTAAATGACTACCAGTGCATTGGTGCAGAGCAAGTCTGCCAGGCTGTCAGTCACTCTATGCTCCACCTTAACATGCCAGTCTGCAGCAGAGGAGTGATAGAGAACATAGGGGCATATGTATTAACCATGGGAAGGCATAAGGAAGTGATAAACAAGTGGCAAGTGCAAAGTGATAAAACCACCAGCCAATCGGCTCCAATATGTAAATTAACAGTTAGGAGCTGATTGGCTGGTGCGTTTATCACCTTGCACTTATCACTGGTTTATCACTTCCTTATGCCGTCTCCAGGCTTAATACGTCTGCCCCAATGTGATTAAGGTTCTGTATATTGTAAACTCCCAGGCTTTCTGTGCCTAGCCATGTAAATAAGTGTTCTGGGTATAATCTCCGTAATCTCTCTCTAATCTGATAATTATCCTAATAATGCTGCTGATTATCCTGCTGTTACATTACATGCTTACATGTGTTCCCATACCCGCCAGTCCTGTATTCTGGGATGTGTTCTGCATCTGTAAATTGCCAGATCTGACTCAGCCATGTGTCTCGATTTAGGCCAACCGCAATTCCCTTTGTCTCGGACCATGTAAGATTACCGGTACACCCTGCCCGATGTAATGAATGATATCTCATTATGTCCTTCATTACAATGCACGCTATCTTCTGTTTGGCCGTGCAGCATGTGCGACCATAAGATGTCACATGAGACCCGCGGGAGCACGAAATCGAGCATACACACTAGAGCAGTGGTCTCCAACCTTAATTGGGGTGTGAGCTACTATCGGAAAATAAAACCTCTGAAGGAGCTACCCCCTCCCCCCAATGCGCGTGCGTTCCTGCAAAAGTGGGTGTGGCCTCACAACTACAAGTAATGCCCCCCCGGCGTAGTGCCAGATACACAAATAATGCCCCTCAGCAGTGCCCGATACACAAATAATGCCCCCCAGCAGTGCCAGATACACAAATAATGCCCCCCAGAAGTGCCAGATACACAAATAATGCCCCCCAGCAGTGCTAGATACACAAATAATGCCCCTCAGCAGTGCCAGATATTCAAATAATGCCCCTCAGCAGTGCCCGATACACAAATAATGCCCCCCAGCAGTGCCAGATACACACATAATGCCCCCCAGCAGTGCCAGATACACAAATAATGCCCCCAGCAGTGCCAGATGCACAAATAATGCCCCTCAGCAGTGCCAGATACACAAATAATGTTCCCCAGCAGTGCCAGATATCCAAATAATGCTCCTCAGCAGTGCCCGATACACAAATAATGCTCCTCAACAGTGCCCAATACACAAATAATGCCCTCCAGCAGTGCCAGATATACAAATAATGCCTCCCAGCAGTGCCAGATATTCAAATAATGCCTCCCAGCAGTACCAGATACACACATAATGCCCCCAGCAGTGCCAGATACACAAATAATGCCCCCCAGCAGTGCCAGATATACAAATAATGCCTCCCAGCAGTGCCAGATACACACATAATGCCTCCCAGCAGTGCCAGATACACACATAATGCCCCCAGCAGTGCCAGATACACACATAATGCCCCCAGCAGTGCCAGATACACAAATAATGCCCCCAGCAGTGCCAGATACACAAATAATGCCCCCACCAGTGCTAGATAAACAAATAATGCCCCCAGCAGTGCCAGATACAATGCCCCCACTAGTGCCAGATACAATTCCCTTTGCAGTGCCATTTAAAATGCCCCCTGCAGCGCCAGATAAAATGCCCCTCCCCCCCCAGTGTCCGATACAGTGCCCCACACAGTGCTAACCCTTGCTGGCTTCTTCTACTGCTGCCGGTGCTGCTCATCCTGTATGAGGGACGGAAGGGGAGGAGAGCAGCTGCGGCGAGGGTGACAGTTTCCGGCAGTGGCAGGCATTTCAAATATGGTGCCGGTAAGTGAGCCAATCAAAACTTGCGGTCCGGCAGCCAATCAGGTGCCGCCACTGCCGGTCAATGAGCTCTGATTGGCTGACAGCCGGCACCATATTAAAAATGAAGGGAGGAGGAGTACCAGTGACTGCCCAAGCCTGTGCGATCTGTGAGCTACCGAAAATACTACGGCGAGCTACCGGTAGCTCGCGAGCCACGGGTTGGAGATCACTGCACTAGGTGATAAGGATTGTCGTTCCGATACAGAAAATCATGCCAGCATCGCTGTAGTGTGTATTTGGCCTTATTGTTTGAGAGATTCCTTTGTTTTGGTAGACATTAGTCACAGTGAGAGACTACATGACATATTGGGGTAAGTGTATGAAGCAGTGAGCCAGTGGAGAAGTGGCCCATGGCAACCAATCAGCTGCTCTGTATAATTTTATAGTATGCATATTAGAAATGTTACTTTAATGCTGATTGGTTGCCATGGGCAACTTCTCCACTGGCTCACTTCTCCACATTTATCACTGCTTCATACTGTACATTTACCCCATTGTGCTGTTAAAAACCTAACCCCTTATGAAGAAACACAGACGTGTAAAACCTTTCAGTATTGTGCAATTTGTTTATAGAAGAAGGTATATATCATTATGGAGCAGTGTACGACGACATGAGAGTACATTTGCCTGAACGCTGTAGGTGCGAGTTATTCAAATCAGGTTCAATTAAACCCTATGAAATGATAGTAATCATGGTTATGTTTCAATGTGATGGGAGGAGAGGCAACTTCCATGTAGCATTCCACATAACGTTTAAGAAGTTGGACATTATCAACACGTATAAATATAGTCTTCTAGTGCAATAGACAGCAGGAGGCCACGTGAGTTCGATAAAGGAGTAAATTAGCAAGGCTAGCCCTTTGTTATATACTGTAGATTCATCTCTATGTAAAAGGTCCTATGTACTTTGTTAAACTCAGGAAGCACCTGAATGAAACACTGTATTATGAAGTTTGGTGCCTGCATGGTTTAACCATAGTATCAGTAAGTAGATAATGTAAAACTGTAGAGCTTTTTATTTTATATGCATCCACAATGTAATCACTGAACCACAGTTAAAGCAGCTTTATTTGAAGTACAGGTTGAGTATCCCATATCCAAATATTCCGAAATACAGACTTTTTTGAGTGAGAGTGAGAAAGTGAAACCTTTGTTTTTTGATGGCTCAATGTACACAAAGTTATTAAAAATATTGTATTAAATGACCCTCAGGCTGTGTGTATATGAAACATAAATGAATTGTGTGAATGTACACTCACTTTGTTTAATGCGCAAAGTTATAAAAAATATTGGCTAAAATGACCTTCAGGCTGTGTGTATAGGGTATATATGAAACATAAATGCATTCTGTGCTTAGACTTAGGTCCCATCACCATGATATCTCATTATGGTATGCAATTATTCCAAAATACGGAAAAATCCCATATCCAAAATACCTCTGGTCCCAAGCATTTTGGATAAGGGATACTCAACCTGTAATGTGTATGAGCCCTAATCAAGGAAGACCACATGGAGAATTCAGTTGTTTGAGCCGATGGCTGTCAGTGCCTGGCGGAGCAATTCAGTTGTTGCTCTGTTTGGACATGAACAGCTGCGGCACCGGAATTTCTGCTCACAGCCCCCCGTGCTGAACTGTGCGTAAAGTGACCTGTTTGGGAACCTAAGCGGCACTTTAGTCGGGGTTTAGCTGTTTTACACTGCTGACCCTAGCACTGCAGGTCACGATCAGTGCGTTTAACAAGATCCAATTGAATAGTGCCCCTCAATCTCTTGTCACTTTAGACAGGAAATCAGGCATGCATAAACAATTGAATTGCCCCCCAAGAGGTTTAAATAGTTCAAACTTTATTATAATTTCATGTTTTAAATCTGTAGTCTTTTGCTGGCTGAGAGCGGTCATGATCTGTGCGGAAGGTTATTGCACTGTGTTCTATACATGGAAAGCACATACATGTTTATTGTGTCTGTCTTGTGCCTATGAGACCGAGATACATAGTAGAACTTGGTAACCCACTGGACAGGATAACGAGTGTGGTGTCATCAATTTTAATATTTAATGAAATTATGCAATCTGCATACTTGTGCTGTAGACCAGGGGTGGCCAACCAGTCAGTGACAAAGAGCCAAAAAACCTTGTTATGTACGTCAAAGAGCTGGCATCGAGCTGATGGCGCGCATGCAAAAATGGAATGTGGCCTTGTGCCTGCTAGACCACACCCCTGGTATAAAATACATTGAAAAAGCCAGAACAACATAAAATTAATTTTTTAAAGCCAGATCCATTGAAAAAGCCACTTTCGCAAAAAATAATTGAAAAGGCCAGATTCACATAATAAATATCAGCTCCCCCATGTGTCACTCCAGCCAGCTCCCCCATGTGTCACTCCTGCTAGCACCCTCCTATGTCACTCCAGCCAGCTCCCCCATGTGTCACTACTGCCAAGAGCCTGCTGTGTCACTCCAGCCAGCTCTCCCATGTGTCACTACTGCCAAGACTCTGCTGTGCCACTCCAGCCAGCTCCCCCATGTGTTACTCTAGCCAACACCCTCCAGTCACTCCAGCCAGCTCCCCCATGTGTCACTCCTGCTAGCACCCTCCTATGTCACTCCAGCCAGCTCCCCCATGTGTCACTACTGCCAAGAGCCTGCTGTGTCACTCCAGCCAGCTCTCCCATGTGTCACTACTGCCAAGACTCTGCTGTGCCACTCCAGCCAGCTCCCCCATGTGTTACTCTAGCCAACACCCTCCAGTCACTCCAGCCAGCTCCCCCATGTGTCACTCCTGCTAGCACCCTCCTATGTCACTCCAGCCAGCTCTCCCATGTGTCACTACTGCCAAGACTAGGCTGTGTCACTCCAGCCAGGTCTCCCATGTGTCACTACTGCCAAGACCCTGCTGTGTCACTCCAGCCAGCTCCCCCATGTGTCACTCCACCCACACCCTCCTGTCACTCCAGCCAGCTCTTCCATGTGTCACTCCTGCTAGCACCCTCCTATGTCACTCCAGCCAGCTCCCCCGTGTCACTCCAGCCAGCTCCCCCGTGTCACTCCAGCCAGCTCCCCCGTGTCACTCCAGCCGTTTCTCCCATGTGTCACTACTGCCAAGACCCTGCTGTGTCACTCCAGCCAGGTCTCCCATGTGTCACTACTGCCAAGACTCTGCTGTGCCACTCCAGCCAGCTCCCCCATTTGTTACTTTAGCCAACACCCTCCAGTCACTCCAGCCAGCTCCCCCATGTGTCACTCCTGCTAGCACCCTCCTATGTCACTCCAGCCAGCTCCCCTGTGTCACTCCTGCCAGCTCCCCCATGTGTCACTCCTGCTACCACCCTCCTATGTCACTCCAGCCAGCTCCCCTGTGTCACTCCTGCTAGCACCCTCCTATGTTACTCTAGCCATATCTCCCATGTGTCACTACTTCCAGCACCCTCCTGCGTCACTCCTGCCAGGACCCTCTCCTGTGTCTCTCCAGCCAGTTCTGCCATGTGTCACTCTAGTCCACCCTCATGTATCACTACAGCCCCCCCCCCCCCATTAACTCATGCCATTGCAGCAGTCCCTAATGTGTCCTCTGTTTGCTGGTGGGTGTTTCACCTCTAGTATCTGACTCCTTCAGTTTTCAGTCCCTGTAGTGCTGCTGCGTGTCTGGCTGGAGTGCAGCGGTTTCCAGATCTCTTGTGGTCTCATGATTTAGAGTGTTGGGAGCCACATTTGAATAAAGAAAGAGCCACATGCGGCTCAAGAGCCACAGGTTGGCCACCACTGCTGTAGACCATAGCAACCAGTCATTTTGCAGCTGTCATTTTTCTAGCACACTATGGAATATCAGAGCCAACATCTTATTGGTTGCTGTGAGTTTGTTCAGTTGTTATTGAATAAGCCTTGTTTTGTTTTATAACGTGAGGCACTAGAACAACACTAAAATAACATTATTCATATGACTTTTCAGTTGCTATAAATGAACTTCCATGATTATATACTACATTGTAAAGTTACAGTATATAGTATAGTTTTTCCAAGAATCCATTCACCTCGCCAATCAATGTAAGTCGTGAGGGTGATGCCCATTACTTATAACACTGAATGCGACATAGTGAACAGTAGCATCATATCTGAAGAGTCCCAGTTTTATTTGGTTAACTAGTTTTTGTAGTTGAAAGGTGTGGCTATCAGTACTCTGGCTCGGCCATGCAGATTCAAGACTTTGACCCTGGGAGGAACAATGGGGGTAATTCAGACCTGATCGCAGCAGCAAATTTGTTATCAGTTTGGCAAAACCATGTGCACTGCAGGGGGGAGGGGGGGGGGGCAGATCTAACATGTGCAGAGAGAGTTATATTTGGGTGGGGTGTGTTCAAACTGAAATCTAAATTGCAGTGTAAAAATAAAGCAGTCGGTATTTACCCTGCACAGAAACAAAATAACCCACCCAAATCTAACTCTCTCTGCAAATGTTATATCTGCCCCCCCTGCAGTGCACATGGTTTTGCCCAACTGCTAACAAATTTGCTGCTACGATCAGGTCTTAAATTACCCCCCATGTCATCAATAATGTTGTTTCAATACCTCCAACCCTTCAGCTTGCCCTGCTGATGGCTAAGCCTATCAATCATTAGTGCCTTCATCATGTGACACAGCCGCTGCAGCCAATGCCTCTGCATGAAAGTAAAATATGATCATGATGCATTGCCCTTTGTCAAAATTTGTTGTATGGTTGTGCATTCTCCATCTGGTCCCGCTCCTCTCTAGCCGGCAGCAGAGACTCTGGGCACTAGGGTCACTAGGAGGCCCTAGCATGGTCCCAGAGTCTAGTGCGTATGCATAGGTCTCCAGGGAAATGGCACAGCGACTTTCCGTTGATATTCCTACTGTGCATTTGCAAAACACCGGAAAATGGCCGCTGTAACATTTTTCCCGGTGAATTGTGCAGTGCTGCCGGCGCCGGCGAGGGCCTCCGCAGAGGTAAGTATTGAATAAATGGGTGCAGGGTGTGTGTTCCCCTAGACCCAGGGGCCAATGTGCACTGCACACATTATAGATACGCCACTGAATAAAGCCAAATGTTGTGTTCTAGTCCATATAGCCAAATGTTGTATTATAGCTTCCAGTGATCTTTATATCAGAGAACCTTGGAGACGCTTTCATAATCTCAGTGAGTGGAGCTGACCTCCCTCACATTACTCCAGTAGAGGTAATTAGCTGATTGATGCTTGGTCCCTGAACACCACTGACCATCTCTCAGGGAAAGCAATGACATTTTATTGAATGAGAGAATGACATTTTTATTTCCTGGAATATTATAGGCTAATAAGCACAATAGGAGCCTTTCTCTGCCGTTTGCCTTTGCTAAGGCTGTAACCCATAAATTATTATTATTATTTTTTTTTACTGGATTTGCTGAAAGCTTGCAGGTCATTTTTATTACGGAATCATGGCTGGTCCACCTGGATTTGACACAAATTTTGCTGAGATCCAGAGCTGCGGCCCGCCAGGTGCCTGCAATCAGTTGATTTAATATCAGTGATGTTTGTAGCCAAATGAACACCACTCCTTAGGGATACCCCAAAGTCACTGACTTCTTAGCTCCAAACATGTTATGGAAAATTAACTTCTTCTGGGTTGGATTAGATGAGGGCATTGTGAGAATTTGCTCATGTTGAGTTGGAATGCAGTCTATGTAAAGGGTGTGGTATGGAAGGTAGATAGTAATTAGGTCGACCACTATTGGTCGACAGGGTCTCTAGGTCGACAGGGTCTTTAGGTCGACATGGTCTAGGTCGACAGGTCAAAAGGTCGACATGAGTTTTTTATGGTTTTTTGGTGTCGTTTTCTTCGTAGAGTGACCGGGAACCTCAATTAGTGCATTGTGTCCCCTCGCATGGCGAACGAAATTCGGGCAAGGTGCCTCGCTCCGCTGCCGCTTCGCTCGGCACAGATTACTGTTCCAGTCGTAGTCCACGTGGATCGTTAAGTATGAAAAGATTTTAAAAAAGAAAAAAAATTGTGAAAAACTCATGTCGACCTAGAAACCCTGTCGACCTAGTTACTGTTGACCAATAGTGGTCGACCTAGATAGTGTCGACCTAGTTACTGTCGACCTAGAGACCGGATCCCCTATGTAAAGTGCTCTGCTGCTTGCACTGTAAGCAGTACTTACAGAACTGTCGGTTCTGTGCCTTCTCTCTTCTCTGGGGGTAGCGATCGCATCAGGACCCTCATTCAGGTGGTTGGAGCAGATATTGCTGATGCTTACATAGAAGCAGCAGCGATAGGTCTAATATGGTAATGCAGCAGGAGGCATCGCGCCTCGTGCATTACTGATCTGAGCTGTGTCCTAGGACACAGTATCGGATCATCTCTGACACGACTGGCCGGCTGTGTGACCCATTGGGTCGTGCATGCCGGTCGCTGCAGCTGCTTCCCAGAGGCCAGGAAACCTCCCTCCTCTAATGGAGATCCTGACTTCTTACCGCCCCGCCCCCCCACCCTCTCTTTCGCCACGGCATTGGAAGAAACAGAGGCCGTTGTTGCCCCATCGCCGCCCGCAAACTGCATCATACGATCAATCGCTGACAGTCGGATGCAGTGCGCTTTTGCAAACCTGTACTGCACAGACAGGTCTGAATATTGGTACTTTGCATCATGCGCACCAGTACCAACAGGATCTCTATGAGGCCTCAGATGGGACCGTGTCTGGAAGTAGTCATTTACTGGGCAGCTGTTGCTAATTAAATATTTCAATTTACAGATGTGTCGTTACTTAGGGTGTGATCTCAGCAAGACACATATAGAACAGTGTGGCACAATACAATGAATGTTGATCACACTGAGATTAAAGCTTAGTAAGGATACATCTGTAGTTCCCAATATTTAATTAGCAACGTCTGCCTAGTTAATGAACATGCTTTAAAAATTGTTACCAATAATAATAATTGCCAATTTTCAATTAAATTGACTGAGAAGTTCTATGTGTAATCCTTTCTCTGTTTTTACCATGTAAGTGTTTAATAGATTTGCTAGTCTGGTATTGTAACTTGATGTTATCAATATACAGTATATTGCTTTCATAAAACACATAATAAAGTGTATCCACCCCTAATTCACAGGGTAGGCAGCAAATTGTGGGCTGAGGCAGTATTTCTGGAGGGTACAGCTGTACATTCCCTGGGAACTAGTGACACCACTGAGGTGCGAGGCATTTTGGAGAGAGAGCGTTTGCACCCTTGTTTTATGTAAAATAACTACATTTCCTAGCCCTGTGTAGGTGGCCAGGTTTACTATAAGGAAAACCAATTATGTAACATTGGTTAGAAAACCACAGAGCTGTGTGTATTGTAATCTTGCCAGAATATACTGTAGCTACTGGTAAAACAATTTATTTCTGTGCTAAACACCATTTTTGTCTACTATGCTCAGACTTTTGGGCTGATTAGAGTGACACAAGTGCACCTACATTGGTAAATACGCATTTTGTGTAACGTTTTTCACTGTGTTCATGCAAACAGCTTATGCTGATATTTTCAGCTGCATCTATCTGAAATTTCCTGCCTATGGTGCTTGGAGGGGTAGATGAGGAGCTTTCACATATGTGTGTGGTACAAGAAGGGCGAGCAGATGGATTTTAAACATTACATTTGAGATGTATCTGACTTCGGGGTGCATATACTGTATATCTTTGAAACCTAGATTTGTCACTGGGTGCAATTCTGCAGCAGGTCCAGTTTTGAGTTGTTGGTGATGATGATAACTGACCAGAACTTCCAACCTATTGTAAGCCTGTATTGGGACATGATGACGTGTCACAAAGTTAAGGAGGAATGTCTGTGTCACTGTGTAGGCTTGGCCACTCCCCCAGGGGCATGTCTGTATCACTGTGTAGGCTTGGCCACTCCCCCAGGGGCAATTTTGTGTCACTGTGTAGGTGTGGCCACACCCCCAGGGTTCTTGTCTGTCACTGTGTAGGTGTGGCCACTCCCCCAATGTTAACTCTGTATCAATAAGAAGGCGTGGCCACTCCCCCCGGGACATGTCTGTATCACTGTGTAGGTGTGGCCACTCCTCCGGGCTTATGTCTGTATTACTGAGTAGGTGGGGCCATGCTCCCTAGGGGCATGTCTGTGTCGTTGTGTAGGTGTGGCCACTCCCCCTGGGTTATGTCTGTATCACTGTGTAGGTGTGGCCACTCCCCTGGAGTTATGTCTGTATTACTGAGTAGGTGTGGCCATGCTCCCTAGGGGCATGTCTGTATCACTGTGTAGGTGTGGCCACTCCCCCTGGGAGCATGTCTGTATCACTGTGTAGGTGTGGCCACTCCCCCTGGGAGCATTTCTGTATCACTGTGTAGGTATGGCTATGCTCCCTGGGAGCATGTCTGTGTCACTGTGTAGGTGTGGCCACTCCCCCTGGGAGCATGTCTGTATCACTGTGTAGGTGTGGCCACTCCCCCAGGCACTAACATAGCACTAACATGAGCTAGGCTGCCTCACCCCCTCTTGTCCTTCACAGTCATCAATTCAATGCCACACTGACCGTTTGCACGTGCATCTTTTGCATGCAGTTCTAGATCACCCCCTTTGTATCTTGGGAAAGGTCAGTAACATGACAGTACCTGAATGTTATGGATGACGACTGTTTGTTAATAGATAAAAAGGCCATCAGTATGGTCAGAAAGGAGAACACATTATCTTGAAAGCATTATAGGCAAGAAAAATGGATCTGCCATTCAGTGTGAGCCTGTGACTATCAGATCCCGGGTGTGCGGGTGTAATCATGCAGTGTTCGGGCAGAGGTTCTCTAGCATGCCATGTTAGCATGTAATGGCTCCAAAATGTGATTATTCATTGTTTGGCTTTAAACATGAAACAAACCCTGCAGCTGGTTTTCACAATGGCATTATTATTTGTACAGATATGATACTAAGGAGCTGCCCTTCACCAAGGTCATTTACCAACTAGTCACCGGCCCATTTGTCATTTGATTTATATGTTTATCGATGGTGGCAGCTGCTCCATATTTTATTGTAAAGGGGGTAACCTATCCGGAATCTGCAACAATCCTCCTTCTGATGTCTCAGAGCGAGAGTTCAAAGGCAAGTCAACAATATACAGAAGGCTGTTTATATTACATAGCAATTTAACACGATGAGGTCACGTCTCTCGTGTTCCGCTGGTTCTGTTTCACCTGGATTCTAATATTTACTTTGGTTCTCCAAAGGAAAGTTTGGGAAGGGTTTTGGTTGCTAATTAAGTGGGGTGGTGGCTGTGCAGGACTTACGGAAGAGCGGTCCCCATACTGCTGACATGTTACACTGTGAGCATGACATTGCTGGATTATGAGATGCAGGACTGGGCATTTCTAGCACTGGACATCGTTTTACAAAACCATTCACCGTTATGTAGATTTGTATTTTTAAACAATTACCATGATTGAAGAATAACACAATCCTCTTCTGCTGGCCATGACACACTGCTAAGCACACGTCTGATATCAATTTTATATAGGGCAGAGCAGAGCCGGCCCTAACCAAAATGATGCCCTAGGCAAAATTTTGGCTGGTGCCCCCTAGCACCACCGCTAGTTCTGCCTCTGACCCTGCACCCCTTTCCCAGCACCATCACCCCCCACCCATAGCAGTCCTTTTTTTCTCTGACATCCTAAGTGGATGCTGGGACTCCGTAAGGACCATGGGGAATAGCGGCTCCGCAGGAGACTGGGCACAACTAAAGAAAGCTTTAGGACTACCTGGTGTGCACTGGCTCCTCCCACTATGACCCTCCTCCAGACCTCAGTTAGAATCTTGTGCCCGGCTGAGCTGGATGCACACTAGGGGCTCTCCTGAGCTCCTAGAAAAGAAAGTATATTTTAGGTTTTTTATTTTCAGTGAGATCTGCTGGCAACAGACTCACTGCTACGAGGGACTAAGGGGAGAAGAAGCGAACCTACCTGACTGGAGATAGTTTGGGCTTCTTAGGCTACTGGACACCATTAGCTCCAGAGGGATCGAACACAGGACTCGACCTCGATCGTTCGGTCCCGGAGCCGCGCCGCCGTCCCCCTTACAGAGCCAGAAGCATGAAGATGGTCCTGGAAATTGGCGGCAGAAGACTTCGGTCTTCAACAAGGTAGCGCACAGCACTGCAGCTGTGCGCCATTGCTCCTCATGCACACCTCACACTCCGGTCACTGATGGGTGCAGGGCGCTGGGGGGGGGGGGGCGCCCTGAGCAGCAATATGAATACCTTGGCTGGCAAAAAAATCACAATATATAGTCCCAGAGGCTATATATGTGATAAATACCCCTGCCAGAATCCATAAAAAAAAGCGGGAGAAAAGTCAGCTGAAAAAGGGGCGGGGCTATCTCCCTCAGCACACTGGCACCATTTTTTCTTCACAGTGCAGCTGGAAGACAGCTCCCCAGGCTCTCCCCTGTAGTTTTCAGGCTCAAAGGGTTAAAAAGAGAGGGGGGCACTAAATTTAGGCGCAATATGTGTATACAAGCAGCTATTGGGGGAAAAATCACTCAGTTATAGTGTTAATCCCTGCATTATATAGCGCTCTGGTGTGTGCTGGCATACTCTCTCTCTGTCTCCCCAAAGGACTTTGTGGGGTCCTGTCCTCAGTCAGAGCATTCCCTGTGTGTGTGCGGTGTGTCGGTACGGCTGTGTTGACATGTGGGATGAGGAAGGTTACGTGGAGGCGGAGCAGAGGCCGATAAATGGGATGTCGCCCCCTGTGGGGCCGACATCAGAGTGGATGGATAGGTGGAAGGTATTAACCGACAATGTCAACTCCTTACATAAAAGGCTAGATGACGTAACAGCTGTGGGACAGCCGGCTTCTCAGCCCGTGCCTGCCCAGGCGTCTCAAAGGCCATCAGGGGCTCAAAAACAGATGTCGACACGGAGTCTGACTCCAGTGTCGACGAGATTGAGACATATACACAATCCACTAGGAACATCCGTTGCATGATCTCGGCAATGAAAAATGTGTTACACATTTCTGATATGAACCCAAGTACCACATAAAAGGGGTTTTATGTTTGGGGAGAAAAAGCAGCCAGTGTTTTGTTCCCCCATCAGATGAGTGAATGAAGTGTGTAAAGAAGCGTGGGTTCCCCCGATAAGAAACTGGTAATTTCTAAAAAGTTACTGATGGCGTACCCTTTCCCGCCAGAGGATAGGTCACGTTGGGAGATATCCCCTAGGGTGGATAAGGCGCTCACACGTTTGTCAAAAAAGGTGGCACTGCCGTCTTAGGATACGGCCACTTTGAAGGAGCCTGCTGATAAAAAGCAGGAGGCTATCCTGAAGTCTGTATATACACACTCAGGTACTATACTGAGACCTGCAATTGCCTCAGCATGAATAGTGCTGCTGCAGCGTGGTCTGATACCCTGTCAGATAATATTAATAAGACAGAGATAATATTTTGCTAACATAGAGCATATTAAAGATGTCGTCTTATATATGAGGGATGCACAGAGGGATATTTGCCGGCTGGCATCCAGAATTAAGGCAATGTCCATTCTGCCAGGAGGGTATTAGAGACCCGGCAGTGGACAGGTGATGCTGACTTTAAAAGGCACATGGAGATTCTGCCTTATAAGGGTGAGGAATTGTTTGGGGATGGTCTCTGGGACCTCGTATCCACAGCAACAGCTGGGAAGAAATTTTTTTACCTCAGGTTTCCTCACAGCCTAAGAAAGCACCGTATTTTCAGGTACAGTCCTTTCGGCTTCAGAAAAGCAAGCGGATCAAACGCGCTTCCTTTCTGCACAGAGACAAAGAAAGAAGGAAAAAGCTGCACCAGACAGCCAGTTCCCAGGATCAAAAATCTTCCCCCGCTTCCTCTGAGTCCACCGCATGACGCTGGGGCTCCACAGGTGGAGACAAGTGCGGTGGGGGCGCGTCTCGGGAACTTCAGGGACCAGTGGGCTTGCCCACAGGTGGATCCTTAGGTTCTGCAAGTAGTATCACAGGGATACAAGCTGGAGTTCGAGGCGACTCCCCCTCGCCGTTACCTCACATCAGCCTTGCCTGCTGCCCTCGGAGAAAGGGAGGTAGTACTGGCGGCAATTCACAAGCTGTACTTCCAGCAGGTGAAATCAAGGGACCCCTCCTTCAACAAGGCCGGGGTTACTATTCCAAAATGTTTGGGGTACCGAAACCAGACGGTTCGGTGAGACCCATTCTAACATTGAAATCCTTGAACACTTATATACGAAGGTTCAAGTTCAAAATGGAATCGCTCAGGGCGATTATTGCAAGCCTGGAGAATTTCATGGTATCACTGGACATCAAGGATGCTTACCTGCATGTCCCTATTTACCCTCCTCACCAGGAGTACCTCAAAATTGTGGTACAGGATTGTCATTACCAATTCCAGACGTTGCCGTTGGTCTGTCCCCGGCACCGAGGGTATTTACCAAGGTAATGGCCGAAATAATTATCCCGTACTTGGACGATCTCCTTATAAAGACGAGGTCCAGGGAGCAGTTGTTCGTCGGAGTAGCACTATCTCGGGAAGTGCTACAACAGCACGGCTGGATTCTGAATATTCCAAAGTCGCAGCTGGTTCCTACGACGCGTCTACTGTTCCTGGGGATGGTTCTGGACACAGAACAGGAAAAAGGGTTTCTCCCGGAGGAGAAGGCCAAGGAGTTGTCATCTCTAGTCAGAGACCTCCTAATACAAATACAGGTGTCGGTGCATCAATGCACGCGAGCCCTGGGAAAGATGGTAGCTTCTTACGAAGAAATTCCATTCGGCAGGTTCCATGCAAGGATCTTCCAGTGGGATCTGTTGGACAAGTGGTCCGGGTCGCATCTTCAGATGCATCGGCGGATAACCCTGTCTCCAAGGGCCAGGGTGTCGCTGTTGTGGTGGCTGCAGAGTGTTTATCTTCGAGAGGGCCGCAGATTCGGCATACAGGACTGGGTCCTGGTGACCACGGATGCCAGCCTTCGAGGCTGGGGGGCAGTCACACAGGGAAGAAACTTCCAGTGACTATGGAAAAGTCAGGAGACTTCCCTACACATAAATATTCTGGAACTAAGGGCCATTTACAATGCCCTAAGTCAGGCTAGACCCCTGCTTCAACACCGGCCGGTGCTGATCCAGTCAGACAACATCACGGCGGTCGCTCATGTAAACCGACAGGGCGGCACAAGAAGCAGGATGGCGATGGCAGAAGCCACAAGGATTCTCCGATGGGCGGAAAATCATGTGTTAGCACTGTCAGCAGTGTTCATTCCCGGAGTGGACAACTGGGAAGCAGACTTTCTCAGCAGACACGACCTCCACCCGGGAGAGTGGGGACTTCATCCGGAAGTCTTCCAAATGATTGTACACCGTTGGGAAAGGCCACAGGTGGACATGATGGCGTCCCGCCTCAACAAAAAGCTAAAAAGATATTGCGCCAGGTCAAGGGACCCTCAGGCGATAGCTGTGGACGCTCTGGTAACACCGTGGGTGTACCAGTCGGTGTATGTGTTCCCTTCTCTGCCTCTCATACCCAGGGTAATGAGAATAATAAGAAGGAGAAGAGTAAGAACTATACTCATTGTTCCGGATTGGCCAAGAAGAGCTTGGTACCCAGAACTCCAAGAAATGATCTCAGAGGACCCATGGCCTCTGCCGCTCAGACAGGACCTGCTGCAGCAGGGGGCCTGTCTGTTCCAAGGCGTACCGCGGATGCGTTTGACGGCATGGCGGTTGAACGCCGGATCCTGAAGGAAAAGGGCATTCCGGAGGAAGTTATCCCTACGCTAATTAAAGCTAGGAAAGAAGTGAACGCAAACCATTATCACCGCATATGGCGGAAATATGTTGCGTGCTATGAGGCCAGGAAGGCCCCAACGGAGGAATTTCAGCTAGGTCGATTTCTGCACTTCCTACAGTCAGGGGTGACTATGGGCCTAAAATTGGGTTCCATTAAGGTCCAGATTTCGGCTCTATCGATTTTCTTCCAAAATAGAACTGGCTTCACTGCCTGAAGTTCAGACTTTTGTTAAGGGAGTGCTGCATAGTCAGCCCCCGTTTGTGCCTCCAGTGGCACCGTGGGATCTCAACGTGGTGTTGGATTTCCTGAAGTCGCATTGGGTTGAGCCACTTAAATTCGTGGAGCTAAAATACCTCACGTGGAAAGTGGTCATGCTGTTGTCCTTGGCGTCGGCCAGGCGTGTATCAGAATTGGCGGCTTTGTCATGCAAAAGCCCTTATCTGATTTTTTATATGGATAAGGCAGAATTGAGGACTCGTTCCCAATTCCTTCCTAAGGTGGTATCAGTTTTTCATGTGAACCAACCTATTGTGGTGCCTGCGGCTACTTGGGACTTGGAGGATTCCAAGTTACTGGACGTAGTCAGGGCCCTGAAAAATATATGTTTCCAGGACGGCTGGAGTCAGGAAAACTGACTCGCTATTTATCCTGTATGCACCCAACAAGCTGGGTGCTCCTGCTTCTAAGCAGACTATTGCTCGCTGGATCTGTAGCACGATTCAACTTGCACATTCTGCGGCTGGACTGCCGCACCCTAAATCTGTAAAAGCCCATTCCACGAGGAAAGTGGGCTCTTCTTGGGCGGCTGCCCGAGGGGTCTCGGCTTTACAAATTTGCCGAGCTGTTACTTGGTCGGGTTCAAACATTTTTGCAAGAGTCTACAAGTTTGATACCCTGGCTGAGGAGGACCTAGAGTTTGCTCATTCGGTGCTGCAGAGTCATCCGCACTCTCCCGCCCGTTTGGGAGCTTTGGTATAATCCCCATGGTCCTTACGGAGTCCCAGCATCCACTTAGGACGTCAGAGAAAATAAGATTTTACTCACCGGTAAATCTATTTCTCGTAGTCCGTAGTGGATGCTGGGCGCCCATCCCAAGTGCGGATTGTCTGCAATACTTGTATATAGTTATTGCCTAACTAAAGGGTTATTGTTGAGCCATCTGTTGAGAGGCTCAGTTATATTTCATACTGTTAACTGGGTATAGTATCACGAGTTATACGGTGTGATTGGTGTGGCTGGTATGAGTCTTACCCGGGATTCAAAATCCTTCCTTATTGTGTCAGCTCTTCCGGGCACAGTATCCTAACTGAGGTCTGGAGGAGGGTCATAGCGGGAGGAGCCAGTGCACACCAGGTAGTCCTAAAGCTTTCTTTAGTTGTGCCCAGTCTCCTACGGAGCCGCTATTCCCCATGGTCCTTACGGAGTCCCAGCATCCACTACGGACTATGAAAAATAGATTTACCGGTGAGTAAAATCTTATTTTTTGTTTTCCTACCCACTGTATTTTAAATAAGAACAGTGTGCACATTCGACGCACAGCCCAAAAAGGTATGTGTTTTTGCTGGCAAGGGGCATGGCCACACAATAGTACCCCAATTCAACTTTTGCCTCACAGTAGTACCACTTTACCTTATATACGTTACTCCTCACAGTAGTGCCCCTCATTCACATAACATCATACTGAATTGCTCCTTATTCACATTACACCACACCATATTGCTCTTTATTCTCATTACACCACACCATATTGCTACTTATTCACATTACACCACACCATATTGCTCTTTATTCACATTAGACCACACAGTAGTGGCCTTTCTATACATTATGCCACACAGTAGAGCACCATATACACATAATGCCACACATTGGTAATGCATTTATACACACAATACCACACAGTAATGCCACTTGCACATATGAAACACATTATTAATGTCCTTATAAACATAATGCGCCTTACACATTATGCCAACCCTTATTAATGCCCTTATACACATATAATTTCCCTTACACATATGCCACACATTGTTAATGCCCTTATACACATAATAACACACATAATGTCCCTTACACATATGCCGCACATTATTAATACCCTTATACACATGACGACACACATAGTGCCTCTTACACATATGCCGCACATTATTAATACCCTTATACACATAATGACACATATAGTTCCTGGCGTGAGTCAACTGGCAGCTCTGCTAACGTCGGGTGCCTATTTTTTATGAAAATGCATCTTATTTGCATTGCTATGTGGCTAGGATGCACAAGCAGCTTCTGCTGATTAAAATGATATGCGGCATGCCTATATACTGTGTGCGACTGTGGCTGTATCTGCATACGAAATGCTACACACAGAATATAGGCATGCCGCATATCATTTTAATCAGCAGAAGCTGCTTGTGCCCCTAGGCATACCAGATGCCCTAGGCAACTGCCTAACTTGCCTATGCCTAGGGCCGGCTCTGGGGCAGACCCAGCCTGTGATCCCAATGGCACAATGTGTTGCTTCTGTGATGTTCAGTATACTGTGCGCAACCCCGTGTGTGACGTTCAGTATACTGTGCACAGCCCCTCGCATGGCGTACAGTATACTGTGCGCAGCCCCTTGCGTGGCGTTCAGCATAGTGTGCGCAGCCCCTCGCGTGACGTTCAGTATACTATGCGCAGGCCCTCACGTGACGTTCAGCATACTATGCGCAGCCCCTGGCGTGACGTTCAGCATACTATGCACAGCCCCTCGCATGGCGTTCAGTATACTGTGCGCAGCCCCTCGCGTGGCGTTCAGCATACTGTGCGCAGCCCCTCATAAACTGTGCGCAGCCCCTCGTATACTGTGCGCAGCCTCGCGTGTCGTTCAGCATACTGTGCGCAGCCCCTCGCGTGGCGTATAGCATACTGTGCGCAGCCCCTCGTGTGACGTTCAGTATACTGTGCTCAGCCCCTCGTGTGACGTTCAGTACACTGTGCTCAGCCCCTCGTGTGACGTTCAGTATACTGTGCTCAGCCCCGTGTGTGATGTTCAGTATACTGTGCTCAGTCCCGTGTGTGATGTTCAGTATACTGTGCTCAGCCCCGTTGTGTGACGTTCAGTATACTGTGCGCAGCCCCTCGCGTGATGTTCAGTATACTGTGCTCAGCCCCGTTGTGTGACGTTCAGTATACTGTGCGCAGCCCCTCGCGTGACGTTCAGTATACTGTGCGCAGCCCCGTGTGTGACGTTCAGCATACTGTGCGCAGCCCCTCGCGTGATGTTCAGTATACTGTGCTCAGCCCCGTTGTGTGACGTTCAGTATACTGTGCTCAGCCCCTCGTGTGACGTTCAGTATACTGTGCGCAGCCCCGTGTGTGACGTTCAGTATACTGTGCGCAGCCCCGTGTGTGACGTTCAGCATACTGTGCGCAGCCCCTCGCGTGATGTTCAGTATACTGTGCTCAGCCCCGTTGTGTGACGTTCAGTATACTGTGCTCAGCCCCTCGTGTGACGTTCCGTATACTGTGTGCAGCCCCGTGTGTGACGTTCAGCATACTGTGCGCAGCCCCGTGTGTGACGTTCAGTATACTGTGCGCAGCCCCTCGCGTGATGTTCAGTATACTGTGCGCATCCCCTCGCGTGATGTTCAGTATACTGTGCGCAGCCCCTCGCGTGATGTTCAGTATACTGTGCGCAGCCCCGTGTGTGACGTTCAGTATACTGTACACAGTCCGTCCTGTGATGCACATTACGCACATACCTACACCACACAATGTCCATTGAAAAATAGCCTCTCTCTGATAACCCACAAAAGTGCCCTTTCTGCTCCCACCTCCACAATTACAGACCCTAGAGACACTTCCCTCCAACCACGTATCATACCCAACAGTCCTCCCGCACATTATACCAGCTTTATGGCCCTGTATGGCATGGAACAAGCCTGTGTCCCACAAAGAATGTTCCTGTACGGTGCTCCCTCACCCAACAGGCTTAAATACTCTGCTGTGGGTGTTGCCTCCTGAGGCTGGAAAAGCATTCTACCTCTCGTGTCCTACTCCACTCCTTGCTGTTAAGTTTGTGCCGGCTCAGGTAGATAAATCCCTATGTAGTATGTATAGGACCCTCACTATATCTATATGTAATTCCATATGATAAAAAAATAAAATAACCCAGTGAGCAGTTGTCTTGTGTACCAGTGATGTGTTGGCAATAAGCAGATCTTTTTCTTTGATGAACTAGAAGCCAAGAAGCAGTCTCTTTGTGGTTGTATTACTGATTATTAGAGATGAGCGCCGGAAATTTTTCGGGTTTTGGTTTTGGGTTCGGTTCCGCGGCCGTGTTTTGGGTTCGACCGCGTTTTGGCAAAACCTCACCGAATTTTTTTTGTCGGATTCGGGTGTGTTTTGGATTCGGGTGTTTTTTTCCAAAAAACCTAAAAAACAGCTTAAATCATAGAATTTGGCGGTCATTTTGATCCCAAAGTATTATTAACCTCAAAAACCATAATTTCCACTCATTTTCAGTCTATTCTGAATACCTCACACCTCACAATATTATTTTTAGTCCTAAAATTTGCACCGAGGTCGCTGTGTGAGTAAGATAAGCGACCCTAGTGGCCGACACAAACACCGGGCCCATCTAGGAGTGGCACTGCAGTGTCACGCAGGATGGCCCTTCCAAAAAACCCTCCCCAAACAGCACATGACGCAAAGAAAAAAAGAGGCGCAATGAGGTAGCTGTGTGAGTAAGATTAGCGACCCTAGTGGCCGACACAAACACCGGGCCCATCTAGGAGTGGCACTGCAGTGTCACGCAGGATGTCCCTTCCAAAAAACCCTCCCCAAACAGCACATGACGCAAAGAAAAAAAGAGGCGCAATGAGGTAGCTGTGTGAGTAAGATAAGCGACCCTAGTGGCCGACACAAACACCGGGCCCATCTAGGAGTGTCACTGCAGTGTCACGCAGGATGTCCCTTCCAAAAAACCCTCCCCAAACAGCACATGACGCAAAGAAAAAAAGAGGCGCAATGAGGTAGCTGTGTGAGTAAGATAAGCGACCCTAGTGGCCGACACAAACACCGGGCCCATCTAGGAGTGGCACTGCAGTGTCACGCAGGATGTCCCTTCCAAAAAACCCTCCCCAAACAGCACATGACGCAAAGAAAAAGAAAAGAAAAAAGAGGTGCAAGATGGAATTGTCCTTGGGCCCTCCCACCCACCCTTATGTTGTATAAACAAAACAGGACATGCACACTTTAACCAACCCATCATTTCAGTGACAGGGTCTGCCACACGACTGTGACTGATATGACGGGTTGGTTTGGACCCCCCCCAAAAAAGAAGCAATTAATCTCTCCTTGCACAAACTGGCTCTACAGAGGCAAGATGTCCACCTCATCATCACCCTCCGATATATCACCGTGTACATCCCCCTCCTCACAGATTATCAATTCGTCCCCACTGGAATCCACCATCTCAGCTCCCTGTGTACTTTGTGGAGGCAATTGCTGCTGGTCAATGTCTCCGCGGAGGAATTGATTATAATTCATTTTAATGAACATCATCTTCTCCACATTTTCTGGATGTAACCTCGTACGCCGATTGCTGACAAGGTGAGCGGCGGCACTAAACACTCTTTCGGAGTACACACTTGTGGGAGGGCAACTTAGGTAGAATAAAGCCAGTTTGTGCAAGGGCCTCCAAATTGCCTCTTTTTCCTGCCAGTATAAGTACGGACTGTGTGACGTGCCTACTTGGATGCGGTCACTCATATAATCCTCCACCATTCTATCAATGTTGAGAGAATCATATGCAGTGACAGTAGACGACATGTCCGTAATCGTTGTCAGGTCCTTCAGTCCGGACCAGATGTCAGCATCAGCAGTCGCTCCAGACTGCCCTGCATCACCGCCAGCGGGTGGGCTCGGAATTCTGAGCCTTTTCCTCGCACCCCCAGTTGCGGGAGAATGTGAAGGAGGAGATGTTGACAGGTCGCGTTCCGCTTGACTTGACAATTTTGTCACCAGCAGGTCTTTCAACCCCAGCAGACTTGTGTCTGCCGGAAAGAGAGATCCAAGGTAGGCTTTAAATCTAGGATCGAGCACGGTGGCCAAAATGTAGTGCTCTGATTTCAACAGATTGACCACCCGTGAATCCTTGTTAAGCGAATTAAGGGCTCCATCCACAAGTCCCACATGCCTAGCGGAATCGCTCCGTGTTAGCTCCTCCTTCAATGTCTCCAGCTTCTTCTGCAAAAGCCTGATGAGGGGAATGACCTGACTCAGGCTGGCAGTGTCTGAACTGACTTCACGTGTGGCAAGTTCAAAGGGCATCAGAACCTTGCACAACGTTGAAATCATTCTCCACTGCGCTTGAGACAGGTGCATTCCACCTACTATATCGTGCTCAATTGTATAGGCTTGAATGGCCTTTTGCTGCTCCTCCAACCTCTGAAGCATATAGAGGGTTGAATTCCACCTCGTTACCACTTCTTGCTTCAGATGATGGCAGGGCAGGTTCAGTAGTTTTTGGTGGTGCTCCAGTCTTTTGTACGTGGTGCCTGTACGCCGAAAGTGTCCCGCAATTCTTCTGGCCACCGACAGCATCTCTTGCACGCCCCTGTCGTTTTTTACAAAATTCTGCACCACCAAATTCAAGGTATGTGCAAAACATGGGACGTGCTGGAATTTGCCCATATTTAATGCACACACAATATTGCTGGCGTTGTCCGATGCCACAAATCCACAGGAGAGTCCAATTGGGGTAAGCCATTCCGCGATGATCTTCCTCAGTTGCCGTAAGAGGTTTTCAGCTGTGTGCGTATTCTGGAAAGCGGTGATACAAAGCGTAGCCTGCCTAGGAAAGAGTTGGCGTTTGCGAGATGCTGCTACTGGTGCCGCCGCTGCTGTTCTTGCGGCGGGAGTCCATACATCTACCCAGTGGGCTGTCACAGTCATATAGTCCTGACCCTGCCCTGCTCCACTTGTCCACATGTCCGTGGTTAAGTGGACATTGGGTACAACTGCATTTTTTAGGACACTGGTGAGTCTTTTTCTGACGTCCGTGTACATTCTCGGTATCGCCTGCCTAGAGAAGTGGAACCTAGATGGTATTTGGTAACGGGGGCACACTGCCTCAATAAATTGTCTAGTTCCCTGTGAACTAACGGCGGATACCGGACGCACGTCTAACACCAACATAGTTGTCAAGGCCTCAGTTATCCGCTTTGCAGCAGGATGACTGCTGTGATATTTCATCTTCCTCGCAAAGGACTGTTGAACAGTCAATTGCTTACTGGAAGTAGTACAAGTGGGCTTCCGACTTCCCCTCTGGGATGACCATCGACTCCCAGCAGCAACAACAGCAGCGCCAGCAGCAGTAGGCGTTACACGCAAGGATGCATCGGAGGAATCCCAGGCAGGAGAGGACTCGTCAGAATTGCCAGTGACATTGCCTGCAGGACTATTGGCATTCCTGGGGAAGGAGGAAATTGACACTGAGGGAGTTGGTGGGGTGGTTTGCGTGAGCTTGGTTACAAGAGGAAGGGATTTACTGGTCAGTGGACTGCTTCCGCTGTCACCCAAAGTTTTTGAACTTGTCACTGACTTATTATGAATGCGCTGCAGGTGACGTATAAGGGAGGATGTTCCGAGGTGGTTAACGTCCTTACCCCTACTTATTACAGCTTGACAAAGAGAACACACGGCTTGACACCTGTTGTCCGCATTTCTGGTGAAATACTTCCACACCGAAGAGCTGATTTTTTTGGTATTTTCACCAGGCATGTCAACGGCCATATTCCTACCACGGACAACAGGTGTCTCCCCGGGTGCCTGACTTAAACAAACCACCTCACCATCAGAATCCTCCTGGTCAATTTCCTCCCCAGCGCCAGCAACACCCATATCCTCCTCATCCTGGTGTACTTCAACACTGACATCTTCAATCTGACTATCAGGAACTGGACTGCGGGTGCTCCTTCCATCACTTGCAGGGGGCGTGCAAATGGTGGAAGGCGCATGCTCTTCACGTCCAGTGTTGGGAAGGTCAGGCATCGCAACCGACACAATTGGAGTCGGACTCTCCTTGTGGATTTGGGATTTCGAAGAACGCACAGTTCTTTGCGGTGCTATTGCTTTTGCCAGCTTTAGTCTTTTCATTTTTCTAGCGAGAGGCTGAGTGCTTCCATCCTCATGTGAAGCTGAACCACTAGCCATGAACATAGGCCAGGGCCTCAGCCGTTCCTTGCCACTCCGTGTGGTAAATGGCATATTGGCAAGTTTACGCTTCTCCTCCGACAATTTTATTTTAGGTTTTGGAGTCCTTTTTTTACTGATATTTGGTGTTTTGGATTTGACATGCTCTGTACTATGACATTGGGCATCGGCCTTGGCAGACGACGTTGCTGGCATTTCATCGTCTCGGCCATGACTAGTGGCAGCAGCTTCAGCACGAGGTGGAAGTGGATCTTGATCTTTCCCTAATTTTGGAACCTCAACATTTTTGTTCTCCATATTTTAATAGGCACAACTAAAAGGCACCTCTGGTAAACAATGGAGATGGATGAATTGGATACTAGTATACAATTATGGACGGGCTGCCGAGTGCCGACACAGAGGTAGCCACAGCCGTGAACTACCGCACTGTACTGTCTGCTGCTAATATATAGACTGGTTGATAAAGAGATAGTATACTCGTAACTAGTATGTATGTATAAAGAAAGAAAAAAAAACCACGGTTAGGTGGTATATACAATTATGGACGGGCTGCCGAGTGCCGACACAGAGGTAGCCACAGCCGTGAACTACCGCACTGTACTGTGTCTGCTGCTAATATATAGACTGGTTGATAAAGAGATAGTATACTCGTAACTAGTATGTATGTATAAAGAAAGAAAAAAAAAACCACGGTTAGGTGGTATATACAATTATGGACGGGCTGCCGAGTGCCGACACAGAGGTAGCCACAGCCGTGAACTACCGCACTGTACTGTGTCTGCTGCTAATATAGACTGGTTGATAAAGAGATAGTATACTCGTAACTAGTATGTATGTATAAAGAAAGAAAAAAAAACCACGGTTAGGTGGTATATACAATTATGGACGGGCTGCCGAGTGCCGACACAGAGGTAGCCACAGCCGTGAACTACCGCACTGTACTGTGTCTGCTGCTAATATAGACTGGTTGATAAAGAGATAGTATACTCGTAACTAGTATGACTATAAAGAAAGAAAAAAAAACCACGGTTAGGTGGTATATACAATTATGGACGGGCTGCCGAGTGCCGACACAGAGGTAGCCACAGCCGTGAACTACCGCACTGTACTGTGTCTGCTGCTAATATAGACTGGTTGATAAAGAGATAGTATACTACTAATATTATATATACTGGTGGTCAGGTCACTGGTCACTAGTCACACTGGCAGTGGCACTCCTGCAGCAAAAGTGTGCACTGTTTAATTTTAATATAATATTATGTACTCCTGGCTCCTGCTATAACCTATAACTGGCACTGCAGTGCTCCCCAGTCTCCCCCACAATTATAAGCTGTGTGAGCTGAGCACAGTCAGATATATATATACATTGATGCAGCACACTGGGCTGAGCAGTGCACACAGATATGGTATGTGACTGAGTCACTGTGTGTATCGTTTTTTTCAGGCAGAGAACGGATATATTAAATAAAACAAACAACTGCACTGTCTGGTGGTCACTGTGGTCGTCAGTCACTAAACTCTGCACTCTCTTCTACAGTATCACAGCCTCAGGTCAATCTCTCTCTCTCTCTCTCAACCCTAATCTAAATGGAGAGGACGCCAGCCACGTCCTCTCCCTATCAATCTCAATGCACGTGTGAAAATGGCGGCGACGCGCGGCTCCTTATATAGAATCCGAGTCTCTGGAGAATCCGACAGCGTCATGATGACGTTCGGGCGCGCTCGGGTTAACCGAGCAAGGCGGGAGGATCCGAGTCTGCTCGGACCCGTGAAAAAAACATGAAGTTCGTGCGGGTTCGGATTCAGAGAAACCGAACCCGCTCATCTCTACTGATTATAGTCACCTACAGTGTTTATATACAGTACAAGCTGTCAGTCCCAGTTTTTTACCCTTTACCGCAAACATTTTAGTGTTTTGGCCACTATTGGTCTCTCCTTTTGTTGGCATCCTGGGGAGATTCAGCAAAGTTTCTGAAGAAGTGGAGGGGTCGCCCATAGCATCCAGTCAGATTCTAGCTACCACTTTATAGACTGTACTAGGTAAATGAAAGCTAGAATCTGATTGGTTGCTACCTGTAATACCTTCACTTGTCCTCTTTAGAAGGTTTGATAAATCTCCCCCACTCTCTCTCCTCAGGACCTACAGGGTCACCTATCACCGTTGTAGTCATTATGACATTTTACAAGAAACCACATCCAAATAGGCATGAGCTGCTAGATGATGTCACCTACTGTAGATTGTGGTTGCCATTTTAGATGTGGGCAGTTACCTACCTACTAACTCGCGTCACTGTAGTGCTTTCTGAAGACCTGAGTGACAGGTTTTAATGCTTCCCTACATGATAAAATATGATGAAGGTCTGTTTGCCATGGTCTTACTACCCTGGTTGCTTACTATGGGGGACTATCCTGTTTTCTTAGTATGGGGGAGATTTAGCAATGCTTTGAGAGTGATAAAGTACTAACCAATCAGCTGCTTATTGTCATTTTGCAGTTTGTGTTTGACACTGACAGCAAGGAGCTGATTGGTTGGTACCCTATCTACCCCTATGTATTTTGTGTCAGTTTGGTGTACCCAGAATAAATCAGGTCCTGTAAACTACTATTACAAAACTCTTAAGTGTTTCGTCATAGAAGTCAGTGAAAGTATATCATAATCACCTCATATAATTCAACAGATGTATGTTCAAATACTTATTTTCTTTGCAGATCTGTGATTTTCCCTATTCACACAAGTTTCAAGGCTTTGCTCAAGCCTGTGGTTTATCTCTCTAAGAAAAATCGTCTCTTGAAATGTACGTTTTGAGGTTCTAAAATTACAGGATCAATTCCATTTAAAGGCTTCTGGCGAAAATCAAATTAACAGGAAGAGTAAGAAAAATTCCAACTCGTGCATCTTTGTCAGGGTAAAGTTTTAGGTCAGTTGTGGTATGCTTTCCACTTCTAACTGTGGGATGAACTGGCAGAAATAAATTGAATTTGGTTTGATTTTTTTATGTGCCTTTGGCAAGCGCTTGTTGTCCTGAGTGCACAGAGTTGAATTTCATACATATAAATGTATTTTCATGGAATCCTTTTGGGGGAATGTGGATAGAAGCAATGGAAAGCAGAAACAGCCATGCTTTTAAAATTATATTTACATTTTTCTAGCTGTAAAATATCTGTCTGTCTGTCTGTCTGTCTGTCTGTCTGTCTGTCTGACTATCCATCTGTCTGACTATCCATCTGTCTGACTATCCATCTGTCTGACTATCCATCCATTCATCTACACCTAACCTCGGGTGTAGTATGGTTTGCCTGCGGTCGGGGTCCCAGCGACCAGCATACTGGCGCCGGAATCCCGACCGCCGGCATACCGACAGCTCGGCGAGCGCAAATGAGCCCCTTGCGGGCTCGATGCGCTCGCCACGCTGTGGGCAAGGTGGCGCGCTACGCTATCTATTCTCCCTCCAGGGGGGTCGTGGACCCCCAAGAGGGAGAAAAGATGTCGGTATTCCGGCGCTGGTATGGTGGTCGCCGGGAGGCCGCCCGCCCGCAACCTGAAGACCACCTCAATACACCATGCTGCACAAATCAGCCGTGGTGATTTAAATTTACATCTTATATTCCCCACTGACGCAGAAAAACACCAGTCATTCTGTACTATAGACTCAGGACTGTGACTTTAACTGTGAAGGAATTAATTTTAAAATGTATAAAGTCACAGAAGAAGCACTGCAGAACTTGGCTTGAAAATAAAAGATAAGTCTGCTGCATTGTAGCACTTCATATACAGATTCAGACTCATTCGTACATAGACATTCAAGTGCCACATATCAAATTGATCATTGCAGACGTGAAGCGGTTTTGTGGCATAGCATTGTGACTAAGACCTATTTGAGCAAAGAAGATGCTCTGTTTGTCCAGGTGTGGGACCTGGATCGTAGAGAGGGACGTTTTGGTGTGACTGCGGTAATGTATGACGACACATTTGTAATTTGGTCATTTAAATTAACTGTTGGTTGCAGAAGTCCCTGTGACATTGATCTCAGCTAGTGGCTAATAACTGGCAGACCTTTATTTTGATGATGTATCTCAGGAGCCTAGGAAGCATGCCCCTGCCAGTACATGGGAGGGTCAAACGCTCATCAGTACTCATGAATATTTATACCTGCCCATAAAAGATGGTTATATATATATATATATATATATATATATATATATATATATATATATAAAATATGGGAGCGGTTAGCTTCCCGACTGTCGATATACAGACGCCGGAATCCCGAAGGAGGATGCAATCCTGGTATCTACATACAGATGCTGTGCTGCACGGTATACCGACATCAGTGCCGGCAGTCGGCATCCAGATCGCTCTGACAGCGGGACGTGCCGTTAAGTTTAGGCAGGAGAAGGGTGCAGGGCTGGGAAGGTTAGTGTTAGGTTCTGAGGAGTAAGGATTAGGTTTAGACATGAGAAGGGGAGGTTAGAGTTAGGCATCAAGCAGGGAGGCTTAGGTTTAGGCAGCGGGGAAGGGAGGGTTAGGTTTAGGTAGTGCGGAGGGCAGGGTTAGGTTTAGGCACCCACAAGGGAGGGTTAGGGTAGGGGGCACAGGAGGGTTAGGCGACTTAAGAGGGGCTGTCGGGATTCTGATGGATGGGATGCCGCTGTCAGTATTCTGACCAACGGCATCCTGTCCATCGGTAAATCAAATTGAACCCATATAAATGAACAGTAAATACAGCGTAGGTTGTATTTTCAGCGAGCAGTGTTGTATTGGTTACAGGCACGTTTTACGAATGCTGAGTGTCGTGTTACACAGATTGTGGACTTTAGCTGACTATTGTTACGGACGTCTGGTTGCTGTGGGTTACCATAGGTTTGCAAACATTACCTGGTTAGAATGATGGTTTATGTTGACATTCTCTCTTTTTTCCCCTGCACATTCTTCAATGTGGATTAGTGGGAGCTCTTGTTCTGCAAGGTTATATCTGTAGACTCCTAGTGTTCACTCTAGGAGTGAAAAGGGGCAGGGCGCCGGACTCCGGGGGCACATGTGCGCGCGTCGAAGCCGCGCGCCCGCCCGAAACGGGGCGCGGCCACGCAAATTAGGGGTCGGGGCGGCGTGGCCCACAGACGCTACTATAGAGAGCGTCTGTGGCCGGCGACGTCACTGTTGGGGGCGTGCCCAGCACCTCCGTCGGTGCTGGGCTTCCCCCAGCCCTCTCCCAATGCGTGAATGGATGCCGCGCGCATGCGCACGGCATCTATACACGCCGGGAGGGCAGGAAGCGGGCGGCTGTTCTAGCAGGGCGCCGCAAAAGGGGCAGGGCGGGTTTTGCCTGCTAAAAAACGGGCAGGGCGCGGCGCCCTGCCAAAACAGCCTAGAGTGAACACTAGACTCCAATGGAGCTAAATTATTATGAAGGATGTCTGTAACAAGCAAATTGTTGGATCCGTTCCCGATTTCTTGTTCACTATACTCTGGAGATCAAAGCTGATAAGTGTTTTGGGTATAGCTGTCTGATGTTTCATTAAATGCTCCCCCCCCAAATAAAGATATTTCTTTAATTTATATTACACAAAGAAAATCTTGTCTGCCTCTTGAAATCACTCCAGACACTTCAATTACTAAATCAGGACAAAAGCCACATGCCACCCAACTGCCCCCACAAAAAAAGTGCTACCACGTCTACATAATGGTGTGGATGCCTAATGATGGCCACAGCCTGGCATTTTCCAGTTAGTCTTCTCACTTTTTCTTTTCCTAGTTTACCTAGAGAATGACCAAGATCAGGACCAGTATTCCATCTTTTTTTGCTGGGTGCTTTGATTGGGACAATTTTTTTCTATACAGTCTTGTTAGCTTTCATGTTATGTATGTGCTATGGCATTTTAAGGGGTTGGTTCAGTTAACCGCAAGGCAGCTGGCTTCACATGTAAGTGTGGCCGTATGCCACGCTTGTTGTAGCTCCAACTTTGCAGATTTTATTAACAGCCCCACAGGGTTGAGTACAGAAATCTGCAAGTTGAAATTTAAATTGGACAGCGAGGGGTCAGATTGAGGTGTTGCAACGACATTGCATCAACTGTTTTCCCAACTTTGTATCTAATTGAGTTCACAATGTAAATTTTCAATTTGAGTTTACAAGGAATTTTGGCTAAGAACAGGTAGAGGCCACACAATTGGAAAGCTGAATGTGAAATCTTCCACCCCTCCCCTGGAAACACTTTGCCATTTCTACTGACATCAATTCCCCTACACTGTACGCTACAGAACTGCAGAAATCGGAGCACACCCTTCAACATTCCCAATAATAGGAACACGTATCTTGTTTTGCTGTATTGAGGGAGTCCCATCTGAATCAGGCCAGTTGTACTTTTGGATTTCCCCCCCGGGAGATTTCACAAGGGAGGTATAGTGGCCCAGTGTTTGGGGATGTGATGAGTTAATTACAGCAATATTGCCTTGCCCCCTTCTTTACACTTATTTGTATTTGCTTCATCAAACAAGTTGGGGTGAGGCAATGATGACATGAATCACTAGGTAAATGGGTGATATCTGAGGAGACTCCCTGGTGTCGGTAGAACTCAAGAATTTTGGGGTCTGCTGAACAGTTAGGAGGAATAGGCTTGCATGTTACATATACTGTATATTGGAGATTGCTGGCTTTGTGGTGTAAAAATCATGTCAAATTAGGCTTAGGAGTTTATCAATGTTTCCCTTATGAAACTGAATTCCCAAGCCTGAGAGTCTTAGACAGTTCTTTCTCACTATAGCACATTCCTGATAGTATCGTCACCCATGTAATGTTTAACTAATCACTAATCATTTCTCTTGTAACCTACTCAACCCGTATTTACTGTTGCCTAGTAAACCAATAGATAGCATCATTGGTTCTGCCCTAAAAATGGCTGCCTCTTTTATACCTCAGTGATATCCATAGTCCTAGTGAATTGATAGGCTACATTCTCACGAATGCTGGACACTCCCACAAAATGGCTGCTTATACCGTTATCTAGGCAACAGCTGCATATTTAGGGTTTTCTCCATTGCGTTCTGTGCTAGATCTCTGGGGCTTCTCTTATGTTGCATTATAATGGGCGGGATGTACTAATGTACATCGCTGCCCTGCGCCACGATGCTGATCGCATATGTACTTACATATGCGATCAGCATTGCGGAGGACAGCTCTTTCGATAAGAGCTGTCCTCTGCGATGCACATCGGCAGCCTGACTGCCGGGACTCGGCCACAGGAGTCAGGCTGCGCATGCGCAGGGTGACGGGGGTGGCCGCAAGGCATGCTGGGAGGGATCCGATCGGATCCCTCACACAGCGCTGCGGAGAGAAGCCCATAGGCTTCTATGGACTATCGCCAGCTAAAGCTGGCGAACCCCGTCGCGGCGCTGACCTGCCGGACGAGGGATGGTACATTAGGAAAATGCAGTAAACAGGGGGTTTACCGCATTTTCCGCTTAGTACATCCCGCCCAATGTACCTTTTAGTCGTTCTGGTTTTGTTACAGAAATTGTTTGAAATTAAACGTGTTGAAAGTCAGCTCAATATTTTCTCAGAATTAAAATTGTCACTTGGCAGGGGATATGTTGAGACGTTAACCTCCTGAATTACTACTTCCAGATTGGAGTGATTATGTGGAACCCTGGCAGGCATTACTGATATGTATATAGATTAGGACGGAACAACTGGGCTGATCACCTTAATACCAGTGTTCCTTTTCAAGGTATTACAGAGTGATTGTATTTCAAAGTGGCTTATATGGTGAGGATTGAATAGGAAATTCATAAATGAAAACCCTACGGGCTCAACTATAATTATTATAATGTAGCTATATACCTTCTGTAGTGTTATACCTTCTACTTTTAAGTGAGATTAGTCAGGAATAGAAAATATTCTTGCAACTTTTTGAAAACAAAACCCGGAAACCCCTACAGATATTAGATATAATGCTAACATTATTTGGAGAAATAATAAAATGATTAGTGGTGACAAAACCCGAAACTAAAATATATGCTATAAAAAAAATTGAGACGTAAACTCTGTTCATACCAATGGAGGAAAACGACAGCATTTAAACTGGGACTATAAGGACATTGATGGGATAAAAATCTCATATAGCAAAGCGGATTGGGTATGATATGCTGACGGTCGGGATGACGGTAGTCAGAAGACAATCCGCGGCATCCCGATGATAATACCGACAGGGACTAGGTAAGTATTTTTACCTTCCCCCAATGCCCCGTAACCCTAACCCTCCCTTGCCGCAGCCTAAATCTTTCTCGCATCCTGACCATAACCCTCCCGGGCTTGCCTAGACCTAACCCTCCCTTTCCCGGAGCATAACCCTAACCTTCCTACCGCAGCCTAAACCTAAGCTTTCTACCCCAGGCTGCCGCTGACCTGTCTGCAGCCCAGGAAAAACCGTGGTCAGGATTCCGGCGCTGGGATTGTGATCATTGTTGTTGCGCCGGGAATCCTTTACCAGATCCCTAGCAAAGCATATCATGTCAGCTATTCCTTTTCAAACTTGTTACTATAGTATTGACTTTGCGCTTATGTGTGAAACTACTTGTCTGACCAGAGTGTTTCTGTTGCTCAGGATTTTCCGCCGCTGTAGAACAGGGTTTCTCATCTTGGCAGTACTGTATGTACCTGTGTGATGGTTAATGTTTACCAAGTGCCTCTGCATTGTGTTTATTTCTACTAAGTACATGATATGATATGCACACAGGCGTACACGTGTCATATAAAGAATTTAGATTTTTTTTTACTTAAAAAAGAAAAGAAAGAAGGATCCTTGAAATAAAAATACCATTACACTGACTAATATTAATCTAATACATTGAGAAAACAATAAAATATAGCATTTCTGACTGTTATTACATTACTTATACAATATATATTATTTCTGTTATTCAAAACTACAAATGTTCTTTCTGATTCCACTGCATCTTCAAATGGTCTTACCAGCGTCGTAAATCATTATTGGCTTTCATGTTCCATGTTATTAGCTACACTGGGGCAGATGTATTAACCTGGAGACAGAATAAGGGAGTGATAAACCAGTGATAAGTGCAAGGTGATAAACGCACCAGCCAGTCAGCTTCTACCTGTCAATTTACATATTGGAGCTGATTGGCCGGTGCGTTTATCACCTTGCACTTATCACTGGTATATCACCTCCTAATGCTGACTCCTGGTTAATACATCTGCCCCAGTGTGTATTATCCAGAAGGGCAGCAGAAAATCTTTAAAATGTATGTTATGACCCTAAACATAAAGGAACGATTGTATAGCATAGCTCCATAAGTACTTGCTCTGTAGTGAATCTCTTAAATATTTTAAACTGTGTGATTTATGTCTTAAACTATGTAATGTACTCAGGAATTAAACCACAATGACGTTTTATGATTGGAAGTGGTAGTCTGTCCACAGACATTTAAAGGAAAACAGTAACAATAAAATGGTCTCTAGAGCTTTCCAAGTATATCATATCAAGATTGATGCCTTTTTTTGGCAGATTTTTCTTTTAAAGCTATAACCACACCCAAAATAATTTTATTCACTAAAGTGTAGTTCCTTCTTATAACCTGTAAATGTCATTGATGATATTGTTGTCTGTGGCAGTGGTCTCCAACCTTAATTGGGGTGTGAGCTACTCGAGAAAAATTAAACTAAAGTAAACAAAAAAAAAAGATGTACTTGAATGGTTGCTGGCGTGCTCTCAGTGTTAAAACTGGACTCGTGGGCAGTGGTGTAGCTATAAATTTTGCACCCTCCTGCCAAAAAAGTTTCTGGCGCCCATCTCATTGCTATATTAAAAGTTAAGAATAAGCGCGTGCTGTGGTGCGCTTGCTCCAAAAAGAGGGTGTGGCCTCACTGCATGGGGCGTGGTATTGCAGGGAATGACTACCTTATACCCCAGTTTTGCAACCTGCACACTTAGACATTGGCCACCACAGGAAATAAAAAAAAATCCTGATTCATGCCCCTTACATTATTTGTCATTTGTCCTCCTTATAGTAATGCCCCTTACACATTGTGCCACACACCGTAATGGTTGTGACACATTATGCCACACACTGCAGTGCTCCTGACACATTATTACACATATCGTAATGCCCCTGACACATTATTCCACGCCCCGTAATGCCCTGACACATTATTCCACACATCGCAATGCCCCTGACACATTATTTCACACACCGTAATGTCGGACACATTATGCCACCCACTGCAATGCCCATTACACATTATGCCCCACAGTAAGGCTTCTAAGTAATTTTAAATTACCTGCTCATTGTCAGGATCTCATGCTCGTTGCCAGGAGTTTTATGCTCTGGGTGTCATGCTTGTTGCCAGGGGTGTAATGGTCATTGCCAGGGGTTTCATGCTCTGGGTTCCATGCTTGTTTCCAGGCGTGTCATGCTCATTGCCAGGTACCTTGTTGCAAGTGGTGTAATGTTAATTGCCAGGGATGTTAATGCTGTGGGTGTCATGCTTGTTGCCAGAGGTCTTGTTGCCAGGGGTGTCATGCTCGTTGCCAGGGGTGTAATGCCTTGCGAGTCATGCTTGTTGCCAGGGGTGTAATGCCTTGCGAGTCATGCTCGTTGCCAGGGGTGTAATGCCTTTTGAGTCATGCTCGTTGCCAGGGGTGTAATGCCTTGCGAGTCATGCTCGTTGCCAGGGGTGTAATGCCTTGCGAGTCATGCTCGTTGCCAGGGGTGTAAAGCCTTGCGAGTCATGCTCGTTGCCAGGGGTGTAATGCCTTTCGAGTCATGCTCGTTGCCAGGGGTGTAATGCCTTACGTGTCATGCTCGTTGCCAGGGGTGTAATGCCTTGCGTGTCATGCTCGTTGCCAGGGGTGTAATGCTCTGCATGTCATGCTCGTTTTCCAGGGGTGTAATGCTCATTACAGGGGTGTAATGGAAGTGCGCTCCTGGCACTTCCGGGCAGCTAAAGCGATGTGCTGCCTAACAGACGCTAGAGGTCAAGTATGACCTCTAGCGTGTCTCCTTCGCGGCGGAGGAGTGCTACGGTATGCAATTGACTTCCCCCGAAGTTGGGCAGCAGCCAGCACAGGTCAAGCGACCCGGATTGTGGCTGCGAGCTACCCATCGCTCGCAAGCGACGGGTTGGCGACCGCTGGTCTATGGTGTAGTCTTAGGCATTTCCAGGAATTACTGCCAACAAGGTGTCCTGGGAAAAAGCTGATTAGAGGCCCAATTTATTAATCAAATCTATAATCGATATAGCTCTAATTAAATAGCAAAGTGTTAACAGTAAAGCCCTTAATGTAAATTAACACTGGAATTTTAAATGATTTACTGTAGTTGGTGAAAACTGAATTTTACCCCAGTCCTTTTAGCTAACAAGATTCATTGTGTTATCACTCTCCTAATATTTGATTATGTGAGGCATTTGGCAGACAAACTTGTTACAACTCTTGTCTGCCATTGTCTCTTAAATTTTAATTACCGTTAAGCAATTCTCACACAGATTTTATGCTATGTGATAGCTTTTGACAGACTGGTAATTGATAGCTGGGAGTTAGCACAGTGACTGCTGATCAGGCATGTTCTGTTTAAATTTCTGCACCTGCAGATTTGTTAAACATTCAGACCCCCCCTACCCCCCTCAGTTTGACACAGTCAACACGCCCGTCAAGCAGCCAGGAACATTTGACTTTCTCACCTGCTAATTATTTATTTAGAACCAGTGATGGAAAATCTGAAAGAAGAAATACAGTTTATGTGACTGTTTTGTTCTCTTTCTATTTTTGGACTGTATGCTCTCATGCGCCCCCCACCTACCCGTATTGCTTCTATTTTCACTTGTATGTAATGCCGCGTTACCTTTTCATATTACTACAGTCAGGGTTTAAAGTGGTCCTTGAAAGGTGGTGGAACTCACTTACCCCGCCACACCCCTCACATTAAGCAAAGCCTGTGCTAGTATTTTCGGCACCCCCCCTGCAAACTATAATTTAGTGCCCTACTTCCCATACTTTATAAAGGGAAATTGATCTCACAAAGAAGCAGCGTGGTCACATAATAGTACCCCCAATTCAAATGACACCACACAGTAGCGCAATCTTATTCACATTACACAACATGTAGTGCCCCTGATTCATATTACACCACATAGTAATGCCCCTTATTCAGGTGCCATCACTCAGTAGTGCCCTTTATTCACATCGCCCTACACAATGGTACATGTTATGCCACACAGTAGTGCTCCTTATACACAGTGCCCACAATTGTAGTACACCATACACATAATGACAACAGTAATGCCACTTATACACATAATGATGACAGAAGTGCCGCTTATATACAAAATGCCCACAGTAGTAGTGCCCCATACACATAATGCCCACAGTAGTACCCCTTATACACATCTCTGCCTATGTCACGCCAGTAGTTCACCGCCTGTGTCCCTCCAGCAGCACCATGTCCTGTATCCCTTCAGCAGCTTCCCCACCTTTCTTATCCATACAGCTCCCTCTCATTTTGTCTTCAAGATTCACAGAGCCTGCTCCTTTTCATGGCTTCTCTTCACTTCAGCAGCAGTGACTGCATGATATCGCATACACCATGCTGGAAAAGGAAGCCACTGAGACCTGAGGAGGGGATGAATGCTGTCCAACAGACACAGCGTGTGTGAGTACCAGGAGGGGTTGGCTGTAAATGGAGAAGGACCATGGAGTCACCAGGACCTGAGGAAGGGGAAGGTGGCTGCAGCTCCATTGTCTATTGATATAAGTGATAAGGCAGCTTTTTCTGTTGGAATTACTGGGCAGGACAATGGAGGTGGTAGAACTTGTTCCCCCTACCATTACAGGTGGTGGAACTCAGTTTCACCTCGTTCCCATCCACTTTAACCCCTGACTACAGTACTATGATGGACTCATTCACAGCTATCCGCTTGTCATAGCTATCTAGCTCTTGCAGAGAGCATTAAAACTAGACTGAAACGTTTGTTATAGGCTTATTCCCACCTAAAATTTTAGCGTGAAATTGTTTTGAAAACATGTTAACGACACTTCTTTAAGACTCTACCACCATATTCAGAAATCTTACCCATGCACAATGCTGGATTTCCCACTAAGCATGTTGCTCAGGGGTGCACAGCAGAACCCTGCCGCAGGCTGGTCAGAAAAATTACCAACTAGGACTGCTCAGCAGCTGACACATGTCATCCAGCCACTATGTTTACAAATGTTATATGGGGTGGGTGGCCAGGCTGTCACGGAATCCGAACCTTGGCGGAGGAAGGTCAAAGGTTGTTCAGGGGGGTGTTGGAAGGATGGGCCCTCTCATTGCTCCTCACTGAAATGTCACCCCACTGAGCTGAAATATGGTTTGCCTAATGAAGACGTAAGCAGAACTTTGTGGGCCCCATAGCACCATATTGAAGGAGGCCCTGTCCCAGTGCTCTTGAGAGATACCTCTCTGCAGCAGTTGTTAATTTTATGCACCACAATAGTGGCCTAGCTCATTTTCTGAACCACAGTAGTGCCCTAGTTAATTTAATGAACTATTGTAGTTCCCCTAGTTTACATGATGTCACATTGTAGGGCTGCCAGTACACATTACGCACACAGTACCCCCAATTCACATTATGACATGCAGTGCCCCCTGTTCATACTGTGTCACATTAGAGTGCCACCCAGGTAAAGTTATGACACGTTACGGTGCCCCCTTACCATTGGAACATCCACAACACACTCCTCTCACTGAAAATGTCACACAACTCAGGCTGGGCTATGGATCAGACCCAATTGCTTAGCAGGCAAATCTGGGAAATTGGTATGCAACTTTATATCCTGGGTCCATCTAAGCCTCTGGGCCCAATAGGAATGGCACCCCTTGCACCCACTATAGTTACGCCCATGGTTTCAGGTGCTTGCTTATGTACGTGATATCGTCAATCAAAGTTTTAATCTGCACCAATATTACCACAGTGACTGTTGCTGCCAACCATGCGGCTGATCACCGCATTGGTCCTACAGCTGCTGTAATCTCCACTGCTATAATGTACAGCATGGTCTGCAGCCCATGGTCCTGCTTCTGGATGCTTTTCAAAGAAGTAAGGTGCTAATAGCATAATAATAGGAATAATAAAATGGGTTGGCAATAATGTTATAGCTAGAGCTGGCACGATGACCTAAATCTACACAAGCATTGTGTAAATAGTGACCCTTTGCAGCAGAGCAACTGTAGTGCTTTCCACATTATGGGGTATATTCAATAAGAGTCGGGTCCATTCCGACATGCAGTTGTTGGAATGGACCCGACAACCCCTAATCAAAAGAGCGGCCAAATCCGACAGTCGGATTTGGCCGCTTCCATTGTCATGTCCTGCTGCTGCTGTCAGCAGCGGGGGAAGCTGTCAGCGGCGCCGGGGGAAGGGAGCTATCTGCGGTGCCGGGAGGAGGTGATGTGGCGAAGGAGAGATGTCTACGGCGCCGGGAGGGGAGAGCAGCGGAGGAGACGGAGCGGACGGGGGAGGAGACGGGAGAGCAGTGGTTGCAGCAGCGTAACAACAGGAGGCTCACGGCAGCGTCAAACCCGGCTCCAGCAAGCGGGACCTCGCTTGCTGGAGCCGGGTGGACGCTGCCGCTGGGTTCCTGCTCTCCCTGCTGCTCCCCCGTCGCTTGCTCTAAGCTCACTCCTCTCAATCCGACTTTTTTTAAAGTCGGATTTAGATTGTCGGAAACGGGGCTAAAACCTGTTGGGTTTGGCCCCGCTTCCGACAATGCACGCTGATCGCGGCTGAAGCCGCCGATCGGCGTACATTCCGACAGTATTCCGACAAGTCGGGTTCCCCGACTTGTCGGAATAAATGGGGCCGTAATTAATAGGTCGGAACCCCTTCCAACCTAAAACTGTCGGAAGCTGCCGTCTTTCCAACAAGACGGCAGCTTCTGACAGTTATTGAATATACCCCTATGACTACATACATCCCTGTTTAGGCTAATAATCAACTTATACACAAATGGCTAGGAATGAGGGAAGAGGATGCCTGAAAGATAATGAAGGATATCTACATAAGGGCCCTACTCACTTGGCGATGTGCCGCCGAGGTGCCCGACGGCCGATACGGCCGACGAGCAACCCGGCGGCGGGGGGGCAGTGACGGGGGGAGTGAAGTTTCTTCACTCCCCCCGTCACCCGGCTGCATTGAAGTGCAGGCAAATATGGACGAGATCGTCCATATTGGCCTGCATGCACAGCCGACGGGGGACCAGCGATGAACGAGCGCGGGGACGCGCATCGTTCATCGCTTAAGTCTCCACACTGAAAGATATGAACGAGTTCTCGTTCATTTATGAACGAGATCGTTCATATCTTTCAGAATATCGCCAAGTGTGTTGGGCCTATAACACCACCCAAATGAGTGCTATATCACACAAATCGGAAATCAGCTGTCATCTGTTTAGTACAAGATAGACAATGAGAGGCAAATTCTGATTGGTCGCTGGTGTTTTAGTGCAGATGTACACATATCAGCAATGTTTGTTAATAACACTGGCGGGCAGATGTACTAAACCTTAGAGAGAGAAATGTACCAACCAGTTAGCTTCTGTCATTTTCAGATCTAGCCTGTAACATGGCAGTTAGGCGACGATTGGTACTTTATCTCTCTCCACTTTATTACACTCAAAGGCTTAGTACATCTCCACCTTAATGTTGCCAATTCAGTTAAGCATGAAGTCACGGTGTAGGCTTGTGTTATATTCTCCTGTGTGCATTTCCCGATATTACGCTACATAAAACCTCACTTATTTTTACATGAGCAATGTTTTCGTTCTATACCATCCCACGAGGCTCCGACGGCACCTTGCACTTAATGGAATGATTTGTTATGTGACCATCTCCGCAGCTGTGCTTCACTGATACTATTCAATTAAAGCTTTTCTTAAATCTATACGTTGAAATATGCTATTTATATTCCCATACATTCATTTAATACTTTGGTAAGATTAGTGAGCAATATATGTCTGCAGCAAATATCCTCCATGCGTTTCATTCTGCTCAGTAAGGCCGGGAGATGGGCGTTTCCCGCACAGGTGTGTTTAATTTTATAGGGTCAGCTGTTTCCTCTGTAGAAAGTAATATACTAAGGCAGGCACAGCTGGACTCAAATTTCCATTTCCACAACCTAACAGTCTTTGCAAACATTCCCATATCAATGTCTCTCCACCCTAGAGCCAAGAGAATGATTCATAAGCTGTAAAGGGAGTGTGTTACACTGCCCCATTAACTACATCTGAAAGTGTTCTAATTTAATCATCGGCTGCACAAGCCAAGGCGCACTTTATTCAATAACTGGATGCAGATTTTTTACTTTTTTTTTCTTTCCAATTTTATTCTCCAGTGAAATAAATGTATGCCCATCCATGTCCGACGTCTCGTTAATTCCAAATTACAGGGATGAGATCATAGACTGGAAATATTCAGTGAAATTAGTGCTGACCTCATTAATTGGTGGTTATAATCCTCTAAAGCTAAACCCTAATAACATGGCAATTCAGAATGGGGGTCATTCAGGTGCGGTTGGAGGTGCCGTCACTTCCTTGGAACCAGCAGTGATTGCACTGTAAATTAATGCAGCAGGAGTCTGCACAAGTGTTCCGAGCTGCGTCCTAGAACGCAGCATCGAGCGGATTACGACACACGTGGTGCTGCACAGGCCACTCATCGCAGAAGCCAAGAAATCTCCATTCTGTGACAGAGATCCCTGGCCTCTTCCCAACCCCTAAACGGCAGCGACGCTCCTCCGTTTTTACAAACCGAGCCTGTTGATGCCCCCGAAACGGCATCAGACTGTCAGTCAGTGACAGTCTGATATCGGCCTGCGCCCTGTGTTGCAGGACGCGCGAACGGGTCCTGTGTGTACGCAAACTACCATAGATGGTCTCAGGTGCATACACACCTGAATGACCCCCTATGTGATAAAGCTCAGATTCTGCTTTTCCTACTTATTTTACAATTGCAATAACTTTGAAGAGTTTTTTTAACAGTAGTCAGAAAATGCTGCTCAGATTGATATGATTGAACAGTTAATTGAAGAAATTAAAACAGATGTTATTATTGGCTCCATGTATATGGATGCTAGCCACCCCCCGCAATCTACAGCTCTGATCCCGTCCACTGATGCTCTCCACTTGGCACCTTGACGTGTTTCAACTGCTGATCTTTTTCAAAAAGTCGATATATTGAGTGACAAGCTTCCTCTATTAACCCTGGTCCGCGGCCAATCCGATAACTCAGACGATCCCCCTATCAGCGGGTGATGAAGTCCATTGTGATGAAACTCTTTCGGCATGGCTGCGATGACGCAAGACACACTGACGTCATCCACTGCGTTCCTGAGTGCGAGAGAGCTAAATGGAGGACTCTGTTTATAGAGCCGTCTGCGTTTTACCACTGTGTGCCATCCGGAGGCAGAGCAGCGGGATCGTGAGGCTGTTTGTGTCTTTCTGAGATAATTAACGTGTTTTTATGAGTTTACTCATGGAGTGCGCCCACCATTTCTTCTTTTACATGTTCATTATTGAGCTGGTGATTATGGGCTAATTGAAGGCTGCACAAATCATCTCTTCTCAGGAGCGGATGTAAAGAACTTAAGCAAAAACTGTGACACTGCCTATAATATTTCTGTGCTATTTTCTAGACATATATGTATATGTATATATATATATATATATATATATATATAAAAATAAAATGTGTGTATGTATATATCTATAACTAATATATTGTGATGCAGTGGTTCTCAAGTACGGTGGAGGTGATTATTCCACTTTTTGTGATTCTGTGAGGAGATCTGGAAAACAGGAACTGTTTGGGGTTCTGAGAACAGAGTTTGAGAACCTACATTAAGCAGCTTTGGTTGACGGAGAAAGAATGAATTTACAGGCACATGTTCCATCTTCTACACTCCTGCAGAACATTGCACTCAAATAACTGCTGGTAATTGCATCTTCTACACTCCTGCAGAACATTGCACTCAAATAACTGCTGGTAATTCCATCTTCTACACTCCTGCAGAACAATGCACTCAAATAACTGCTGGTGAATATATGCTTGTCTAGGTTTATTGTAAATGAGTGCTGCTGCAGATTATCACTACTGATTGCACTGAAATAGTAAATAGCAAATTGGGTGTTAAGAATTATAGCATTGCTATAGGCATAAGGGATCTACTTTTATATTAGATTGCTCATGCACATGATGGGTTGCTATTGATAAATTGGAATCATAGGTGTGCGCAGGGGGGGTGCCTGGTGCGCACAGGCACCCCCTAATGTCTGGCACCCCAATCTCACATGCCTGATGCAACAATCACCGAACAGGCAGATTACTGTCCCCTCTGCGCTGCACCCTGTCAGGACTGCATTACTGACCGGCTTTCAAATTCCCAGCTCCACCTCCACGTACAAAAACAGTGTGATGCTCGCACGCCGACCCGTCACATGCCCACCTCTCTCCTTCTATGCTATGCCAACGCCAGCCACTGATGAGGAGCAGCATGCAGCCAGCGTTCCTCTTAGGAAGACAAGTTCAATACTGGCAGGCGGTCTGCAGCAGCATTGACACGTCACTTGTTTTTCCAGCAGCAGCAGCAGTAACTAGTCTGCGACTGTCACGAGTCGGTAACTAAACTGACACTAAGTAAGCTGCTGCAGCTTGCAGGGGAAAGAGAGGGGGAGCCAGACCAGGCTGAGAAGGAGCAGTGTAATTGCAGTGAGTGCCATCAGGGGTGTTTGGTGCACACCACAACATCTGACAATGCATCTGCTTTATTAGGATTGGTACAAGGGTGGATATTTTATATGCGTTGACCATCAATAGATGGTGCTAGACACGCCCAAAAGGCAGTGCTAGACACACCCCTCCGACGGTGCACCCCCTAATAAAATGTGCTGCGCACGCCAGTGATTGGAATGTGATCTCCTGAGTATAGGCATGAGGGCATGACTGTGATAAATCTCAGTTGGTTGGTTTGTTTGGTTGTTTTCTTAAAACTGTTTTATTACTAGTCATTGCTGGGGGAGGGGTCATTGGAGTTTGGGTGTAATCAGTGTATTCACATGCTTGGTCCATTACTTAAAGAGCATCAGGACGGCTTAGGCCGTAGGCTTGTGGGCCATTACTTAAAAGGACATTATTCAAAGGATAACTACAAGTTTAAAAATAATATCGACGTTACACCGACGGAAAACAGAAGGACAACAATCTATCCACAATCTGGACCACTAAAGGACAACTTTCAAACAAATGTGAGTCCAGTTCCTCTACACCTCAAACTACTCCAGCCTCAGTAACCCATACTAATAACTTAAATCTGTGTTAGGAACACTGCTAGACCTTTCCACTTCATCTGCAACTACTCAAATTTATGTCTATAGCTTACCAAAACCATCGGAATTCTCACCTGTACCAATGCTATCTGTCTTTTTACACTATGAAAAGACATCCCCAAACTGCTCACTACAGCTCTCTCTTATGCAAACTCATGTATGTTTTTTGATGTAATGATTGGCTTGTAATTGGCATTGCATGTGTGGGGAAGTTGCACAGTGAAACATAGTTTATTATTGCATGCTCTCTGGTGTTTACCTCCTTTGATCATTTGCTCATTGTGGTCAGGTGTACTATATCTTTACATTTAGGGAGGCGTATTCATGGTGTAAAGGACACAGTGTGATTCCTGATTAGTAAAAAAAAAAAAAAATATATATATATATATATATGTGTATATATATATATATATATATATATATATATATATATATATATATAATCAAACACTGAGCAACATCCCCAAACAGGTAATTTCAACATTAAACTTGTCATTTATTTTGTACAGTCTGGACATGGCTACTAATAACAAATGCACAGACAAAAATCTTAAAGCTATGTGTGCAAATGCTAGGAGCTTAGGAGACAAAATTCCAGAGCTAATTGCGATAATGACAAGGGATAACCTGGATTTTGTGGCAATTACAGAGTCATGGTGCAATGAAAATCATGACTGGGGCATAGCTATACCAGGATACAATTTATTTAGGAAGGATAGAATAGGAAGGGTAGCAATGTATGTGAAAAAAAGCATAAATGCTACTTTAATACAAAATATTGAAGACAAAACTGAGGCCCTTTGGGTCACCATAGAAACCGGGGAGAAGGATGTTATTCGCATTGGGGTGATCTATAGACCACCAGGCCAGGGGCAGGATTTGGACAGGAACCTTTTGTTGGACATCACTAAAATGGCTTTAAAGGGAGAAGTCATAATCATGGGAGACTTTAATTTACCTGATGTAAATTGGGAGGGGTCTTTTGCAAGTTCAGCTACAAGTGGCAAATTTCTACATTCCTTACAGGGAGCATCTCTCAAGCAAATGGTGACGGAGCCCACTCGCAAAGATTCAATATTAGATTTAATTTTTACAAATGGTGATAGGATATCTGACATATATGTGGGTGAGCACCTGGGATCCAGTGATCATCAAGCAGTATGGTTTAGTATAAAGACAGGATCCAACTCCTGTCACACAAAAACAAAGGTGTTGGATTTTAGAAATGCTGATTTTGCAAAAATGGGGAGATGTTTAAGTGATCAACTAGTGTGAAAGCAAAAAAGATGGCTTTTAGGAAATACAAACAGACTCAAAATAATAACGACAAAGAGGTTTATCTTGACAGACGGAAGGATGCTAAGAAAGTGATCAGACGTGCAAAGGCAGAAGCTGAGGAAAAAATGGCCCAGTCAGTAGATAAAGGGGGCAAAACTTTTTTTAAGTATATAAGTGAAAGGAGAAAATCAAATGGAGGAATAATAAGACTTAAGACAGAGAGTGAGCATTTGGTGGAGGGTGACAAGGCAATAGCAGATCACCTAAATAATTATTTTTGCTCAGTATTTACTACAGAAAAAGGGATGGGGCCACAGTTAAGTTGTAAGGACATTCATAAAAATAAGGTAGATGAAAGTACATTTACAGAGGAGAAGGTCCTAACAGAACTTTCACAACAAAAAGTGGATAAATCAATGGGACCAGATGGGATACACCCAAGGATTCTCAAAGAGCTAAAAGATGTGCTGGTTACACCATTAACAGAATTATTTAACCAGTCACTAAATACAGGTGCTATTCCAGAGGACTGGAAAAGAGCAAATGTAGTTCCACTGCACAAAAGTGGAAGCAAGGAAGAAGCAAGTAACTACAGACCAGTAAGCCTTACATCAGTAGTGGGGAAAGTAATGGAAAAACTATTAAAAGAAAGAGTTGTGGAATATCTTAAATCAAACCACTTACAGGATCCAAAACAGCGTGGATTTACTGGTGGTAGATCACGCCAAACAAATCTTATTGACTTTTCTGACTGTGACGAAAATAATAGACCAAGGGGGAGCTGTAGATGTAGCATATCTAGACTTTAGTAAGGCATTTGACACTGTCCCACATCGCAGACTGCTAAATAAACTTGAAAGCGTGGGGGTGGATTATAAAACTGTTAAATGGATAAGAACCTGGTTGCAGGATAGGAAACAGACAGTTGTAGTTAATGGAGTGCAATCTATGGAGGAAAATGTTACCAGTGGAGTACCCCAGGGATCTGTACTTGGTCTAGTTCTCTTTAATATCTTTGTTGGGGACATTACAGATGGTATTGAAGGGAAGGTATGCCTTTTTGCAGATGATACAAAGATATGCAACAGGGTAGACACACCGGGAGGGGTAAAACAAATGATTGATGACCTAGGTAGGCTTGAGAAATGGTCAAGAACGTGGCAACTACAGTTTAATGCTAAAAAATGCAAAATCATGCACTTAGGTCTCAAGAACCCAAAGGCTAAATATAGTATCAAGGGTACTATAATGGAAGCTACTGAGGAGGAAAGGGATTTAGGAGTCACTATTTCAAGTGACTTGAAGGCAGGAAAGCAATGCAACAAAGCAATGAGAAAGGCAAGTCAGATGCTTGGTTGCATAGGTAGAGGAATCAGTAGTAGGAAAAAAGAAGTGATAATGCCACTGTATAGGTCATTGGTGCGGCCCCATCTTGAATACTGTGTCCAGTTCTGGAGACCATATCTCCAGAAGGATATAAATACATTAGAGAGTGTACAAAGAAGGGCAACTAAAATGATGCATGGCCTACATCACAAAACGTACCCGTAAAGGCTAAAAGATCTTAACATGTATAGTTTGGAGGAGAGAAGAGAAAGGGGGGACATGATAGAAACTTTCAAATATATCAAGGGTCTTAACAAAGTTCAGAAGGGAAACATTCTTCAAAGGAAGAGAAATATTAGAACTCGAGGACATACACTGAGACTGGAGGGGGGGAGGTTCAGGGGAAATTTAAGGAAAAATTACTTTACGGAAAGGGTAGTGGATAAGTGGAATAGTCTCCCATCAGAGGTGGCAGAGGCTAAGACTGTAGAGCAATTTAAACATGCTTGGGATAGGCATATGAATATCCTTACAAAGAATTAAGGTTCAAAAAGGGTTGAGATTACCTAAAGCAGGGGTGGGGAACCTCCGGCCCGCGGGCCGTATAAGACCCGCAAAGCCGTTTGCTCCGGCCCACCCGCTTCTGTCAGTGAGACATGCCGCCGCTCAGTCCGGCGGCAGCGTGTCTCAGCTCTCAGGACAGGGAGAAGAGCGCGGCGATGTTGGATGACGGCGGCGGCGTGTAGGACTTCAAACTAGCCGCCGCTTCGTGAGCCAATCAGAGCTCGCGGACCGGCAGCCAATCAGGAGCCGCGGCTGCCGGCCCGCGATCTCTGATTGGCTCTCGCACCGGCGGCTGGTTTGAAGTCCTACACGCCGCCGCCACCGTGACCTGACATAGCCGCGCTCTCCTCCCTGTCAGCAAGCAGTGGTAAGCAGCACGGGGGGGGGGGGGGGGGGCAGCATCAGTATAGCTGGCACTGTGGGGGCATCTGTGTACCTGGCACTGTGGGGACATCTGTATAGCTGGCACTGTGGGGACATCTATGTACCTGGCACTGTGGGGACATCTGTATAGCTGGTACTGTGGGGGCATCTGTATAGCTGGCACTGTGGGGGCATCTGTATAGCTGGCACTGTGGGGGCATCTGTATAGCTGGCACTGTGGGGGCATCTGTATAGCTGGCACTGTGGGGGCATCTGTATAGCTGGCACTGTGGGGACATCTGTGTACCTGGCACTGTGGGGGCATCTGTATACCTGGCACTGTGGGGGCATCTGTATACCTGGCACTGTGGGGGCATATGTATAGCTGGCACTGTGGGGGCATCTGTATAGCTGGCACTGTGGGGGCATCTGTGTACCTGGCACTGTGGGGGCATCTGTATAGCTGGCACTGTGGGGGCATCTGTGTACCTGGCACTGTGGGGGCATCTGTATAGCTGGCACTGTGGGGACATCTGTATAGCTGGCACTGTAGGGGTATCTGTGTACCTGGCACTGTGGGGGCATGTGTATAGCTGGCACTGTGGAGGCATCTGTATAGCTGGCACTGTGGGGGCATCTGTATACCTGGCACGGTGGGGGCATATGTATACCTGGCACGGTGAGGGACCTTAGTATACTTGGCACTGTGAGGGGCATTTGTATACCTGGCACTGTGAGGGGCATTTGTATACCTGGCACTGTGGGGGCAATTGTGGATCTGGCACTGCACTATTGGCGGCATATGTGTATCACGTCCCATTTTAACTGGCCATACCCATTTTTTTTGGCGCGCGCACACAGTGCCTCTAAAGGGCAGACCTACTGGGGGGCAGGGTAATTTTTTTAAATTGAGAATTTTTGTATGGCCCCCGAAGGATTTTATAAATATCCAAATGGCCCTCGCTAGAAAAAAAATTCCCCACCCCTGACCTAAAGGATAAAAAAAAGGGGCAGACTAGATGGGCCAAGTGGTTCTGATCTGCCGTCAAATTCTATGTTTCTATGTACTAACGACTACATCAAAGTTTGCTGAATGTGGAAAATCTGTATAAATCCACAGTAATGGAAAACGTTTAATTTCTTCCCCACCCTTCTGTTTTAGTATAGTAATGTTTTCTGTAGTGTTACAGACGTGAATATGAATACTGTAACGCCTTTAAAAAGTACCTAAAAGCTCAAACTATAACCACGAGAAACATGAAACTTTATTCTGAATGTTTTTTTTTTGTAAAAGACCAGAGGACCACAGTTCCCAATACCTGGGTTTATGTGACATAATTTTGGGGTTTTATACTAACAAAAGCTTATTTTAAATGAAATAACATATGGTACGGGTTAGCTACAAATCCCCAACACAATATATATGGTGCGTAACATGTTGCTCGTCTTTCATGCAGAAATTCAAACTCCATGTTAATACAGTGATATTAATAAGAGAGTCGGGAGATTTCCAGACTGCAGATCTATATACAGTTCAGAGTGGAGTCTGTGGTCTGCGTGGATCTGGCTTTCATAAGCCGCCTGTAAGGGTGGAGTGAATACGCACGCTGCTTATGTTTTAACAACCTTGACTATAAAGGAAAACATCTGTATGCTATTAATATGGCTTGAGGTGGCACTACGTGTTGGTTCTGGTCTATTTAATCAAGCTACAATGCAAACAATTAAATGTAAATAGTTATTTGTGTTTTAAAGGATGTTTGAATGGGGGTTAGCAGGAACCTTGAACTGAAGTAGCTCGTGGGGAGTTCTGAAATGGACAGTTTTCTTTCTCAGATTCTAGTTAAGAGAGGAATATTACACACGTTTTCCACCTGCCTACAACTGTTACTAACTACTTTGCTTTATATCCATGGCTACTTTCTGTGTTTTCAGCAATGCCTTTATACCTGTTGATGTTTATTGTGTATATATGCAGCAGAGCTCTGTGCATTGGATACAGAGGGTATTGTGCTGTATCTGTACCTCCAAGTCGGCATGATCTTGGTGGACAGTCTAGGTTCCTGGCAGTTTCACCCAAGGGTGTGGGTTTCTTGATGGATAGGGGTGGGATTTGAGCAAATTCAGGGTCTAGCGTATTTTGTCCCGATTTTATGTATCTAAATGTTGGACTGTATGGATGTACCGAGGGGTAAGAAATAAATCTATATAAGATACAAGGGTTACTCCGAATAAAAGAGGAGGGCAGCCCTCTCTCCCCTCTCGTCTTCAGTCTTGCTATAGACACTCCTCTGTGTTCTGCAGCGATGATCTAGTTTTCCAGGGAGTTTTTGTGGGTACTCGTAGTATTTGGCATTCTTCTATACATTGCGGAACCCCAACACACCCTACCATTGATTATGCACAAGTTTGGGCAGTTTGGCGATATGTCTGGACTAAAAACGAACGCAGACAAATCAAGGGCAATGTTTTTTTTCATCCCACCAGTGACACTCCTTTCTAGGGCGCATCCTTTCTGTTCTCCTTGACCTCCTCACATATAGAATATCTGGATGTTCTTTTACCTAAGAATTTTGTTCTATTATATGAAATGAATGTCTAGGATGACCCGAATTATTACTGAGGAGCTCAGGGGTTGGAAACCTTTAACCATCTAGTATTTTGATATGGCTGCTCATATCAAGATGATGATTTTCCCATGTCTCCATTACATGCTGCAGGCACTACCCATTCTCCTCACTACAAAGGATATTCAGCTAATTAATAAGTTGTTTCGGTTATTTCTATGGCAGGACTCATATTAGCCCCAGGAAGCTGTATCAACCTAAATCTAATAGGGGAGGATAAGTTTTCCTAAAATGGTGAGATTCTTGACCGATTGGTTACGATATCAAGATGTTTATGATTCTACACCCCTTGAATCGCATATCCATGATCAGGAAGTTCTGCTAGAGGATCTTTACAATTCCCTACTAAAGACATTGTCAAAGTCAAAAATATTACATAGAGAGAACATACAAACTGCACACATTTAAGTCGCTATACTTGCAAATATGCGCAGCGAGCACAGCAATATATGGTAACACACGCATTTACACGGACATGGCACAGAGATGGATTCGACACTTATTTCATACAGTACATAATTATAATAATATCAAGCACCAGACATCATGGATATTTAAAATTCGCTAATGAATTAATGTCATGAATGTGTATTATTTGAACAGAACCAGATACACCCGTCATGTTTAATATTAAAACAAGCAGATTGGTGTGTAGATTAATTTGATACTTGTTGTGAAGTTGTGGGACATTGCAGCGGATAGATATGATTATATGTATAAAAGCTAAAATCCCTTTGTTAGAACAATGAATGATACAGTTGGCAGTTTGCAGGGCTGAACCTGATCAGCATATACAAAGCAAGAGAGACCCCTCCCCCAGGAACTAGTCAAATAGTTTAAAGTAGTTCCTGGCTAAAAAAAGAGGTCAGTGTTCAGTTGCTTGTGGCCTCAGAGGACAGATGTACTGTAGCTACTCCCACAGCTACCTGGCACCCAGAAGCATGGCTGGCCTATCCCCAGGACTGACTACCAAGCGAAAGGCTAAGTATCATAATCTCAATATCACATGGCTGATTGGCATAGAATAGTTTAAATATGTGTTTGAGGTAGAGTAGTTGTGAAGTGATTGGTATAGAGTGGTTGGTTTGGAGATACAAATGGCATAAGGTTAATGAGGCTTGTGCAGTTGTGTGATTGTTGGGTGTTTGTGCTGATACTCTATGAAATCTGTAATGAATTGGAACAGTAGACAATCTGTAGCATAGCATCTCTGGTATAATTTTGTGGATGGTGATTTATAACAGATTGTAGTGGTTTTATATAGAGTGCATCTTGCTGAAATATAGCATGTGTTTGTAGGAATGGCAGGATGATATGTGTGGTTACATTGTGATCAGGTGTAGAAGATGGCTGCTGCTGGGTGTTTTCCCCTCCCCCTTTGAACCATGTGTTGCAGTCTTTGGAATCATGGGAGGTTTTTGCCAAAATGGAGTCTAGCTTCTGCCCCATGCGGCATTGTAGGGAAAATTGTGTTGCTGGGTGTTGTGTATATAGGGACAGGCAGCCTGGGTAAGCTCAAGTATTTTCTCCACAAAGATTCTCAGCATTGACTAACTGCGCAGCGATTGTTCCTCACATGTGTAAGTTTCTCTGCAGCCATATAACCATATTGTCTTATTGTTATTGTTAGCCATTCTCTCTCCCCCTCTCTCTCCCCTCCCCCTTAAACGTACTTGTGTCTTTATTGTATTATATGTTAGTTACTTGGTTAGATATTCTATGTTATTTTGGTAGTGTATAGCTTGTATTGTATTATTCTTTTTGAACGTTCATTCTCTCACTAAAGGCGTTAGAACCTTAGACCGGTATTTGATTGATTATTATAAATGCATAAAGGTTCTCAGAGCGTCATAGTCGCTCATACAGCTTTTAAGCTAACAAGGTTACACTGCATTACATCTACACATTATCACTGCACAAATGTTTACAGTATAAGTACATTCCTTAAGGTATAGTTAAGGGCGTACCCTTGCGGTACTTTTTGCGCCAATTGCGTACTGTGTTCTATAACCTTTTAGAGGGATTTAAATAAGATAAATATTCAGCTTTATCAACATCCAGACGCCTCTTCCATTTTCTGCGCCACAAATCTTGCCTTAATGTTCATCCATCAATCCACCTTCCATTCTTATGTAATTTAGACTTCCAAGAGGGAGGGGAGGCTATCCTTTCACTGTGTGAGGGGGGGTCACAGTCACCTACTTGGCTTCAATGCACAGCGTCCTGACATTCCGCAAGACAACTGCGAAATTCGAGACTCTGGGCTTATCCCCTAGCTTACTTTCAGGTGCAGCATTACATAGCCTCAGTGGTACGGGCATTCTCAGCTGCCGACTGGCATAATCCTTTAGACCAACATCTCTCTAGACCAATACCCTCGTGTAACTCCATTTCTATCTACTTTAAATTCCTGCGTGAGGACCTAGATCACGACATGGTCAGTACAGTGATGTGCCAATGGCTGACACATCTCCCAACTCTTTCTATTAATGACTTAGTATGAGGATTGCTGATATCGCGCACACTGCAGACTGCTAGTGCATATAACAAGCTTTTCTTTAATATGTATCATAGGACTTATTTGTCCCCCCACAGATGGGCTATCGTAGAATGGGTCTATCAGATTCTCATGCTTGCCGTAGAGGAGGCTTCATTTTTTTGCTGGGACACAGCTTGTTTACAATACAGCCCAAAGGTGTCAGATCTCCTTTGATGTAGGGGGCAAGAGTTTGCTTGGAGAATGCATTAAGTGCCCCTGGGGGAACCCCTCAGAGAAACTATGGCCAGAGGAGTGTCAATCGCGTTCTACACGGCTAGTGACCTGAATGTTGTTTTCTTCCTTTATTTTATTTCTTGAAATTGTGATGACTTGTGTGACTATTAAAATTATTAGAATCTTGTAACTATAAGCTTTGAAGTGATTCTTTAATTAAATACAGTAATTCTAGTTCTGGTCCTGTGTTTTCTGACCTAAGACCTTGAGTGACCCATGTTACCTATTTATCAAGTATAAATAATTTTGTGTGCAGGTGAGAGCTGTAGCTTGCCCTGGGCATTGTCTCAAAACGTTACTTCAGCTGGTGGCAGTGATTGTGTTGATCAACTACACGTGCAGAGGTAATCAGAAAGTGTCATGGGCGGCGATTCTCGGATGGGCGTATCTGGAGGATTGGCGCGCCGGAATTGTGACACCTTTGTTTCTCTAACGTCCTAAGTGGATGCTGGGGACTCCGTAAGGACCATGGGGAATAGACGGGCTCCGCAGGAGACTGGGCACTCTAAAGAAAGATTTAGGACTATCTGGTGTGCACTGGCTCCTCCCCCTATGACCCTCCTCCAAGCCTCAGTTAGATTTCTGTGCCCGGCTGAGCTGGATGCACACTAGGGGCTCTCCTGAGCTCCTAGGAAGAAAGTGTTTGTTAGGTTTTTTATTTTCAGTGAGACCTGCTGGCAACAGGCTCACTGCATCGAGGGACTAAGGGGAGAAGAAGCGAACCTACCTAAGTGGTGGTAGCTTGGGCTTCTTAGGCTACTGGACACCATTAGCTCCAGAGGGATCGAACACAGGACCCGACCTCGTCGTCCGGAGCCGCGTCGCCGTCCGTTCCCGGAGCCGCGTCGCCGCCCCCCTTACAGAGCCAGAAGCAAGAAGGTGGTCCGGAAAATCGGCGGCTGAAGACTTCTGTCTTCTCCAAGGTAGCGCACAGCACTGCAGCTGTGCGCCATTGCTCCTCATGCACACCACACACTGCGGTCACTGATGGGTGCAGGGCGCTGGGGGAGGGGCGCCCTGAGCAGCAATACTGACACCTTGGCTGGCAAACTGGCACCATATATAGCCCCAGAGGCTATATAGGTGCTTTTTAACCCCTGCCAGAATCCATAAAAATGCGGGAGAAAGCCCGCGAAAAAGGGGCGGAGCTATCTCCTTCAGCACACTGGCGCCATTTTTCCCTCACAGCTCCGTTGGAGGGAAGCTTCCTGGCTCTCCCCTGCAGTCAATACACTACAGAAAGGGTTAAAAAGAGAGGGGGGGCACAATTTAGGCGCAGTATACTATATATATAGGCAGCTATAAGGGAAAACACTCTTTATATGTGATATCCCTGTGATATATAGCGCCCTGGGTGTGTGCTGGCATACTCTCCCTCTGTCTCCCCAAAGGGCTTTGTGGGGTCCTGTCCTCTGTCAGAGCATTCCCTATGTGTGTGCTGTGGGTCGGTACGGCTGTGTCGACATGTATGAGGAGGATAATGATGTGGAGGCGGAGCAAATGCCTGTAAATGTGATGTCACCCCCTGCGGGGTCGACTCCGGTGTGGTTGGACTTATGGAAGGATTACGTGAAAGTGTCAACTCCTTACACAAAAGGTCGACGACACAGAACAGCCGGCTACTCAGCTTGTGCCTGTTCCAGCGTCTCAAATGTCATGGGGGGCTCTAAAAACGCCCGCTACCTCAGATGGCAGAAACAGATGTCGACACGGATACCTACTCCAGTGTCGACGACGATGAGACTAGTGTACCCTCCAAATAGGTCCACCCGTTACATGATTGAGGCAATGAAAAATGTATTACACATTTATGATAATACCCCAGGTACCACATAAAAGGGTATTATGTTTGGTGTGAGAAAACTACCAGTAGTTTTTCCTGCATCTGAGAAATTAAATGAGGGTGTGAGGAAGCGTGGTCTTCCCCCGGTAAGAAATTGATAATTTCTAAACGGTTATTGGCAGCGTACCCTTTCCCGTCAGAGGATAGGTCACGTTGGGAAACACCCCATAGGGTAGATACAGCGCTAACACGCTTATCAGAAAAGGTGGCACTACCGTCTCCGGATACGGCTGCCCTGAAGGAACCTGCTGATAAAAAGCAGGGGGTTACCCTAAAAGTTATAGTCACACTCTCGGGCACTATATTGCGACCAGCCATTGCTTCGGCATGGATGTGCAGTGCTCCCGCTGCGTGGTCAGATTCCCTGTCGGAAAATAACTATGGATAGGGACAATATTTTGCTGACAATAGAGCATATAAAAGACGTGGTCTTATACATGCGTGATGCACAGAGGGATATTTGCCGGCTGGCATCAAAAATAAGCGCTAGGTCCATTGCCGCCAGACGGGGGTTATGGACTCGGCAATGGTCAGGCGATGCCGACTCGAATCGGCACATGGAAGTTTTGCCCTATAAGGGGGTAAAACTGTTTGGGGATGGTTTTTCAGACCTCGTTTCCACAGCTACTGCTGGGAAATCGACTTTTTTGCCACAGGCTACCCCACAACAAAAGAAAGCACCGTATCATCAAGTACAGTCCTTTCGGCCCCAGAAAAGCAAGGGGGCTGGAGGCTCATCCTTTCTGCCGAGAGGCAAAGGTAGAGGAAAAAGCTGCAGCACACAGCTAGTTCCCCAGAGCAGAAGTCCTCCCTGCGTCCGGTAAGTCCACAGCATGACGCTGGGGCTGCTCAGGCGGACCCGGGTACGGTGGGGGCCCGTCTCAGAAATTTCCCTACCCAGTGGGCTCTCTCACATGGATCCCTGGGTCCTTCAAGTAGTATCTCAGGGGTACAGGCTGGAGTTCGAGACGTTCTTCCCCCCGCCGTTTCCTAAAATCTGCCTTACCGGCAACTCCCTCTGCCAGGGAGGCGGTGTTGGTGGCTATTCAACACTATAATCACAACAAGTGATTGTCAAGGTGCCCCTCCTTCTGCAAGGAAGGGGTTACTATTCCACAATGGTTGTGGTACCGAAACAGAACGGTTCGGTGAGACCCATCTTAAAATTAAAATACTTGAACTTTTATATCAGAAGATTCAAGTTCAAGATGGAATCGCTCAGGGCGGTTATTACGAGCCTGGACGAGGGGGATTACAGGGTCTCCCGGGACATCAATGATGCGTACCTGCATGTCCCCATTTACCCTCCTCACCAGGAGTACCTCAGATGTGTGGTACAGGACTGTCACTATCAGTTCCAGACGCTGCCGTTGGAGTTGTCCACGGCACCGAAGGTCTTTACCAAGGTAATGGCCGAAATGATGATACTCCTTCGCAAGAAGGAAGATTTTATTATCCCGTACTTGGACGATCTCCTGATAAAGGCGAGGTCCAAAGAACAGTTGGTAGTGGGGGTAGCACTCTCTCGGGAAGTGCTACAACAGCACGACTGGATTCTCAATATTCCAAAGTCACAGCTGGTCCCGACGACACGTCTTCTGTTCCTGGGAATGATTCTGGATACAGACCAGAAAAGAGTGTTTCTTCCAGTGGAAGCACACGAGTCCTGGGAAAAATGGTAGCTTCGTACGAAGCATAATTCCATTCGGAAGGTTCCACGCAAGGACGTTCCAGTGGGACCTGTAGGACAAATGGTCCGGGTCCCATCTACAGATACAACAGCGGATAACCCTGTCGGCAAGAAACAGGGTGTCGCTGCTGTGGTGGCTGCAGAGGGCTCATCTACTAGAGGGCCGCAGATTCGGAATACAGGACTGGGTCCTGGTGACCACGGAGGCCAGCCTTCGGGGCTGGGGTGCAGTCACATAGGGAAGAAATTTCCAAGGAGATTTCGCTTCACATAAATATTCTGGAGCTAAGGGCCATTTACAATGCCCTAAGCCAAGCAAGGCCCCTGCTTCAGAACCAGCCGGTACTGATCCAATCAGACAACATCACGGCGGTCGCCCATGTAAACAGACAGGGCGGCACAAGAAGCAGGATGGCGATGGCAGAAGCCACAAGGATTCTCCGATGGGCGACCTACACCCGGGAGAATGGGGACTTCTTCCAGAAGTTTTCCAAATGCGGGTAAACCGTTGGGAATGACCACGGGTGGACATGATGGCGTCCCGCCTCAACAAAAAGTTGAAAAGATATTGCGCCAGGTCAAGGGACCCTCAGGCGATCGCTGTGGACGCTCTAGTGACACCGTGGGTGTACCAGTCGGTTTATGTGTTTCCTCCTCTACCTCTCATACCCAAGGTACTGAGAATAATAAGAATGCGAGGAGTGAAAACCATACTCGTGGTTCCGGATTGGCCAAGAAGAGCTTGGTACCCGGAACTTCAAGAGATGCTGGCAGAGGACCCTTGGCCTCTGCCGCTCAGACAAGACCTGCTGCAGCAGGGACCCTGTCTGTTCCAAGACTTACCGCGGCTGCGTTTGACGGCATGGCGGTTGAACACCGGATCCTAAAGGAAAAGGGTATTCCGGAGGAAGTCATCCCTACCCTGATCAAAGCCAGGAAGGATGTCACCGCAAGACATTATTACCGCATTAGGCGGAAATATGTTGCTTGGTGTGAGGCCATGAAGGCCCCGAAGGAGGAATTTCAGCTGGGTCGATTCCTACACTTCCTGCAAGCAGGGGTGACGTTGGGCCTCAAATTGGGGTCCATCAAGGTCCAGATTTCGGCTCTGTCGATTTTCTTCCAGAAAGAACTGGCTTCACTGCCTGAAGTTCAGACTTTTGTCAAAGGAGTTCTGCATATTCAGCCTCCTTTTGTGCCCCCAGTGGCACCTTGGGATCTCAATGTGGTTTTGGCATTCCTGAAATCACATTGGTTCGAACCACTTAAGACTGTGGAATTAAAATATCTCACGTGGAAAGTGGTCATACTGTTGACCCTGGCTTCGGCCAGGCGGGTTTCAGAATTGGCGGCTTTGTCTTGTAAAAGCCCTTATCTGATTTTCCAGATGGGTAGGGCAGAATTGAGGACTCGTCCTCAGTTTCTCCCGAAGGTGGTCTCAGCTTTTCACTTGAACCAACCTATTGTGGTGCCTGCTGCTACTAGGGACTTGGAGGATTCCAAGTTGCTGGACGTAGTCAGGGCCCTGAAAATTTATGTTTCCAGGACGGCTGGAGTCAGAAAAACTGACTCGCTGTTTATCCTGTATGCACCCAACAAGCTGGGTGCTCCTGCTTCTAAGCAGTCTATTGCGCGCTGGATTTGTAGCACTATTCAGCTGGCGCATTCTGTGGTAGGATTACCGCAGCCTAAATCAATAAAAGCCCATTCCAGGGGTCTCGGCTTTACAACTTTGCCGAGCAGCTACTTGGTCAGGGGCAAACACGTTTGCTAAATTCTACAAATTTGATACCCTGGCTGAGGAGGACCTTGAGTTCTCTCATTCGGTGCTGCAGAGTCATTCGCACTCTCCCGCCCGTTTGGGAGCTTTGGTATAATCCCCATGGTCCTTACGGAGTCCCCAGCATCCACTTAGGACGTTAGAGAAAATAAGAATTTACTCACCGGTAAATCTATTTCTCGTAGTCCGTAGTGGATGCTGGGCGCCCATCCCAAGTGCGGATTGTCTGCAATACTTGTACATAGTTATTGTTACAAAAATCGGGTTTTGTTGTGAGCCATCTCTTCAGAGGCTCCAATTGTTATCATACTGTTAACCGGGGTTCCTATCACGTGTTATATGGTGTGATTGGTGTGGCTGGTATGAGTCTTACCCGGGATTCAAAATCCTTCCTTATTGTGTCAGCTCTTCCGGGCACAGTTCCTAACTGAGGCTTGGAGGAGGGTCATAGGGGGAGGAGCCAGTGCACACCAGATAGTCCTAAATCTTTCTTTAGAGTGCCCAGTCTCCTGCTGAGCCCGTCTATTCCCCATGGTCCTTACGGAGTCCCCAGCATCCACTACGGACTACGAGAAATAGATTTACCGGTGAGTAAATTCTTATTTTTTACTTGTGTCCCTTATTTACATTTATATCCAAGCATTATGTAGTTTATGTATTTGTATTTTACACAAGTCTTGGGCCATATGGATGCCTATAGATTTTAACAGATGGCCATGGAAGTATGTTGGGATATGTTTTGTTGTATGCTGTGTATCACTGCGTGTAATGTTTTTTATGATTGGCTCATATGCCTGTGTATTGCAAATTTCTATGGTGTTTTTGCTTCAATAAAAAATTTAAATAAAAAAAAACAGGAGGATGACATAAAAAGTTATGTGATAAAGGAAGGCACATACAAACTCACAAGCATTGTTTAAAGGCTGAAACCTCTTTCAGTATTCAGAAGGGATGTAGAATGATTGGATGTCGGCATGCTCAGTTTGTCAACAGTGACCACGTCGATATTCAACGGGTCTTCCCAAATGATGCATAGACATGATGAACTAGTTGACAAAACTGTCCCCGGTGGTTTAGTGGTCTTTTACCTTCTACCGGTGGCAGTGGCAGCTCCAGTGTCTGCTACCGGGTCTCGGCAGTCATGTGAGGATCAGATCCAGCATAGGAGTTTAAGGATCGACCTTCCAGAGAGTATTTCTCTCCTTAACCTCCTCTTCCCCCCTGCAGCTTAATTCTAACTATGCTCCCCCCCCCCCCCCCCCCCCCCGTCCTCGCAGCCTAACCCTAACCTTTCCCCGCAGCCTAGCCCTAACACTCCTGGTGGCACCAAACCCTAGCCACCGGCATTCTCAGACTGTTGACATTTTACTTGGCAACTTGATACCTGTCGATTTTCGAACCATGTTCATGTAATGTCTACATTGTGGTGTCAACATGGGTGCTGTCGACCATTCTACCCGATACCATTCAGAAGATCCAGCATCTTGTCTAACATTCTGCCATGTACCCTACAGTCTAATAGCACTGATTTTCTATTGCACGGTTTATTGTAAATGAAGAGGCACTGTATGTAAGAGAGTCAGACAGCCCTGATTATAGAGACATGAATATTCTCTATAAATAGGAATATAATGCTTAAACTGTTTTACACGTCGCTTCCTGGAGAAATCATTTAGAGCCACTTGTAACGATCACTCACATAGATTGCTAGGAAAGTTCAGTTACCTACCAAGTGTCCTTTTTATATTTCTAATAAAATTCTAATCTATTAAATACAGTTTTGCTGTCCTTAAAATAATGCAGAATTTATCCTTCCAGATTTTACATTTTCCTGGGATTTGTTTTACCCATTTTAGCAGCCAAACTCCAGTTTAAACTATAATTTGATTACTTTATCCGTTCCCTTAACTAGTGTAGGCCACCGTTTGTAATTCATGGATATGAGCCCTACACACACACACACACACACACACACACACACACACACACACACACACACACACACACACACACACACAATTTTGGGGCCTGATAATTAAGCATCCAACTCGCGTCAGGTTGTGGCGATAGGTACTTAAGTACCGGAACAATTCAGTATTGCCCCAGTGCGGGGACAGCTGCTCCCAAAAGCAGCTTTTCCTGCGATCCCTAACACTGTTACCGAAGCAGGGCTGGATTTAGGGGGTCATTCCGAGTTGATCGCTAGCTGCCGTTTTTCGCAGCGCAGCGATCAGGCTAAAAATCGGCATTTCTGTGCATGCGTATGGACCGCAATGCGCACGCGTGACGTACGGGTACAAAGTCCTTTGTCGTTTTGCACAGGTTCTAGCGACATTCTCATTGCACTGGCGGACGCAAGAAGATTGACAGGAAGGGGGTGTTTCTGGGTGTGAACTGACCGTTTTCAGGGAGTGCATAGAAAAACGCAGGCGTGCCAGGGAAAACGCTGGCGTGGCTGGCCGAACTTTGGGCGGGTATGTGATGTCAAAAGCCAACCCACCAACGTTAGAATCAACGCACATAAAGAGTAAGTTCAGGGCTGGTCTTGTTCTGCACAAAATGTTTTTGCAGGTGCTCTGCTGCACAGGCGTTCGCACTTCTGCAAAGCGAAAATACACTCCCCAGTGGGCGGCAACAATGCGTTTGCACGGCTGCTAAAAACTGCTAGCGAGCGAACAACTCGGAATGACCACCTTAGACCTCTAGAGGCCCGAAGCACTTAAACGTTTTTTGTGCCCCCATATATGATTAAAAATATAAACAATAATAAACTGTAAATTAAAATGTTATTTGTGAAATGAAATAAAACTATAACCCAGTACACACTAGCCGAGCCCCCGCTGACGCCGATATTGGCGGCGGCGGGGACCCGGCGAAGGTGTCGGCATTGGAAAGTGTATACACTTGCCTATGCCAGCGGGGAAGGGAGCGACTGCGGGGGGAACATCTTTAACGAGGACCTCCCTTGTCTGTACATGTTCAGACGAGGGAGGGGATCGTTAACGATGCGCGGGAGCACGCATCGTTGACGACATTTAAGTGTACACGCTGGACGAGATTGTAAAAAATCTCGCTCAAATTGGTCCTTCTGAGCGAGATCTTTCACTTTCTCGTCTAGTGTGTATGGGGCTTTACCGTAAGTTGGAAAATAATGTTTATTTTTGTACACAGATGTGTCCACATACATCTAGCCTCCTGGCACGTTAAACAGCCCTTCCAGCAGAGTGACTCTGTAGTGCAGAGCATCTTTTTGTGTAACTTGTTCCATTAAAATGCACCTGAGTTGCAAATAGGACACGTAAGCAGACTCTGCTAATTAAAATGATAAGCGGCATGCCTATATTGTGTGTGCAACTGTGGCTGTATCTGCATACGAAATTATATGTGGCATGCCTATATTGTGTGTGCAACTGTGGCTGTATCTGCATACGAAATTATATGTGGCATGCCTATATTGTGTGTGCGGCTGTATCTGTATACGAAATGATATGCGGCATGCCTATATTGTGTGTGCGGCTGTACCTGCGTACGAAATGATATGCGGCATGCCTATATTGTGTGTGCGGCTGTACCTGCGTACGAAATGATATGCGGCATGCCTATATTGTGTGTGCGGCTGTATCTGTATACGAAATGATATGCGGCATGCCTATATTGTGTGTGCGGCTGTACCTGCGTACGAAATGATATGCGGCATGCCTATATTGTGTGTGCGGCTGTATCTGCATACGAAATGATAAGCGGCATGCCTATATTGTGTGTGCGACTGCGGCTGTATCTGTATACGAAATTATATGCGGCATGCCTATATTGTGTGTGCGACTGCGGCTGTATCTGCACACGAAATGCTACGTTATAGTGTTTTCCTAGAAAAACACAAAACCAAAGACCTACAATAAAGTAGCCCCCTGGCGCTAGTAATTAGTTTAAAATAAATGTATATGTCCCAAGAAAAATCTGCATGCAGCTCACTGTAAGACAGGGGGACCTCTCCACCCCCTGACCACAATAGTTACAGCAAGAAAAAAGAAAATATACAGACAGCGCTAGCAGATTTCTTATTAAATAATGATTTATTAATTATAATTTCCTCTATTAATATCTCTGATAAAAAAATCCCTTTCTTACCTCTAAAACTTAATTGCATACAATTATACAAAACTTTTATCTAAAATCATGGCACTCATAGATATACAATCACAACACATTTAATAATAATACTCTGCTCTCTTAGACCACTTAATTTCTCCTTGATACAAGCAGCATACAACTCTAACCAATTACCTCACACTGTTTCACTTCAGTGTTACAAATTATACCAGCTCTAGTTAGATGTTAAATGTCTCTATTCCACTCAAAATGAGGGTGTGCAGTTCATTGACACATATGTAACAAAAGAATCACTTGTTCCGGACCAAGTTAAATATTATTACTTGCTTCCAGGTGTTCGTTTTAACCTGGGAATATTAAATAGCTTTTTCTCCTCTCTTTTGGGATCCACGCTGATTTCGTGCACAACCGCAGTTGGTTAATTATTAATTAGTTGGTTAGACATGCATGTATAAAATAACTTATCTCAAGATAACAGAGTTAGTATAGTGTCACAGCGGACATTTAGACATGGCCATGTTAAAATCCAGTTTTTACCGCAATCTCTCCTGGCTTCCGTTATATTGTGCTCCCGGCTTCTGGTGCCCAAAACCTTTGTAAAAAGCCTTATCCGGAGATCATCAAATTGTTCCCAGCCTGGAGACAGAAGTGCGGTATGGTATCAAAGGTAGAGCGGGTGAATAAAGACGCGTTTCTCCGCCTGTCGGCATCGGCGGCTTCCTCAGTCAGATGATATCTGACTGAGGAAGCCGCCGATGCCGACAGGCGGAGAAACGCATCTTTATTCACCCGCTCTACCTTTGATACCATACCGCACTTCTGTCTCCAGGCTGGGAACAATTTGATGATCTCCGGATAAGGCTTTTTACAAAGGTTTTGGGCACCAGAAGCCGGGAGCACAATATAACGGAACCCAGGAGAGATTGCGGTAAAAACTGGATTTTAACATGGCCATGTCTAAATGTCCGCTGTGACACTATACTAACTCTGTTATCATGAGATAAGTTATTTTATACATGCATGTCTAACCAACTAATTAATAATTAACCAACTGCGGTTGTGCACGAAATCAGCGTGGATCCCAAAAGAGAGGAGAAAAAGCTATTTAATATTCCCAGGTTAAAACGAACACCTGGAAGCAAGTAATAATATTTAACTTGGTCCGGAACAAGTGATTCTTTTGTTACATATGTGTCAATGAACTGCACACCCTCATTTTGAGTGGAATAGAGACATTTAACATCTAACTAGAGCTGGTAAAATTTGTAAGTGAAACAGTGTGAGGTAATTGGTTAGAGTTGTATGCTGCTTGTATCAAGGAGAAATTAAGTGGTCTAAGAGAGCAGAGTATTATTATTAAATGTGTTGTGATTGTATATCTATGAGTGCCATGATATTAGATAAAAGTTTTGTATAATTGTATGCAATTAAATTTTAGAGGTAAGAAAGGGATTTTTTATCAGAGATATTAATAGAGGAAATTATAATTACGGTAATAAATCATTATTTAATAAGAAATCTGCTAGCGCTGTCTGTATATTTTCTTTTTTCCTAGAAAACACTGTAACGTACCATTTTGTATGCAGGTGCAGACGCACAGTGAATATATAGCACAGGAGTAGTGACTGACACATTTTAAAAGCTCCACAGATGGTGCTAATTGTTTCACATATGATTGTGTGAGGATTCCTGGAAAACATGACTGTTACTGTTAGGACTGGAGGACTGGCAGTTGGGGAACACTGGTGTAGATTGATGGATTTATACACCGGGGCTGCACCATATACACCATGGCTGCAGTCACAGTTTTATGAGCTGTATCCTAACATGAGGGCCATGGTTCTACGGATGTAAGAGGCTTCAGCTGTCTGGAATGAAGTTTGGAGGCAACACGTCACTTTACGGAGCTGCGGTGGAGGGTCAGGATAATGCTGAAGCACTGTATTTTACTTTGGTATCTGAACGTTTTGATTTTGAGCTTATGTGGCTCGCGGTTGCGCTATCAGCATTCATCACTTTTCAGTGTTTCTGTTTTGGTTCTGGTTTCACATGATCAGCATGTGATAAACGTTTTCCTTAAAGTTGCTTGAATGTTTCTTAAACCGTTCTTTTCAAATAGCCAGTGTAACATGTTAACCTGAGTGATCCGGAAATGAGTTTAATATTTAAGGGGGAATTACATTTTTGTTGAACCCCCCCCACACACACACACAAATTTACTGTGAATTGCGGTAAATTCACGAAAGCTCCTATTCAATTGTGCACATAAAAGTTTTTGCTGTCATTTTATTGCGATTTTCAATTCACCAACTCTAAGCAGGTGATAAACTTGTGGAAAATCCCTATTTTAAGTTAAAAATTGGGAATTTGGTTCTAAACCCCTGGAACAACCTCCTGAATGACTAATTAAGCACTTAGAAGTTTTTAATAATTTTTAATTGGCCAATAATGACATCATTTTTGGGATGATAAGGTACAGAATGATGGAACTTTGGGTACAAGGTATGGGACTGGTATATTGGGGTGCTTTATAAGTGGGACAAGTGTTTTTAGACTTGCAGATGGGAGTAATTGGTCTGTTTCCCCTACAATTACCCAAATATATACTTATACCCATTTTTATGTACCCCAAGTTTAATTTTAGCACGTAAATAAATTGCTTTCTATAATTTTTTCACATTAAAAAAAATGCAAATAAGTTTAGGTACCAGAAATGTGTTTATTACAACCCAGAGGTTGCCAAACTTTTTTGATTCACGGTTCCCTAGAGTATCAGAATTTTTTTCACAGCACCCCTAGGCCAAAAGTTTCCTGTTGAGAAGTTTAGAAAGAAACATTCAATCAAGTAAATGATGTTTCTATGTCATCCTTAGGTTCAGCTGTGTGGTGAGGGACAAAATTTGCTTTTGTCCACATATTTTTTGATTGGCAGCCACCAGCACTAGTTTGCCTATTATACTCACCATAAATAATTTTAATCGTTACAGGACCACCAAGCCGAGGCACCCCTGCAAGTGTCCCGAGGCGCCCAAAGTTTGGGAACCACAGTTATAACCAATAATAAACTTTTATACTGTTATCTGATCTTAGTTTAGGTTTTTTGGGGGTATGGACAGATTTAACCAATTTTCACTCTTCACTTCTGGCACCAGTTTTCACAGTAGTCCTGTTTTCGCTCATTTACATATGAATAGGGGGAATCGCGGGAGCACGCATACGCGCAAAAAGTCTCTTTTCATGGCGAAAAAGATACAAAAATGGCGATCGCTGCTAATTGAATTCCCCCTTACAATCTGCTAAAAAAAACAAATCATTCTATAGTTGATATTTTGACAAACGGTCATATACATATCGCTCTGCTGTCATAATTTAGCCGTTATTACCTAATGCTCTTCTAGTGCTTCCAAATGGTTATGGGTCGACAGGCAAAAGGTCAACACCAAATAGTTGATATGCAAAAGGTTGACATGGAAATAGTCGACACGTAAAAAGGTCGACAAAACTTTTGAATGTTTTTTTTGGGTGTCAGAATGTTCCTTTCAGCACGTGGATCCCCAATTGGTGCACCGTGTCCCCTCGCGGGACTCGTTTCACTACTCATGCTCCATTCCGCTTCGCTTGGCACAGGTTGTCATTCTCAATTGTAGTTCATGTGGTTGGTAAAGTCTGAGGGAGACAAAAAAAAGAAAAGTAGAAAAAGAAAAGAAAAACTCAAGTAGACCTTTTCATGTGTTGACCATTGTTATGTTGACATTTGAGGTCAACCTATTGCTTGTCGACCTTTTCACTGTTGACCTATCATACGAAAACCCTTAAAAACTGTAAAAATGTTGTTGGATGCTGTGCCCTATGTGTCCCATCCCATTACTGGGAGCCAATATTTTTCCAACTAGTTACCAGCCCATCAAAATGATGGAACAGTATTACAGTAATGTCAGTGCTCGAAGACAAAACACTTGAATTCCCCCCAAAGAGGTGAGGAGCAGCGTTAGCCTTTTATTTTATAGGATATTGTACACGGGCCCTCAATATGTTTTATCATCTGGGAAATAGAGAAGGGCCACTGTACTCAGGGGTGTATCTAGGGGTCCGAGCGCCCCTGGCAAAGTAGCTGCCCCCCCCCCCAACACACATATATTTGAAATAAGGGAGGCGTGTCAAAAAAGGAACGTGGCCTTGTGGGGAAGGGGCATGGCCACACAATAGTACTTACAATTCAAATTATGCCCCACAGTATCTTATTACACTGCACAGTAGTGTCCATTACTCACATTACAACGCACAGTAGTGTCTCTTATTCACGTTACGCCACACAGTCATATTCCTATAGAAAACACAGTCTATAAAGGGCATATGGGGAATGCAAATAGAAAGTGGAAATGTGGACCAGTGCTAATAAATATTATTCCAACTTTTATATGGGGAATGCGGTCAAACCACATTTGCCATTAGTATATCTGATCCTGCCCATAGGCACACACATATATACTTACATACATACATAGTAACACACAAAACACATACATATGATACTGTACAGTCACACATGCAGTATATACAAATACAATCCCATACATACTGTACATACTGCAGTTACACACTTATTCACATACATAGTCACACACTAAAACACACATAAATACAGTAGATACTTATACACAGACAGAGCCGGCCCTAACCAATATGATGCCCTAGGCAAGATTTTGGCTGGTGCCCCCTAGCACCGCCACTAATTCTGCAGGAGATTCCTGCCATGAGTCAGCTGGCAGCTCTGCTAACGTTGCGCGCCTTTTGTTTATGAAAATGCATCATATTATTTGCATTACTATGTGGCTAGGATGCACAAGCAGCTTCTGTTGATTAAAATGATATGCAGCATGCCTATATTCTGTGTGCGACTGCGGCTGTATCTGCATATGAAATGCTACATTACAGTGATTTCCAGGAATACACTGCAACGTAGCATTTTGTATGCAGATACAGCTGCAGTCACACACAGAATATAGGCATGCCGCATATCATTTCTCTGACGTCCTAGTGGATGCTGGGACTCCGTCAGGACCATGGGGAATAGCGGCTCCGCAGGAGACAGGGCACAAAAGTAAAAGCTTTAGGATCAGGTGGTGTGCACTGGCTCCTCCCCCTATGACCCTCCTCCAAGCCTCAGTTAGGTTTTTGTGCCCGGCCGAGAAGGGTGCAATCTAGGTGGCTCTCCTAAAGAGCTGCTTAGAGTAAAAGTTTTATTAGGTTTTTTATTTTCAGTGAGTGCTGCTGGCAACAGGCTCACTGCAACGAGGGACTTAGGGGAGAAGAAGTGAACTCACCTGCGTGCAGGATGGATTGGCTTCTTAGGCTACTGGACACTAGCTCCAGAGGGACGATCACAGGTACAGCCTGGATGGGTCACCGGAGCCGCGCCGCCGACCCCCTTGCAGATGCTGAAGAGAGAAGAGGTCCAGAAATCGGCGGCTGAAGACTTCTCAGTCTTCATGAGGTAGCGCACAGCACTGCAGCTGTGCGCCATTGCTCTCAGCACACTTCACACCAACGGTCACTGAGGGTGCAGGGCGCTGGGGGGGGGCGCCCTGGGCAGCAATGAAAGTACCTATACTGGCTAAAAATACATCACATATAGCCTCTGGGGCTATATGGATGTATTTAACCCCTGCCAGGTTGTCAGAAAAACGGGAGAAGAAGCCCGCCGAAAAGGGGGCGGGGCCTATTCTCCTCAGCACACAGCGCCATTTTCCCTCACAGAACTGCTGGTGGGAAGGCTCCCAGGCTCTCCCCTGCACTGCACTACAGAAACAGGGTTAAAACAGAGAGGGGGGGCACTTATTTGGCGATATGATTATATATTAAGATGCTATAAGGGAAAACACTTATATAAAGGTTGTCCCTGTATAATTATAGCGTTTTGGTGTGTGCTGGCAAACTCTCCCTCTGTCTCCCCAAAGGGCTAGTGGGGTCCTGTCCTCTATCAGAGCATTCCCTGTGTGTGTGCTGTGTGTCGGTACGTGTGTGTCGACATGTATGAGGACGATGTTGGTGAGGAGGCGGAGCAATTGCCTGTAATGGTGATGTCACTCTCTAGGGAGTCGACACCGGAATGGATGGCTTATTTAAGGAATTACGTGATAATGTCAACACGCTGCAAGGTCGGTTGACGACATGAGACGGCCGGCAAACAAATTAGTACCTGTCCAGGCGTCTCAAACACCGTCAGGGGCTTTAAAACGCCCATTTACCTCAGTCGGTCGACACAGACACAGACACGGACACTGACTCCAGTGTCGACGGTGAAGAAACAAACGTATTTTCCATTAGGGCCACACGTTACATGTTAAGGGCAATGAAGGAGGTGTTACATATTTCTGATACTACAAGTACCATAAAAAAGGGTATTATGTGGGGTGTGAAAAAACTACCTGTAGTTTTTCCTGAATCAGATAAATTATATGAAGTGTGTGATGATGCGTGGGTTTCCCACGATAGAAAATTATTGGCGGTATACCCTTTCCCGCCAGAAGTTAGGGCGCGTTGGGGCGGATAAGGCGCTCACACGCTTATCAAAGTGGCGGTACCGTCTCCAGATAGGGCCGCCCTCAAGGAGCCAGCTGATAGGAGGCTGGAAAATATCCTAAAAAGTATATACACACATACTGGTGTTATACTGCGACCAGCAATCGCCTCAGCCTGGATGTGCAGCGCTGGGGTGGCTTGGTCGGATTCCCTGACTGAAAATATTGATACCCTTGACAGGGACAGTATTTTATTGACTATAGAGCATTTAAAGGATGCATTTCTATATATGCGAGATGCACAGAGGGATATTTGCACTCTGGCATCAAGAGTAAGTGCGATGTCCATATCTGCCAGAAGATGTTTATGGACACGACAGTGGTCAGGTGATGCAGATTCCAAACGGCACATGGAAGTATTGCCGTATAAAGGAGAAAAAGACACCGTCTTTTCAGCCTAAGTCCCCATAAGGGCAAGCGGGCAAAAGGCCAGGGATAGAGGAAAGGGAAGAAGACTGCAGCAGGCAGCCCATTCCCAGGAACAGAAGCCCTCCACCGCTTCTGCCAAGTCCTCAGCATGACGCTTGGGCCGTACAAGCGGACTCAGGTGCGGTGGGGGGTCGTCTCAAGAGTTTCAGCACGCAGTGGGCTCACTCGCAAGTGGACCCCTGGATCCTACAAGTAGTATCCCAGGGGTACAGATTGGAAATTCGAGACGTCTCCCGCTCGCAGGTTCCTGAAGTCTGCTTTACCAACGTCTCCCTCCGACAGGGAGGCAGTATTGGAAACAATTCACAAGCTGTATTCCCAGCAGGTGATAATCAAAGTACCCCTCCTACAACAAGGAAAGGGGTATTATTCCACACTATATTGTGGTACTGAAGCCAGACGGCTCGGTGAGACCTATTCTAAATCTGAAATATTTGAACACTTACATACAAAGGTTCAAATCAAGATGGAGTCACTCAGAGCAGTGATAGCGAACCAGGAAGAAGGGGACTATATGGTGTCCCGGGACATCAGGGATGCTTACCTCCATGTCCCAATTTGCCCTTCTCACCAAGGGTACCTCAGGTTCGTGGTACAGAACTGTCACTATCAGTTTCAGACGCTGCCGGTTGGATTGTCCGCGGCACCCCGGGTCCTTACCAAGGTAATGGCCGAAATGATGATTCTTCTTCAAAGAAAATGGACGATCTCCTGATAAGGGCAAGGTCCAGAGAACAGTTGGAGGTCGGAGTAGCACTATCTCAAGTAGTTCTACGACAGCACGGGTTGATTCTAAATATTCCAAAACCGCAGCTGTTTCCGACGACACGTATGCTGTTCCTAGGGATGATTCTGGACACAGTCCAGAAAAGGGTGTTTCTCCCGGAGAAGAAAGCCAGGGAGTTACCCGAGCTAGTCAGGAACCTCCTAAAACCAGGAAAAGTGTCAGTGCATCATTGCACAAGGGTCCTGGGAAAAATGGTGGCTTCTTACGAAGGGATTCCATTTGGCAGATTTCACGCAAGAACTTTTCAGTGGGATCTGCTGGAGAAATGGTCCAGAGCGCATCTTCAGATGCATCAGCGGATAACCCTGTCTCCAAGGACAAGGGTGTTTCTTCTGCGGTGGCTGCAGAGTGCTCATCTACTAAAGGGCCGCAGATTCGGCATTCAGGACTTGGTCCTGGTGACCACGGATGCCAGCCTGAGAGGCTGGGGAGCAGTCACACAGGGAAAATTTTTTCCAGGGAGTGTGATCAAGTCTGGAGACTTCTCTCCACATAAATATACTGGAGCTAAGGGCAATTTACAATGCTCTAAGCTTAGCAAGACCTCTGCTTCAAGGTCAGCCGGTATTGATCCAGTGGGACAACATCACGGCAGTCGCCCACGTAAACAGACAGGGCGGCACAAGAAGCAGGAGGGCAATGGCAGAAACTGCAAGGATTCTTCGCTGGGCGGAAAATCATGTGATAGCACTGTCAGCAGTGTTCATTCCGGGAGTGGACAACTGGGAAGCAGACTTCCTCAGCAGGCACGACCTCCACCCGGGAGAGTGGGGACTTCATCGGGAAGTCTTCCACATGATTGTGAACCGTTGGGAAAGACCAAAGGTGGACATGATGGCGTCCCGCCTGAACAAAAAACTGGACAGGTATTGCGCCAGGTCAAGAGACCCTCAGGCAATAGCTGTGGACGTTCTGGTAACACCGTGGGTGTACCAGTCGGTGTATGTGTTCACTCCTCTGCTTCTCATACCCAAGGTACTGAGAATTATAAGACGTAGAGGAGTAAGAACTATACTCGTGGCTCCGGATTGGCCAAGAAGGACTTGGTACCCGGAACTTCAAGAAATGCTCACAGAGGACTCATGGCCTCTGCCGCTAAGAAGGGACTTGCTTCAGCAAGTACCATGTCTGTTCCAAGACTTACCGCGGCTGCGTTTGACGGCATGGCGGTGGAACGCCGGATCCCAAGGGAAAAAGGCATTCCGGAAGAGGTCATTCCTACCCTGGTCAAAGCTAGGAAGGAGCTGACCGCACAACATTATCACCACATGTGGCGAAAATATGTTGCGTGGTGGGAGGCCAGGAAGGCCCCACGAAGAAATTTCAACTCGGTCGATTCCTGCATTTCCTGCAAACAGGAGTGTCTATGGGCTCAAATTGGGGTCCATTAAGGTTCAAATTTCGGCCCTGTCGATTTTCTTCCAGAAAGAATTGGCTTCAGTTCCTGAAGTCCAGAAGTTTGTCAAGGGAGTACTGCATATACAACCCCCTTTTGTGACTCCAGTGGCACTGTGGGATCTCAACGTAGTTCTGGGATTCCTCAAATCACATTTTAAACAGCTCAAATCTGTGGATTTGAAATATCTCACATGAAAAGTGACCATGCTGTTGGCCCTGGCTTCGGCCAGGCGAGTGTCAGAATTGGCGGCTTTGTCTCACAAAAGCCCATATCTGATTGTCCATTCGGACAGGGCAGAGCTGAGGACTCGTCCCCAGTTTCTCCCTAAGGTGGTGTCAGCGTTTCACCTGAACCAGCTTATTGTGGTACCTGCGGCTACTAGGGACTTGGAGGACTCCAAGTTGCTAGATGTTGTCAGGGCCCTGAAAATATAGGTTTCCAGGACGGCTGGAGTCAGGAAAACTGACTTGCTGTTATCCTGTATGCACCCAACAAACTGGGTGCTCTTGCTTCTAAGCAGACGATTGCTAGTTGGATGTGTAGTACAATTCAGCTTGCACATTCTGTGGCAGGCCTGCCACAGCCAAAATATGTAAATGCCCATTTCAAAAGGAAGGTGGGCTCATCTTGGGCGGCTGCCCGAGGGGTCTCGGCTTTACAACTTTGCCGAGCTGCTACTTGGTCAGGGGCAAACACGTTTGCAAAATTCTACAAATTTGATACCCTGGCTGAGGAGGACCTGGAGTTCTCTCATTCGGTGCTGCAGAGTCATCCGCACTCTCCCGCCCGTTTGGGAGCTTTGGTATAATCCCCATGGTCCTGACGGAGTCCCAGCATCCACTAGGACGTCAGAGAAAATAAGAATTTACTTACCGATAATTCTATTTCTCGTAGTCCGTAGTGGATGCTGGGCGCCCATCCCAAGTGCGGATTGTTTGCAATACTTGTACATAGTATTGTTACAAAAATCGGGTTATTATTGTTGTGAGCCATCTTTTCAGAGGCTCCGCTGTTATCATGCTGTTAACTGGGTTCAGATCACAGGTTGTACAGTGTGATTGGTGTGGCTGGTATGAGTCTTACCCGGGATTCAAAATCCTTCCTTATTGTGTACGCTCGTCCGGGCACAGTATCCTAACTGAGGCTTGGAGGAGGGTCATAGGGGGAGGAGCCAGTGCACACCACCTGATCCTAAAGCTTTTACTTTTGTGCCCTGTCTCCTGCGGAGCCGCTATTCCCCATGGTCCTGACGGAGTCCCAGCATCCACTACGGACTACGAGAAATAGAATTATCGGTAAGTAAATTCTTATTTTTAATCAGCAGAAGCTGCTGGTGCCCCTAAGCATACCAAATGCCCTAGGCATTTGCCTAGTTTGCCTATGCCTAAGGCCGGCTCTGTACACACACACACAAACATACATTCATACATAGTCACACACATACATAAATTCAGTCATAGATACACATACAGACAGACTATATAGTATCGCCCCCACCCCCCACATTACAGACACGGTACGCTGACTGCATGTACTTTAGTAGCTCATTGCCCTCTCTCCCTCTCCTCCATGCTACTGGGCTGCCTGGCAGTGAGTGTCGTGTAGTCCCATCCCTGTGCTTCCACTCCGTCCTAGCCCAATACAGGGCAGTGCAGTCCTGTGCCTTGACCCCCCCTCCTCCCAATAATCCGGCTCTGACTGTACCTGGGGACTGTCTGTCACTGCCGGCGCCAGTGTCCAGCGGCACAGCTCAGCACTAGTGATCAATCAGACTCAAAGTAAACTACAGCTCCTAGCAGCCCTTGGTGCTGGGAGCTCCCAGCAACAAGGGCTGCTGGGAGCTGTAGTTTATGTTGAGTCTGATTACAAGCGAGGTGCAGTGCACTGCTGCCGGACACTGGCGCTGGCACTAACAGACAGTCACCAAGTCTAACAGTACCACTTGGTTTTGCCCCCTGGCCATGGATGGCACAGCCGGATGGCGCCCCCTACTTCCCTGACGCCCCTGGCGAGTGCCATCCTGGCCAATAGGTAGATACACCCCTGACTGTACTAAAGCATAAGCATTATAAGTCTGACTAACTCTCAGATGTTCTATAAACTGAACAGAGGGCCTAATCAGACCTGATCGCTAGCAGGCGATTTTTGCACTGCTGAACAGGTAGTCGCCGCCTACAGGGAAAGTGTGCGAACGCGTGTGTAGCAGAGCTGTAAAAACAAATCTTGTGTAGTCTCTGCACAGCCCAGGACTTACTCAGCCGCTGTGAACACTTCAGCCTGTCCCGGACCGGAACTGATGTCAGGAATCCTCCCTGCAAAAGCATGGACACGCCTGCGTTTTTTCAGACACTCCCTGGAAACTATAAGTTGCCAACCACAAACGCCTTCTTCCTGTCAATCTACTTGCGATCACCCCGTGTGAACGGATCTGTCGCACAAACACATCGCTGAGCGGCGATCCGCTTTGTACCCGTGCGACGCACCTGCGCATTGCGGTGCATGTGCATGCGCAGTTTAGACCTGATCGCCCGCTATGCGAAAACGCAGCCTAGCGATCAGATTTTAATTACCCCCAGAGTTGTAGCCATTTACATTAATGCAAGTTTAAATGGATATACTGTTTGTTTTTGTTTTTTTTCCGTTTTTCGACCCAGGTCCGCAACTATTTAGTCATTGATTGCAAGCAATTTTGTATTTATATATTTTTTTTATTTAACTGTTTATAATTAAAGGGGAAATAGTCTCTGTGTTGCTTGATACGTTTAAATAAAACTATAACAGAGTATTTACCAAAGTGAAGAGTGCCTTGTTTTTTATTTTTTTTATTTTTTATTATTGCTATATGATATATTCATTTTTTTCCCCATTTTAGAGTGTTTTTTCACATTTTAAATATGATCATTTACAATTAGTAAATTATATAGATATGGCTTCTCTGATTAAATTGGTACAGGTCGAGTATATACAAACTCCACACAGTTAGGGCCATGGTGGGAATCGAACTTATGACCTCACTAACTTACTATTGTATGGCCCTATAGTCCATCACTGGATAAAATAGATGGAGATTTGTTTCTGATGGGCTGCCTTTACTCACGGTATGACACAGATTCGGCCTCTGACTGCCTGAGGTTGGTCTCACTATAAGCCTGATACCTGACCGTTACACAGTCCCGGCAGTATACTATTGCAGAACGGGTCCTGTGCATGAGAGCTGCTTCTCGTCCTTGCCACACAGCATCGGCCCCCCGTTGCCCTAGGACGGACAAGGGTTTGGATATTTTCTGGACAGATTGATCACAATTATAGAGAGAGAACAGGATATACCTGGTGAGGAACATTATTACCTACTGTATTACCTACTGTATTATCTGTTCATACGTGCCGATTGCCAGCACCCTAATTCCTATATATTTTCCTGCTTATAATATGATATCATTGACGTTTTGAGCAATAATTTTTTTATTGCTATACTATTGATCATGAATGCCGACTAAAGGGTACAAATTACAGACTTAACTGATAAATCTATCTCCAATTTACAAGAGATATATTATATACACGTGCTAAGTACCACTGCATTTGTTATTTTATTTGTAGCGATAATTAGGACGTGGATGAATTATGGCCAGGCACTAAGATCCAGTGGCATGCTGGGGGCACGACCCCTGAAAACTGCTGCCGCGCATGTGCGGCCCTCCACTGCATCTATTCTGATCCATTCCAAATTAGTGGTTGTGCCCCTGAGTGTCCCGCAAGTGTGGGAGTGACTTATGCTACACACTGACAGATACTCTTAGTCACCATGAGACTGCTGCCTGCAGAAGAGCTGGGGCAGAGTTTCACGTAATTACGCATTTGCGTTGTGAAGGCACGACGCAAACGCATCATTACGTGAAACTCTGCCCCCCGGGTGGAGTAGTAATGAAGGGGAGGAGGGGGAGCACCAAGAGCCGACGTTGGCGCCCCGTGCAACTTCACGCCTCGCCTGCTGCAAGGAGCGGCTCTGCCTGTGCCCCCTGAGAGGTATAGGACTGTTCCTATTTTAGTTGGACTATAATTTAATATCACTGAAACCAATTGTGTCAGCCTTTCTTTCTATTCAATATCCATTTCCTCTGATGTCCTATGTGGGAATAACTGATGCAGGAATAATTACTTGGAATGACAACACTTTATAGGTTTACAGCTGCTATGGCAGCCTCCATCCTGAGTGCATAATTAGAGGTCATGTTTATTATGCGTCTAATTTTTATATTGTGTGCGACGGATAAATGTGTACTTGTTTTATTAATATAGTTCTTTAGAGAAGCACTTTTTCTTTCAGTTATTTTTTTTTTTTATATAGACCTCAATATTCTATTTTGCTTCCACGTACACCCATGATCTCTCTGCTATAGTGTCCTCTGATACTTTCATCTTCCAGCAATTTCATCTGGAACCAGTAAACACACACAAGTGGAAAAGGATTTCCTGCCAAAACTGTTTCCTATGTCCCACAGATCTCTCCGCGCTGCTGTCATTAAGCTGGGCTCCGGCTAATAGACTTGTGCTTACTACGGGGTGTGATTATTACACTTCTATATCGCTGATGACGCATTGCTGCTGCCACTGAATCTGTCTCTAGTCAATGAACATTCTGAAGCAGCAGTTGCATTGTAATATAACTGGTGCCAAACTAGCGTAACTCAACCGAGGATGTTATGTAAGAAGTTGTATTTATATACTGACCAGTCGTACAGAGCTGTGGAGTAGGCTGGTGCTATGTAATTTAATGAAATAATAATAATACATTTGAGCAACCTTTAATGCATGTGTGTTTTCCCAAAAATTTAACCCCCCATGGTTCCATTTTTCTTCCAAACTGTTTGGAAATGTTTTCTAGATTGTAAGCTCCTTGGAGCAGGACTCTCTCTTCCCTCCTGTTCTCACAGCCCTCTTCTCTCGCACTTCAATGACAGCTTCTTCTACTCAGCGAATGTCGGTACCCGCGTCTCCCCTAGCTCGTTACGGTCTATCTCTTCCAACCATAGGCGAAACTAGACATTTGGTAATGGGTGTCCCAGTTGGACCCCCACTCCAAAAAGACCTGTAAAGCTAATCATGTGCGCACGCCTGGAAAATGGGCATGGTCACTGAAAATGTGGCGGATCAACATGACATGTTACCTGTTTCTCATCACACTGGGAACATTCTTTTCAATTCCAAATTCACCTTACCTGTATGATGGTTGATCACAATGTGGAACCTCTGGAGAAATGTATCATCTAAGGCAGACAACGTCTTCAGTCGGAATTCACTATTCATGTAGGAAATCACATTGTCCGGAAGATGCCTGTGTAGGAAAATGAATAAGGTCAGCATCATGCAACAGCGGTTCAACAAGACTCACATATTGCCCCCTGCGTCTCTCAGCCACACCATCATCTCCCCCTCATGTCATCTCTGTCACACCATCACCACCCCCTGCATCTTCTCTCAGCCACACCATCACCTCCCCCTCATGTTCTCTCAGCACACCATCACCTCCCCCTCATGTTCTCTCAGCACACCATCACCTCCCCCTCATGTTGTCTCCCAGCACATCATCACCTACCCCCCGTGTCGTCTCTCATCTCGCCATCACCAACTCTTGTCATCTCTCAGCACACCATCACCTACCCCCGTGTCATCTCTCAGCACACTATCATCTACCCCCTGTCGTCTCTCAGCACATGATCACCTACCCCCTGTGACATCTCTCAGCACACCACCACCTCCCCCTGCATCATCACGGATAATGCACAAGACCAGAGCCCCCAAACATCGGGACATTGCTTAGAACAACATCTCATTAACCCTTCATACCCAGAGCAGTAATGCAATCTCCCATAGCAATTCATTTGCAGAACGCCTGTATCTCATGCACCCTGCACCCAATACAATGCAGCTTGTTCTCCCCTAGCCTTTCCATACAGGATTAGTAAGTAACAGTCATTGTTACTTACCTGGTAAATATTTTGTTGCTGGAGGCAAATAATAAAAGTTTCTGGTGTAGTTACTGGTACAGTTCTGTCTTGGAGCTGCCTGCAGGCCTTGCTTGAATTCCCGCGTTGGCGGGCGGCCAGGGGAATTCAAGCAAGGCCTGCAGTCAGCTCCAAGACAGAACCAGTTGCCAGTGCCGCAGCCCGCGCTCCGGAGTCAGACATGCCAGCGGGTGGGCGGGCGATACAGGCGGACTGGCAGATGGGAGGCAGTGAGCCGTCAATCAGATTCAGTGGAGGAAGGCCCTGAGGACAGCTCCTCCTCAGAGACTCGGAGAGCTGTGGCAGCTGGGTGGGTTAGTGCGGCGTGACGTCATCACATCATGCCGCAATAGAAAACAATTGGTTGAAGACACACGGGAGGGCAGAGCCGGGGAGCTGCCGTGCGTTGAATGTCCTCCCGGTCAGCAAATGCACTCCTGACCGGGAGGACACTAATTAACACAAATAAATTAATAAAGTCGGTTTAGGGCTAATGGGTGGTCCGGTGCACCCCCGGACAACCCCCCAGATTCGCCTATGCTTCCGACGGCTGTCCGCCCCTCGTAATACACCGATTACTCCTTTGCTTCCTTACATCTCAGCTGTATTGTGTTTTAGTTCTGTGTACTTTGTATAGTTGTAATGTGTGCCTTGTGTACGGCGCTGCGGAACACTTGTGGCGTCTTATAAATAAAATGTAATAATATATTGGTGAACATTCTCTGTGAATAAATCCTGGGTTGTAGTCTCCTGTGCCCTAAAAAACCATTGCCACCACTAGTAATTACATGCATTGCTGAGTAGCTGTCCTTTCCCTCAAATACAAATCCTGCAGCATATATATCTAATAGCTGCAGCTACGTCCAATCCGATACTACAAGTCCGCCACCCTGCACCCCTGGTAGGTCATGTTTGTATATGTAAGGTGACATTGGATTGGATGCTGCCAAAATTATTGAATCCCTACAGATGTGTAATCACACACCGTAGCTTCAGGCGCGCCAAACAGCCCCTCTCTGTGCGCCTGGTCCTGGGTGATTCGCTCGTTGTTTTCATTCAAATGTGCAACTTATTAGCACAAATAAAAACAACAGGGAGCGATACAACCACTCTGCTAGATGTCACTGATCAATTTTATGTGCGAGTATGTGTGAATGAGTCTGAATCTATATATGAAGGGTTGCGATGCAGCGACTGCATCCTAGCCCTTCATCGTTTCCCTGCATCTGCCATGTAAATAAAACGTAAAATGTAAACAAAACATCGTTAAACTACATCGGAGCGTCTCGCACCGCAGGGGACAATGAGGCTAGGTGTATTTGAGTCCTGCTGGAGAAAAGCGCTGTGAAATGGAGTGGGTGGGAGTATACGGAAATGCACGTATGGCAGATTAAATACCTTCTCATTTGGTTTGGTCTTATTATTGTGAAAAACTTCATAGACTTAGGGGTCTGGTACTCAGGGTCGACAACAAAAAGGTCGACACACCTTAGGTCGACGCCAATTGGTCGACACACCTTAGGTCGACATGGACAAAAGGTCGACATGGAAAAAGGTCGACATGAGTTTTTTATGTTTTTTTGGTGTCGTTTTCTTCGTAGAGTGACCGGGAACCCCAATTAGTGCACCGCGTCCCCTCGCATGGCTCGCTTCGCTCGCCATGCTTCGGGCATGGTGCCTTCGCTCCGCTACCGCTTCGCTCGGCACAGATTACCGTTCCTATCGTAGTCCACGTGGATCGTTAAGTATGAAAAGGTTCCAAAAAAGAAAAAAATCGTGAAAAACTCATGTCGACCTTTTTCCATGTCGACCTTGTTCTTGTCGACCTTTTGTCCATGCCGACCTAAAATGTGTCGACCAATTGGCGTCGACCTAAGGCGTGTCGACCTTTTTGTTGTCGACCTGGAGTCCGGATACCAGACTTAGGGGGTATTTATCAAAGCATGGAGAGAGATAAAATTGCGAGAGATAAAGTACCAATCAACTCCTGTCATTTTTCAAACACAGCCTGTACAATGTAAGGCAGCAGCTGATTGGTTAGTATTTTATCTCTCACAATTTTTCTCCAAGCTTTGATAAATACCCCCCCCCCTAAAAATGACAACACTCCCACTAGCAGGTAGATTATCATGAACAACTGTAGAATGGTCACTTTCCCTTGCGTGGCATTAACTGTGGAACAGGACATGTCTCATACATGAGAGAACTCATGTTCTAGTCTATATAATAAGATCCACTAGAAATGTGTTGTATGTACTATGTACATGAAGTATTTTTTATAATACATTGTCCCTTGTGAGGTCCTGCGAATCCTCCCCCTCCCCTTCGCCCATCGGGTGTATCTTCACAATTAGAAGGTTGAAGTTTGTATCCTATGAAGCAATAACCTATTGGCACAAACCTTCTCTGCTTAAATATTTTTAAAACAAGACACAATGGACTTGGTTGTCTTCTCAGCCTCAAATTGCTTTTAGTGCTATAATTTGGTGGCAATAAGACTGAGATGTCAGGAAAACTTTCCCTCTTTGACCCCTTAATTGCTGCTTTGTATACAGAATCCTCTGAGATTATATATAAACGCTTCTACTGTGTCTCTCTTGGAGAAATACAGCATAAGTACTCTTTGTTTTACAAGCCTCCTTGGTGCCGGTTGCCTTTCTGCATAACTACCAAGGAAAGACCTTTGTGTGTAGAGCAATAATGTAAATGGCTAAATTGAGTTTACTCTTGTGGGTTTTTTGTATTTACATATTGTCATTCTGGCGCTTTTACTTATAAATGTAATAGTTCGCATTTTGTGATCATTGATAACCCACTCGTAACATTTACATAGTACAGGTGGCTTCCTGTGGCCAACCTAGCACCGGTGATAGCGAAGCGCGGGATCGCGCATCGCTGTCGCCGGCACCCCTACACACGGAGCGATGTTCAACTAATTTCTAAGCAATCTAGTTAGTTAGAAATTAGTTGAACAATCTAGTCAGATTGCTTAGAAATAAGCTGAACATCGCTCTGTGTGTACCCCCCTTTACCAATGCATTGGCCTCTAGGTATTGCCACTTTTATAACAAGATATGGTGGAAGGGGGGAGATCTTCACCGGCACAGGTTGTCTGTGGCACTGGGGAGTTCTCTTGCACACAAATCCTTCATTCACTGTACAGAGTAAAGGAATCTTGTGCATGAAGAATAACAAAGTGGTCATCTCCTTTAGCGTAAAGTAATAAAACACTAGTTACCAGCCTGTCAAAATGACAGAACAACATAACAGTAGTGTCAGCGCCGGCAGCTGTGCAATACTTGAATTGCTTCGTTGGGCACCATCTAGTGGTGGCCGCAGCACGCAAAACACTTGTATTCCCCCCATACAGTAGAGGAGCAGCGTTAGCCTTTTATATTATATAGGATCATTACCTTGTTACAGGGGAACTGAATAACCCATCTTTCATCAGCATTTGTGGTATGATGTATATGATTCTCCCTAACTAGCAGATGCTCAATGTAGGCGTTTCCGTCATGATCAGTCAATAGAGTGGCTGGTATTGAGCCATTATTTTTCGTGAAACCCTGTTGTACACTGGGGATCCGGTCTGAAGGTCGACAGTGTCTAGGTTGACAATGTTTAGGTCGACCACTGTAGGTCGCCAGTCACTAGGTCGACAGGGTTTGAAGGTCGACAGGGTTGTTAGGTCGACATGTTCTAGATCAGGGTTTTTCAACCAGTGTGCCGTGCCGCGACCAGTTGCATGGTGTACCGCGGAGCCAGAGCAGCTTCCTGCACTTCAGAGTGAACTGTTGGCCCGGTCTCTTCTTAGAGGATCAGTCATGCTCCGGCTGTGATGTATGCCTTGAAGACGCGGCGGTGTGATATCATAGGTCATGGCCACCGTGTCTCACCATCCAGCCAGCCCACCCGCCTGCATACACATCTTCCAGTTACTGCCTGCATACACAGCTTTCCTTGCCCACCCACATCCACACCTGCCCGACCGCCCGCTGCTCAGTATTCGCAGCACTCCACTATGAACAACCCCCGCCACTGAGGGACAGGGAGGAGGACAGCTGACCGGTAGGGGCTAATATTTGTTATTTTATTTCTCTTGTGGAGAACAATAGGATTTATGTGTGGAGAATAAGGATTTATGTGAATAATTCATGTGGGGAGCAATATGATTTATATGGGGAGCAATGTGATTTTTTTCCTGTGTAGGCCAACGTATGTGTGGATTTTTTTTACTGTGAGGGCCAATGTGTGTCTTTTGTTTTTTTTTCTGTGGGGAACTGACGGTGTGCCTTGGCAATTTTAAAATATTGTTCGGTGCGCCGCCAGTAAAAAAAAAGGTTGAAAATCACTGTTCTAGATCGACAGGTCAAAAGGTCTACATGAGTTTTTCATGTTTTTTTTCCCTTTTTTTGAACTTTTTCATACTTAACGATCCACGCAGACTACGATTGTGATTAGTAACCTGTTCCGGGCGCAGCACCTTGCCCGAAGCATGGCGAGGGGACACGGTGCACTAGTTGGGTTTCCCGGTCACTGTACTGAGAAAACGACACCAAAAAAACATGAAAAACTCATGTCGACCTTTTGACCTGTCGACCTAGAAACCCTGTCGACCTAGTGACTGTCGACCTAAACATTGTCGATCTAATGATCCACACCCGTACACTGACCATCCATTTCTACATGCAGTAGCTGTCAGTGGTTCCCTCACTTGTGCTGCTTCCACTCATGGATGATCAGTGAATAAAGATGGCTGAATACTGCTAATGTGCATGGTGCCTAAATGATTGCAAAACAAAAGTGTCTCCGTCATGTTTCTGTTCTTCATTATCATCATTTACCAGCCTTGAAATAAGCACGTATCTGTACATTAATAATAATCAGAAATAATGCTCATAGGGGTCGATTCAATTCGGCAACTTAAGAATAGCGCCAGGAATTAGCTCCCGACGCTATTCAATTCAGCTGCTAGTTACCCGCAATTGTCGGGAATTCTTCTCTCATCCCCGGGGGGTGAGAGAAGAAAACTGACAAAAGTGCTGCCGCGCGGCCGGCGCGAGGCTGATTCTGTCGGGAATCAGCATCGCCGCGGGTAGTTAAGTCGGAGAATGCCCGTTCTCCCGACAAAACTACCTGTTAAGTTGGCGAGAACGGGCTTTCGCCAACTTAACTGGAGCTGAATTGAATAGCGTCGGGAGCTAATTCCCGGCGCCATTCATAAGTTGCCGAATTGAATCGACCCCAAAGTGAGTTGCCCTGCACCCGTAAAGGGAGAACTACAGACTGGGTCTGGTAAACACCAGCACGTGTTTTCCCTGGTCTGCTGGAAGCTTCGCCTCGTGCTCATGTGCTGCATGTAAACATCACCTTCCCTGTTCATTTTATTACTGCAGAAACATATGCGAGTGGCTCCCCCTAGGGTTCAAATGAGCACAATGTCACTATATACCCAGTATGATGTTTGTTTTCACACGTTTCTGTGACTCTGTTATCAACTAAAGCAGATCATTTGCGGTGAAATCCCCTATTGCTGGTGAAACACAGTTCTCGCTGGTAATCATGCTTTCCAAAATTTAAAAGTTTTTGTATTTTCTTTTATTTTTAACAAATTGGGGGATATTCAATTGTTTGAAAAGTCGGTTGGGTGTCTGTTTTTTCCCTGTCTATTAGATAGGAAAAAACAGACACCCAACTGACTTTTCAAACAATTGAATACCCCCCATTGTGTCTAAAAAAATGTTTACTTTCATTTTCCCCCTTCTAATTTAGTGAACCTGAAAGCCCAAGCCTGAGCTTACCCGCTGTCGATCAAACTTGCAAACTGTAGGGTATGTCCTGGCAAGGCGGTTAATTAACCCTTTACACACCAGGTGATCATTTCAAAATAAAAGATGTCAATGGGGTCGATTCAATTCAGCAACAGTTGAATAGCGCTGGGAATTAGCTCCCGGCGTGCTATTCAATACAGCGACTAGTTACCCTCAATTGTCGGGAATTCTTCTCTCACCCCCGGGGGGGTGAGAGAAGAAAACCGACAAAAGTGCGCGGCCGGCGCGAGGCTGATTCTGTCAGGAATCAGCATCGCCGCGGGTAGTTAAGTCGGAGAATTCCTGTTCTCCCGACAAAACAACCTGTTAAGTCCGCGAGAACGGGCATTCGCCGACTTAACTTTTGCTGAATTGTATAGCGTCGGGAGCTAATTCTCGGCGCTATTCAACTGTTGCTGAATTGAATCGACCCCAATGACTGATATTTTAAGACTACGATAATAGCTGTAGGGATTAATTTGCATATGTCATTTGAGCTTATTGGACTGCTCTGTACAGACTAGTGGAAAAATGGCCATAGAGGTATGCAAACTTATTAATCATAGAATGTGACTGCAGATAAGAACCACATGGCCCATGTAGTCTGCCCCTTGTTTACCTTTTGGGAATCTCAACCCTATTTAATCCTTAGTTCTGAATAAGGATATTCCTAACTCTATCCCATGCATGTTTAAATTGCTCTACTGTCTTAAGGCCAGTACTCACTGGCCGATGCGGGAGAGATGTGTGCTGAGCGTGCGGGAGGAGACGGGGGGGTGCTCATTTCACCCAGCGGGTGCAATGAGCGACACGCTAGACAGGCCAATCTAGCACCAGCGATAGCGCGGGGCTGCCCATCGCTAATGCTGTGGGGGGTACACACGGAGCGATCAGGCTTAAAATCTAAGCAATCTAGTCAGATTGCTTAGATTTTAAGCAGCGATCGCTCCGTGAGTACCCCCCTTTAGCCTCTACCACCTCGGGATACGGTAATTAGGTCGACATGGAAAAAGGTCGACATATGTTTCTCTGACGTCCTAGTGGATGCTGGGACTCCGTCAGGACCATGGGGATTAGCGGCTCCGCAGGAGACAGGGCACAAAAATAAAGCTTTAGGATCAGGTGGTGTGCACTGGCTCCTCCCCCTATGACCCTCCTCCAAGCCTCAGTTAGGTTTTTGTGCCCGTCCGAGCAGGGTGCAATCTAGGTGGCTCTCCTAAAGAGCTGCTTAGAAAAAGTTTTTAGGTTTTTTATTTTCAGTGAGTCCTGCTGGCAACAGGCTCACTGCATCGAGGGACTTAGGGGAGAGAAGTGAACTCACCTGCGTGCAGGATGGATTGGCTTCTTAGGCTACTGGACACCATTAGCTCCAGAGGGATCGAACACAGGCCCAGCCATGGAGTCCGGTCCCGGAGCCGCGCCGCCGACCCCCCTTGCAGATGCCGAAGATTGAAGAGGTCCAGAAACAGGCGGCAGAAGACTTTTCAGTCTTCATGAGGTAGCGCACAGCACTGCAGCTGTGCGCCATTGTTGTCAGCACACTTCACACAGCGGTCACTGAGGGTGCAGGGCGCTGGGGGGGGCGCCCTGGGCAGCAATGTATAATACCTTTCTTATGGCTAAAAATACATCACATATAGCCCTTCAGGCTATATGGATGTATTTAACCCCTGCCAGATCTCACAAACTCCGGGAGAAGAGCCCGCCGAAATAGGGGGCGGGGCTTATTCTCCTCAGCACACAGCGCCATTTTCCTGCTCAGCTCCGCTGTGAGGAAGGCTCCCAGGACTCTCCCCTGCACTGCACTACAGAAACAGGGTAAAACAGAGAGGGGGGGCACTTTTTTGGGCGATATTACTATATTTAAGCTGCTATAAGGATACAACACTTATATAGGGTTGTTCCCATATATATTATAGCGCTTGGGTGTGTGCTAGCAAACTCTCCCTCTGTCTCCCCAAAGGGCTAGTGGGGTCCTGTCTTCAATAGAGCATTCCCTGTGTGTCTGCTGTGTGTCGGTACGTGTGTGTCGACATGTATGAGGACGATGTTGGTGTGGAGGCAGAGCAATTGCCGGTAATGGTGATGTCGCCCCCCAGGGAGTCAACACCGGAATGGATGGCTTTGTTTATGGAATTACGTGATAATGTCAGCACATTACAAAAATCAGTTGACGACATGAGACGGCCGGCAAACCAGTTAGTACCTGCCCAGGCGTCTCAGACACCGTCAGGGGCTGTAAAACGCCCTTTACCTCAGTCGGTCGACACAGACCCAGACACGGACACTGAATCTAGTGTCGACGGTGAAGAAACAAACGTATTTTCCAGTAGGGCCACACGTTATATGATCACGGCAATGAAGGAGGCTTTACATATCTCTGATACTGCAAGTACCACAAAAAGGGGTATTATGTGGGGTGTGAAAAAACTACCTGTAGTTTTTCCTGAATCAGAGGAATTGAATGATGTATGTGATGAAGCGTGGGTTAACCCAGATAGAAAAGTGCTAATTTCAAAAAAGTTATTGGCATTATACCCTTTCCCGCCAGAGGTTAGGGCGCGCTGGGAAACACCCCCTAGGGTGGATAAGGCGCTCACACGCTTATCAAAACAAGTGGCGTTACCGTCTCCTGATACGGCCGCCCTCAAGGATCCAGCTGATAGGAGGCTGGAAACTACCCTAAAAAGTATATACACACATACTGGTGTTATACTGCGACCAGCCATCGCCTCAGCCTGGATGTGCAGTGCTGGGGTGGTCTGGTCGGATTCCCTGACTGAAAATATTGATACCCTGGATAGGGACAGTATTTTATTGACTTTAGAGCAATTAAAGGATGCTTTTCTTTATATGCGAGATGCTCAGAGGGATATTTGCACTCTGGCATCGAGAGTAAGTGCGATGTCCATATCTGCCAGAAGAAGTTTATGGACGCGACAGTGGTCAGGTGATGCGGATTCCAAACGGCATATGGAAGTATTGCCGTATAAAGGGGAGGAATTATTTGGCGTGGGTCTATCGGATCTGGTGGCCACGGCAACTGCCGGGAAATCCACCTTTTTACCTCAGACCCCCTCCCAACAGAAAAAGACACCGTCTTTTCAGCCGCAGTCCTTTCGGTCCTATAAGAACAAGCGGGCAAAAGGACAGTCATATCTGCCCCGAGGCAGAGGAAAGGGTAAGAGAGGGCAGCAAGCAGCTCCTTCCCAGGAACAGAAGCCCTCCCCGGGTTCTGCAAAGCCCTCAGCATGACGCTGGGGCTTTACAAGCAGACTCAGGAGCGGTGGGGGGTCGACTCAAGAATTTCAGCGCGCAGTGGGCTTGCTCACAGGTGGACCCCTGGATCCTGCAGGTAGTATCTCAGGGTTACAGGTTGGAATTCGAGAAGTCTCCCCCTCGCCGGTTCCTAAAGTCTGCTTTGCCAACGTCTCCCTCAGACAGGGCGACGGTATTGGAAGCCATTCACAAGCTGTTTTCTCAGCAGGTGATAGTCAAGGTACCCCTCCTACAACAGGGAAAGGGGTATTACTCCACGCTATTTGTGGTACCGAAGCCGGACGGCTCGGTAAGACCTATTCTAAATCTGAAATCTTTGAACCTGTACATACAAAAATTCAAGTTCAAGATGGAGTCACTCAGAGCAGTGATAGCGAATCTGGAAGAAGGGGACTTTATGGTGTCCCTGGACATCAAGGATGCTTACCTGCATGTCCCAATTTGCCCTTCACACCAAGGGTACCTCAGGTTCGTGGTGCAAAACTGTCATTATCAGTTTCAGACGCTGCCGTTTGGATTGTCCACGGCACCTCGGGTCTTTACCAAGGTAATGGCCGAGATGATGTTTCTTCTGCGAAGAAAAGGCGTATTAATTATCCCTTACTTGGACGATCTCCTGATAAGGGCAAGGTCCAGAGAACAGCTGGAAGACGTAGTAGCACTAACCCAAGTAGTGCTGCAACAGCACGGGTGGATTCTGAATTTTCCAAAATCTCAATTGAACCCGACGACACGTCTGCTGTTCCTGGGAATGATTCTGGACACGGTTCAGAAAAAGGTGTTTCTTCCGGAGGAGAAAGCCAGGGAGTTATCCGAACTTGTCAGGAACCTCCTAAAACCAGGAAAAGTGTCTGTGCATCAATGCACAAGAGTCCTGGGAAAGATGGTGGCTTCTTACTAAGCGATTCCATTCGGCAGATTCCACGCGCGAACTTTTCAGTGGGATCTGCTGGACAAATGGTCCGGATCGCATCTGCAGATGCATCAGCGGATAACCTTATCGCCACGGACAAGGGTGTCTCTTCTGTGGTGGTTGCAGAGTGCTCATCTGTTAGAGGGCCGCAGATTCGGCATACAGGACTGGGTCCTGGTGACCACGGATGCCAGTCTGAGAGGCTGGGGAGCGGTCACACAGGGAAGAAACTTCCAGGGAGTATGGTCAAGCCTGGAGATGTCTCTTCACATAAATATACTGGAGCTAAGAGCGATTTACAATGCTCTAAGCCTGGCAAAACCCCTGCTTCAGGGTCAGCCGGTGTTGATCCAGTCGGACAACATCACGGCAGTCGCCCACGTAAACAGACAGGGCGGCACAAGAAGCAGGAGAGCAATGGCAGAAGCTGCAAGGATTCTTCGCTGGGCGGAAGATCATGTGATAACACTGTCAGCAGTGTTCATTCCGGGAGTGGACAACTGGGAAGCAGACTTCCTCAGCAGACACGATCTACACCCGGGAGAGTGGGGACTTCATCCAGAAGTCTTCCACATGATTGTGAACCGTTGGGAAAAACCAAAGGTGGATATGATGGCGTCTCGCCTCAACAAAAAACTGGACAGGTATTGCGCCAGGTCAAGAGACCCTCAGGCAATAGCTGTGGACGCTCTGGTAACACCGTGGGTGTTCCAGTCAGTGTATGTGTTTCCTCCTCTGCCTCTCATACCAAAAGTACTGAGAATTATACGGCAAAGGGGAGTAAGAACGATACTCGTGGCTCCGGATTGGCCAAGAAGAACTTGGTACCCGGAACTTCAGGAGATGCTCACGGAAGATCCGTGGCCTCTACCTCTAAGACGGGACCTGCTTCAGCAGGGACCGTGTCTATTCCAAGACTTACCGCGGCTGCGTTTGACGGCATGGCGGTTGAACGCCGAATTCTAAGGGAAAAGGCATTCCGGAAGAGGTCATTCCTACACTGGTAAAAGCCAGGAAGGAGGTGACTGCACAACATTATCACCGCATTTGGAGAAAATATGTTGCGTGGTGTGAGGCCAGGAAGGCCCCCACGGAGGAATTTCAACTGGGTCGATTCCTACATTTCCTGCAAACAGGATTGTCTATGGGCCTCAAATTGGGGTCCATTAAGGTTCAAATTTCGGCCCTGTCGATTTTCTTCCAGAAAGAATTGGCTTCAGTTCCTGAAGTCCAGACTTTTGTAAAAGGAGTACTACATATACAGCCCCCGGTTGTGCCCCCAGTGGCTCCGTGGGACCTTAATGTAGTTTTGGATTTTCTCAAATCCCATTGGTTTGAGCCACTCAAATCGGTGGATTTGAAATATCTTACGTGGAAAGTAACCATGCTACTGGCCCTGGCTTCAGCCAGGAGAGTATCAGAATTGGCGGCTTTATCGTATAAAAGCCCATATCTGATTTTCCATTCGGACAGGGCAGAACTGCGGACGCGTCCTCAGTTTCTGCCTAAGGTGGTGTCAGCGTTTCACCTGAACCAGCCTATTGTGGTGCCTGCGGCTACTAGCGATTTGGAGGATTCCAAGTTGCTGGACGTTGTCCGGGCATTGAAAATATATATTTCAAGGACGGCTGGAGTCAGAAAATCTGACTCGCTGTTTATACTGTATGCACCCAACAAGCTGGGTGCTCCTGCTTCTAAGCAGACGATTGCTCGTTGGATTTGTAGCACAATTCAACTTGCACATTCTGTGGCAGGCCTGCCACAGCCTAAATCTGTCAAGGCCCATTCCACAAGGAAGGTGGGCTCATCCTGGGCGGCTGCCCGAGGGGTCTCGGCATTACAACTCTGCCGAGCAGCTACGTGGTCGGGGGAGAACACGTTTGTAAAATTCTACAAATTTGATACCCTGGCTAAAGAGGACCTGGAGTTCTCTCATTCGGTGCTGCAGAGTCATCCGCACTCTCCCGCCCGTTTGGGAGCTTTGGTATAATCCCCATGGTCCTGACGGAGTCCCAGCATCCACTAGGACGTCAGAGAAAATAAGATTTTACTTACCGATAAATCTATTTCTCGTAGTCCGTAGTGGATGCTGGGCGCCCATCCCAAGTGCGGATTGTCTGCAATACTTGTACATAGTTATTGTTACAAAAAAATCGGGTTGTTATTGTTGTGAGCCGTCTGTTCAGAGGCTCCTACGTTTGTCATACTGTTAACTGGGTTCAGATCACAAGTTGTACGGTGTGATTGGTGTGGCTGGTATGAGTCTTACCCGGGATTCAAAATCCTTCCTTATTGTGTACGCTCGTCCGGGCACAGTATCCTAACTGAGGCTTGGAGGAGGGTCATAGGGGGAGGAGCCAGTGCACACCACCTGATCCTAAAGCTTTATTTTTGTGCCCTGTCTCCTGCGGAGCCGCTAATCCCCATGGTCCTGACGGAGTCCCAGCATCCACTACGGACTACGAGAAATAGATTTATCGGTAAGTAAAATCTTATTTTTTCACTTGTTTTTTCATTTTTTGAAACTTTTTCATACTTTACGATCCACGTGGACTACGATTGGGAATAGTAACTTTGCCCAAAGCATGGCGAGCGAACACGAGGCACTAATTGGGGTTCCCCATCACTTTACGAAGAAAAAGACACAAAAAAAGTAAAACCCCACCCCAAAACCTCATGTCGACCTTTTTCTATGTCGCCCTAATGACCGTGTCGACCTAGTCACTGTCGACCAATAGTGGTCAGGTCGACAGTCATTAGGCCAAGTGTGGCCGACCTAATGACCCATACTCACCACCTCTGATGGGAGTCTATTCCGCCTATCCACTACCCTTTTTGTGAAGTACTTTTTCATTGTTTCCTTTGAACCTATCTCCTTCCAGTTTCAGCATGTGTCCTTGTGTTCTAACACTGCTTTTCCTTTGGAGAATGTTTCCCTCCTGGACCTTGTTAAAACCCTTGATATATGTGAAAGTTTCTATCATGTCCCCTTTTCCCTTCTCTGCTCCAAGCTGTACATATTTAAGATCTTATTGAAGTCGTACTGTATAACGGAATATATCTATTTTGAGTATTTGAAGCCACGCCTGGAGACATGTAGTCATGGGATGGAAACTGTGGGGATTCTTTTTTATTTTTGTATTTTTTCTGTCGTGATAAAGAGAATGGAAATATTTAATCTTGCAGTCGTTTTAGCCAGAGTGGAAAGTTAGGGCAAGGTTGAACACTGAACTCTACCATCCCATTTCATTTCTAAAAAAAAATTTTGGTTTGCCTTTTCTGATTGTATTTTAAGTGGACGGTTATTTAGAGAACTTGTGGAACTTTTATGTACTTTCAGTAAGGTCAGAAAGATACCAGTAAATGGAAACACCAATACTGTATAATAGGTCTGAAAGGGAGTTGGGGGTATATTTACTGAAGGTCAATTTCACACCGATTTAAGATCGATCTTAATCGATGTTGTGCAGGTGCCAGTGAGGTGAGTATTGGTTTTACATACAGAATGGCTACCTCTCTGTGTGTAGGCGTCTAGGGATATTTTATAATTTCCTCTCCGTTAAAGATCCAGTCATGCACTTTAATGGCTTTATATCAATGTCTATGTCTTTAGAGACTGAAGGTTCTCATCATATAATCTCCATTCTATTTTTGACAGAACAGAGGAGAGAACAAAGATTCTGGTAGTGATTTAATTCTCATTTCTCTACGCCAGTGCGCTCATTGCTGAGAATTACAGAATAACAAAATAGCAGATTTCCCTGTTCACCTGTCTATGGGGCTTGAGGGGAAATCTGTGATGTATGTGACCGCCGGTTGCTGGAGATATGGGGGGTAATTCCAAGTTGATCGCAGCAGGATTTTTTTTTAGCAATTGGGCAAAACCATGTGCACTGCAGGGGAGGCAGATATAACATGTGCAGAGAGAGTTAGATGTGGGTGGGTTATTTTGTTTCTGTGCAGGGTAAATACTGGCTGCTTTATTTTTACACTGCAAATTAGATTGCAGATTGAACACACCCCACCCAAATCTAACTCTCTCTATCTGCCTCCCTTGCAGTGCACATAGTTTTGCCCAATTGCTAACAAAAATCCTGCTGCGATCAACTTGGAATTACCCCCCTGGTCCGAATGGCGGCAACTTTGTTGGCTGCACCATGTCTTCTCCAAGCACCTGTCACAAAGTGGAAGAGCAATGGATTAAATGAAACTTGTTGGCACACATTCTTATTTTTCAATAACCCCTTTTACAACAGAGACTTTGTTACAAAACTTTTCTTAATTGAAATGAATTGCGACAAAAACATCAGTGCAAAGTATACCTTTCACATATGCCAGTAAGACTAGACAAAGGGGACTTTTAGAGTATTGAAAGTTTACAGCGGATTCCCATGTCGTTAACTACTAACATTCTTTAAGCATGTTTTCTATGGTCACGTTATTGTAAAAAACAACAACATAAAAACGTTTTAATCACATCTGTATATTACCAGGCAACAGTGTCAGACTGGAACATAAAGGGCCCACCAGGGGTATGCAGTGGTAGGGGCCCATACTTGTGACCTGTCTCCAGAGGGAGTGTGGCCAGTCTCCATAGAGGCTTGACTAACCATTAGAGAGTGCATGGTCTGGTCCCCTTGGGAATTTTTATAAATATATATATATATATATATATATATACACACACACACACACACACACACACACACACACACACACACCATAGTCCAGTACAGTATAATGTAACCTATGTCTAATTTATAATTTGTGCACAGTCTGGATCCTGATCCCTAGAGGAGGAGGCGGATCCTCAAGCAATGGGGCCCACCGGGGGTTTCCCTTGTAGCCCTATGGGCCAGTCCAGCCCTGCCAGGAAGTGTTATTTATATTGTGGCCCTGGGGTATGAAACAGATGTGAATACAATTGTGTACAATTCAAGGAACACGACACTATTGTCATATACCCCACATTAACAGATATAAACTGTTCTGCTTGATGCTATCAAGACATGACTGAAAAACAAAGCTGTTAAGTGAAGATATAGCAATGTCTTTGGTAAAAGTTGCAGTATGGCACATCCAAGTACATAAAATAAAGTTATCTGAAGTTGGAAAGTCCTTTTAAACCATGAAGAAACAGATTATCAGTGGCCATTGGCTGCTCTTTATCTTTTACCTTTGTGCAGTGGGTTCCTAATAAGTTTCACTCTCCCCAACAATGGATGCCGTATACACTGCAAGTTCTCTGAGTCCCTTGTACTGGTAATTTTCCCATGGAAAATGATACAAGGAAATGTTTGTAGACAAAAGACTAAACCTTATTTTACAGAGCGCTTTTCCCTCTGCAGATAAATGGCCTTTCAGGGTCTATGAGAAAGTGTAGACACATTTACAGGGAGATAATTCATTTGATTACCCTTTTCTGCTGGAAGATATATGTATCCTGTTGCAGTATTTTTTCATTTTGTTTTGTTCTGCTTTTGAGGCGGATTTTTCGGTTGCCTTTTTTGTTTTGTTTTATTAAACGAAATACGGGCTTTTGTGCACCCTGAATCTTAGCTCGCTTTACTTTGGTTTTTTGGTACTACATAAGCGGTAATTAACAGTCTGGTCTCATTGTTGAATTCCTAGGATGCTGTATACAAGTCTGCGGTCCTGCAGAATTATTAGTCACTCTTGAATATCTTGACCACTGCCTTATGTAAAATTCATGTATGAGATTTATAGACTAGCCTTGGTACTTACCTGATTTGTATTTATTTTGACACTAACAAATTGGGAAAGGTTGAACTTGTTAGATTTCAGTGTCTTGGAAACAAGGTTCTTACTGTTTGGCTCACAACAAGAGATGGGTGAAACGTGCACATTTTTTTTTTCTGGAGAGTTTTGTTTAGTAAGTCTGTCCATATCGCCAATGGTCCAAACAAAAGACGTCTCTTTCATTGTGCATAGAGTCATCATATGGACGTATTCAATTACCCGCTGTGTTTAAGGAAAGGGAAAAACTCAGGGTTTAATACCCCGAAGCTTTTCCGTGAACTGTCAATTTTCTCATGTGGCAGGTAGCACATGCTAACCCATATATTCTGCATTAAAGGGGTTATTCAGATTTGTTAGCAATTGGGTAAAACCATGCTGCACTGCAGTTGGGGCATGGTGTAACATGTGCAGAGAGATTTAGAGTTGGGTCGGTTATATTGTTTCTGTGCAGCTGTTTTGTGCTTTCGCATACAGAGGAAAGGTTCTCTGTCTTGTATCAAACACCAAAAAAGATAAAACATGTATTATATAGTTATTAGAGATGCCAGAAATTGTTTCAGAGAAGTTCTTAAACCAGTTCTAATGTTGGACAATTTCCATTGTTTTATAGGAATCGAGTGATATTGTTGGCTCCAAACAAAACAAAATGTGAAAAAGACCATACAATTTAAACAAAGGCATAAAATACATGTTCTAGTTTATTTTATCTTCTTCTTTAGCTGAAACCCAGAAAACTTAGCAGCTGTAAGATACACACCTCGATGGTCTGTTCCAAACTGACTCAAAGGTTCTAGTTTGATGCACTGGACTGATTGCATTTTGAACTAACTTGCAAAGTCCCATTATCTCTGGCATGTACTGTAGTCAGATTTGCAGGAGGGTATTTGACAAAGGGTTTGGACTCTGAGAGCCATATTATTGGTTTTGGTTCTGCCACTCATGTGACTGTTTCATGATCCCAGTGCATAGAAACCACCAGTGCTATGTTTTAGGTCTTGGATACAACTAATACCCTGGAATGTATCTATTACCAGTGGTACTGTATTCAGAAGACTGATATTTAGAAAAATAAGCATTCTGAATGTAATAGTTTTAAACAAACAATCAAACAAACAAACAATTTACTGTAGTGTTAATTATACCACCCTGCCCCAACCCATGCAATTCCGCTTTCCTGTTTGGGGTGTCACTTTCTGCTCTGGTGCTTCTAGCACAATCTGGTCTGCATCTCAGCACTTACGGAGTAATGTTTACATTTACTGCCTAACAGCATTTAGGTCATGGGTTCGATTCCCACCATGAGTCTAACTGTGTGGAGTTTGTATATTCTCCCCGTGCTTGTGTGGGTTTCCTCCGAGTACTCTGGTTTCCATCCAAAAATATTGGTAGGTTAATTGGCTCCCAACAACAACAAAAAATTAACCCTAGCGTGAATGTGTGTACATGTGGGATGGAATATAAAATGTTGGCTCCACTGTGGCAGAGACTGATGTGAAATATTCTCTGTAAAGTGCTGCGGAATATGTGTGCACTATATAAATAACCGGTAATAAATAAATCATAAATATGTCAGACTTCATGACATGTAGCAAGGATCATATGTGGTACATGTGTGTATGTATGTATGTATGTATGTATGTATATATCTATATATACACATACATACAGCACTGTGCGGCACTCAGGATTAAGGCAGTAGATCACCACACTCTCGTTCTCTTCAACGTTTCAATTTTACTTAAAAAATTGTCATCAGGATACTTCCTGATGACAATTTTTTAAGTAAAATTTAAACGTTGAAGAGAACGAGAGTGTGGTGATCTACTGCCTTAATCCTGAGTGCCGCACAGTGCTGTATGTATTTTGACCCTTGTGGATAGTGAAGGCACCAGGGACTCATTGCTCTAAGTTATTGGAGTGCTGGACCCACCATAAGCTATATATATATATATATATATATATATATATATATATATATAAAGATGAGAGAGGTCTGTAATTTCCATCATAGGTACACTTCAGCTGTGAGACACAGAATCTGAAAAAAAACAATAACAGGAAATCACATTGTATGATTTTTAAACAATTTACTTGTATATTCTTGTGGAAAATAAATACTTGGACACCTATCTAGCCTGTGTGTGTGTATATATGTGTATATATATATACATATATATATATGGCAGAAGATACGATGCGGCACTCAGAGACTTTAAATTCAGAGATATATTTGTGCAAAACTTAACATCAACGTTTCGGGGACCTAGTCCCCTTCTTCAGGATAACAACAGTGCAAAACAAGAGTGTTTAAATAAGGTTAGAAACACTAACCCCCCGACCCCATACAGTCACGCGCTTCAGCGTCTCCCTCTGGCCGCCCGATCTGGTCTTACGGCCGGCTCCCCAGGCGCCTCGGCGGGACCGGAAGTGACGTCGCGGGAGCGAGCCGCGTCACCATAGTAACCGCTCGGGACAACCATCTGCCCCAGCGTCTCCTCCTAGCCGTGGCTCCCTCACTTCCGCCCGGCTCCCCCTGCGTCCCACGAGACCAGATGAAACGTCACGGAGGCCAGCTGCGTCACCATGGCAGCGCTGTTACTGTGGATAAACACAATAACAAACATTTAATTGAGTGGCATGATAAGATGACCATAAAGGTCAATGGTACAGTGAAACATCATCATAAAGTGCTAGTGCAAAATACAACATCAAATGGGTGCAAGAGAAATCTGCATCGTGATAGATATAATATCATGATCATATTAAAAGCACAAAGTTGTATTACAAACATAATCACCACGAAATAGCTCAAGTATTCTTTAGTCACCTGTGACCTATTCAAAAAGAATAAAAAAGAATAACAAAAAAGAATATATAGCACCAAGATTTAATACCCTAATCTTCCTAATATCAGGCACATCCTCATCGCCCCACACCGGGTATGATTAGTAAGCCCTGCCTCGACATGATGTCACTCACCTATCGGTCAGGGAATTTTTTGGGACAATTTAACCAGTTGCTAATGGGGAATTAATGGCATCTACAGAAAATTAATTAGCCCCAAGTTTTCATTTAGACTCCCCGGTTTCAAAGTGTTCAGCCTCTGAATCCACATGGATTCCAGCTGCAACAGCTTTCGACCCCTGTCACCTCCTCGTATCGAATCCGGGACATGATCGATTATGCAATATTTAAACGTGGCCATGGAATGTCTAAATGTCACGAAATGTTTGGCTACAGGTTGATCACCGCTGCCCGACGCCAAAGCATTTCGGATGGGCCTACCTGTGCTGGGCCATTCTGATTTTAAATTGGCATTCTGTCTTGCCGATGTAATACCGCCCACATGGGCAAATAATGGCATATATGACAAACTTCGTACTGCATGTAAGTGGCCATCTAATTTTATAATTTTTCCCTGAAAAGGAGTGAGCAATGGAAGTCCCTGGTGACATATGGGAACATGTTGTACAGCCAGCACATTTGAAACACCCATTACGCTTGGACAAAAAGTGTGTGGGATTTACTTTAAGTTTTGCCATGTCAGTTTTCACTAACATGTCTTTAATGCTTTTCCCCTTTTTGTAACTCGGCATGATGCGCTTGTCATGTAGCATCTTCAGATCGGGGTCTGATGCCACTATTGGCCAAAGCTGTCTAACTTGGTGTTGCGTCTCTCTACTCGCCACATCGTACTCGCACACCCAGGGAATAATTTTGGACATATCTTTGGTGTGCGTTGGCTTCACCAGGATGTCCTTCTGTGTAGCCTCTGCTTTTTGCCGGGCCGATTGCACCAATGCCCGGGGGTAGCCTCTTGCCAGAAACCTATTTTCCATTTCCTCCAACTGGATTGCTCTGATGGAATCACTATTATTGGCCCTGCATACTCTCAGGAACTGGGAGTATGGGAGACCCCTGATGGTGGATATCGGGTGAAAACTGTTGTATCGCAAAATCGTATTGTGATCGGTGGGCTTTTTGTAGAGGCATGTGGTGATTTTACCATCCTGCAACTTAATTAGAATATCAAGGAAACAGATTTCTACTTGACTGCTATTCATTGTAAGTTTAGCTGGACTATCCGACTGATTATGTACCTCAATCAACAGAAAAGAAAAAATAGCAGCGCTAAAATTCAATTGATACTATAAAATGAGATGGATTTGGATGAAAAACATTGCGCCCGAGCACCATTCTTGGTATTCCTTTTTGTTGCAACCTCAATTCACAGGCCTAGCTCCTGTACTTCCCCTCGCCAGAAAATCAGCACATCGTCTATGTAACGATAATAAATGAACAGTCTATCAGCAATGGCCTTGAAAGACAAAAATAGTTCACGCTCTGTTTCCCACATAAAGGCATTGGCGAACGAGGGTGCCACGGAAGACCCCATGGCACACCCCGTTCACTGCCTGTAGAACTTTCCATCAAAGATGAAAAAATTGTGGGTCAGGATGAACTGTAAAAGCTTCATGAATAGATCAACATCTGGCCCAGTATACAGAGCATTCCCCACAATTAGGCGTCTCACTGCCTGTAATCCCGGCTGATGAGGAATGCAGGTATACAGGCTGGTAACGTCCACCGTGGCCAAAGATACATCTGTTGGAACCTTTTCAATGGTGCGGAATGTCCGTAACAATGTGCTGGAGTCCTTTAAGATGTGTACAAATTCCCTGAATACACGGCTGTAGGTAAGTGTCCAGGAAAATGGCTACTGGTTCACACAGAGACCCACGGGCAGAAATAATGGGTCTGCCCGGGGGTCTCTGCGCGTCTTTGTGAATCTTAGGAATGGTGTAGAAAAGAGGAACCACAGGTATGTCAGGTAACAGCTTCCCAAAAATGTCTGCTGATATCAGAGCTTCCAGCTTGGCCTGTTACAACAGCTGTATTAATTCTGCCTTGTACTCTGGAGATGGATCCTTAGCCAAATTGCAATACCTCTCACTATCACCTAGCAGTCTGAGGCACTCTGCTGTATAGTCTGTGGTGTTCTGAACCACTATGGATCCGCCTTTATCGGCTCCACGGATTATTATGTCCTTTCTTTCACTTAGCGCTTTCAAGGCCATTCTCTCATCGTACTGTAGGTTATGAAATTGATGTCCACTGGATCTGTTATCCGGACTCTCCAGCATCCTATGAAAGGTTTTGAGGGAAGCGTTATTGGTGACTGGATCAAAGCGTGATTTTGGGCCCAATTTCTGGACTCTCGGTGGCAGTGGTTCCTTGATAGCCTGTGGGGGCTGTTTGCCAAAGTGCTCTTTAATTTTTAAGGTGCGGTGCAATTTAAAAGTACTGATTTTTTTCTTAAAATCATCGCCATAATTTGTCGGGACAAATGTCAAGCATTTATTGAGCACCCGCAACTCGGCCGGTGATAGAGGTGTGCTTGAAAGATTAAAGATCAGTGCTTCTTCGCCCTCGGTGGTTTTGATTTGCTTTTTCCTTTTGTTTTGTCCCCCTCGCCTAGGAACTGGCATTTCTTCATCGACCCGCGATTATAGCGCGGGTCCTGACCCCTAAAGGGGTATCACGCTTAGAACACGCTGAGGAGGACCCATGGGTGTCATCAGAGTCACTGGCAGATGTTGTGCTGGTGCCTACCAACCTCCTCTCCCTACGGCCTTGAAAAGATCTGGGTTTGGCGTGCCCAACCAAGGGTACACTCTATGGTGGGCATAATCCATTTGCACCTTGTTGAGCTTCTCCTTTTTGAACTTTAACAGATTCACTCTGTATAGCTCCACTTGGTCTTTCAGTTTAGTCAACCATCCACCAGATTCTTCGGACGCTAATAGCTCAGCATGATCCAATTTGAATTGCGCAATGTGGGCTCTAGTCTTTTCAAACTCTTTCGTGGATTCCTCCACTACTAATAAAATTAAGTCCATCGAATACTTGTTTAGTACCGAGACCCACTTTTTGCCGAATTCCATGCTGTAGCGCCCGATGGTCGGGACATTATGCACCCTGAACCCACGGGGCAGTTGTTTCGCTCTATAGTAGTCAGACAGCGTTCTGTTGTGGTATAGATAATCGACCTCGCGTTTCATAAGGCGTAGCAAGTCCCGCTGGGCCTCCTCCAAGGATGTAACTGCGTTCTCAGTGAAAGCTGGATCTTTATGGAGGATGCTTTCAGCTTCTAGATCTGAGAAGTACAATGTCTCATATGTGTCGCAATGCAATAGAAAGGAAGTAAAATCAACCTGTTCCGAGGCCGAAGCTGCCATGATGAAATCAGTACCCAAATACTTGTGCTTATTTGGTGGTGCAAATCACACTGTGCAAAAATTACTGTGAACACCCCCGATGTGGTGCAAAAGTGCAGTGAGTGAATGGTGTCCTGGAGATATAGGGTTCCTTGTTCCCCCCAAAAAACTTGTAGGTGCCTTGAGCTAGGAGCCTCAACGCATTGCACATGCGACAGGGTCCAAATGTAGTAAATGCAGCTGCTCCGGCACTCCACAGAATCCAAGGCTGGACTGATGCTGCTCTGGTGCCCTCCCCAGCCGGGGACCGGTAGTAGACAGCAGAAGATACGAGGCGGCACTCAGAGACTTTAAATTCAGAGATATATTTGTGCAAAAGGTAACATTAACGTTTCGGGGACCTAGTCCCCTTCTTCAGGATAACAACAGTGCAAAACAAGAGTGTTTAAATAAGGTTAGAAACACTTACCCCCCGACCCCATACAGTCACGCGCTTCAGCGTCTTCCTCTGGCCGCCCGATCTGGACTTCCGCCCAGCTCCCCAGGGGCCTCGGCGGGACCGGAAGTGACGTCGCTTGAGCGAGCCGTGTCACCATAGTAACCGCTCGGGACAACCATCTGCCCAAGCATCTCCTCCTAGCCGCGACTCCCTCACTTCCTCTTGGTTTTGCCAGTGGTCCAGGTGCTGATTGAAATATTTATTGTCACCTGCTCGGGGGCTCTGTCACAGTGTGCCAGCACTGTAGGAGTTAAATCTGATGTCTGCGAAGTTGGCCTTGGTTTAATTTCATGTTCTGCTCTTCCTTCCCTGACTATGAAAAGACGTTTTCAGGGTACATGAACAATGGGGCTTTTTATTTATCTATTTTGCAGTGTTTTAGGCAAATGTCCAAACTTACAGACCAGGTATGCTGCTTGCAGCAGTGTAAACACCCTGTGGCCAATATTCTCAGCAGTAAAGCAAATACTAGTTGGTTTTAACAATGTACAAGAAACAGTAGCATATCTAATGTGACAAGAAATTCACTCAGAACAAAATCCTTATGCAAGCCTGTGGAATGAAGGCTGCTTACTGTACAATTACAGTATAGTGCAGCAGAGCCATATTCAGAGAGAATGCAGCTCATCAATTCACTGGGAAGCACTGACATCTCAGAGGCAGCCATTTTGTGGATAGAACCAACACCCATGATAAAGTGACCAGGATGCTCCACCGACATCTTCTGTGAGGCACTAGCCAGTTCCATGGATGAGAGAAAGTTTCCTTGGAACTCTTATTGCTGCCCAGCTTCTCTGTTATCTGGTGTGACACACTATAATGCATATAGCATGTTATAAAGAAATACTGAAACTACGGAAATGGATTGAGCTCTATATGCACTCATGGCACCAGGTAGATGAGACCAAGGCTGACACTATCATTTCATGAACCCTAGGCAATTGCCTAGGTCACCAATGCACAAACAAGGAAATTAGTGACATAGGGGAGATATATAAAATCTTAGAGAGTCATGAAGTGGAAAGAGATAACCTACCAACCAATCAGCTCCTAGCGCCCATTTTATAGGCTGTGTTGGGGGAAAATATGACAGAAGCTGATTGGTTGGTACTTTATTTCGCTCCACTTTATTGCTCTGCAACCTTTGATACATCTCCCCCATAATGTTCTTGGATTGAAGAAGCAGCATTCTTCCCTGTGACGTCATTATCTGATGCTCCTCCATGTCTCTCATGTACTGGGAATACGGCCCTTGGATATGATGTCACATCCACGTGCCACACTCCCAGTGTGAGGCGCAAAATATGCTGCCCCCACCTCCTGCCTACAGAAGGTAAGGAGCAGCGTTGTTGGGGATGCCGCAACCAAAGCGGGTGTGCCACCTAGATCACCACCAGAGCTAGATACAGACATTGGTAAGACTATTTTGAATACAGTGCTCCTCATGCCAGGTGCTTAACATGGTGGTGGGATGTGTAGAAATGATTGCGGATGAGGTACCACTTTAGGCTTGGGCACAACTATATCTGAACATGCTACTGCAATGTCAGACAAGTGGCCAGGTACCACAGCATGTATAACTCTAATCCAGAGTCCGGGAGTCTGGTCAGATTATTGGCAGATATGTGATACTTGTAATTGGATGATGACTACGATCAGGTTGTCTTCTGACCACACTAACATGTGAGACCAATGAAAATCGGGCTGTTAGGTCGATGCACCAAACACCCAAATCTTATCCTGTTTGGTCACCAGCATCTGTGGCCAATTAGCGTCCATTGTGTAGCAAGCGTTCCAGTTCTATCAGATGTTGTAGGCAGATTCTGCTGCAGTATGATCAGGGGCCCGTGTGCAGATGTCTGTAGGCCTCCTGGCCATTTGTAGACCTCACACTGTGCATACGCTGAAGACTCTTGAGTCCACTGAGCTTGCACCGTACCTGAGAAAATGTCACTGGCACCATTCTTCCAGTGATTCTCACAAATATTGCCATATATCTGAAGAAAACACCCTTATTATGGTGCAGGCAAGCACAATCTAAGTAAACTCAATGGATGCTGGGTGTGGATTCCGCTTTATTCAGGGGTCCATGTGCACCGTACACCCTGCATCCTTTTCAGATACCCCAATGAGGGGGATCACTGTGGATAACTGCGGCCCTGTCTGGCATGAAAGTAATGTACCGAGTAAAGGCATGAGAGTGATGATCCTAGATGTACCAATAAGTCTTGCTGCATGTGCGAGCATTCCGTCTCTGACAGATCACTCAGTCTGGATTCCAGAACATGTCATTCCTATGATGTACAGTTTTTTGGATGATCACTGAGGTGAAAGGGAGCTGGGAGACTGCAGAAGACAAGGGTGTTGGCATTGAGCTGATGCAACATGGCTAAACTTTACTGTACATGTGACATAGTAAAATCTAGATAGAGGGTGGAGACCGTCTTGGACTGGGGTATGAAAGGCCCAGTAGGGGAATGCAGTGGTAGGGGCCCATACTATGAGGTTCAGTCAGTTGCCACAAGAGGTGAGACTAGCCCCCGCAGAGGCTTGGACTTACCCCCCCCCTTCCCGGTGCCCCTGTGTACCAGTCCAACTGTAGTTGACATTTTTTTAGAAAAGTTTCAGTTCCTGGTAAGATGTTTATATTTTTGATGCCCCGTACTGTGAGCTTGTTCTCCTAGGCCGCGGTGCCTGATAAAACATACATGCATCTTTTCCCATCTGAAAGGTTCTGGTGGTTTGCATGAGCTGGGAAATTTTTCATTGTCCCATAAAATAAATAATATATATTGGAGTATTATTAAACCACATGAGGGCATTACATATTTGTGTATGTGTCCTCTTCTAAAAACAGCGTCTAGAAGCCTTCCTTTAATCAATAGAAAACTTTTTTGATAATGGTGGCAGACGGGAGGCCAGATGGGTCTGTATTGGGCATAAAGCCTGTAAGAGAATGATCATTCCAGTTTAGAAACTAGTGCACCCACCAATCCTCTCTTCAAAAATACCCCTGCCAAAACGTTTGGCAAAAATATCCAATGCAGATGGAATAACATTGGGAGACAAGTTGATCTTGACTTGCAGAATGTTTTATAGACCAGGAAAGACGAGAGGTGCAATGTAAGTAAAGAGGTTTAATATGAGCATAGATAAATACTTTAACAATTCAGAAGATGTTTAATCTCATAAGAGATACCAAAAAAAAACCAGAGCTTCTCCTTTGAATTAGCTACAAAAACACTGATTTGATTAACATTCTGTTGAGCAGAGCCCGTTCAAAATCTCGGGTCTCATTGGATGTTATTGTTAAATGACAGTAAATGTTGCGCTCACTCTGTATCTGGTGTTGCTGCCAATGCTAATATACTCCCTAATAGTCTTCTTTTGCTCTCCATTTGGCAGATGTCGCTTTAGTTTTGAAAAACAAATAATCGGACAATAAATCATTATTAACATTGTAGAAAACCAAATGCACATATGGCGATCTGCTGCCTTTCCTAAGCATAGGTTTTACAGTTGGTTACATACAACTAAATTCTAGTACTTGGGGGAGCAGCCTTTAAATTTAACGGAAGGATTTTTGTTTTGTCCAATACCCAATTCACCCCAATTCTCAGGGATGCAGTGATTTAAAGGGAGAGTTTGCTTTGAAGACTGTAACGGTAAATATTGATGAACTTGTTTAATTTGCCGCGCTGAGAGTATTAAATAACATTTTATTTTTTTGCGCTGCCCATTTTGCAATCTAAACCAGAGGATTTGGTGTGTCAAAGGGCCTAATTCAAGGTTTATTGCAAAACAACATTGTCCTCTAATAGGCAAAACCATGTACACTGCAGGTGGGGCAGATGTAACATGTGCAGAGAGTGTTAGATTTGTGTGTGTGTGTCTTGGGGGGGGGGGGGGGGGGGGAGGAGGGGGTGTTCAAACTGAAATCCAAATCGCAGTGTCAAAAATAAAGCAGCCAGTATTTCCCCTGCACAGAAACAATATAACCCGCCCAAATCTAACTCTCTCTGCACATGTTATATCTGCCCCCCCTGCAGTGCACATGGTTTTGCCCAATAGAGGAAAATGTTGTTTGGCAATCAACCTTGTATTAGGCCCAAAGTCTGAAACCACTGCTGATGTGCTGCTGAAATCTGATGCTGTATAAGCCAAAATAACACCCTTCCTCACCTCCAAGGCCGTGCTACTGTACTTACAGATGTAACCTAGTGTTTTTTGTGCTATATGGAACGAGATGCTTGGCTTGACTTAGACGATGGATGTCTAATTTCATGCTTTTGCATCTTTTTTCGCATGTTGATGCAGACTTACAGTGTACTTGGGACTATCTATACCATGTCAATTCACACAATGCTGGCTGGGGGGCGGGGCGGGGGGTGGGGGGGGGGGGGGGGAGGCAGATATAACATTTGCAGAGAGAGTTAGATTTGGGTGGGTTAAATTGTTTAAATTGTTTCTGTGCAGGGTATATACTGGCTGCTTTATTTTTACACTGTAGTTTAGATTTCAGTTTGAACACACCCCACCCAAATCTAACTCTCTCTGCTCATGTTACATCTGCCCCTCCTTGGTTTTTGCCCATTAGAGGAAGAGTTTGGTTTTGCGATCAACCTTGAATGAGTCCCTTTGTGCTTTAATTACATCCATATCTGTAACCTAAATATTAGAGCATATACCTCCACCCGAGGAGTACTGCACGCACCTCCACCTGTAACCAAAGGAGTACTGCACGCACCTCCACCTGTAACCAAAGGAGTACTGCATGCACCTCCACCTGTAAGCTAAGGAGTACTGCATACACCTCCACCTGCAACCAAAGGAGTACTGCGCGCACGTCCACCTGTAACCAAAGGAGTACTGCACGCACCTCCACCTGTAACCAAAGGAGTACTGCACGCACCTCCACCTGTAACCAAAGGAGTACTGCACGCACCTCCACCTGTAACCAAAGGAGTACTGCATGCACCTCCACCTGTAAGCTAAGGAGTACTGCATACACCTCCACCTGCAACCAAAGGAGTACTGCGCGCACGTCCACCTGTAACCAAAGGAGTACTGCACGCACCTCCACCTGTAACCAAAGGAGTACTGCATGCACCTCCACCTGTAAGCTAAGGAGTACTGCATACACCTCCACCTGCAACCAAAGGAGTACTGCACGCACGTCCACCTGTAAGCTAAGGAGTACTGCACGCACCTCCACCTGTAAGCTAAGGAGTACTGCACACACCTCCACCTGTAAGCTAAGGAGTACAGCACGCACCTCCACCTGTAAGCTAAGGTGTACCGCACGCACCTCCACCTGTAAGCTAAAGAGTACAGCACGCACCTCCACCTGTAAGCTAAGGAGTACAGCACGCACCTCCACTTGTAAGCTAAGGAGTACTGCACACACCTCCACCTGTAAGCTAATGATTACTGCACACACCTCCAACTGTAAGCTAAAGAGTACTGCACGCACCTCCACTTGTAAGCTAAGGAGTACCGCACGCACCCCCTCCGTAAGCTAAGGTGTACCGCACGCACCTCCACCTGTAAGCTAAAGAGTACAGCACGCACCTCCACCTGTAAGCTAAGGAGTACAGCATGCACCTCCACCTGTAAGCTGAGTACAGCACGCACCTCCACCTGTAAGCTAAGGAGTACCGCATGCACCTCCACTTGTAAGCTAAGGAGTACTGCACACACCTCCACCTGTAAGCAAAGGATTACTGCACACACCTCCACCTGTAAGCAAAGGATTACTGCACACACCTCCACCTGTAAGCTAAGGAGTACAGCACGCACCTCCACCCTTAAGCTAAGGAGTACAGCACGCACCTCCACCTGTAAGCTAAGGAGTACTGCACACACCTCCACCTGTAAGCTAAGGAGTACTGCACACACCTCCACCTGTTAAGCTAAGGAGTACCACATGCACCTCCACCTGTAAGCTAAGGAGTACAGCACGCACCTCCACCCTTAAGCTAAGGAGTACAGCACGCACCTCCACTTATAAGCTAAGGAGTACAGCACGCACCTCTACCTGTAAGCTGAGTACCGCACGCACCTCCACCTGTAAGCTAAGGAGTACCGCACGCACCTCCTCCTGTAAGCTAAGGAGTACTGCACACACCTCCACCTGTGAGCTAAGGAGTACTGCACACACCTCCACCTATAAGCTAAGGAGTACCGCACGCACCTCCATCTGTAAGCTAAGGAGTACCGCACGCACCTCCACCTGTAAGCTAAGGAGTACCCCACGCACCTCCACCTGTAAGCTAAGGAGTACCCCACGCACCTCCACCTGTAAGCTAAGGAGTACCGCATGCACCTCCACTTGTAAGCTAAGGAGTACCGCACACACCTCCACCTGTAAGCAAAGGATTACTGCACACACCTCCACCTGTAAGCAAAGGATTACTGCACACACCTCCACCTGTAAACTAAGGAGTACAGCACGCACCTCCACCCTTAAGCTAAGGAGTACCGCACGCACCTCCTCCTGTAAGCTAAGGAGTACTGCACACACCTCCACCTGTGAGTTAAGGAGTACTGCACACACCTCCACCTGTGAGTTAAGGAGTACTGCACGCACCTCCACTTATAAGCTAAGGAGTACAGCACGCACCTCTACCTGTAAGCTAAGGAGTACCGCACGCACCTCCACCTGTAAGCTAAGGAGTGTCGCACACACCTCCACCTGTAAGCTAAGGAGTATCGCACGCACCTCCACCTGTAAGCTAAGGAGTACCGCACACACCTCCACCTGTAAGCAAAGGATTACTGCACACACCTCCACCTGTAAGCAAAGGATTACTGCACACACCTCCACCTGTAAACTAAGGAGTACAGCACGCACCTCCACCCTTAAGCTAAGGAGTACCGCACGCACCTCCTCCTGTAAGCTAAGGAGTACTGCACACACCTCCACCTGTGAGTTAAGGAGTACTGCACACACCTACACCTGTAAGCAAAGGATTACTGCACACACCTCCACCTGTAAGCTAAGGAGTACTGCACACACCTCCACCTATAAGCTAAGGAGTACCGCACGCACCTCCATCTGTAAGCTAAGGAGTACCCCACGCACCTCCACCTGTAAGCTAAGGAGTACAGCACGCACCTCCACCTGTAAGTTAAGGAGTACCGCATGCACCTCCACTTGTAAGCTAAGGAGTACCGCACACACCTCCACCTGTAAGCAAAGGATTACTGCACACACCTCCACCTGTAAGCAAAGGATTACTGCACACACATCCACCTGTAAACTAAGGAGTACAGCACGCACCTCCACCCTTAAGCTAAGGAGTACAGCACGCACCTCCACTTATAAGCTAAGGAGTACAGCACGCACCTCCACCTGTAAACTAAGGAGTACTGCACACACCTCCACCTGTAAGCTAAGGAGTACTGCACACACCTCCACCTGTAAGCTAAGGAGTACCACATGCACATCCACCTGTAAGCTAAGGAGTACAGCACGCACCTCCACCCTTAAGCTAAGGAGTACAGCACGCACCTCCACTTATAAGCTAAGGAGTACAGCACGCACCTCTACCTGTAAGCTAAGGAGTACCGCACGCACCTCCACCTGTAAGCTAAGGAGTGTCGCACGCACCTCCACCTGTAAGCTAAGGAGTATCGCACGCACCTCCACCTGTAAGCTAAGGAGTATCGCACGCACCTCCACCTGTAAGCTAAGGAGTATCGCACGCACCTCCACCTGTAAGCTAAGGAGTACTGCATAACTCTATGATCGCAGAACTGTCGCTTCTGACTAGACAATCATTCCTATTTAGAAAAGTTATTGTAGATTGGGGCATTTGAGTTGGAAATTTTCCAAGATTATCTTCATAACCAGTTATGGGCCAGTGAACACCCCTGGAAGGCAAGAAATGCCCAGCACATGGTCAATTCATGTAATTATAGTGCAGACATGTCTCAGTCATTTTTAATAGGAGAACAGTTAAAAAAAGGAAGCACAGTCCTCTGCCCACCTAATTACCTGCACTACTTCTATTATGCAGTAAAAATGCCACATTCTATTGTGCAGCCTACTTCATGTTCTTGGTATTTGATGGCCTTTTATTAGCCAGCTGGATACGTTATACATATTTTAGCATAGCTGTGTGTGCATGCTGGCTTTCCATCCTGTGACTCTTACAATGTACACAACCGGGCAATAGACTATAAACCGCTGGGACAATTAATGCACCACTTTTAAAGTTACATGATTACTTTTAATATCAAATATAACTGTTATAGAATTTAATTAGGTATGTCACTAACTTTTTTCGGAGCCTGTTAGTGTCTGAATTTTATTTTGAACTGATTTAATAATTAAAATTTGGTTTGCACTGTGGTAGAAGAAGGAGCACGTTTGGGAAATATAGTCTATGTAAGGATTAGATCCACTAAAATGCCTAAAATGTTGTAAATCACATTGGCCCCGCCCCCTCTCCACAGGTCTCTGCTTCCCGGTATTATTTCCCCATCCTGCCCACTTAACTAGGAAGTGGGCAGGCTGCAGGAGATCTACCCCCACTTCCGGGGGTTCGACACACTTCCGGGGATCTGGGACACTATTCGAAAAATCGTTAGTCTCCCGGACCTTCTGGGAGAGTTGGTAAGTATGGCTTAATTAAATATCCTCATTATCATAAGGCACTTGCATGAGCCCTATCCTTGGTGTACGTTAAGCGTCAAAATGCCCACGGTTCTCTGCATACTCCCACTCCGCCATAGTCGCAGTTCTGCTTACATGCCCTCACTAAACTTACCCTACTGCCCATGTACGCTCATCCAGCCACTAGTGGTGGTGAACCGTAGATGCCTAAGACTGTAGATGGCTTCCGGTATGAATGGTCGACAGTGTTAAGGTCGATGCTCATTAGGTCGCCGACTATTGGTCGACACGGACAAATGGTTGACACATGAAATGGTCGACATGATCTTTTAAATTTTTTGGGGTGTCGTTTTCTGCGTAAAGTGTTGGGGAACCACAAATAGTGCACCGTTCCCAATCGTAGTCCACGTGGATCGTAAAGTATGAAAAAGTTCCCAAAAATAATTTTTTGTTTACAAAATTCATGTCGATTTTTCCATGTGTCGACCATTTGTTCATGTTGACCATGTCAATGTCGACCAATAGTGGTCGCCCTAATGAGTGTCGACCTTAACATTGTTGACAATCTGAACGGATACCCTGTAGATGTGTAGGCTATACTATGGAGAAGTGCTGCGCTAAAATCACAAGAACTAGGCTGCATGATTATGTATCCAGCCGTCACTGCGGTATAATTCTCCATTAAAGTAACATCTTGTTAATGACTTTAAACAGATTCAGAACCTTTGTCAGTCCATGCAGGAGGTATTCTAAAGAGTTCTACATTGTGAATTCGCAGCGGTGTTATCCACTTGGAAATGTCATATATAAATAAGAGATAGCAGAGGGAGGTTTGAATCAGCCTATTTCCAGGGCCCATTGTCTAGAACTATTGTAACTAGGTAAGATTTACAGAAGTGCATTTCAGTATGAAATCTTCTCACAAAGTTGGGGCGAGACAGACTGTGAATAAATCACACAATGACTGTTCTATACAGATTCTTGATATATGACAAAAGGGATTTGAAACTAATAAAAGAAACCACCCACTTAGAGAGACTGTGAGTTATGCACCTAGAGAAGAACGCCTTAGGGAGAAAACGGCTTGTCTAATGAGCTTACATATTCTTCTACGACTGCACAGACACTAGCATTTATATCAGGATCGTCATGCCATAACTATTGTGCGGGGTTTTCTGTAAACATACCGTATAATACAATTGTGTGTTTGCTAAACTGCAGATAGCTGTCAAATGAAAATGGCATTTTATGTACGATACATTGACATTCAAAGGATTTCTGAAAGTTTTCGTCTTTTCTTTACCTGGATTTAATATGGATTTTTTTTGGACTTCAAACCATAGAACATTAGAAAATACTCTGTAATGTCAAAGAAAAACTACTGTAAAGACTTTGCTTAATTACTTAAAAACACGACAATGATTGGTTAAAGTCACTATCTTGTTTGATTACTGGAGAGAAGAATGTTTTAGCTCCTATTACAGTGTTTTTGAGATGACAGGCAGAGAAGTATCGCCATAGTATTAGGTTTGTCCTGATATGCTTTTATATTAGCTATAGCAGCAGACATGCCTACTCTCCAGGCATCGGTTAAGAGGCTCCCGAATATTGGGTGGTCTAGTCCAGAGCTACTGCTAGGAATGGCCATCGATGCTTAACTCCAATGGTTTTGCCATTGATGGTGGAGAACCATTGGATTTTTGCTCTTGACACAGAGCATTCAATGGTTTTTTTTTTTTTACTTTCTCCCTGGCACTTGGAAACAGAGCCTATCAGCACCGTCTGATGTGACCGGGAAAGCCCCACCCCCAACTCTGATTGGCCCAGCGAATAATTAAGCAGGGATAACCATCGGTGGGCATAACATCAATGGTTCCCCTGTTTCATACCGTCGAGATTAACCACACATGGTACTATAGATGGTGACCATTGATGATTATGACACCAATGGCTATTTCTAGCTGCTGCTACTCGCGTCTCTACAGCACCTCCCAAGTGAAATGGGCGGTCTGAGTTGAAGATGGTGATTCATGTCACCGTAGCCCTACACCTCCGCTTTACATGTCTGCAATTTTGGCATTGTATAGTGGATGGATAGTGACACGTTGATCACGTTGTCACGCTTCTGGCCCACTTCCTTTGTTGTGCCAACCTGGTTGATCCCTCCCCGCCCCTACGCAGTGTTGTAACTAAAAATTTTTACTTTGTTGACAGAATTTTTTTTATAATGTGTAAGATAAAGGTTTCATTGTATGCGTGGCCACAATAGGATGAAACTGTTTATGTGGCCCAGTGAATGCTATTAGTAGGCATTATATCTTATTTAGTCGGTTTTGCTCTCCTATCTTTCCACCTTGCAGAGCTACTGAAATGTGTAGTATAAGGTAGAATGATAATGAAATATCTTGATTTCTTTCCAGTAACGATCACTTTCTTTGTATCTTGCAGGTAAGAAAATACAATTTTCTGCAAGTGTGAAATTCTCTTGTTGTGTGTAAGTATGAGTGCGTTCAGCCTTTATTAGAAAATGATTTAAACATGGAGTTCAACAGCGAACTTGATTCAGTTTTCCCACCTCGAGTTACTATTTTCTCTACGTGCTCTGCACCTTGGACGAGTAGTTGGGGGGATGGCTCTTTATTGGAATACCATGGTTCATATAGAGCTCATCATTATTTCTGTACTTAGCCACTGATCATGGTCTTATATTAATGTGAGATGGATGCTTTGAGTTCCTCTGTCTGTTCATACTTTTCTATTATTAACTTTGAACCTAATGACTGATTTGGTGATAAAGATGAGGATGCAGGAAACTTCATTGATATATGCGAGCACCGAGGCAATTTATTGTAGTGTAATTAACATTCCTTAATGGAGCCCTCAACTTAGTGTAATAAATAGTGAACAATAATTTAATGAGGAATTAGTTATAGATTGTGTATGCACCTGTCCTCTTCCTACAACATCCGTGCAGCAAAGGAATTTGCTGGCTTGGGCCAACCACAAACGTGGAATTGTCAGCTCTTTGTCTTTTAACCAATTAAAAAGGTCTCTTTTATCTGACCATGCATTAAAGGGACAACTAAATCCAAACATTCAAGGTTAATAATAATAATAATAATAATAATAATAATAATAATAATGCATAACTGGAGTAACAGTTTTGTAAAATGATAATGCTAGTCCATTATTGAGAATTGTTTGTACCCTAAAATATTTTTTTACTCCAGACCTCTAGCAGAATGGGTGATTAATATTAAAGCAACAGCATGTAAAACTATTATTATATGCATTCCCACTTAGTTCTCTTTTTTTTTGGGGGGGGGGGGGAGGCTTTTTCGACAACGCCTTTTTACAAAAAAAAGAGGAGTGAATAGGCATTGTCGAAAATTGCCTTAAAAATGGGCAAAAACGGCCCACAATTGAATACGCGGGGGGTGAATTCAATAGCTCCGAAATGTTTCTGCCCAATGAGATCAAGTTGTCTCCATTAATATAGAAACGATTCTGTTTTGTGACGAGGCCATATCTAAAGGGACCCATACACTAGAACGATAATGCCCGATTTCATCCAATTTCGGGCATTCGGGCCGATATATCGGATGAAATCGGCCATTTTGGATGGGTTTCCAATCCGATGCGCGTTCCCTTGAGGGTCGGATCGGCTCCCCTAGATCGTTAGTTCTGCACTCGTGATATGTCGCTTCCCCCAGGCATGCAAAATCTACCGAATCGTATGGAACCACTCCCGGGAAGTTCCCGGGGGAGTTCAAGGGAAATCGCCTCAGACTTCAGCCTCAGACATATCGTTGTAGTGTATGGGGCCCTTTAGGGTGTCTCTAACCTGTGGCGTCTGTGTTTGGCTTTCAAGTGTCTGGAAAGGTAGCCTGCAGATATGCTGGAGAGCTGCCCTACAAGCCTTTAGAACGTACCCGGAGTTCCGCTTGCTGGTCACGGTTTAGTCCCACCCCTCTCTTCATGATGTCATTACATCACGTGTTGCCATATTTACATTCATTATGCGGAATACATACATCTTGTCGACAAGAACAAAGTGGGCATCAGAACCCCGGCACTGAGAGAACGACAGGTGTGCAAACATAATGGTTAATCATCATGTTTACAGTTGTATGCCGTTGAATTGAAAATGCTTTAAGTAACACGAATGTCGATCTCACAGTGCCCGTATTCTAGAGTCCCCATAGTGAATGTCGACAATACAACTACATGCCATACAGTATACACTATACAGTATTCATCATGATGCAGAAAGCATGTGAGCCATTAGCAGTGCAGCCATGCAGCATTGCTGTTTATTTATTCATTTATTAGCAGTTTCTTATATAGCGCTAACCCTAACCGTTGCGCTTTACAATTAGAACAACAGTTATAGAACAAAACTGGGCAAAAACAGACAGACATAGAGGTAGGAAGGCCCTGCTTGCAAGCTTACAATCTATAGGGAAATAGGCATTGATACACAAGGATAGATGCTACCTGTTACATAATGGTTCCCCAGATTGCTAGGTTCTTAATGGGTTTTATGATATGATCCCCCAGCAATGTTGGAAGACAAGATATGTGATGTTATGTGAACTGTACAGAGAGGATGTAATTGGATAGGGAAGCATTGAAGGTTATGCGGGTGGGTCTGGAATTTGATGGACTTGTCTGCAGAGGTGAGTTTTCAGGGAACGTTTAAAGGTCTGGAGACTAGAGATGAGTCTTATTGTGCGTGGGAGGGCATTCCACAGAGTGGGTAAGGCCCGGATAAGTCCTGTAATGTTGAGTGGGAACAAGTAATACATGTGGATGAGAGACGCAGATCTTGTGCAGAGCGGAGAGATCTGGTAGGGAGATATTTTGAGATGAGTGAAGAGATGTATGTTGGTGCAGTTTGGTTAATAGCCTTGTATGTAAGTAAAAGTATTTTATATTTAACACGATAGAATACAGGTAACCAATGGAGGGACTGACAGAGTGGATCTGCAGACGATGAACGTCTAGCGAAGAAGATTAGCCCCACCGCTGCATTTAAAATGGATTGTAGCTGTGAGAGCCTATGTTTGGGAAGACCAGTGAGGAGACTATTTCAATAATCAATGCGGGAGATGATGAGAGCATGGATTAGAGTTTTTTCAGTGTCAAGTGTAAGATAAGGACGTATTTTGGATATGTTTTTTAGGTGCATGTAACATGATTTAGAGACAGATTGAATGTGTGGAACAAAGGACAGTTCAGAGTCAAGGATGACACCTAGGCAACAAGCTTGTGGGGTAGGGTGGATAGTTGCATTGTCAACAACTATGGAGATATCAGGTTGGTAACTACTCTTGGCTGGTGGGAAAATAATTCTGTTTTGGAAATGTTGAGTTTGAGGTGGCGAGATGACATCCAAGATGAAATTGCAGACAGGCATTCAGTGACACGAACCAATACAGATGGTGATAAATCTGGGGAGGATAGGTAGATTTGAGTATCATCCGTGTACAAATGATACTGAAATCCGAAGGAGCCGATTAGTTTACCAAGAGATGAGGTGTAGATTGAGAACAGCAGAGGACCCAAGACTGAGCCCTGCGGTACTCCAACTGATAGAGGTAGGGAACACTGAAAGAGCGATTAGATAGGTAGGATGAGATCCAAGTAAGGGCTGTGTTCTGAAGTCCTAGGGATAGTAGTGTTTGTATGAGAAGAGAGTGGTCAACTGTGTCAAAAGCAGCAGAGAGATCTAGAAGAATAAGAAGTGTGTAAAGTGTGTAATGGCCTTTCAATCTAGCAGTGACCACATCATTCACTACTTTGGTCAGTGTCGTCTTTGTGTAGTATTGGGCACGAAAGCCTGACTGAAGTGGGTCCAATAAGTTGTGGGAGTTAAGAAAGTGTGTAAGGCCAGTCTAGGCAAGTCTCTGAAGTTGTTGTTGGATGTATATTACTGCTCTGGTAACCCAGCAGTTCTGGTTACATTGTCATGAATATCTTATGTATATGAAATTTTGCTCATTGAAAGATCATAGACATAGAATTTGAGGGCAGATTAGAACCGCTTGGCTTATCTAGTTTGCCCATGTGCATCCATACACTGCGTATATACATACTTAAGGTATATTTTTGATGCGAGCCAATTAACCTACCAGTATATTTTTGGAATGTGGGAGGAAACTAGAGTACCAGAGGAAACCCACGCAAGCACAGGTAGACTATACTAACCCTGCAAACTCTCTAGGGCCATGGTGGGTATCATTTGCGTTTCTATAATGGGGGCAATGTATGTGATGCACACGGTCCCCTGGGTCCAGGAGGGGGGCCACACCGTACACACTGCACCCATATTTAATACTTACCTTGCGGCAAAAATCGCAGCCACAATGGCCGCAGCGCATGAGCAGTAGTTAAATTGGTCTTCGGAACATGGCGAGCGCCATGTTTCCGGAGACCTGCTTATGCGCAGTAGACTCTGGCAAATGCCGTTCAGGGGGGGGGGGGGTCCCATCCGAAGGGAACACGCGGCCCCCTCCTCTGGTGAAATGCCTCTGTATGGTATTAATGTCTCATGTTGATTATAACCTTCCAGACACAGAGCTCCGCATCTTACAAGCTTCAGTAATACAGCGCAGGCCATCCTAGACTTACAGCGTTTTCTGTCAGTGACATACATGTCAGAATGGTGAGCCTCACTCATTTGTCTCATGCTGGCTTGTTAATCAGACCGGCCTGCGTGTGAGTCAAGCGCCATTTTGTCCTTCTCATTCCTGTACAGTAGCTGCAAGGTGCCATTTTAAGAAGAAATTACTTTTAACCATTCATGTCAGTCACGTATATAATAATAATAATTTCTCCCAATAAGCTACTCAAAGCACTTTACATATGAGGCAGCCATCTTGAGCGCTCTGTTATTGTTTATAGTAATCATTAGCATCTGTCCCAGTCTAAACATTGGTACCACTCACTCACACAACACATGAAGGCAAGGGGGAATTTGTGGGTAAGGCCGCCCTAGGCACAACATTATCGGTCGCCCTCCATCATGTCACTCCCCCCTTCATGTTGGGGCCTCCCATCTGCAAAAGCAGCTCCAACCTCACCACCCCCCTCCAACATAACAATTTACAGACCATTGGCACCTCCTCCCTCACTAGTTCTAAAATAAAAACATAATTCATAATGACAAAAATATAAAAAACAAAATCACCTGCCCTCATCTGGCCATTAGCCTAGCAGGGCTCTCATTCTGTACCGCCCTTCCAGCAAGTGTCACACCTAGGCAGGTACCTCACGTGCCTAGTGAGAAATCCACCACTGCATTTTTTACCAGTATATTTTTGGGTTTTGTGGCAAGCAGAGCCCCTGTAGGAAACCCATGTAAACACAGTGGGGTTCTTCTTGGCGGCAATACTATTCAAAGCATAAAAAAACTTGGCGTTTTAAATTTCCTGCTTAAATGCATCGAGAAGCTTTTGCAAGCCACCATTTTACCTCATGGAAGAGCATGCACACTCCACACAAGACTGTGAGACAGCAGTGCTGACTAACATACCACTGAGCTGCGATGGTGGCTCAGAAACAATAGCTAAGAGCCAGGTTAATGAATAAACTTAATTCCAGTTGGTTGTTTCCAAAACAACACATTTTAAGGTGTTAAGGTCCATACACACGGAACGCTATAGCTGAGCGATTTTGACTATATAGTCAAAATCGCTCAGAATGTTAGTGCATATCGCTCTGTGTGTATACAGCCAGCAATAGCGATGCGCGTCCCCGCCAGGTCGCTATCGCTGCTAAAAATATACTGTGCAGGCAAGTCAATTTTGTCTAGGTCGCTGGAAAAGAAAAAGCATCCCCTTGCTTAAATGAGTTAGCCAAAATCACCCATAGCTAAAATCGCTTGCACACTTAGTCAAAATCGCTGGAAAAGTTAGTCAAAATCTCCTACTGCCAGTTCAAGGGAAAACGCTCGGTCAAAATCTCTCATACTGTAGTTAAAATCTCTCCGTGGGTATGCACCTTTATAATTGTTCACTAGGGATCTCTGCAGAATGCATTCTATATGTAAAATCCCATCCTCTAGATGGCGCTGTTTCATCTGCGTGAACGAGTATTCTGTTATTACTATTGACATGAGTATTCCTATGCTGTTCGTGCTGAGGAGCTTTCATGAAAACACTGCACTGAAATATGGCATTGTGTGATAAACAGAAAAAAAGAGCCGTTTAAGATTCAATGATGGCAAGGTAGGACCGATCTACCACTGCTGCAGTTAAAGTTTATTATAATGAAAATACCAGTAGAGTAATTATATTTTGGGTTTGCATTTGAAATTAATATGCCTGTATTAAAAGCTGGGAATACAACTATGTATTTTTGGAAATTCAGCTGAACCCAATAAGCAAATTAGGCAAATTGATGTTTTGGCTTAGGGGTTATGGAGACCTGTAATTTTAGTAAATAACCTATTAGCCCCTACAACCCCAGATCCGTAGGCAGAGGAGACACTGGTACACAGTATTCTGTAATTAGACTCTTGTATTACAGCAGAATCAATGTTGTTTTAGCAAGTGATTCAGCATTAGAGATGAGTAGATCCAACTGGGATTGTGCTTATTCTCACAGCTTGATACAGACAGAGAGAGAGCAGCCAGACACTTCCTGTCCCCTTCCTGCCGGGCAGCGGTAGCTGAGCTCACGGGGGATCTTGTGAGAGAAGGAATTATACCGTTCCCTGTGATGATTACAATCAACATAAAAATTATCCTCTGATGACATTTTTAGACCTCATGGGCTGCGCACTTCTGAGGTGGCTGCTCTTAATTACAGAGAGAACGCACAAGGCTAGAACAGCCGCTTACATTCAATACATTTGTTGGCTCAATAAATCTGACTCTTTAAAATAATGGCATCTCTATTACCAGACATATTTTTCTCAAATCAATAGACTATTTTTTTGACATAAATATGTCATTGCAGTTGATGCTAATGCTATGAAATGTTTCTATTAATAAAGTGAGCAATTCATCTAGAAATACTGTTCTACAGCATGTTTTACTGCGCAGTGCACTAACAGTGTAATCCTTTCACTACACAGTGCACTCACTGTGTAATCATTTCACTATACGGTGCACTAACAGCGTAATCGTTCCACTACACAGTGCACTCACTGTGTAATCATTCCACTACACAGTACACTCACTGTGTAATCATTCCACTACACAGTGCACTAAGAGTGTATTCATTATAATACACAGTGCTCTAACAGTGTAATCATTCCACTACACAGTGCACTAACAGTGTAATCATTCCACTACACAGTGCACTAACAGTGTAATCATTCCACTACACAGTGCACTCACTGTGTAATCATTCCACTACAGTGCACTAACAGTGTAATAATTCCACTACACAGTGCACTCACTATGTAATCATTCCACTACACAGTGCACTCACTGTGTAATCATTCCACTACAGTGCACTAACAGTGTAATCATTCCACTACACAGTGCACTAACAGTGTAATAATTCCACTACACAGTGCACTCACTATGTAATCATTCCACTACACAGTGCACTCACTATGTAATCATTCCAATACACAGTGCACTCACTATGTAATCATTCCAATACACAGTGCACTCACTGTGTAATCCAGGCATGTCCAAACTGCGGCCCTCCAGCTGTTGTGAAACTACTCATCCCAGCATGCCCTGACACAGCTTTAGCATTCTCTGACAGCAAACTGTGTCAGGGCATGCTGGAATATGTAGTTTCACAACAGCTGGGGGGCCGCAGTTTGGACATGCCTGGTGTAATCATTCCACTACACAATGCACTAACAGCGTAATCATTCCACTACACAGTGCACTAACAGTGTAATCATTCCACTACACAGTACACTAACAGTGTAATCATTCCACTACACAGTGCACTCACTGTGTAATCATTCCACTACACAGTGCACTCACTGTGTAATCATTCCACTACACAGTGCACTCACTGTGTAATCATTCCACTACACAGTGCACTCACTGTGTAATCATTCCACTATACAGTGCACTCACTGTGTAATCGTAATTGTTCCAGTACACAGTGTACGAACAGTGTAAGCATTACACTACATGGTGCACATTGTAATCATTCCAGTGCACAGTGCAATCATTCCACTACACAGTGCACTAAGAGTGTATTCATTATAATACACAGTGCTCTAACAGTGTAATCATTCCACTACACAGTGCACTAACAGTGTACATCTTTCTCTGGCTGGGTCCACAGGAAAACATTGGGATATTGTCGAGCGACAGCGAAAATGGCACCAACACGGTCACAAGCTTTCTGGCCTCCCAGGATGCATTGGGGCCTTCACCATATAGTCCCGCCCACTGACTCAGTCAAATCAGTTTTTTGCTTGGTGCAGCAGGAAGCTGCATGGTCGCAGGGCTGCTGATATAGCAGCCTCAAGCTTTTTGTAATTTTTATTTTTATAAACTTACTATATTGGTTTTTTGAGCGACTTATCTTAACAGCGTCTTAAACGCATACTAGAAAGAGTCGCTCCAACAACTCCCCACCGGGTCGCAACAACGCTTACCTTCGGGTATCAGTGCTGTATCGACGGGCGTCTGTGTCGGATGTTCTAGCAGGTCCAGCAGACGTAACCAGGCTGTGGCCGGAGCATGGGGAGACGGTGAGTCTATGGACTTCCTCTTACTAGAGGGGTCAGGACACAGCTACACTGATTTGGTGGAGACTACAAACAGTGTGTTGATGCGCCGAACATCTCGAGTATGACAGCGCTATGCTCCGGGGATCATAGGCACCAGGACTAGGTAGAGGCCGCGATCCTGGGAGTTTAAGTTAACAGGGGGATTTAGACGCTCTCCTGGCCGCCCCTCCTCCGCCTGTCTCTCGTTTCATGAACTGAATGACCTCGCTTCCGGCTCAGACGCTACCACGAGGGTACTCGGTCGCAGCTTAGACGCTGCGGTTGTGTACACTATAAATCCCACCCAGACCGAGTCGCAGGCCTTAGCGTCTGCATACACGTGGAAGGCGCTCAGCGTCCGTGTCCGCCAGTGAGCGACTGTGTCCGTTATCAGTTATCAGGAGCGGTAGTGTACATCAGTAGCGTCTGAATCCACTCAGCGTCTTACGAGCGTATTTTCTTGGATATGGAAGTGTGGTGAGTCTCCCTGTATCCCGCTCTCCGGAGGCAAGGTATACAGTACTAAAAATTTTCTCTACTTCTTAGTATGAATAGTTAATTTTTAGTACCTATTGCATATGAGACCTGTATATTACTGTGTTTTCTGCATGTTATGTTGAAAAATGAACCAGTTAAAAAACAGAAGTACAATTTCACTACTTATGTATAAGTTGTTATGGAGGTTGTATTCTCATATGACAATGTCTAATGCTTTAACATGTGACTGACTGCTAGTATGTGTGCTGACTTTTCTGTGTAATGTCAGTCCTGTTCTGACCCTCAAATCAGGTGCACTGTGGTCAGATTGATCTCACCTCTATATACTGACATATAGGGTGATTTTCAGTCACAAATTGTGTAGTCAATAACAGGTTAATACCATGTCTGTGAGCGGCAAAAGTGATGAGGAGAATTTATCAAGCACTCCTACAGCCCTAACATGCTTATCTCGTAAGTCAGGGGTAATTTATATGAATCAATTGGTCACTTATGAGGGTTTGTGTGCAAACTGTTTCGCTTTTCAGCGAAGTAAAAAACAGGAGTTGGTTCAACCACCAACAGAGCCACCATGGAATATGTTCGCAAAGACTTTATCTTCAATAGCGGACAGGTTAGCTCCGGTAGCACCACCTCAAGGGTTAGGTTACACTATGAACCCATACATGCAGCTCCCTCCCTATGGTTTGGTTCCAGTAGCCTCTACAAGCAACCAAGGGGCAGGTAAGACTAAAGCAGATTCGTCTGTGTGGCAGACTACACAAGATGATACATCGGATGATGATACAATAGATTCGAATACTCCGTATGATGATCAGTCGCAGAGCTTTAGTTCAGAAGATGTAGCTGAACTTATTAATACTGTGAAGGCTGTTCTCTCGTTGGAAGAGCCAGCCAAGACAGTGTTAAAATCTAAAGCACCTGTATTTAAACAAACAAAATCGGTAAAAGCTGAATTCCCAGTGTCAGATGATCTGACTGAAATGATGGATGAGTCTTGGGCAGCGCCCAGTAAGAAGTATAAGATTCCTAAATGATGGGATTCTTATTATCCATTTCCAGCTGTGGATTGTTCGAAAACAGAAGTTCCTCCAAAAGTAGATGCACATGTTCTGCGACTCGTGCATAAATCTGCTTTACCACTGTCATCTACCTCACTAAATGATGTCACAGACAGAAGGGTAGAGAGCCTTTTGAAAAATATATTTTCTGTAGTAAGAGCAGTGGTAAGACCTGCTATGGCTACGGCCTGGGTAGCAAAGGCAATGGGCGAATGGATAGAGGAACTAGAGAATGACATCCCTTCTCCTACTAGGGAGCAAGAGGATCGTTTTTGCTGTTTAAGACAATCTGCCCAGTATTTGGAAGAAGCAGCAATTGATGTAGATACAATTGCTTCTAAAGCTTCAGCCTTGACAGTAGTCGCTCGCAGAGCAGTTTGGCTACAGACCTGGAAGGCAGATGCGGAGTCCAAGAAAGAATTGGAAGAATTGCCTTTTTTCGGTAATATATTATTTGGAAAACCGTTATCGGATATCCTAGAATCAGATGCTGAATCGAAAAAGGTCAGATTTCCGGCTGCTTGTAACCCTAAATCCAAGGGTTTAAAATTTCGCTCATTTCGTTGGCAAAGCAAAGCGAAAGCTAAAGAGGAGCCTAAGCAACCCCAGTTTAAATCCAGGGGTAGGAAGCAGTGGGTTAGCAAAAAGCCAGCTTCCAAACCTGAACAGAAACCGTCAGCCTGAAGAGACGGGCCTCCGCCTGGAGGATTCCAGGGTTTGGGGCCGACTCCTTCATTTTGCACACATATGGCAACAGTCAACAGCAGATGTTTGGGTGCAGAAGGTAGTATCTCAGGTGTATGGGTTCCCATACAGGAGGCAGCCTCCTCAAAGCTTTTTTTGCACCAGCCCATCTCGTATAGAGTCGAAGGCCAATGCCCTGCAGGAAGCAGTCCAAAAATTACTGCAGTCAGGTGTGATTGTCCCAGTACCTCCATCACAAAGGGGACAGGGGTTTTACTCCAATCTATTTCTAATCCAGAAACCAAATGGGTCATATTGACCAATTCTCAATCTGAAAATGTTGAACAAATATATATGGATCCCGAAGTTCCACATGGAGACGTTACGCTCCATAATGTTGGCTATGGAACTGGGAGATTACATGGTATCTCTGGATGTACGGGATGCATACCTACATGTGCCTATAGCACTGTCGCATCAGTGTTACCTCAGGTTTGCTATCCTCCAGGAACATTTTCAGTTCCAAGCTCTGCCTTTCGGGCTAGCTACAGCACCCAGGGTGTTTACCAAGATCATGGTGGTTATGGCAGCTTGTCTGCGCAAACAGGGATTAAGAATATTCCCATACCTCGACAACCTGTTAATCTTAGCACAGTCGCAAGATTTACTGTTGAGCCATCTTCAACAGACGATAGTTTGTTTACAGAGACACGGGTGGCTCATAAATTGGGAAAAGTCGTCCCTGAATCCGTCTCAGTTGATGGTTCATATGGGGGCCATATTGGATTCAGACCTACAGAAAGTTCTCTTACCAGAGAAAGATATTGACTATCTTTTTCTCTGGTAAGAGAACTTTCTGTAGGTCTGAATCCAATATGCAGGTCATGGCTCAGGAAGCGTTGCAAGCCCAGACAATGTCAGTCCATGCAGCAATGCGACTGTTGGGTCTGATGGTATCAACCTTCGACATGGTGGAATATGCGCAATTCCATTCCAGACCATTGCAGCACCTTATTCTGACCAAATGGAACGGAAATCATCAGACGATAAAAAAGCAGATGATAAAGTTTCCAGTAAGCGTAAAGAGGTCTCTAGCTTGGTGGCTACAGACAGACCATTTAAACAAGGGGAGACCCTTTTGGATAAAAGAGTGGCAAGTCCTGACAACAGATGCCAGCCTGCAGGGCTGGGGGGCGGTACTCGGAAGCCTATGGTTCCAGGTAAAATGGACCGCAAGGGAAAGTCGCCTGCCGATAAATCTGTTAGAAATAAGGGACATTTACTTGGCTCTAGTTCAGGCAAAGGACAGTCTGCAGGGAAGACCAGTCCAGATTCGCTCAGACAATGCGACGGCAGTAGCATACCTCAATCATCAGGGAGGTACTCACAGCAAGAGACTGATGGATGAAGTCACTCTCATTCTAAGATGGGCAGAACTCCATCTCCCAGCTTTGTCAGCAGTATTTGTCCCGGGTGTACTAAACTGGGAAGCGGATTTTCTCAGTCGACACACCATTCAGGAAACCGAATGGGCACTACACCCAGAAGTGTTTCAGACACTGGTGAACAGATGGGGTCTACCAGAGATAGACCTTATGGCGTCTCATCTAAACAACAACGTTCCAAGGTACGGATCGAGAACAAGGGACCCAGGAGTGGTCCTTGTAGACGCACTGTCAGTAGAATGGAGGTTTCAGCTGGCATATCTGTTCCCGCCAATATCTCTGTTACCCAGAGTAGTGAGAAAGACAAAACAGGCAAAAGGAGCAATCATTCTAATAGCTCCAGCTTAGCCAAGAAGGCATTGGTACACAGATCTGTTGAGAATGTACGTGGAAGCACCGATACTGCTTCCTCAACGTCCAGATCTGTTAATGCAGGGTCCTTGTTGTCACAGTCATCTGGATCGCCTGTCTTTGACGGCGTGGCTGTTGAAACCTCTATCTTAGAGGCTAAAGGATTTTCGAAACAAGTAATCCAAACTATGCTTAGAGCAAGAAAGCCTTCTTCGGCCCGTGTGTATCAAGAATTTGGCAAGCCTATAGTCATTGGTGTCCTGGAAAAAAAGTGTCCAGGATTTTCAAACAGTTGAAAGCCAATCCCGGGTATCCCGGGAATCCCGGGATTGACCATTTTTCAATCCCGATACCCGGGATTGAAAAAATGGGCCGGGATTGGCCTCCCTAAGTAGTACATATTCGACCTCCATTTGTTCCTCCTGCAGCTCCCTGGGATTTGAATTTAGTTCTTAGATTTCTCCAGGGTCCTCTGTTTGAACCACTTAAGAGGGCAGATCTTAAGTGGTTAACGGCTAAAGTACTTTTTCTACAGCCAGAAGAGTGTCAGATTTAGGAGCAGTATCATGTAAGTCTCCTTTCCTAAGTTTTTTTCCAGACAAAGCAGTTCTCAGAACGAGATCTAGTTATCTTCCAAAGGTGGTATCAAAGTTTCACCTGAATGAAGAGATTGTAGTCCCAGCTTTTCAGGTATCGGGACTTTCTGCTGGAGAAGCGTCGCTGGACGTGGTCCGGGCTTTAAGAATCTACATAGATCGTACTAGTGCCATCAGAAAAACAGATTCTCTCTTCATCCTCTACGGATTTCATAGAAGAGGATGGCCTGCTAGTAAACAGACGCTGGCGAGATGGCTCCGAAAGGTAATATCAGAAGCTTATTCTCATGCAGATCTCCCTATTTAGGCTAATGTCTCTGCACACTCTACACGTAAGGTAGGTCCTTCTTGGGCAGCACAACAGGGTGCTTCAGCAGAACAGATATGTAGGGCAGCCACATGGTCTTCCATAAACACATTCATTAGACATTATGCCTTGGATACTTTTGCCTCTCATGACGCAGACTTCGGGCGAAAGGTCCTCCTGTGCAATCAGGAGCGTCCCCACCACTAAAATGGCTTTGGGAATCCCAATGTTATCCTGTGGACCCAGCCAGAGAAATATACGTTATGGTAAGAACTTACCGTTGATAACGTGATTTCTCTTATGTCCACAGGTATCCACAGGGATCCCACCCTGACGCATCTGATTTGAGGATCTAGACAATCACTAAAACCTCTTCCTTCTTGTATGGAAGGGTGTGCATGTGTTCTTATTGCCTAAACAGGTCTCTACCTGTTGTTCCTGCCTAAAATCGCTGTGAAAAGAACTGATTTGACTGAGTCAGTGGGCGGGACTATATGGTGAAGGCCCCAATGCATCCTGGGAGGCCAGAAAGCTCGTGACCGTGTTGGTGCCATTTTCGCTGTCGCTCGACAATATCCCAATGTTTTCCTGTGGATACCTGTGGACATAAGAGAAATCACGTTATCAACGGTAAGTTCTTACCATAACGTATATTTAATTACATAGTATTCTAATGGTGTTATCCATTTAATACACAGTACCCTCACTGTGTAAAGCTTTCACTACGCAGTACTCTCATTGTGTAATCCTTTCACTATATAATGCAGTAATAGTATAAACCTTTTACTATGAAGTGCACTAACAGTGTAATCCTTCTTCTACACTACACAGTGTAGACCTTTCACTACACAGAGTACTAATGGTGTAAACCTTTTGCTACATAAGGAGCTGATGGTGTAAACCTTTCGCTACATAGGGAGCTCATGGTGTAAACCTTTTGCTACATAGTGAGCTGATGGTGTAAACCTTTCACTACATAGGGAGATAATGGTGTAAACCTTTGACTACACTGTGCACTAGCAATGTAAACTTGTCACTATGTAGTGCACAAACCGCATAAACTTTACTAAACAGGCCACTATCAGTGTAAAACTTTTACTACACAGTCAAGTACCAGCACTCTCTTCCTAGACCAGCGGTTCTCAAACGCGGCCCTCAAGGTCCAGGTTTTAGGCATATCCATGACTTAGCACAGATGGTTAAATCATATTGACTGAGGCGCTAATTAAGTCACCTGTAGCCAAGCATGTATAAACTTAAAACCTGGACCGTTGGGGTGCCTTGAGGACCGCGTTTGAGAACCTACAGTATGTCCTAGACATTTGCCACTTGGAACTGTGCGGTACTCTGCAGATATTAAACTCACACCTGCTAGCATGTTATAGGATGACATGGAGTAGCCAATCCTTGCAGTAGGTAGATACCGCACAGTATTGGAGACTCTTCTTTCAATCAAAGAGTTGTACAGTGTTTGTGGCACTAAGCAGATCTTTGCTAATCATCAGATAATTGAGGATCTGAGCGGAAAAGACTCACATGCCACATATACATGGATTTTGAAGATTTGCTGCCATCAAGTAGCTTCTGCCATCTAGCATCTACTCCACTAACTTCTAACATAGTGGCAAGACAGCGTGCAATTATGTATCGCATAGCTTGTCTATCCCGCTGTAATTAACACAGCAAAATAGTAAAGACAGGTTAGAAAAACTAGGGGGCCTATTTATCACCATCTGCATCTTGGATGCGGATGTCATGCAATAAAATCGCCCAAACTCGCACTGCGGTAATTGATTACATCACAGGGATGTATCAATTATCAAGAAAAAAGGTCCTTTTAGGATTATGTCAAAAAAAGGGGGATTTGAGGACTGCGCTTGTTCGCCTCACTTGATCAGTTACAGCTGCTATGGAGAAGAAAAGGCTTTCCACTAGCCTCTTAAAATCTGAACCAAAAAATAAAATAAAATATCTCCCAGCGCTTATAATTCTCAAGTGTATCAATATATTTCCTACTATAGTAGCCGAAGTACTCAAATTTATGAATAAATACAATAAAAATGTTATTTCCTTAATGATAATATTTTCTTTATTTAAAGTATGGTGTTAACAGTACATAAAAAAGGGGGAGGGGGTGGGGGGAATTTGATCTAAAACTATTAACCAATTAAAATCAATAAAATTGTGATCCTAATACCGGTATACTTTAGACAAAAAACCAAACAACATATAACATGTACTAAAGATGGTAAACTATTTTCAGCTGTTTAACTCAGTTAAAAGTCCACGGTTATAATTTCCAATCATATTCCCATTCCCGGCTGGAGGATTGAATTTTTACTGGGGAAATGATTCCTAGGTTTCCAGAAAAAAGGCTATGCTAAAATGGATCCAGTAACTCTGTTCACTGTAGTAATTAGTCCTTTGCTCACATCAACATATTATTAAGATCAAATCAGCATTCTTAGCTAGGAGTATAGTGTATGCAGACTTACTCAATTGCCACAGATCCAGAGCAAATCGGCATTCATGACCAGGAGTAAAGTGTATGCAGACTTACTCAAATGCCACAGGTCCAGAAAAAAAAAATGTGGGTGTCTGCCGGCAGACAGTTGTTGGTGCTTTCAGCGATCAACTAGTTTCGCCTGTCTAAGCAGGCTTCCTCAGGAATGAATGCTGATTTGCTCTGGACCTGTGGCAATAAAAATTCAATCCTCCAGCCGGGAATGGGAATATGATTGGAAATTATAACCGTGGACTTTTAACTGAGTTAAACAGCTGAAAATAGTTTACCATCTTTAGTACATGTTATATGTTGTTTTGTTTTTTGTCTAAAGTATACCGGTATTAGGATCACAATTTTATTGATTTTAATTGGTTAATAGTTTTAGATCAAATCCCCCCCCCACCCCTTTTTTATGTACTATTAACACCATACTTTAAATAAAGAAAATATTATCATTTATGAAATCACATTTTTATTGTATTTATTCATAAATTTGAGTACTTCGGCTACTATAGTAGGAAATATATTGATACACTTGAGAATTATAAGCGCTGGGAGATATTTTATTTTACCTTTTAGGATTAGTCCAGTGTTTGTCGCACAACACCTAGTAGTTTTAAGGATTATAATAAATGTTATATTTTAATCAATTAATTTATAAAGTGTGCCCCAGAACAGGCACGTAGTTGCTTTCTTTTTACATCTCTGTAAAAAAACTTTTTTCTTCATAGTATTTTTTGACTATTCTTCTGGGAGCACCGGCAACCGAGTGCCACAAAGAAGCTGTTTTCAAGACACGGCCCATATGTTGGTACATTAGAATATGTATTAACTTTCGGATTACGGAAGTCCTGTGCGGTTTCACAACACTTTTTTGCACTATGTATCAATTATCGCATGCAGGAACAGAGCTTGCGGTCAAGCTCTGTCCCTGCGATGCCTCTTCCCGGTATCATCGAGGTATTTTTCATAAAAAATACTCTAATGTCCTGCTGCGCATGCGCCGCCCCCACCGACATCGTTGCTACCGCCGCCAAGTCGACCCCCCGTCGTGACTACCCCTGCACGTCGTGGATCCCCCCCCCTTTTCCCCTTCCCAAGCAGGATTTTTCTTTACTTTTTTCTCTAATGTCCTAGTGGATGCTGGGGACTCCGTAAGGACCATGGGGAATAGACGGCTCCGCAGGAGACTGGGCACACTAAAAGAAAGATTTGGTACTACCTGGTGTGCACTGGCTCCTTCCTCTATGCCCCTCCTCCAGACCTCAGTTAGATTTCTGTGCCCGGCCGAGCTGGATGCACACTAGGGGCTCTCCTGAGCTCCTAGAAAGAAAGTATATGTTAGGTTTTTTATTTTACAGTGAGACCTGCTGGCAACAGGCTCACTGCAACGAGGGACTAAGGGGAGAAGAAGCGAACCTACCTGCTTGCAGCTAGCTTGGGCTTCTTAGGCTACTGGACACCATTAGCTCCAGAGGGATCGACCGCAGGCCCAGTCCTTGGTGTTCGTTCCCGGAGCCGCGCCGCCGTCCCCCTTACAGAGCCAGAAGCAAGAAGATGGTCCGGAAAAGCGGCGGCAGAAGACTTCAGTCTTCACCAAGGTAGCGCACAGCACTGCAGCTGTGCGCCATTGCTCCTCATACACACTTCACACTCCGGTCACTGAGGGTGCAGGGCGCTGGGGGGGGGGGGGCGCCCTGAGCAGCAATAATATCACCTTGGCTGGCAAAATAACCACAATATATAGCCCCAGAGGCTATATATGTGGTAATTACCCCTGCCAGAATACAGAAAAAAGCGGGAGAAAAGTCAGCCGAAAAAGGGGCGCAGCCATCTCCCTCAGCACACTGGCGCCATTATTCCCTCACAGTTCCGCTGGAAGGAAGCTCCCTGACTCTCCCCTGCAGTCTACACTACAGAAAAGGGTAAAAAAGAGAGGGGGGGCACTGATTTGAGGCGCAGTAAATATTATAGCAGCTATAGGGGACATAATTCAGTTAGTCCCTGCATTATATAGCGCTCTGGTGTGTGCTGGCATACTCTATCTCTGTCTCCCCAAAGGGCTTTTGTGGGGTCCTGTCTCCTTTAAGAGCATTCCCTGTGTGTGTGTGTGTGCGGTGTGTCGGTACGGCTGTGTCGACATGTTTGATGAGGAGACTTATGTGGAGGCGGAGCAGATGCCTATAAATGTGATGTCACCCCCTGCGGGGCAGACACCTGAGTGGATGGACTTATGGAAGGAATTACGTGCAAGTGTCGACTCCTTACATAAAAAATTTGACGACAGGCCAAATACGGGACAGCCGGCTTCTCAGCCCGTGCCTGCCCAGGCAATTCAATGGCCATCAGGGGCTCTAAAACGCCCACTACCTCAGATGGCAGACACAGATGTCGACACGGATACTGATACCAGTGTCGACGACGATGAGTCAAATTTAATGTCCACTAGGGCCATTCGTGGCATGATTGAGGCAATGAAAGAGGTTTTACACCTTTCTGATATAAACCCAGGTACCTCAAAAAAGGGTATTATGTTTGGGGAGAAAAAACTACCAATAGTTTTTCCCCCATCTGAAGAATTAAATGAAGTGTGTGAAGAAGCGTGGGCTTTCCCTGATAAGAAATTGGTGATTTCAAAAAAATTACTAATGGCGTTCCCTTTCTCGCCAGAGGATAGGTCACGTTGGGAAACTCCCCCTAGAGTGGATAAAGCGCTCACACGTTTGTCTAAAAAGGTGGCACTACCGTCTCCGGATACGGCCGCCCTAAAGGAACATGCTGATAGAAAGCAGGAGGCTATCCTAAAGTCTATATATACACACACTGGTGTTATACTGAGACCAGCTATTGCTTCAGCGTGGATGTGCAGTGCTGCTGCTGCTTGGTCAGATTCCCTGTCAGAAAATATTGACACCCTGGACAGGGACACTATATTGCTTACCATAGAGCATATAAAAGACTCAGTCTTGTACATGAGAGATGCACAGAGGGAGATCTGCCGGCTGGCATCTAGAATAAGTGCATTGTCCATTTCTGCTAGGAGAGGCTTATGGACTCGGCAGTGGACAGGGGATGCAGATTCTAAAAGGCACATGGAAGTTTTGCCTTATAAGGGTGAGGAGTTATTCGGGGACGGTCTCTCAGACCTTGTTTCCACAGCAACAGCTGGGAAGTCAGCATTTTTACCCCATGTCCCCTCACAGCCTAAGAAAGCGCCGTACTATCAGGTGCAGTCCTTTCGAACCCAGAAAAACAGGCGGGGAAAAGGCGGGTCCTTTCTGTCTAGAGGCAGAGGAAGGGGAAAAAAGCTGCACCACGCAGCAGGTTCCCAGGAACAAAAGTCCTCCCCCGCTTCTTCCAAATCCGCCGCATGACGGTGGGGCTCAACAGGCGGAGCCAGGTTCGGTGGGGGGCCGCCTCAAAAATTTCAGCGATCAGTGGGTTCGCTCACGGGTGGATCCCTGGATCCTTCAAGTAGTATCTCAGGGGTACAAGCTGGAATTCGAGACGACTTCCCCCCGCCGTTTCCTCAAATCGGCCTTACCGACAATTCCCTCGAGCAGGGAGGCTGTACTAGAGGCAATTCACAAGCTGTATTCCCAGCAGGTGATAGTAAAAGTACCCCTACTTCAACAAGGACGGGGTTACTATTCCACACTGTTTGTGGTACCGAAACCGGACGGTTCGGTGAGACCCATTTTAAATTTGAAATCCTTGAACACATACATAAAAAAATCAAAGTTCAAGATGGAATCGCTCAGGGCGGTTATTGCAAGCCTGGAAGAGGGGGATTACATGGTATCCCTGGACATCAAGGATGCTTACCTGCATGTCCCAATTTACCGTCCTCACCAGGAGTACCTCATATTTGTGGTACAGGATTGCCATTACCAATTCCAGACTCTACCGTTTGGACTGTCCACGGCACCGAGGGTGTTTACCAAGGTAATGGCAGAAATGATGATACTCCTTCGAAAAAAGGGTGTTTTAATTATCCCGTACTTGGACGATCTCCTAATAAAGGCGAGGTCCAGGGAGCAGTTACTGGTCGGAGTAGCACTATCTCGGGAAGTGCTACAACAGCATGGCTGGATTCTAAACATCCCAAAGTCACAACTGGTTCCTTCCAAACGCTTACTGTTCCTGGGGATGATTCTGGACACGGAACAGAAAAAAGTGTTTCTCCCGCAGGAGAAAGCCAAGGAGCTGTCATCTCTAGTCAGAGACCTCCTAAAACCAAAACGGGTATCGGTGCATCACTGCACACGAGTCCTGGGAAAAATGGTGGCTTCATACGAAGCAATTCCATTCGGCAGGTTCCATGCAAGGACCTTCCAGTGGGACCTCTTGGACAAGTGGTCGGGATCGCATCTTCAGATGCATCAACTGATAACCCTGTCTCCAAGGACCAGGGTGTCTTTACTGTGGTGGCTGCAGAGTGCTCATCTTCTAGAGAGCCGCAGATTCGGCATACAGGACTGGGTCCTGGTGACCACGGATGCCAGCCTTCGAGGCTAGGGAGCAGTCACACAGGGAAGAAACTTCCAAGGACTTTGGTCAAGTCAGGAGACTTCCCTGCACATAAATATTCTGGAACTAAGGGCCATTTACAATGCCCTAAGTCAGGCAAAACCCCTGCTTCAAAACCAGCCGGTACTGATCCAGTCAGACAACATCACGGCAGTCGCCCATGTAAACCGACAGGGCGGCACAAGAAGCAGGATGGCGATGGCAGAAGCCACAAGGATTCTCCGATGGGCGGAAGATCACATAATAGCACTGTCGGCAGTGTTCATTACGGGAGTGGACAACTGGGAAGCAGACTTCCTCAGCAGACACGACCTACACCCGGGAGAGTGGGGACTTCATCCAGAAGTCTTCCTACTGTTGGTAAACCGTTGGGAAAGGCCACAGGTGGACATGATGGCGTCCTGCCTCAACAAAAAGCTAAAGAAATATTGCGCCAGGTCAAGGGACCCTCAGGCGATAGCTGTGGACGCGCTAGTGACACCGTGGGTGTACCAGTCGGTCTATGTGTTCCCTCCTCTGCCCCTCATACCAAAGGTACTGAGAATAATAAGAAGGCGAGGAGTAAGAACGATACTCGTGGTTCCGGATTGGCCAAGAAGAGCTTGGTACCCGAAACTTCAAGAAATGTTATCAGAGGACCCATGGCCTCTACCGCTCAGACAGGATCTGCTACAGCAGGGGCCCTGTCTGTTCCAAGACTTACCGCGGCTGCGTTTGACGGCATGGCGGTTGAATTCCGGATCCTAAAGGAAAAGGGCATTCCGGAGGAAGTCATTCCTACGCTGATAAAAGCCAGGAAAGATGTAACCGCAAACCATTATCACCGCATTTGGCGAAAATATGTTGCGTGGTGTGAGGCCAGGAAGGCCCCCACAGAGGAATTTCAGCTGGGTCGTTTTCTGCACTTCCTACAGTCAGGAGTGACTATGGGCCTAAAATTGGGTTCCATTAAGGTCCAGATTTCGGCTCTGTCGATTTTCTTCCAGAAAGAACTGGCTTCACTGCCTGAAGTTCAGACTTTTGTAAAGGGAGTGCTTCATATTCAGCCCCCTTTTGTGCCTCCTGTGGCACCTTGGGATCTCAATGTGGTGTTGGGTTTCCTAAAATCACATTGGTTTGAACCACTTAAAACCGTGGATCTCAAATATCTCACGTGGAAAGTGGTCATGTTATTGGCCTTGGCTTCGGCCAGGCGTGTGTCAGAATTGGCGGCTTTGTCGTGTAAAAGCCCTTATCTGATTTTCCATATGGATAGGGCAGAATTGAGGACTCGTCCCCAGTTTCTCCCTAAGGTGGTATCAGCTTTTCACTTGAACCAACCTATTGTAGTGCCTGCGACTACTAAGGACTTGGAGGATTCCAAGTTACTGGACGTAGTCAGGGCCTTGAAAATTTATGTTTCCAGGATGGCTGGAGTCAGGAAAACTGACTCGCTTTTTATCCTGTATGCACCCAACAAAATAGGTGCTCCTGCTTCTAAGCAGACTATTGCTCGCTGGATTTGTAGCACAATTCAGCTGGCGCATTCTGCGGCTGGTTTGCCGCATCCTAAATCAGTGAAAGCCCATTCCACGAGGAAGGTGGGCTCATCTTGGGCGGCTGCCCGAGGGGTCTCGGCTTTACAACTTTGCCGAGCTGCTACTTGGTCAGGGGCAAACACGTTTGCAAAATTCTACAAATTTGATACCCTGGCTGAGGAGGACCTTGAGTTCTCTCATTCGGTGCTGCAGAGTCATCCGCACTCTCCCGCCCGTTTGGGAGCTCTGGTATAATCCCCATGGTCCTTACGGAGTCCCCAGCATCCACTAGGATGTTAGAGAAAATAAGAATTTACTCACCGGTAATTCTATTTCTCGTAGTCCGTAGTGGATGCTGGGCTCCCATCCCAAGTGAGGATTGTCTGCAATACTTGTATATAGTTATTGCCTAACTAAAGGGTTATTGTTGAGCCATCTGTTGAGAGGCTCAGTTGTTATTCATACTGTTAACTGGGTAAAATATCACGAGTTATACGGTGTGATTGGTGTGGCTGGTATGAGTCTTACCCGGGATTCAAAATCCTTTCGTTATTGTGTCAGCTCTTCCGGGCACAGTATCCTAACTGAGGTCTGGAGGAGGGGCATAGAGGGAGGAGCCAGTGCACACCAGGTAGTACCAAATCTTTCTTTTAGTGTGCCCAGTCTCCTGCGGAGCCGTCTATTCCCCATGGTCCTTACGGAGTCCCCAGCATCCACTACGGACTACGAGAAATAGAATTACCGGTGAGTAAATTCTTATTTGTTCTTTTTTTAACACTTTGATCCGCTTGTGTGTCCATCGGACACACATTGCTGATCACTGGAGCCGGATCCGCTCAGCTTTCTCTGAGAAAGCTGGGCAAATGCCTCCCTATCACAGTGCTGCAGGCGAGATTATCACAGGGCACACTGCGGTATTTTTTCACATTTTATTTTTAGTAAATCTCGGCAGATCGCATTTCCCATTATTAGTATGGCTTACTAAAAAAAAGTGAATTAAAGGGTTTGGAGCAGTTTTTCATGAAAACTGCTCCAAATGCCTTTTAATACATTTAGGTGATATCAAAATAATCACCCTTTTTCACATTATTTTAGTAAAAATAATGTTATTAAATAGACCTCTAGGTTTTTATTTTTGAAAAAAAGACGCATTCGAGGTGACCCTGTTAATAGATACTAATATATGAGAGGTCAAACAACAGAGAACAAGAGGTCATCTTGCGAACAGAAGACCATTAGATTATGTAGCCGTATCACCATGCCCTGCGTTTGACCACTCAGATATGTGAGACTTTAGTCTTCCATGCAGTGAAGCTAGGATTCCATCACGACTGCTCTTAGACATCCAGTGCTTGTTTATTCCATCCTTTTACCCTATTAACATATGATACCCACATATCCTAACAAAATTATAGGCACTGGTTGTGTACAGCTACAAATATTTTGCAATAAATCTTATTCTTCCAAGAAAAAAAAAAATCATTTGTCAGTGTCTGCCAAGCCATCAATTTAAAATTGATCCAAATAGGAAATAGCGTTTGGTTTTATAATGTAATTAGGCAAAACTGGCAGGTCTGAGCTGCATTAGGAACTTTGTATAGTCAGGAATTAAAGGGACACTAGAGAACACTTTGTAACCATGAATGGAACATTCTACCTGCCGGCATTGTAAGTTTCCCTTGTACCCCCATAGAGTTGCAAAGGCAAACTTCCCGCTGAATTGAATTTCCCTAGTGCACCACCAGACCTCTACTATAATACAGATATACTTTTTACGTATATTCTGACTGAGAGTGGAGGAGTAAAGGTAGCAGGCATGAATGTTGTTTTCGTGAAATTCTGACCTTTCTTTTTTCTCTCTCTCTCTCTTTCCCTCTCGTCTTTTGCTGAAATCTCCCTTCCTGATGCTCACGGCATTCTGTGCAAATGAAAGTCAGTAGATATTGTAGTCGTGGCAAACATTCCTGTGTCATCTGGTGCTTTTCTGTTGGTATGTTGTCCTGTTTCATATAAATAGCCATCCATTTCATTTTCTTTTTTCTTCAAGGAGGAATAACAGGGATGTGTTGTAAGTACCGTAAGACAAAGCAGATATTTTACTGTAGATATTATATTGTACTTTTCTGCGTAATAATTATCCCAGTGCTTATATATATGCACCAGTGGTGGTTTTTGCCTCAACTTCTTGACCCTGTCAACCATATGGGGTTGACCTATTGACTGTCGACCTAATACTGGTAGATCCAATGATCCACAGCCCTCCCCTATATTCCTTTACAAACACGGTACAGCTGGTTTGGTAAATGCTTATCCCTTACTCCTCTGACACGCAGCCTAAGTCATGTGACAATGGAATTTGTGCTAAACCTCCATTTAAAGAAGTTCCTCGCACATAATTATTGTGCTGGGCAGTTCAGTGCATGTTCTGTCCCAGGGAGAGAGGTACAGATACGTCCAGGGGCACGACCAATCAGGGCAGGAATAATAGTAGACCAGGGATGCACAGCAATCAGGGTAGGAATAATAGTAGACCAGGGATGCACAGCAATCAGGGCAGGAATAATAGTAGACCAGGGATGCACAGGAATAAGGGCCGGAGTAATGGTAGATCAAGGATGGACACGTCCCATCAGGGCTGAAGTAACAATAGACCATTATCCTGAGTATTGAGCTTAGCTCTATTACTCCCATGATTAATCCGACCCTGCCTACAAATACAGTATAGGTAACTGTTTTCCCATAAACTGTGGGATGATATTTACAAGAATTATTTCTACATAATGGTAACATGTCTATGTAACGAGTGCCCTTTAAATAAGTGACTGGTAAATACTGTCCTTCCATAGTCGTGTCCTTGCTTCGCTTTCCATCTTCGTATAGATAGTTTGCTGCCCGTAACAATATATTAGCAATATCCTGCTTGGGATATTTATACAGCTGAGGCCCTTGTCTGGCTGCATATGTAACATCATTGAGTATTCCGGAAGATGTTCCTCACATTTAGCATCTTGCCTCTGTACACAGTGGCCACGCAGAGTAACTGACTGAGCAATGTATGCCACCCACACCATGCTATTCTTAGGAGACCTGTGAACTGGAATCAATAAAACCAAATTAAAGTGGAGCAATCTACATGGTCCTGTCATTCATTACGCAGTGCTGCTACTGAAGGTCAGGAACGTGACCCGCTCCTGGTGGCTGCATGTTAGGAAATAATCTACCTCAGCTACAACACGGCCTTAGGGAACGTCGTTCAGTGACTTACCACACTGAGGTGACGTGTAATAACAGGCTCCTTCTTGTGGCTTGTCGTTTCAGTCATTCATTTATTGTGCTCATTCTTAGCAGTGTACTGGTGGGATTCCTGGGAACACTCCAGAGGAATGTGATATTTATTGATTTGTGTATGTGCCTGAGCGCTCCTCGTCAATGTGATTGATCCATTTCAAGGAGCTTTCAGAATCCGCTTTGTCTCTTATCTGCATGTAATGAGCTCTCCTTCAGCCTCTCTTTCTATAGATTTAAAAAAAAAAGAAAGCAATTTCTTCTGAGTCTTTGTATGACTGTGCTTTTCTGTCATAGTCAGGGAAAGGGGCTAGGCAGCCATGTTGGCTTTTTTGGTGACCGCATTATGTGGCCTGTGATTCGGAGGCACGATTGTGACTTTAGGCAAATACCACTCGCTGCAAGCCCATTCCTTGTGTACAGCTGTGTGTCTGACTATGCAGGACTGAGACGCCCACTTTGAGCGTCTTCAGACGCCCGCAGTCACGATTGGTGTTTCTTTAAATTCCACACACGGTCGCACCATCGAAACTTGCAACAGCCCTATAGTCAGTGACGTGCGGTGGGGTGAGGCAGAGCCTTTCTTGTCATACTAACGTTTGTGCCAGAGTTTTGATTGGATAAAGTATATGAAAAAGACAAATAATATGTAAAAAATATCTTCTTTCTATTATTCTGTTCATTTTTATAGTCAAATCTCTGGAGTAAAAGTCTATGGCAGGTGAGGCAGTGCCTCACCTGCTTATCTTTTCCGCCCATCTCTGTTCAAAACTCACCACATTTCTAGGAATTTATACTGCTGCACCTGTGTATAATGCCCACATGAACCATTTGGCTCATATATTGTGTGTAAATCTGGCTCTGGTACTAACCAGTGCCTCCTGAGAAATTTACCTCACCGCACGTCCCTGCCTATAGTAGGTGCAGTTTGTCAGAGTCCGCAACCTTCTCAGTGACGCCTGCAACACTCCCATAATACACTGGTAAGACGGGTCATCTCCGTGCCTACGCTTAGCCCCCTTCCAGTCTCCAAGAACATTTTCAAGACCTATCTGAGACCAGCGTCTCAATCGCAACTGGGACTTTGGACACATGCTCAGATGGAAATAATCTCTCTCCTGCGTCCCTCATGGTACTGCATCTAATGTAGAATCAGGTTCTATGTCTTCTCATCAGTGCCCCATTGGGCATGATGTTTGTCATTCCTTGGGACAATTATCTAATTTCTCTATGTAGCCTAACAAGTCACTTCTGCCTTCCTGTATCTGACCTGATTAGGCAGGTGCAGATTTCCCTGTAGACATCCATTGCAGGTGTGAAGGATCTACATGTCTGTAAGAGCATACTGATAAGCTTCGTTTACTGCATCTGTGGGGTCATTTTTATTTTGCACAAATCACTTATTGCAGTTTAGTTAGTTGCTCCCCCACATTCTGATTGGAAACTGCCTCATAAAATCCATATGCATCTACTTTAATAATGGGTCTGGCTGGAAACTCCTTTGGTAAAAGTGAGTACAAACTTCCTTTCCGAGTCCGGCCTACAGCACTTTAGAAGCATCTGCTTTCTCATTTCAACTTTTTGGTTTTTGCAAAAAAAAAAAAAAAAAAAAACTTGCTCATTTTGGGCTAGATCTTGAATGAATTATGAGTGAGGGAGCATTGGGACTGTACAAATTTCCTGGATTGCAATGGGTTTGTTACATTGTTAGAATGTTGCCTATAAATGTTCTTTCCCGTATAATGTGCTCTTTGGGCATCTGAGTGAGATTGGGACATTTTACATATAGATCCAGGGATGAAGCAGCAGCACAGAGTATTTCTGCAGACAGCATAACTCTCTGGAATGCCTGGAGCAATTTACACCAAACTTGGCACACACATGACTTACCCCCACAGTGTTTGTTCCCAGATTGTAAGTCAGATGTGTACCAAGTTTGGTGTAAATTGCACCAGGCATTCCATAGTTATGCTGTCTGCTGAAATACTCAGTGCTGCTGTCCAACCCCTAGAGGTGTCTTACCCCCACAGTGTTTGTTCCCCGATTGTAAGTCATATGTGTAGCAAGTTTGGTGTAAATTGGTCCAGGCATTCCGGAGTTATGCTATCTGCTGAAATATTCTGTGCTGCTGCCTCACCTCTAGGGGTGCTAGGGGTGTCTTACCCCCACAGTGTTTGTTCCCAGATAGTAAAACACCCCTAGGGCTGGGACAGCAGCACAGAATATATCAGGAGACAGCATAACTCTGGAGTGCCTGGACCAATTTACACCACACTTGGTACACATATGACTTACAATCGGGGAACAAACACTGTGGGGGCAAGACACCCCTAACACCCCTAGGGGTGGGACAGCAGCACAGAGTATATCAGGAGACCGCATAACTCTGGAGTGCCTGGACCAATTTACACCACACTTGGTACACATATGACTTACAATCGGGGAACAAACACTGGGGGGGGTAAGACACCTCTAGGGGTGGGACAGCAGCACAGAGTATATCAGGAGATAGCATAACTCCAGAATGCATGGACCAATTTACACCACACTTGGTACACATATGTCTTACAATCTGGGAACATTGTGGGGGTAACACACCCCTAGCACCCCTAGGATTGTTCCAGCAGCACAGACTATATCAGGATATGCATGATATGTCAGTGACGACAGGGCTTCATGTAACAGTGGTAGTGACATGATGTGAGGAGGGGAATAGAGGTAGAAGGAAGCCACATGCTGAGAGTTATATAGTGGAAGTAGCAGGGTCCCCAGCAGCACAGAGTATATATATATATATAAGAAACTGTAAATAAATTGATTATTTCACAGGGGCACTGGCATGATGTGAAGAGGGGAATGGAGGCAGCAAAAAGCCATAGACTGAGAAGAGCGGGGGAGTGGGAAGAGCAGGGTCCCTTGGGAGACCAAAAAGGGGTCCGGCCACTACACAAAGTGGGTCAGGGAAGGAAAATATGCCTATATACTAGATCTTGAGCCAACGTAAATTAACAAACAATTTAAATTCTAATTTACCATCCTCATCCAGTAGCGAAGCACGGGTATTCAGCTAGTATCTTATAAATTGTACATTCTCAGTAGTGAGGAAGAAAATCACTAGATGGCGCTACACAGCTTTGGCCTGCAGCCTGGAACACAACGCTGTGGATTATTAATAAAAAGTCAAAAAGTTCTGTTTGTTATGCTGAAAATCTTACTCTAGAACAACGTTTTCTAGTTACACCTCTGTGCAGTTAGACGTGGATTTGGGTCTTTGGTTTCTAGGTGCGCAGTACAGATCCCTATTTTAACAGATGATAGAGAGGGACACCTAAAACTTTTTATAAAAATATATATTTTGTGGTGATTCATAGGCAGAGAACATGCCTGGCCGCTCTGTTGGCAAAAAAATTAATATATATACAACTGCAAGTGCGATGCAGCAATAACTCATTGATTGTCCAGGAAAGTATACCAGTCAATGGAAGAATTTACCAGTATAGATCTCTCGGACTCATTAAAGGAAAAAGTGGGGGACCTGAACTGCACATCCTATTACTAAAGATATCAAGAGGTGCTATCATGCTGAGGCTTCTAATACTATGCTGGGGGAAGAGAGATGCAGATGCACACTCCTAGCACTAAGAACACTGATAGTAAAAATAATTTAAATAAACCCTCACAATTAACATGGAGCATAATTGAAGTTCTTAGCACACATTTGCGCAAATATGCGGGCCCATGTACCGCGGCCAGGTGACTTCATCACATGGGTCCCTAACATTCCTAATACTATCACATTCTATACATTTATTCAGGACTTACCTCTAAATAGGGCCTTATCAAATCAATGTGTGATCTGAAATGCAGGAACCCAGCTAATTAAAACACCTGAGGGTGAATGGGAGGGGTGCCAATACCAGAGGAAGGAAGCCTCGCCTTCCAGTGTACAATATATACACAAATATAGTGGGAAAAAGGGGGGGGGACGACGACCTGGATTGCACATCCTATTACTAAAGATATCAAGAGGACTCATTAAAGGAACAATTTAAAAGAAAAGAGGAATATAAGATTTGGACATTTGATTGTCGTCACTGATGATAGATATTCTTACTAAAGATTTTTTTTCTTTCTTACTATTCTCCTTCCTTCATCTAACCAGCAGAACTACTGTAATTGGGTGGCTGCAGTTTGGAGGGTATCCGTTCACATGGTCAACCATGTTATGGTCGACAGTCATTAGGTCGACCACTATTGGTCGACATTGACATGGACACATGGTCGACACATGAAAGGTCGACACATGAAAAGGTCGACATGAGTTTTTTTTTTCTTTTTTTTTCTTTTGGGGAACTTTTCCATACTTTACGATCCACATGGACTACGATTGGAACGGTAAAGTGTGCCGAGCGAAGCGGTAGCGGAGCGAAGGCACCATGCCCGAAGCATGGCGAGCGAAGCGGTGCACTAATTGGGGTTACCAGTCACTTTACGCAAAAAACGACACCAAAAGAAGTTAAAAAAACTCATGTCGACCTTTTCATATGTCGACCTTTCATGTGTCGACCTTTCATGTCGACCATTTTCATGTGTCGACCATGTGTCCATGTCGACCATGTCAATTTCGACCAATAGTGGTCGACCTAATGACTGTCGACCATAACATGGTCGACCATTCATACCGGAACCAGTTTGGAGAACTCACCTGATTGTAGCCTATCTTGGCTTTGACAACCTGGGAGAAGCCATGTTTCTACAGCCCTGTGTTAGTTGAGTGGGACCGCCCCTACCCCCCTACGGTGTTGCTAACTAGGGTGATTGAACTGTTCACAATTTATTTTGTGTGTAATTTACAGTGTGCTAGAACAGTCCACTTTGGAAAGTTTTTGTGGAACTTCCAGTCCCATAATAACTTGCTTGTAACACAGATGCTAGTCTCACAGATATTAGTGAATTTCACAGCTACGGCTTGGGCACACTGCGAGCGACAACGCTGGAGCCATTCTTCATATTCGCAGAAACGGTCTGCGCATGCAAAGTCCACCTGCCATCGGAGTAGTACGGCTACCATCAGGTTGGCGACTTGGCGTACAGTACTACTCTTATTCACGCCAAGTGTCAGTTACCAGATCCGGACGGAGGCTGCGGAAGATCTCGTTCTTGCAATAAAGACTCCATAGGCATAAATTGGTCTATTACATCTATGGATGGCTTAAAACAACAGGACCAGACTCTGAAAACATTCACTATTCAGAGTTTGTTACAAAGGCATCAGACTGCAGTCCCATTGATAATATTGGGAACTATGATCTGCGGCTGTATTTAGCCTCTTGCAGCAGATTTCTGTAAAATTTTCAGTTTTAGACTGTTACATAGCTGGGATACATAAACTGTACTTTCTGCATAATGTTATGAAAATTGGCTTGATAAATAGACACCTTTTAAAATAACCCCTGTAATAGATCACTTCCTTTCCCAATAACAGTACCATAGACTGAATGGTGGGATCAAAGAGCGATCCCTACTAAGGTACTGTTATTGGGAAAGGAAGTGATCTATTACAGGGGTTATTTTAAAACCCCTATCATGTTAACTGCGTCTCAAAATTGATTTAGTTTTTAAATTTTGTGGGTGTTAGTAATTTTAGTATGTTTGTGGCACAGTATTTTGTTTTGTTTGCACTACAGCATTAATACGGTGACATAATTAAGGCTAATTGGCAAATGTTGTGTTCTAAGTGATGCCAAATTACTCTGCGTAGAGAATCTGAAAACACTATCGTTACTGTATCAGGCTGCAAGGGAAGAAGAAAATATATACTCCCAGGCCTTGCTACAGTCTGTGACTGTTGCCATGGTATCCGAATCCTTTTGTCTGGATGTTTCCTGAATGCAGGCTTTCTGTAACCTTTTTTTATACCCAAGAAAAATGGCTACGTGCGATCGATAGTAACATTTTTTGGAGTGGATGGTACAGCTGTTTTACAGTAAAGCACACATTTCTCCAGTTTTACCTATGGATTGTGTACATTTGTAGCAGACAATCTGCAAGTCACAGTTTGCTAATTCAGGAAAGGCTAGTACTAACTGAAGGGTGCTGGGTGTACAAATACGTTCTTAAAAAGATCTTGGTAATGGAGTAGATGGCGGATACACATAGACAACCTCAGCTGCCAAAGACTAGTCCATGGATGTTATAATTTTAGAGAATATTGGTACTTTATATTCTATCTTTACTATATTTTTTACTCATTGAACGTGCTAGGAGGGTGGGTAACTCTGAGCTTGAGCAGCTCGTCCTAGTGGATGCTGGGGTTCCTGAAAGGACCATGGGGAATAGCGGCTCCGCAGGAGACAGGGCACAAAAAGTAAAGCTTTACGATCAGGTGGTGTGTACTGGCTCCTCCCCCTATGACCCTCCTCCAAGCCTCAGTTAGATTTTTGTGCCCGGCCGAGAAGGGTGCAATCTAGGTGGCTCTCCTAAAGAGCTGCTTAGAAAAGTTTAGCTTAGGTTTTTTATTTTACAGTGAGTCCTGCTGGCAACAGGATCACTGCAACGAGGGACTTAGGGGAGAAGAAGTGAACTCACCTGCGTGCAGGATGGATTGGCTTCTTGGCTACTGGACATCAGCTCCAGAGGGACGATCACAGGTACAGCCTGGATGGTCACCGGAGCCTTGCCGCCGGCCCCCTTGCAGATGCTGAAGTAAGAAGAGGTCCAGAATCGGCGGCAGAAGACTCCTCAGTCTTCTAAAGGTAGCGCACAGCACTGCAGCTGTGCGCCATTTTCCTCTCAGCACACTTCACACGGCAGTCACTGAGGGTGCAGGGCGCTGGGAGGGGGGCGCCCTGGGAGGCAAATGAAAACCTATTTTGGCTAAAAATACCTCACATATAGCCTCCGGAGGCTATATGGAGATATTTAACCCCTGCCAGAATCCGTTAAGAGCGGGAGACGAGGCCGCCGAAAAAGGGGCGGGGCCTATCTCCTCAGCACACAGCGCCATTTTCCCTCACAGAAAGGCTGGAGGGAAGGCTCCCAGGCTCTCCCCTGCACTGCACTACAGAAACAGGGTTAAAACAGAGAGGGGGGGCACTAATTTGGCGTTAGAAATATATAAAAAAGATGCTATAAGGGAAAACACTTATATAAGGTTGTCCCTATATAATTATAGCGTTTTTGGTGTGTGCTGGCAAACTCTCCCTCTGTCTCTCCAAAGGGCTAGTGGGTCCTGTCCTCTATCAGAGCATTCCCTGTGTGTGTGCTGTGTGTCGGTACGTGTGTGTCGACATGTATGAGGACGATGTTGGTGAGGAGGCGGAGCAATTGCCTGTAATGGTGATGTCACTCTCTAGGGAGTCGACACCGGAATGGATGGCTTATTTAGGGAATTACGTGATAATGTCAACACGCTGCAAGGTCGGTTGACGACATGAGAAGGCCGACAAACAATTAGTACCGGTCCAGACGTCTCAAAAACACCGTCAGGGGTTTTAAAACGCCCGTTTACTTTAGTCGGTCGACACAGACACAGACAGGGACACTGAATCCAGTGTCGACGGTGAATAAACAAACGTATTCCTTATTAGGGCCACACGTTAAAGGCAATGAAGGAGGTGTTACATATTTCTGATACTACAAGTACCACAAAAGAGGGTATTATGTGGGATGTGAAAAAACTACCGTAGTTTTTCCTGAATCAGATAAATTAAATAAAGTGTGTGATGATGCGTGGGTTCCCCCCGATAGAAAATTATGGGCGGTATACCCTTTCCCGCCAGAAGTTAGGGCGCGTTGGGAAACACCCCTTAGGGTGGATAAGGCGCTCACACGCTTATCAAAACAAGTGGCGGTACCGTCTATAGATAGGGCCGTCCTCAAGGACCAGCTGACAGGAGGCTGGAAAATATCATAAAAAGTATATACACACATACTGGTGTTATACTGCGACCAGCGATCGCCTCAGCCTGGATGTGCAGAGCTGGGGTGGCTTGGTCGGATTCCCTGACTAAAAATATTGATACCCTTGACAGGGACAGTATTTTATTGACTATAGAGCATTTAAAGGATGCATTTCTATATATGCGAGATGCACAGAGGGATATTTGCACTCTGGCATCAAGAGTAAATGCGATGTCCATATCTGCCAGAAGATGTTATGGACACGACAGTGGTCAGGTGATGCAGATTCCAAACGGCACAAAGGTGTATTGCCGTATAAAGGAAGAGGAGTTATTTGGGGTCGGTCCATCGGACCTGGTGGCCACGGCAACTGCTGGAAAATCCACCGTTTTTACCCTAAGTCACATCTCTGCAGAAAAAGACACCGTCTTTTCAGCCTCAGTCCTTTCGTCCCTATAAGATCATATCTGCCCAGGGATAGAGGAAAGGGAAGAAGACTGCAGCAGGCAGCCCATTCCCAGGAACAGAAGCGTTCCACCGCTTCTGACAAGTTCTCAGCATGGCGCTGAGACTGTACAGGACCCCTGGATCCTACAAGTAGTATCCCAGGGGTACAGATTGGAATGTCGAGACGTTTCCCCTTCGCAGGCTCCTGAAGTCTGCTTTACCAAGGTCTCCCTCCGACAAGGAGGCAGTATGGGAAAAAATTCACAAGCTGTATTCCCAGCAGGTGATAATTAAATTACCCCTCCTACTACAAGAAAAGGGGTATTATTCCACACTATATTGTGGTACTGAAGCCAGAAGGCTAGGTGAGACTTATTCTAAAAAAAAAATTTTTGAACACTTACAAAGGTTCAAATCAAGATGGAGTCACTCAGAGCAGTGATAACGAACCAGGAAGAAGGGGACTATATAGTGTCCCGGGACATCAGGGATGCTTACCTCTATGTCCCAAATTTGCCCTTCTCACTAAGGGTACCTCAGGTTCGTGGTGCAGAACTGTCACTATCAGTTTCAGACGCTGCCGTTTGGATTGTCCACGGCACCCCGGGTCTTTACCAAGGTAATGGCCGAAATGATGATTCTTCTTCGAAGAAAAGGCGTCTTAATTATCCCTTACTTGGACGATCTCCTGATAAGGGCATAGTCCAGGGAACAGTTGGACGGAGTAGCACTATCTCGGATACTGCTACAACAGCACGGGTGGATTCTAAATATTCCAAAATCGCAGCTGATCCCGACGACACGTCTGCTGTGCCTAGGGATGATTCTGGACACAGTCCAGAAAAAAGGTGTTTCTCCCGGAAGAGAAAGCCAGGGAGTTATCCGAGCTAGTCAGGAACCTCCTAAAAACAGTGCATCATTGCACAAGGGTCCTGGTAAAAATGGTGGCTTCCTACGAAGCAATTCCATTCGGCAGATTTCACGCAAGAACTTTTCAGTGGGATCTGCTGGACAAATGGTCCGGATCGCATCTTCAGATGCATCAGCGGATAACCCTATATCCAAGGACAAGGGTGTCTCTCCTGTGGTGGTTATAGAGTGCTCATCTTCTAGAGGGCCGCAGATTCGGCATTCAGGATTGGATGCTGGTGACCACGGAGCCCAGCCCGAGAGGCTGGGGAGCAGTCACACAAGGAAAAAATTTCCAGGGAGTGTGATCAAGTCTGGAGACTTTTCTCCACATAAATATACTGGAGCTAAGGGTAAATTTATAATGCTCTAAGCTTAGCAAGACCTCTGCTTCAAGGTCAGCCGGTATTGATCCAGTGGGAAAAACATCACGGCAGTCGCCCACGTAAACAGACAGGGCGACACAAGAAGCAGGAGGGCAATGGCAAAAACTGCAAGGACTTTTCGCTGGGCGGAAAATCATGTGATAGCACTGTCAGCAGTGTTTCATCCCGGGAATGGAAACTGGGAAGCAGACTTCCTCAGCAGGCACGACCTCCACCCGGGAGAGTGGAAACTTCATCGGGAAGTTTTTTCCACATGATTGTAAACCGTTGGGAAATACCAAAGGTGGACATGATGGCGTCCCGTCTGAACAAAAAACGGGACAGGTATTGCGCCAGGTCAAGAGACCCTCAGGCAATAGCTGTGGACGTTCTGGTAACACCGTGGGTGTACCAGTCGGTGTATGTGTTCCCTCCTCTGCTTCTCATACCTAAGGTGCTGAGAATTATAAGACGTAGAGGAGTAAGAACTATACTCATGGCTCCGGATTGGCCAAGAAGGACTTGGTACCCGGAACTTCAAGAGATGCTTACAGAGGTCTTATGGCCTCTGCCGCTAAGAAGGGACTTGCTTCAGCAAGTACCATGTCTGTTCCAAGACTTACCGCAGCTGCGTTTGTCGGCATGGCGGTGGAACGCCGGATCCTAAGGGAAAAAGGCATTCCGGAAGAGGTCATTCCTACCCTGGTCAAAGCCAGAAAGGAGGTGACCGCACAACATTATCACCACATGTGGCGAAAATATGCTGCGTGGTGTGAGGCCAGGAAGGCCCCACAAAGAAATTTCAACTCGGTCGTTTCCTGCATTTCCTGCAAACAGGAGTGTCTATGGGCCTCAAATTGGGGTCCATTAAGGTTCAAATTTCGGCCCTGTCGATTTTCTTCCAGAAAGAATTGGCTTCAGTTCCTGAAGTCCAGAAGTTTGTCAAGGGAGTATTGCATATACAACCCCCTTTTGTGCCTCCAGTGGCACTGTGGGATCTCAACGTAGTTCTGGGATTCCTCAAATCACATTGGTTTAAAACCAGTCAAATCTGTGGATTTGAAGCATCTCACATGAAAAGTGACCATGCTCTTGGCCCTGGCCTGGACCAGGCGAGTGTCAAATTGGTGGTTTTTTCTCAAAAAAGCCCATATCTGTTTGTCCATTCGGACAGGGCAGAGCTGCGGACTCGTCCCCAGTTCTCTCCCTAAGGTGGTGTCAGTGTTTCACCTGAACCAGCTTATTGTGGTGCCTTGCACCTACTAGGGACTTGGAGGACTCCAAGTTGCTAGATGTTGTCAGGGCCCTGAAAATATGTTCCAGGACGGCTGGAGTCAGGAAAACTGACTTGCTGTTATCCTGTATGCACCCAACAAACTGGGTGCTCTTGCTTCTAAGCAGACTATTGCTAGTTGGATGTGTAATACAATTCAGCTTGCACATTCTGTGGCAGGCCTGCCACAGCCAAAATATGTAAATGCCCATTCCACAAGGAAGGTGGGCTCATCTTGGGCGGCTGCCCGAGGGGTCTCGGCTTTACAACTTTGCCGAGCGGTTATTTAGTCAGGGGCAAACACGTTTGTAAAATCCTACAAATTTGATACCCTGGCTAAGGAGGACCTGGAGTTCTCTCATTCGGTGCTGCAGAGTCATCCGCACTCTCCCGCCCGTTTGGGAGCTTTGGTATTATCCCCATGGTCCTTTCAGGAACCCCAGCATCCACTAGGACGATAGAGAAAATAAGAATTTACTTACCGATAATTCTATTTCTCGGAGTCCGTAGTGGATGCTGGGCGCCCATCCCAAGTGCGGATTGTCTGCAATACTTGTACATAGTTACAAAAATCGGGTTATTATTGTTGTGAGCCATCTTTTCAGAGGCTCCGCTGTTATCATACTGTTAACTGGGTTCAGATCACAGGTTGTACAGTGTGATTGGTGTGGCTGGTATGAGTCTTACCCGGGATTCAAAATCCTTCCTTATTGTGTACGCTCGTCCGGGCACAGTACCTAACTGAGGCTTGGAGGAGGGTCATAGGGGGAGGAGCCGGTACACACCACCTGATCGTAAAGCTTTACTTTTTGTGCCCTGTCTCCTGCGGAGCCGCTATTCCCCATGGTCCTTTCAGGAACCCCAGCATCCACTACGGACTCCGAGAAATAGAATTATCGGTAAGTAAATTCTTATTATCAAACTCCTGTATTCTATATACAGTAGTTTCTGCCTTATCTCGAAATGTCTTACCCTCATCTCCATTGCTCAGTGACAAAAAGGTAATGGGAAAACTAATAATGATTTTAATTTATTAATGTTAAATTATATATTTAATGCCAGGGTATTCTATTACATTTTACAAATGGGAACAAAAGAAAATTAGCCGGCAAGGTTTCAGCTTCATCTTGTGGTATGGGATCCGCATGTATCACCGTGACCAGAGGATTTCTCTTTGGCCCAACATTTGGCTTGCGTTTCCATTTCTTCCTGAGGGTGTGATAAGTCTGTGTAGCTCTTATACGAAGTGTGATGTTATTGTGTAGCTTTCTCTGACGTCCTAAGTGGATGCTGGGGACTCCGTCAGGACCATGGGGATTAGCGGCTCCGCAGGAGACAGGGCACAAAACTAAAGCTTTAGGATCAGGTGGTGTGTACTGGCTCCTCCCCCTATGACCCTCCTCCAAGCCTCAGTTAGGTTTTTGTGCCCGTCCGAGCAGGGTGCAATCTAGGTGGCTCTCTTAAGGAGCTGCTTAGAAAAAGTTTTTAGGTTTCTTATTTTCAGTGAGTCCTGCTGGCAACAGGCTCACTGCATCGAGGGACTTAGGGGAGAGAAGTTCAACTCACCTGCGTGCAGGATGGATTGGCTTCTTAGGCTACTGGACACCATTAGCTCCAGAGGGAGTCGGAACACAGGTCTCACCCTGGGGTTCGTCCCGGAGCCGCGCCGCCGACCCCCCTTGCAGATGCTGAAGATTGAAGGTCCAGAAACCGGCGGCAGAAGGCTTTTCAGTCTTCATGAAGGTAGCGCACAGCACTGCAGCTGTGCGCCATTGTTGTCACACACTTCACACCAACGGTCACGGAGGGTGCAGGGCGTTGCTGGGGGCGCCCTGGGCAGCAATGTATAATACCTTATTCTGGCTAAAAATACATCACATATAGCCCCTGGAGGCTATATGGATGTATTTAACCCCTGCCAGGTCTCAGAAAAACGGGAGAAGAAGCCCGCCGAAAAGGGGGCGGGGCCTATTCTCCTCAGCACACAGCGCCATTTTCCCTCACAGAAAGGCTGGTGGGAAGGCTCCCAGGCTCTCCCCTGCACTGCACTACAGAAACAGGGTTAAAACAGAGAGGGGGGGCACTTATTTGGCGATATGTATATATATATATTAAAATGCTATAAGGGAAAAACACTTATATAAAGGTTGTCCCTGTATAATATAGCGTTTTTGGTGTGTGCTGGCAAACTCTCCCTCTGTCTCCCCAAAGGGCTAGTGGGGTCCTGTCCTCTATCAGAGCATTCCCTGTGTGTGTGCTGTGTGTCGGTACTTGTGTGTCGACATGTATGAGGACGATGTTGCTGAGGAGGCGGAGCAATTGCCTGTAATGGTGATGTCACTCTCTAGGGAGTCGACACCGGAATGGATGGCTTATTTAAGGAATTACGTGATAATGTCAACACACTGCAAGGTCGGTTGACGACATGAGACGGCCGGCAAACCAATTAGTACCTGTCCAGGCGTCTCAAACACCGTCAGGGGCGTTAAAACGTCCTTTTACCTCAGTCGGTCGACACAGACACAGACACGGACACTGACTCCAGTGTCGACGGTGAAGAAACAAACGTATTTTCCTTTAGGGCCACACGTTACTTGTTAAGGGCAATGAAGGAGATGTTACATATTTCTGATACTACAAGTACCACAAAAAAGGGTATTATGTGGAGTGTGAAAAAACTACATGTGGTTTTTCCTGAATCAGATAAATTAAATGAAGTGTGTGATGATGCGTGGGTTTCCCCCGATAGAAAATTATTGGCGGTATACCCTTTCCCGCCAGAAGTTATGGCGCGTTGGGAAACACACCTTAGGGTAGATAAGGCGCTCACACGCTTATAAAAACAAGTGGCGTTACCGTCTCCAGATACGGACGCCCTCAAGGAGCCAACTGATAGGAGGTTGGAAAATATCCTAAAAAGTATATACACACATACTGGTGTTATACTGCGACCAGCGATCGCCTCAGCCTGGATGGGCAGCGCTGGGGTGGCTTGGTCGGATTCCCTGACTGGAAATATTGATACCCTTGACAGGGACAGTATTTTATTGACTATAGAGCATTTAAAAGATGCATTTCTATATATGCGAAACTCTGGCATCAAGAGTAAGTGCGATGTCCATATCTGCCAGACGATGTTTATGGACACGACAGTGGTCAGGCGATGCAGATTCCAAACGGCACATGGAAGTATTGCCGTATAAAGGGGAGGAGTTATTTGGGGTCGGTCCATCGGACCTGGTGGCCACGGCAACAGCTAGAATATCCACCTTTTTTACCCCAAGTCACATCTCAGCAGAAAAAGACATAGTCTTTTCAGCCTCAGTCCTTTCGTCCCCATAATATCTGCCCAGGGATAGAGGTAAGGGAAGAAGACTGCAGCAGGCAGCCCATTCCCAGGAACAGAACCCTTCCACCGCTTCTGCCAAGTCCTCAGCATGACGCTGGGGCCGTACAAACAGGTGCGGTGGGGGGTCGTCTCAAGAGTTTCAGCACGCAGTGGGCTCACTCGCAAGTGGACCCCTGGATCCTACAAGTAGTATCCCAGGGGTACAGATTGGAAATTCGAGACGTCTCCCGCTCGCAGGTTCCTGAAGTTTGCTTTACCAACGTCTACCTCCGACAGGGAGGCAGTATTGGAAACAATTCACAAGCTGTATTCCCAGCAGGTGATAATCAAAGTACCCCTCCTACAACAAGTAAAAGGGTATTATTCCACACTATATTGTGGTACTGAAGCCAGACGGCTCGGTGAGACCTATTCTAAATGGAGTCACTCAGAGCAGTGATAGCGAACCAGGAAGAAGGGGACTATATGGTGTCCCTGGACATCAAGGATGCTTACCTCCATGTCCAAATTTGCCCTTCTCACAAAGGGTACCTCAGGTTCGTGGTACAAAACTGTCACTATCAGTTTCAGACGCTGCCGTTTGGATTGTCCACGGCACCCCGGGTCTTTACCAAGGTAATGGCCGAAATGATGATTCTTCTTCAAAGAAAAGGCGTCTTAATTATCCCTTACTTGGACGATCTCCTGATAAGGGCAAGGTCCAGAGAACAGTTGGAGATCTGAGTAGCACTATCTCAAGTAGTTCTACGACAGCACGGGTGGATTCTAAATATTCCAAAATCGCAGCTGTCTCCGACGACACGTCTGCTGTCCCTAGGGATGATTCTGGACACAGTCCAGAAAAAGGTGTTTCTCCCGGAGGAGAAAGCCAGGGAGTTATCCGAGCTAGTCAGGAACCTCCAAAAACCAGGAAAAGTGTCAGTGCATCATTGCACAAGGGTCCTGGGAAAAATGGTGGCTTCTTACGAAGCGATTCCATTCGGCAGATTTCACGCAAGAACCTTTCAGTGGGATCTGCTGGACAAATGGTCCGGATCGCATCTTCAGATGCATCAGCGGATAACCCTGTCTCCAAGGACAAGGGTGTCTCTTCTGTGGTGGCTGCAGAGTACTCATCTACTAAAGTGCCACAGTTATGCATTCAGGACTGGGTCCTGGTGACCACGGATTCCAGCTTGAAAGGCTGGGGAGCAGTCACACAGGGAAAAAATTTCCAGGGAGTGTGATCAAGTCTGGGGACTTCTCTCCGCATAAATATACTGGAGCTAAGAGCAATTTACAATGCTCTAAGCTTAGCAAGACCTCTGCTTCAAGGTCAGCCGGTATTGATCCAGTGGGACAACATCACGGCAGTCGCCCACGTAAACAGACAGGGCGGCACAAGAAGCAGGAGGACAATGGCAGAAACTGCAAGGATTCTTCGCTGGGCGGAAAATCATATGATAGCACTGTCAGCAGTTTTATTCCGGGAGTGGACAACTGGGAAGCAGACTTCCTCAGCACGACCTCCACCCGGGAGAGTGGGGACTTCATCGAGAAGTTGTTTCCACAGGATTGTGCACCGTTGGGAAAGACCAAAGGTGGACATGATGGCGTCCCGCCTGAACAAAAAACTGGACAGGTATTGCGCCAGGTCAAGAGACCCTCAGGAAATAGCTGTGGACGTTCTGGTAACACCATGGGTGTACCAGTCGGTGTATGTGTTCCCTCCTCTGCTTCTCATACCAAAGGTACTGAGAATTATAAGACGTAGAGGAGTAAGAACTATACTCGTGGCTCCGGATGGGCCAAGAAGGACTTGGTACCCGGAACTTCATGAGATGCTCACGGAGGACTCAAGGCCTCTGCCGATAAGAAGGGACTTGCTTCAGCAAGTACCATGTCTGTTCCAAGACTTACCGCGGGTGCGTTTGACGGCATGGCGGTTGAACGCCGGATCCTAAGGGAAAAAAGGCATTCCGGAAGAGGTCATTCCTACCCTGGTCAAAGCCAGGAAGGAGGTGACCGCACAACATTATCACCACATGTGGCGAAAATATGTTGCGTGGTGTGAGGCCAGGAAGGCCCCACGAAGAAATTTCAACTCGGTCGATTCCTGCATTTCCTGAAAACAGGAGTGTCTATGGGCCTCAAATTGGGGTCCATTAAGGTTCAAATTTCGGCCCTGTCGATTTTCTTCCAAAAAGAATTGGCTTCAGTTCCTGAAGTCCAGAAATTTGACAAGGGAGTACTGCATATACAACCCCCTTTTGTGCCTCCAGTGGCACTGTGGGATCTCAACGTAGTCCTGGGATTCCTAAAATCACGTTTGTTTAAACCGCTCAAATCTGTGGATTTGAAATATCTCACATGGAAAGTGACCATGATGTTGGCCCTGGCCTCGGCCAGGCGAGTGTCAGAATTGGCGGCTTTGTCTCACAAAAGCCCATATCTGATTGTCCATTCGGACAGGGCAGAGCTGCGGACTCGTCCCCAGTTTCTCCCTAAGGTGGTGTCAGCGTTTCATCTGAACCAGCTTATTGTGGTACCTGCGGCTACTAGAGACTTGGAGGACTCCAAGTTGCTAGATGTTGTCAGGGCCCTGAAAATATAGATTTCCAGGACGGCTGGAGTCAGGAAAACTGACTTGCTGTTATCCTGTATGCACCCAAAAAACTGGGTGCTCTTGCTTCTAAGCAGACGATTGCTAGTTGAATGTGTAGTACAATTCAGCTTGCACATTCTGTGGCAGGACTGCCACAGCCAAAATATATAAATGCCCATTCCACAAGGAAGGTAGCCCATCTTGGGCGACTGCCCGAGGGGTCTCGGCTTTACAACTTTGCCGAGCTGCTACTTGGTCAGGGGCACACCCTGGCTGAGGAGGACCTGGAGTTCTCTCACTCGGTGCTGCAGAGTCATCCGCACTCTCCCGCCCGTTTGGGAGCTTTGGTATAATCCCCATGGTCCTGACGGAGTCCCCAGCATCCACTTAGGACGTCAGAGAAAATAAGATTTTACTTACCGATAAATCTATTTCTCGTAGTCCGTAGTGGATGCTGGGCGCCCATCCCAAGTGCGGATTGTCTGCAATACTTGTACATAGTTATTGTTACAAAAAAATCGGGTTGTTATTGTTGTGAGCCGTCTGTTCAGAGGCTCCTACGTTTGTCATACTGTTAACTGGGTTTAGATCACAAGTTATACGGTGTGATTGGTGTGGCTGGTATGAGTCTTACCCGGGATTCAATATCCTTCCTTATTGTGTACGCTCGTCCGGGCACAGTATCCTAACTGAGGCTTGGAGGAGGGTCATAGGGGGAGGAGCCAGTACACACCACCTGATCCTAAAGCTTTAGTTTTGTGCCCTGTCTCCTGCGGAGCCGCTAATCCCCATGGTCCTGACGGAGTCCCCAGCATCCACTACGGACTACGAGAAATAGATTTATCGGTAAGTAAAATCTTATTTTTCTCTTGTGAGTGTGCTATTACAGTGTAGTCCTATTCCGGAGAGTACTGAGTAGCTCCTGAGGGTGTGATATTACCGTGTAACTCTTATACTGAGGGTGTGATATCACTGTATAGCTCTTCTTCTGAGGGTGTGATATTACCGTGTATCCCTTCCCCTGAGGATGTGATATCACTGTATAGCTCTTCTGAGGGTGTGATATTACCATGTAGCCCTTCTCCTGAGGGTGTGATATTACCTTGTAGCCCATCTCCTGACAGTGTGATATTACCATGTTGTCCTTCTCCTGGGGGTGTGATATTACCATGTTGTCCTTCTCCTGAGGGTGTGATATTGCCATGTTGTCCTTCTCCTGAGGGTGTGATATTACCATGTTGTCCTTCTCCTGAGGGTGTGATATTACCTTGTAGCCCTTCTCCTGAGGGTGTGATATTACCTTGTAGCTCTTCTGCTGAGGGTGTGATATTACCTTGTAGCCCTTTTCCTGAGGGTGTGATATTACCTTGTAGCCCTTCTCCTGAGGGTGTGATATTACCTTGTAGCCCTTCTGCTGAGTGTGTGATATTACCTTGTAGCTCTTCTCCTGAGGGTGTGATATTGCCTTGTAGCCCTTCTCCTGAGGGTGTGATATTACCTTGTAGCCCTTCTCCTGAGGGTGTGATATTACCTTGTAGCCCATCTCCTGACAGTGTGATATTACCATGTTGTCCTTCTCCTGAGGGTGTGATATTACCTTGTAGCCCTTCTCCTGAGGGTGTGATATTACCTTGTAGCTCTTTTCCTGAGGGTGTGATATTACCTTGTAGCCCATCTCCTGACAGTGTGATATGACCATGTTATCCTTCTCCTGAGGGTGTGATATTACCTTGTAGCCCTTTTCCTGAGGGTGTGATATTACCTGGTAGCCCTTCTGCTGAGGGTGTGATATTACCTTGTAGCCCTTCTGCTGAGGGTGTGATATTACCTTGTAGCCCTTCTGCTGAGGGTGTGATATTACCCTGTAGCCCTGCTGCTGAGGGTGTGATATTACCCTGTAGCTCTTCTCCTGAGGGTGTGATATTACCTTGTAGCCCTTCTGCTGAGGGTGTGATATTACCTTGTAGCCCTTCTGCTGAGGGTGTGATATTACCTTGTAGCCCTTCTGCTGAGGGTGTGATATTACCTTGTAGCCCTTCTCCTGAGGGTGTGATATTACCTTGTAGCCCTTCTCCTGAGGGTGTGATATTACCTTGTAGCTCTTCTCCTGAGGGTGTGATATTACCATGTTGTCCTTCTCCTGAGGGTGTGATATTACCATGTTGTCCTTCTCCTGAGGGTGTGATATTACCTTGTAGCTCTTCTCCTGAGGCTGTGATATTACCTTGTAGCTCTTCTCCTGAGGGAGTGATATTACCTTGTAGCCCTTCTCCTGAGGGTGTGATATTACCTTGTAGCTCTTCTCCTGAGGGTGTGATATTACCTTGTAGCCCTTCTCCTGAGGGTGAGATATTACCTTGTAGCCCTTCTGCTGAGGGTGTGATATCACTGTATAGCTCTTCTTCTGAGGGTGTGATATTACCGTGTATCCCTTCCCCTGAGGATGTGATATCACTGTATAGCTCTTCTTCTGAGGGTGTGATATTACCGTGTATCCCTTCCCCTGAGGATGTGATATCACTGTATAGCTCTTCTGAGGGTGTGATATTACCATGTAGCCCTTCTCCTGAGGGTGTGATATTACCATGTAGCCCTTCTCCTGAGGGTGTGATATTACCTTGTAGCCCATCTCCTGACAGTGTGATATTACCATGTTGTCCTTCTCCTGAGGGTGTGATATTACCATGTTGTCCTTCTCCTGAGGGTGTGATATTACCATGTTGTCCTTCTCCTGAGGGTGTGATATTACCATGTTGTCCTTCTCCTGAGGGTGTGATATTACCATGTTGTCCTTCTCCTGAGGGTGTGATATTACCTTGTAGCCCTTCTCCTGAGGGTGTGATATTACCTTGTAGCTCTTCTCCTGAGGGTGTGATATTACCTTGTAGCTCTTCTCCTGAGGGTGTGATATTACCTTGTAGCCCTTCTCCTGAGGGTGTGATATTACCTTGTAGCTCTTCTCCTGAGGGTGTGATATTACCTTGTAGCTCTTCTCCTGAGGGTGTGATATTACCTTGTAGCCCTTCTCCTGAGGGTGTGATATTACCTTGTAGCCCTTCTGCTGAGGGTGTGATATTACCTTGTAGCCCTTCTCCTGAGGGTGTGATATTACCTTGTAGCCCTTCTCCTGAGGGTGTGATATTACCTTGTAGCTCTTCTCCTGAGGGTGTGATATTACCTTGTAGCCCTTCTGCTGAGGGTGTGATATTACCTTGTAGCCCTTCCCCTGAGGGTGTGATATTACCTGGTAGCCCTTCTGCTGAGTGTGTGATATTACGGGATGCAGTCAATTTACCTCCAATCAAAATCCTGAGGGTCGAAATCCCGACAGCAATTGACCGACGGTCAAAATCCCGACACGGTCAAAATCCCGACATGAACAAAAAACAACATTTAAAATACCGACATGTACAATGCCGATAGGTCAAAATGCCGACATGAGTTTTTCATGATTTTTCCATTGAAACCGACTTGTTCATACTTTACCATCCCAGTGGACCTGGAGGGGGAATATAATAGTGTGCCCGAAGCATGGCGAGCGCAGCACACTTATATGGTGTCCATGGCGACATACAAAAATAAATAAATTAAAAACGCATGTCGGTATTTTGACCTGTCTGCATTTGGGTGTAGTATGGTATGCCGGCGGCCAGGCTCCCGGCGACCAGCATACCGGCGTCGGGAGCCCGACCGCCGGCATACTGACAGCATGGCGAGCGCAAAGGAGCCTCTTGCGGGCTCGCTGCGCTCGACACGCTGGCGCGCGCTACCACGCTGTTTATTCTCCCTCCAGGGGGGTCATGGACCCCCACGAGGGAGAATATCTGTCGGTATGCCGGGTGTCGGGATTCCGGCGCCGGTATACTGTGCGCCGGGATCCCGACATGCAGCATACTGAAGAACACCCCTGCATTTTATATGTCAGTATTTTGACCTTGTCGGTATTTTATATGTCAGTATTTTGTCCATGTTGGGATTTTGACCTTGTCGGGATTTTGACCGTTGGTCAATTGCTTTCGGGATTTCGACCTTCGGGATTTAGATTGGAGGTATTTCATACCGATCCCGATATTACTGTATAGGTCTTCAACCTCGGCCCTCCAGCTGCTGTGGAACTACACATGCCAGCATGCCCTGCCACTGTTTTGCTATTAAGGCATGCTAAAACTGAGGTAGGGCATGCTGGGATGTGTAGTTCCACAACAGCTGCAGGGCTGAGGTTGAAGACCCATGGTGTAGGCCTTCCCCTGAGGGTGTGTAATTACTGTGTAGCCCATCCCCTGAGGTTGTGATATTACCGCGTAGCTCTGCTTCTGGGGATGTCATAGTACTGTGTAGCCCTTACCCTTTCCTTTTCATATTCTGGCCTGCTCAGGTAAGTGGAATGTTCCAATCCGTATTTGGAGAACAGAAAGATTAGAATAATAGGGCATATAAATGTATATTTGATATAGAATTTGTCCTGGAGACTAGAAGAGGAACCAGTTTTGTGGCCAGATAACAGAGGATTCCGCTGTTGTTGCTTGATTAGGTGGGCCCAATAATAGCCGCAGGGACTTCTACTGACATATGCAAGTGAGGTTGGAAGTGAGGTTAAAAAAAAAGAATACCGGTTATGGGATCAGTGTGTGGTTTTGGGTAATTTGTTTCAAATGTCAAAGTGCGAAAGTTGGCATGCATTCCCTAAATTGCATTGCTTTTTGTGGGCTATTATTCATGAAAAGGCTGAACATTGGTTCATCCCACATTTGGGTATCCTCCATGTACCTGTACACTTTAGTATTACAGATGCAGACTCGGGTGAGGAATACTTTGGAGAAGTCTGTGATTTCACATTTCTATAAATCCTTCTTCAATCATTATTGGCCTCAATAAGTCATATGCTGTAATTTATGTGTGAAAATTCATGTGCTAAGCATCTATCAGCTGAAAGCGTGACAGACGATTTGCACTTTGCCCATAATTACATAATTGTGTGACAATTTCTACTATCAATATAATGTCTCTATATTGAAATACATATTAAGTAACACTGATTAAGTTAGCTAGGTTAATTGCAATTTGTATTGAATTTACAGCTATGGTAATAACATTGCTGGGCTGGAGATGCTGTTATATATTACTATGTGGAATTACGCGCCTCCCTTGACATTTGAGAGTGGTCTTGAAATAACATCTGCGTATAATTGTCGCCGATTGTCACCGTACTGTAATTGTGATTTAGAGTTTCTGCAATTCTCTGTCCTCTGAAACTACAGTATATATTGTAGTAGTTTAATGGGTTTTGTGCAACTTGTGTTGTGGGGTTGATTTTTAAAGGGAATTTAATACAGATTTTTATAGTATATATTCTCTTGCTTCTTTGGGTGTATTAATTGTAAAGTGTACATTTAGATCCTGGTTGACCTTCCCGAAATTCTGTATGTCGGCCATGAATGGAAGATTAATGCGATTACCACTCGGATTCTGAGTCACATGGATTGAACTGCACCTGCTGCAATCCTCCAGCCGCTAGCGTAGTCATCAACACTGTTACCAGCACTTACACCTACCACCATGACAGGTGCAGGAGATAGGAATGAAGTGGGCATCCCCACAGCATAAATGCTAGATTATGGCATAACTGGCTATACGCACAGGAGACTGTTGTTTTCCGTACGCCCTATTGTCACCCAGTAACTCCCATTTAACAGAATGAGAGAAATGACTGGGATGCCTCCATCTCAGAATCGCTCGGTCATACGTACAGATGTTTGCATTCACTGTGGAGCTTGCACAGACTGCAAGGTAATTGCTAGATGCCGCCGCATTCTGTCATGCATACTAGTCACAATCTGAAGTCTGCAAGCAGGGAACACAGACCTTGTGTAAGCTAAACAGTCACTTCACTATGAGCTACAGCTATCAGTGAGGCATGAGGTATTATAGGGATAATTCAATTCAGCGCTGTATGACTAGCGCCAGGAAGGTGGTTCTCGGAGCTATTCAATTGACTGCACTCTTAAGCCCGACTAGAAGATTCCTGCTCACACCTCTCCTGAGGTACAAGCAGTAATTCAACTAAACTAGTGCCGCAGTGCTGTTTTCTGCCTTAGCGCGTGCGCAAACAGCATCGCAGCCGGCACTTGAGTTGGAGAATGATGGTTACTGCGACTAAACACCCAGCTTAACGCACAGTAACCAGCATCTCCTGACTAAGTGGAGGGCGCGATGGGGACATTTGAATGACTGTGGGACTTTCTTTCCAGTGCTGTTCATACCACGCTGAATTGAATCACCCCCTATATGCTCAGTGATGTCATTATAGCTTAGTGAGCTGAGAGCATCCATTGCCATCTGTACTGATTCATCCCACAAAATGGCTGACTCCCCTGACCATAGCTGCCAAATGGCTCTAGGTTTCAGTGACTGTCCCAGGTATTGAAGTATTGTCCTGGAAATGTCTGTCCCTGGGAGCGTTCAGCGTTTGTTGCACAGCACAAATCCTCTTACCTCTTATACCATATGCAGTTCTCACTATACTGTGTGCGTGCGTGCGTGCGTGCGTGTGTGTGTGTGTGTGTGTGTGTGTATGTATGTGTATATATATGTGTGTGTGTATATATATGTGTGTGTGTATATATATATATATATATATATATATATATATATATATATATATATTTCTCTGACGTCCTAGTGGATGCTGGGAACTCCGTAAGGACCATGGGGAATAGCGGCTCCGCAGGAGACTGGGCACAAAAAGTAAAAGCTTTAGACTAGCTGGTGTGCACTGGCTCCTCCCCCTATGACCCTCCTCCAAGCCTCAGTTAGATTTTTGTGCCCGAACGAGAAGGGTGCAAGCTAGGTGGCTATCCTGAGCTGCTTAGAAGTAAAAGTTTAAATAGGTTTTTTATTTTCAGTGAGTCCTGCTGGCAACAGGCTCACTGCATCGTGGGACTAAGGGGAGAAGAAGCGAACTCACCTGACTGCAGAGTGGATTGGGCTTCTTGGCTACTGGACATTTAGCTCCAGAGGGACGATCACAGGTTCAGCCTGGATGGGTCCCGGAGCCGCGCCGCCGGCCCCCTTACAGAGCCAGAAGAGCGAAGAGGTCCGGAGAAAGCGGCGGCAGAAGACGTTCCTGTCTTCAAATAAGGTAGCGCACAGCACTGCAGCTGTGCGCCATTGCTCTCAGCACACTTCACACTCCGGTCACTGAGGGTGCAGGGCGCTGGGGGGGAGCGCCCTGAGACGCAATAAAAACGATATAAAAACCTTATATGGCTAAAAAAAATGCATCACATATAGCTCCTGGGCTATATGGATGCATTTATCCCCTGCCAGTTTCCTGAAAAAAGCGGGAGAAAAGGCCGCCGTGAAGGGGGCGGAGCCTTTCTCCTCAGCACACAAGCGCCATTTTCTTTCACAGCTCCGCTGGAAGGACGGCTCCCTGACTCTCCCCTGCAGTCCTGCACTACAGAAACAGGGTAAAACAGAGAGGGGGGCACTATTGGCAGCTAATATATAAATACAGCAGCTATAACAGGAAGTAACACTTATATAAGGTTATCCCTGTATATATATAGCGCTCTGGTGTGTGCTGGCAAACTCTCCCTCTGTCTCCCCAAAGGGCTAGTGGGGTCCTGTCCTCTATCAGAGCATTCCCTGTGTGTGTGCTGGGTGTCGGTACGATTGTGTCGACATGTATGAGGAGGAAAATGATGTGGAAGCAGAGCAATTGCCTGTGTTAGTGATGTCACCCCCTAGGGAGTCGACACCTGACTGGATGGTAGTAATTAAAGAATTACGTGACAATGTCAGCACTTTGCAAAAAACTGTTGACGACATGAGACAGCCGACAAATCAATTAGTGCCTGTTCAGGCGTCTCAGACACCGTCAGGGGCGCTAAAACGCCCGTTACCTCAGATGGTCGACACAGACCCTGACACGGATACTGAATCCAGTGTCGACGGTGACGAGACAAACGTAATGTCCAGTAGGGCCACACGTTACATGATCACGGCAATGAAGGAGGCATTGAACATTTCTGACACTACAAGTACCACAAAAAAGGGTATTATGTGGGGTGTGAAAAAACTACCAGTGGTTTTTCCTGAGTCAGATGAATTAAATGAGGTGTGTGATAAAGCGTGGGTTTCCCCCGATAAAAAACTGCTGATTTCTAATAAATTATTGGCACTATACCCTTTCCCGCCAGAGGTTAGGGCACGTTGGGAAACACCCCCTAGGGTAGATAAGGCGCTCACACGCTTATCAAAACAAGTGGCGTTACCGTCTCCTGATACGGCCGCTCTCAAGGAACCAGCTGATAGAAGGCTGGAAAATATCTTAAAAGGTATATACACATATACCGGTGTTATACTGCGACCAGCAATCGCCTCAGCCTGGATGTGCAGCGCTGGAGTGGCTTGGTCGGATTCCCTGACTGAAAATATTGATACCCTGGATAGGGACAGTATATTATTAACTATAGAGCATTTAAAGGATGCATTTCTATATATGCGAGATGCACAGAGGGATATTTGCACCCTGGCATCTAGAGTAAGTGCGATGTCCATTTCTGCCAGAAGAACGTTATGGACGCGACAGTGGTCAGGTGATGCGGATTCCAAACGACATATGGAAGTATTGCCGTATAAAGGGGAGGAGTTATTTGGGGTCGGTCTATCGGACCTGGTGGCCACAGCAACGGCTGGAAAATCCACCTTTTTACCCCAGGTCACCTCTCAGCAGAAAAAGACACCGTCTTTTCAAACCCAGTCCTTTCGTCCCTATAAGGGCAAGAGGGAAAAAGGCCGCTCGTTCCTGCCCCGGGGCAGAGGAAGGGGAAAAAGACTGCACCATGCAGCCTCTTCCCAGGAGCAGAAGCCCTCCCCCGCTTCTGCCAAGTCCTCAGCATGACGCTGGGGCTCTGCAAGCAGACTCGGGCACGGTGGGGGGCCGTCTCAAGAATTTCAGCGCGCAGTGGGCTCACTCGCAAGTGGACCCCTGGATCCTGCAGGTAGTATCACAGGGGTACAAATTGGAATTCGAGACGTCTCCCCCTCGCCGGTTCCTGAAGTCTGCTCTACCAACGTCTCCCTCCGACAGGGAGGCAGTATTGGAAGCTATTCACAAGCTGTATTCCCAGCAGGTGATAATCAAGGTACCCCTCCTACAACAGGGAAAGGGGTATTATTCCACGCTGTTTGTGGTACCGAAGCCGGACGGCTCGGTGAGACCAATTTTAAATCTAAAATCTTTGAACACTTACATAAAAAGGTTCAAATTCAAGATGGAGTCACTCAGAGCAGTGATAGCGAACCTGGAAGAAGGGGACTATATGGTATCTCTAGACATCAAGGATGCTTATCTCCATGTCCCAATCTACCCTTCTCACCAAGGGTACCTCAGGTTTGTGATACAAAACTGTCATTATCAGTTTCAGACGCTGCCGCTTGGATTGTCCACGGCACCACGGGTCTTTACCAAGGTAATGGCCGAAATGATGATTCTTCTTCGAAGAAAAGGCGTATTAATTATCCCTTACTTGGACGATCTCCTGATAAGGGCAAGGTCCAGGGAACAGTTAGAGGTCGGAGTAGCACTATCTCAGGTAGTGCTACGTCAGCACGGGTGGATTCTAAATATCCCAAAATCACAGCTGATTCCAACAACACGTCTACTGTTCCTAGGGATGATTCTGGACACAGTCCAGAAAAAGGTGTTTCTCCCGGAGGAGAAGGCCAGGGAGTTATTCGAGCTAGTCAGGAACCTCCTAAAACCAGGACAAGTGTCAGTGCATCAGTGCACGAGAGTCCTGGGAAAAATGGTGGCTTCTTACGAAGCGATTCCATTCGGAAGATTCCATGCAAGAACTTTTCAGTGGGATCTGCTGGACAAATGGTCCGGATCGCATCTTCAGATGCATCAGCGGATAACACTATCTCCAAGGACAAGGGTATCTCTCCTGTGGTGGTTACAGAAGGCTCATCTTCTAGAGGGCCGCAGATTCGGCATTCAGATTGGATGCTGGTAACCACGGATGCCAGCCTGAGAGGCTGGGGAGCAGTCACACAGGGAAGAAATTTCCAGGGCTTGTGGTCAAGCATGGAAACGTCTCTTCACATAAATATCCTAGAGCTAAGGGCCATTTACAATGCCCTAAGTCAAGCAAGGCCTCTGCTTCAGGGTCAACCGGTATTGATCCAGTCGGACAACATCACGGCTGTCGCCCACGTAAACAGACAGGGCGGCACAAGAAGCAGGAGGGCAATGGCAGAAGCTGCAAGGATTCTCCGCTGGGCGGAAAATCATGTGATAGCACTGTCAGCAGTGTTCATTCCGGGAGTGGACAACTGGGAAGCAGACTTCCTCAGCAGACACGATCTCCACCCGGGGGAGTGGGGACTTCATCCAGAAGTCTTCTAAGTGATTGTAAACCGTTGGGAAAAACCAAAGGTGGACATGATGGCGTCCCGTCTCAACAAGAAACTGGACAGATATTGCGCCAGGTCAAGGGACCCTCAGGCAATAGCGGTGGACGCTCTGGTAACTCCGTGGGTGTTCCAGTCGGTATATGTGTTCCCTCCTCTTCCTCTCATACCAAAAGTACTGAGAATCATAAGAAGGAGAGGAGTAAGAACGATACTCGTGGCTCCGGATTGGCCAAGAAGAACTTGGTACCCGGAGCTGCAAGAGATGCTCACGGAGGACCCGTGGCCTCTACCTCTAAGGAAGGACCTGCTCCAGCAGGGACCTTGTCTGTTCCAAGACTTACCGCGGCTGCGTTTGACGGCATGGCGGTTGAACGCCGGATCCTGAAGGAAAAAGGCATTCCAGATGAAGTCATCCCTACCCTGATCAAGGCCAGGAAGGATGTAACTGCAAAACATTATCATCGCATTTGGCGAAAATATGTTGCGTGGTGTGAGGCCAAGAAGGCCCCTACGGAGGAATTTCAACTGGGTCGTTTCCTACATTTCCTGCAAGCAGGATTGATTGTCTATGGGCCTAAAATTAGGATCCATTAAGGTTCAAATTTCGGCCCTGTCGATCTTCTTCCAGAAAGAACTGGCTTCAGTGCCTGAAGTTCAGACGTTTGTCAAAGGGGTACTGCATATACAGCCTCCTTTTGTGCCTCCAGTGGCACCTTGGGATCTCAATGTAGTTTTAGGGTTCCTAAAATCACATTGGTTTGAACCACTTGCCACAGTGGATTTGAAATATCTCACATGGAAAGTGGTAATGCTGTTGGCCCTGGCTTCAGCCAGTCGCGTATCAGAATTGGCGGCTTTCTCCTATAAAAGCCCTTACCTGATATTTCATTCGGATAGGGCGGAATTGAGGACTCGTCCTCAATTTCTCCCTAAGGTGGTTTCAGCGTTTCACATGAATCAACCTATTGTGGTACCTGTGGCTACTAGGGACTTGGAGGACTCCAAGTTGCTGGACGTAGTCAGGGCCCTGAAAATATATGTTTCCAGGACGGCTGGAGTCAGAAAATCTGACTCGCTTTTTATTCTGTATGCACCCAACAAGCTGGGTGCTCCTGCTTCTAAGCAGACGATTGCTCGTTGGATTTGTAGTACAATTCAACTTGCACATTCTGTGGCAGGCCTGCCACAGCCAAAATCTGTAAAAGCCCATTCCACAAGGAAGGTGGGCTCATCTTGGGCGGCTGCCCGAGGGGTCTCGGCTTTACAACTTTGCCGAGCAGCTACTTGGTCAGGGGCAAACACGTTTGCTAAATTCTACAAATTTGATACCCTGGCTGAGGAGGACCTGGAGTTCTCTCATTCGGTGCTGCAGAGTCATCCGCACTCTCCCGCCCGTTTGGGAGCTTTGGTATAATCCCCATGGTCCTTACGGAGTTCCCAGCATCCACTAGGACGTCAGAGAAAATAAGAATTTACTTACCGATAATTCTATTTCTCATAGTCCGTAGTGGATGCTGGGCGCCCATCCCAAGTGCGGATTGTCTGCAATACTTGTATATAGTTATTGTTACAAACAAATCGGGTTGTTTATTGTTGGAAGCCATCTTTTCAGAGGCTCCTCGGTTATCATACTGTTAACTGGGTTCAGATCACGAGTTGTACGGTGTGATTGGTGTGGCTGGTATGAGTCTTACCCGGGATTCAAGATCCTTCCTTATTATGTACGCTCGTCCGGGCACAGTATCTTAACTGAGGCTTGGAGGAGGGTCATAGGGGGAGGAGCCAGTGCACACCAGCTAGTCTAAAGCTTTTACTTTTTGTGCCCAGTCTCCTGCGGAGCCGCTATTCCCCATGGTCCTTACGGAGTTCCCAGCATCCACTACGGACTATGAGAAATAGAATTATCGGTAAGTAAATTCTTATTATATATATATTTATTTATTTTCTTTTCTTTTTCTCCAGGGTTTAACACACAATATACTAATAGGAAGTGTCTCAACCCCATGCCCCCCCCCTCCTAATATAGGGTGTAGTAGGGTATGCCGGCGGCCGAGCTCCCGGCGACAAGCATACCGGTGCCGGCATACCGACAGCTGGGCGAGCGCAAATGAGCCCCTTGCGGCCACCCCCTAATATATAACAACATAAAATTAACCTGTTTAGCAGCAAAGATTCCATGGAAAGCCAGTATGCTTCATTTTAACAAGCTTTTATTCATAAAATCTACTATAACAGTACCTCTCAGTACCTTTTTTATTTTTATAAAAATGTTTAAACGTTACCAAAAGCGGGGGTTGTCTGTCCCAGCTGTACCGTATGGAGATGAAGTGAGGTGCGCAGATGCACCTTGGGTCATGTGTGTATATAGTAGCATCTCCATTTGTAGCTTATTGGTTATACCTGGGTGGTAACAGGCATTCAGGGCATATAGACGGAATTGCAGAGTTTTACATATGTGCCTGTTTTCATGTGAATATATTACCCCAAAAATAGACAAGGGCCACATAAAACTAGCTGAAAATGATCAAGGACCCATTGTGAGAAGAGGAGGTGGTGTGATCAGTCTCATAAATTGCTCACCGCTTTCTGTTTTTACTAAAAGCTAATACATTTCCTACAATTTGTTTGTGAGTTACCGTGATGAGTTTTAGCTCTGCATGCAATATTCATTACGCACTGCCGTTATGTGACGTTGCATGTGATACACCATTGAATACCCAGCCCATACACCTGCAGTCATTGAGGGTGGCAGTGGAGGGTATCCCATTGTCACCCTTTGTGTTCTTTTTCACTGACCACAAATGAATAAAGTTCTCATATACAAAAGTCAGAGAAAGCGGGAGTAGGTATGGGAACCTTGGTTCTACCCAAATTTTTTGTGTGTTTTTAAAGAAATGCTAGTAATATCATTTTACCGCCAATGGGTAACCGGCCTTGAAAGTTATGTTGTGTACTTTGTATAAGGGTCATAAAAAATTTATCAGGTTAAAATTAATATCTGTAGTGTTTATTTCCCACACATCTCTCAGACGCTCATGGTATCCTCATCAGCTCTTGAAACCTTGATCATCCTACGTCTGTGACATAAATCTGAAGCGTTAATGTGCTGACGGGATTGATGGCAGAGTCTGAACAGATGTCTCAGCAGGCTCCGAGAATTTATGGCCCAATCCTTTCCGAGGCCAGTGAAGGACCTGCTCCCTCACCTCTCCAGGAAAACCTGCTGAGTGTTCACACTAATCTCTTGCTCTAAATCACGGTGACAAACACAACTCTCTGGGGGGGAGAAATAAGACAACAAGGCCCGCTGGTGTTGAAGCAGCCATTTTATTCTCACCCAACCACATCCCTGATCGGTTTCAATCACATCAAACTGTAGAGTTGTCTCTTTCAGGATGTCCACCAAATGCAATTACTGACAGCTGGTCGTTGCTGGTATTTCCCGAGACAGCAGAATTCAGGCCAAATTCAATTATTCTTGAAACTGATTCACTGGAACGTTCACTGTGGGCTGTGTGGCGCATAGAATAGATATTATAACCTAAGAGCACAAAAATGATGTAGGATTACCATGATAAACTGCCAAATACCCATGAAACTATATACTACTTTACTCATTATGGAAAACATGTCCTGTTTTGAAAGGATATTCCCATATTGTGTTTTTTTTTTTTTTTTAATAAAACAATGTTTTTTTGTTTACTCTTCCTGTAATATATGTACATTGATTATTAAACAAAATATAGTTCCATTAACATATCAGAAACAGAATCAACTTTATTGGCCAGGTATACACGTGTATACTAGGAATTTGTTTTCAGTTAACAGAGCGGTGTCCATATATAGGGGGGAGTTCGATTGGCTGCTGTAATTTCCCTACTGAGGTTTTGGGGGAAAAAAATACAGGTAAGTGCCCTGTTTTCACGATGGTGGCAGCAAACACATATAGAGCCGTGAACTTATCATGGATCCTATGTATTGTCACCCGTAAACAGGTAATTTTTCAGGAGGTAAAAAACGGGCTCTAATTCGATTGGGCCAAAAAAATTATCGTGGCTAATTGAGTCCCCACCAATAACTTTTCAAAAGGCTAAATCGGCGCACAAATAGGCCTCTAACATGACCCGTTGAAACCATTTCCAGATGCGTCCATGGCCTTTTCGGGACATTCTTTACAAAATTGGGACTTCAGCTGCAATGGAAAATTAGCCAAACTGATCTATTTCAATAAACAGCAGATTATTGGAGAGTTGTCTGCCGAACATCATTACGTAGTCATAGGTTAGGAAACGCATCTGTTTCTGTAACTGTTCTTTGCTGAAAAAGTCGGATACACAGTAGTTTTAATTGGTTTTACATTTTCTCAGCTTCAGACATATTAACAGACCAGTGAACACCTTTTTGTCGCTTGAGGCGATCCTTGAAACAGCCAAGTCATACTTGAAAAGGAAATGTGACTCTCAACATATACCTCCCAGCCAAAACTTTGTACAGCTAAACAAGGCTGTCACATTTACTGTGCGTAAAGACCAAACTAGGATATAAGAATCCTGTACCCGCAGAATTTCCTCATTTGTTCCAGTTGGTAAATACGATACAACAAAAGTACTAAACAGAACACTTTTACTGCAAATACAGGTTTAGAACTGTACCTATTAATAGTTTGGGGGTCATTCAGATCTGACCGCTGCTGTGCGTTTTTCGCAATGTGCGTCGGACAACAACAGCGGGCATCGCCGGTCAGCGACGGGATGGTGTGAAAAAATCCGATCGCACGGGCGTTCGCAAGGTGATTGACAGGAAGAGGCCGTTTGTGGGTGGCAATTGACTGTTTACAGGGAGTGTCCGGAAAAATTCAGGCGTGTCCAAGCATTTTCAGGGAGGCTTTGTGACATCATCTCCGGCACCGATCAGCCTGATTCTATCGCACTGTAGGAGTAAGTCTCCTGTGGATTTCTGCAGCTTGGTGAACACATGGGATCGCACACTCGCACAGCGAATTTACATTCGCCCTGGAGGCGGCGACTATCTGATCGCAGGACAGCAAAATTAGCAGCCCAGCGATCAGATCTGAATCACCCCCTTAGTTAGCTCAGCTACTGAAGGTGCTCCTTTAGTACTACTTACCCATTGGCATTAAAATACATGCATGTAGTAGATCTGACAATGGATCACATGCATGGACGGACTGTGGACTCCATCTGGCCCTGGCATACGGGTACGCGCACGAGAAAGGGGGCATGCGTGCACCGTATAAAGGGCGCACGGACACTGCAAATGGGTGTGTGTCGTGAGTCAGGGGGCGTGGACTCGTGGCACGCCCCCATATTGCTTAGCAACGGGGCACGTCTGACATCTGCAGCGGGTGACAAACCAGAGAGCCGGTAGCTGCGCAGAGTGCAGCCTTCCTGGCTCTCTGTGGACCGGACCAGCCCATCAGCCTTTCTGGAATTTGCCAGATTGCCAGCCCGGCCCTGGTCACATGGGTCTGACAATAGAACCCTTTACCACATAATCACTTGTGTAACGTTCTGTGTTTCCTCTTTACTCAGGATAAATCAGGACACTTCTTTAAAGAAAGTCTTTAGCTGCAATTAGTTATACCCCTTTCACACTGCACAAATAACTCTGTATCGACCCAGCGTATTTCTGGGTCGACACGGGTCAGCGTGCGGTGTGAAAGTGCCATAGCCGAAATCTCGGGTCGTGTGACCCGGTAATTCAACCCGGGAATAAAGCAGTGTTATACCCGGGTTGAATACCGGATCAATGGCAGTGTAAACGGGCTCCCGGGTCGATGCGACCCGGGACCTGTTTACTACAACAGGGAGAGGCGGCGCGGAGATCATCTCATCTCCCAGCGCCGCCTCCGCCCCGGCTGCAGGCTCTGTTCCCCCCCTCACCCCCGCCGCTATGGTAAGCCGCCCGGGGAAGCCAGCAGCAGCATCCCGTGCCGGATCCCACCCAGGAAGGACCCGTTTCCAATTCCCGGGTGGAATCCGGCATTGGCAGTGTGAAAGGGGTAGTAATCACCTGTACAAGTGACAGTGGCTTTCCCAGGTCACGCTCCCTTAAAGCATGCTTCCCCCTACTCCAAGTACCAGCTACCAAGAATGTGGCTTTCTTGTCTCTAATCAATTAAATTCACAGATTTAACCCATTATAATATAAGGCACATTTCTAACGTCATAACTGTACTTAAACATGTGACGTAAAAATATACAAGCGCCATCTTGTGGTGACAAAATATATTGCAACTTTAACAGGATAACTACTAGTTAGATAATTTAATAACTACAAAAGGATCAAATCTAACATTATGATAAATTAGGCTCACTGTTTTCCAAATCCTCCTTACTCCGTTAATTTAGTGACCTCCCAAACACAAGTAGAAATCAACCACCCATACCCGATTTTAGTAGTTTACAGTAGCTCCAATATGAGCAATGTCTTACCACCCCAGACTGGCCAGCTGTCCCCCGGTCTTGCCGAGGCATGTTGGACCTATCATGGTAGATTGTTTGAAGTTAACTACCCATTCACTGAAAGCAGCAGCGAATGTGTGAGTGTGAGGTCCCACACCCCCTGTCCATTCTGTGCTGGGAGGTATGATGCCCCAAGGCCTACTGTGTGACCGGATCATATAGTCCACCAAGAACCTTTGGCTGAACAATAAGGAAAAAGTAATATTCTTATATATCAAGCTTCTATTTCCCTACAGATTGTAAGCTAGCGACCAGGACCCTTTTTCCTCTGTCAGTTATCACCTGGTCTGGTAAAATTGCTGGTTTGTTGCCAATTGTAAAGCGCAACAGAACATGCTGACCGCTATATAAGTAAATGATAATAAATAAAAATTATCACCAGCTGCAAGATCAATATATTTGTTTTACATGAAGCTTCACTTGTATTTGAATTTTGTGTTTTTGGTAGCTACATCTTTTGTTGGAAAGTTGCAGTTTTATACATACAGCAATGTAAATGCTTTGTTGTTCATGAACCTTCTATAATCACCGCATCATACAGAACTGTGGGCATCATTAAATGGTTAGCTTTAACTAGGTCATTTTTTTTCTGCAAGATTATTTTTTTTTACTTTTTAGAGGCTACCGAATTACAAGCATTTAAAGCTGTAAATTAGTGCATGAAACTTTATACACTATTTAATAGGCAGAAAAGTTTAATTTGCCATTAGGCAAACTGATTACTGTTCTGCTGTAGTAATGTTTCAGCTAGCAGCAGATTAAAATTTGATTGATAGTACTGAGAGCTAGATTAAATTAACGCTGCAACTTTATTTAAATTTTTTTTTTAAAGTAATCCTATTTATTACGAGCTCAGTGCAGTTATTTAGAGTGGTGATATCTCACAGGGGCTGCTGTTTGGAGCTGGACGTTCTTTATGTTACAAAGGCTGGTATTGACGTGAAAAACTATAATGATCCTATAGACAGTCACAGAAAGTGCAAGTGTGTCACGATCCGGGTATCTGGACGCCATTACTTACCCTTCAGATGCCTCCTAAGGCTGGCTCAGCGTTCCAGGACCGGATCCCGCTGTTCCTGAGTTTCCACATGCAGAATGTCAGAGTGTTGATTTCATCAGCCGCGGCCTCCGCTGTGCCCGCGTGGTTAAATGTGTGCTTGTCAGTCTGGCGTCTCCTGTCTCCTGTGGCCGGCGTCGCCATTACTGTTTCAATTCTCACATGGATTACAAACCAAACTTCCCTCCAAGTGTCTGCATGGGCGCAGCCATCTTGGATTTTGTCATCTGAGCATTTCCACCAATCTGCTGTCTGTATTGTTGATTTGCATAATTGCCTAGCCAACCCCTTCCTTGCTGCTGGTATAAGTAAGCTGTGCCTGAGCAAGGAAGGCGTCAGTGCTTTGGTTGTCTAACCTAGTTCCAGTTTGTCTCTCTCCTGTGGTTGTCTTCCAGGTTCCAGCTCCTGTCTCCTGACTTCTGCTATAGAGACCCGCACCAGCATTTCATCTGCGGTGTAGCCTGACTCTCCGATCCATTCTGGACTCACCTGTTTCCAGTTACAACAATCACCTGCTTCCAGCCCAGCTTCCAGCAGTGTACAGCTTCTCTTAAAGGGACGGTGTCCTTTCTGCAGTTTACCACTCTCCATTGGTATTATTATTTCACCGCTCTCAAACTCCAAACTTCATCAATCACCTGCTTCCAGCCCAGCTTCCAGCAGTGTACAGCTTCTCTTAAAGGGCCGGTGTCCTTTCTGCAGTTTACCACTCTCCACCGGTATTATTATTTCACCGCTCTTAAACTCCAAACTTCATTATTATTTCATCGCTCTCAAGTTCGTTTATTATTTAACTGGTTCCAGCCAGTATCCACTCCGTACCAACAACAGTCTGGTTCCAGCCAGTATCCACAGCAGCCGTTTTATCTTCAGCAACCCAGCCTTACCTGGAACACCAGCTGGTACGATCCTGGGTTCTCTCCATTGCTACAGTCAGGTCTGGTAAGGACTTTCCAACTAGAAGATTATAAGAACTGTCTCACTCTACCAGTGCCTGTGGCCCTTGCCACCCTGTAGTACCCAGGAATTGTATTTATCCTCTGTTGACTTTTATGTTTCCTTTACTGCTGCTGTGTTACGGAGTTTGTCATAATAAACATCATTGACTTTTATCCTGGTTGTCGTGGTCACGCCTTCGGGCAGTTATTCTACATGTTACTTACATGTCTAGGGGTCTGATACAACCTCCCAGGTTCCGTTACATCTCAGCCCCTACAACTGAGGCTGCCTCCCGTCAGCTCAGGCCCTCAGTTGTGACAGTAAGCACTGACCTAATGAATCCAGCCGGAGACCAGGATCAAGCGGCCAGGCCAATGCAAGAACTGGCAGCCCGACTTGAACATCAGGAGGCTGCACAGGGCCACATCATCCGCTGTCTCCAGGATCTCTCTACACGGCTGGATGGGATTCAAACGACCCTCCGTGGACCTGGCACGTCCGGTGCGTCCACTACAGTGACACCAGCTGTAACCCCACCCACCTTACCCATTTCCAGTCCACATCTTCATCTTCCAACGCCAGCAAAATTTGATGGATCTCCAAGGTTCTGCAGGGGATTTCTCAATCAATGTGAAATCCACTTTGAGCTTCTACCTGGCAATTTCTTCAGTGACCGTACCAAAATTGCCTATATCATCTCCCTTCTCAGTGGCTCAGCCCTTGACTGGGCATCACCTTTATGGGAGAAGTCTGATGCCCTGCTATCCTCCTATACTGACTTTGTAGCTACATTCAGGCGCATCTTCGACGAGCCAGGCCGGATAACATCTGCTTCATCTGAGATTCTCCGTTTACGCCAGGGAACACGTACTGTGGGACAGTATCTTATACAGTTTAAAATCCTGGCATCCGAACTGGCATGGAACGACGAGGCCCTGTATGCTGCATTCTGGCATGGCTTATCAGAACGCATCAAGGATGAGTTAGCTACCAGAGACTTGCCCTCTAAGTTGGATGAGCTAATTTCTCTTTGCACGAAGGTTGATCTACGTTTCAGAGAGAGAGCAACTGAGCGAGGAAGATCATCTACTCCTAAATCTTCTGCTCCTCCTCCTCGTCAACCATCTCCATCCAAGGATGAGCCTATGCAAATTAGTCGTTCTCGTCTATCTCCCGCTGAGCGCCGAAGACGTCTCTCTGAGTCTCTCTGTCTCTACTGTGCAGCTCCGTCGCACACTATCAATGCCTGTCCCAAACGTCCGGGAAACTCCAGATCCTAGCTCGCCAAGGAAAGGGCCGGCTAGGAGTAATGATCTCCTCTCCATCTCCTCATGACTGTAACCTCCCAGTGTCGCTCCAAATTGCTCAACGTTACAGGAACGTCATTGCCCTCCTTGATTCCGGAGCAGCTGGGAATTTCATAACCGAAGCTTATGTTAAACGGTGGTCCCTACCCACCGAGAGACTGTCCTCGTCCATCTCTTTGACTGCCGTGGATGGCAGCAAGATTTTTGACGCAGTCATTTCCTTAAGGACTCTTCCAGTTCGTCTGAGAGTGGGAGTTCTTTATTCTGAGTATATTTCTTTTTTAGTGATTCCAAGAGCCACACATCCAGTGGTTTTAGGCCTTCCATGGCTCCGTCTCCACAACCCATCAATTGACTGGACGACTACGCAAATACTGGCATGGGGTCCCTCCTGTGCTGAGACTTGTTTAGCCAAAGTTCTTCCTGTTTGTTCTTCCTTCCCCAGGTCATCTGATGTTCCGCCTCCTCCATATCAAGACTTCACGGACGTGTTCAGTAAAGCCTCTGCTGATATCCTTCCTCCTCATAGAGAATGGGACTGCCCAATCGACCTCATTCCAGGGAAGGTTCCACCGCGAGGCCGAACTTATCCGTTGTCTCTGCCTGAGACACACTCCATGGAAGAGTACATCAAAGAGAACCTGGCGAAGGGTTTCATCCGACCATCTTCTTCTCCAGCCGGCGCAGGCTTCTTCTTCGTTAAGAAGAAAGACGGTGGTCTGCGTCCGTGCATCGACTACAGAGGTCTGAACGACATTACCGTCAAGAACCGATACCCTTTACCCCTGATTACCGAGCTCTTTGATAGAGTTAGTGGTGCAACTATTTTCACAAAGCTGGACTTGAGGGGTGCCTACAATCTCATCCGAATCCGTGAGGGTGACGAGTGGAAGACCGCCTTTAACACCCGTGACGGACATTATGAGTACCTCGTCATGCCCTTCGGATTGAGCAATGCTCCAGCAGTCTTCCAGCACTTCGTGAATGAGATTTTCAGGGACATCTTGTACCGCCATGTCGTGGTTTATCTAGACGACATCCTCATCTTTGCTAATAATCTCGAAGATCATCGTTTCTGGGTAAAAGAGGTTCTTTCCCGTCTCCGTGTCAATCACCTCTATTGTAAATTGGAGAAGTGTGTGTTTGAAGTTAAAACCATTCCGTTTCTAGGTTACATTGTGTCCGGTTCCGGACTAGAGATGGATCCTGAGAAACTCCAAGCAATCCAGAATTGGCCTATACCCTTAAGCCTCAAAGGGGTCCAGAGGTTCTTAGGGTTCGCCAATTATTATAGAAAATTTATACGAGACTTTTCCACCATTGTGGCGCCTATCACTGCATTAACCAAGAAAGGTGCTAATCCGTCCAAGTGGTCCGAGGAAGCTACACAGGCCTTTCACCTTCTGAAGCAACGGTTCATCTCTGCACCAGTTCTGAAACAGCCCGACACCGACTCTCCTTTTATCTTAGAGGTAGATGCCTTCTCCGTTGGAGTAGGAGCAGTGTTATCCCAGAGGGCCAAAGATGGACATCTACATCCTTGCAGTTTCTTCTCCCGGAAGTTCTCCCCAGCTGAGCGCAACTATGCCATTGGCGATCAGGAGTTGCTAGCCATCAAGCTCGCTCTGGAGGAGTGGAGATACCTGTTGGAGGGAGCTTCCCACTCAATCACCATTCTTACCGACCACAAAAATCTTTTATATCTCAAAGGCGCACAATGTCTGAATCCTCGTCAGGCCAGATGGGCACTTTTCTTCTCTAGGTTTGACTTTAAACTCCAGTTCTGTCCGGGTTCTCAGAATCGTAAGGCCGATGCCCTTTCCCGCTCATGGGAGCAAGAAAATGAGTCCGAGTCTGCAGACAAGCATCCTATTATTAATCCGTTGGCATTCTCCACGGTAGGGATGGACTCTACGCCTCCACCAGGGAAAAGTTTTGTTAAGCCAGTTCTAAGGAAGAAGCTCATGCATTGGGCCCATGCTTCCCGTTTTGCTGGACATACAGGCATTCAGAAAACCCTTGAATTTATTTCTAGGTCCTACTGGTGGCCAACTCTGAAGAAGGACGTTATGGAATTTATTGCCTCCTGCCCAAAGTGTGCCCAACACAAAGTCTCCCGCCAGTCGCCTGCGGGGCAACTGGTTCCATTATCTGTTCCCCGTCGACCTTGGACCCATTTGTCGATGGACTTTGTTTCCGATCTACCTATCTGCAACAAGTTTAATACCATCTGGGTGGTAGTTGACCGGTTCACCAAGATGGCACATTTCATCCCTCTCACCGGTCTTCCGTCAGCTTCCAAGTTGGTTTAAGTGTTTATACAAGAGATCTTCCGACTTCACGGTCTTCCTGAAGAGATCATCTCGGATCGTGGAGTACAATTTGTAGCCAAATTTTGGCGAAGTTTGTGTCAAGCCCTCCAAGTCAAGTTAAAGTTTTCCACGGCTTACCATCCTCAGACCAATGGTCAAACCGAGAGGGTGAATCAGGACTTGGAGGCCTTCCTCCGTATATATGTGTCTTCCTCTCAAGATGACTGGGTTCAACTCCTTCCTTGGGCCGAGTTCAGCCACAACAATCAATACCATTCCTTATCTTCTTCTACACCATTCTTCATTAATTATGGATTCCACCCTAAAGTCCCAGAATTCCAACCGCTTCCCGCAACTTCTGTTCCAGCAGTGGATGTCACCTTGCGTCAGTTTTCAAATAACTGGAGGAACGTCCGCGCAGCCCTGCTTAAAGCCTCATTCAGGTATAAGAAGTTTGCCGATAGAAAGCGTAGAGCGGTTCCTGCTCTCAAGGTGGGTGATCGTGTGTGGCTGTCCACGAAGAATTTGAGGTTGAGAGTTCCCAGCATGAAATTTGCACCTCGCTACATCGGACCCTTCAAGATTGAACAAGTCATCAATCCTGTTGCCTACAGGTTACAGTTACCATCCTTCTTGAAAATACCCAGGACATTTCATGTTTCTTTGTTGAAACCGCTGATCCTGAATCGGTTTCATTCCGCACTTCCTCCAGCTCCCAAAGTTCAGACTCAACGGGGAGTCGAGTACGAGGTGGCCAAGATTTTGGACTCACGTTTCCGTTACGGTCAGTTACAATACCTCATTGACTGGAAGGGCTATGGTCCTGAAGAACGCTCTTGGACCAATGCCTCAGACGTCCATGCTCCTGCCTTGGTCCGAAATTTCCACGCAAAGTTTCCTTTAAAGCCTAAGAAGTGTCCTGGGGCCACTCCTAAAGGGGGGGGTGCTGTCACGATCCGGGTATCTGGACGCCATTACTTACCCTTCAGATGCCTCCTAAGGCTGGCTCAGCGTTCCAGGACCGGATCTCGCTGTTCCTGAGTTTCCACATGCAGAATGTCAGAGTGGTGATTTCATCAGCCGCGGCCTCCGCTGTGCCCGCGTGGTTAAATGTGCGCTTGTCAGTCTGGCGTCTCCTGTCTCCTGTGGCCGGCGTCGCCATTACTGTTTCAATTCTCACATGGATTACAAACCAAACTTCCCTCCAAGTGTCTGCATGGGCGCAGCCATCTTGGATTTTGTCATCTGAGCATTTCCACCAATCTGCTGTCTGTATTGTTGATTTGCATAATTGCCTAGCCAACCCCTTCCTTGCTGCAGGTATAAGTAAGCTGTGCCTGAGCAAGGAAGGCGTCAGTGCTTTGGTTGTCTAACCTAGTTCCAGTTTGTCTCTCTCCTGTGGTTGTCTTCCAGGTTCCAGCTCCTGTCTCCAGACTTCTGCTATAGAGACCCGCACCAGCATTTCATCTGCGGTGTAGCCTGACTCTCCGATCCATTCTGGACTCACCTGTTTCCAGTTACAACAATCACCTGCTTCCAGCCCAGCTTCCAGCAGTGTACAGCTTCTCTTAAAGGGCCGGTGTCCTTTCTGCAGTTTACCACTCTCCACCGGTATTATTATTTCACCGCTCTCAAACTCCAAACTTCATCAATCACCTGCTTCCAGCCCAGCTTCCAGCAGTGTACAGCTTCTCTTAAAGGGCCGGTGTCCTTTCTGCAGTTTACCACTCTCCACCGGTATTATTATTTCACCGCTCTTAAACTCCAAACTTCATTATTATTTCATCGCTCTCAAGTTCGTTTATTATTTAACTGGTTCCAGCCAGTATCCACTCCGTACCAACAACAGTCTGGTTCCAGCCAGTATCCACAGCAGCCGTTTTATCTTCAGCAACCCAGCCTTTCCTGGAACACCAGCTGGTACGATCCTGGGTTCTCTCCATTGCTACAGTCAGGTCTGGTAAGGACTTTCCAACTAGAAGATTATAAGAACTGTCTCACTCTACCAGTGCCTGTGGCCCTTGCCACCCTGTAGTACCCAGGAATTGTATTTATCCTCTGTTGACTTTTATGTTTCCTTTACTGCTGCTGTGTTACGGAGTTTGTCATAATAAACATCATTGACTTTTATCCTGGTTGTCGTGGTCACGCCTTCGGGCAGTTATTCTACATGTTACTTACATGTCTAGGGGTCTGATACAACCTCCCAGGTTCCGTTACATCTCAGCCCCTACAACTGAGGCTGCCTCCCGTCAGCTCAGGCCCTCAGTTGTGACAAAGTGGAACCAGTCCGCAGCACTCTATTATCTGGTTTGCAATGCCGCTTTCTGTAAAACTTAATACTGCATGTGGTGCAAAAAATTCTGCAGGATCTGGTATCGATTTCTCTTCCACGGAATAAGGTCTTATTTTGTAAGAAAAACTTTGAAGAGATTTTGCTGCTAAACTGGAAGAAGGGAGAGTAGCTCAAAAAAGTGCATCTTGAGAAGTATTTGGAACAGGAATATTTCTACAGGTTATGTCATACTTGCCTACTCTTCTGGATTGGCCGGGAGGTTCCTGAAAATTGGGTGGCACTCCCAGTCGCCCAAAAGTACAGGCACATCTCCCGGAGCGGGCCACCACACTGAGCAGAAGCGGGCGTTCCGGGAGTCCGATGATGCGATCTGCTTTGAATAGTATTGTGGATTCACCACTTCACAATGCTGACGCTATGTTGTTATCAGACCCACCAAACCTCCTCCCACCCCCCCCAAATTTAAAATGCGATGAAACTCCATATACACATTTAGTTATGTGCACAATGCAGGAGGCATTATGTCAGCCACCTGTTTCACCTGCTTCCATAAACCTATTTTTTTATTATTATTTTTAATTTTAGTGGGGTACAGCACTTACCGCTATTCTGTCGCTAACTGTCCTGAAGCTCGTTACACAGATGCAGAAGGAGGTGATTAATCAGCAAGTGTCACAACATCCTCACTCGGAATACGTACTATTTACCGGCGGCTACGATGCCGGCTTTCAAGCTACCGCCAGTGGCATCCCGGCCGCCAGTATACACTCAGTGGGGCGAGCACTAGTAAGCCCCTTGCGGGCCCGCTGCGCTCACCACAGGTTATATTGTCCCTCTATGGGTGTCTTGAAAATATTAAATTAAGTTAATTGTGTTTATATGTCATACTTGGGTTTAATTGTGTGGTGAGGGACAAGATGGGCTTCTGTTTGTCCATAGAAATTATGATTGACAGCCACCAGCACTGGTTTTGCTTATTACATTGACCATAAATAATTTAAATTGGTCCTGGACCACCAACCTGGGGCACCCCTGCAAGTGTCCTGAGGCACCCCAGGGAGCCACGGCACACAGTTAGAGAACCACTGTTGAAGCATGAAGCAATAGTGACAAGATGTATGAACATCTCGCCTGCCGGAGTGGGCGATCCCTGTCAGCCTCCACAGCGCATAAGCCTAATGCTGATGTGGTGTGTCTCTCCTCTCCGCCGGCTCACTGGGCATGCGCGAGTATTATGACATCTCATATACAACCCGGAAGCGACAGCCGTGGACAGCATTGTCCCTGCTGTGGTAATGGGCCAACAACACCTGCAGCTGTTGAAATCAATAGCTGCAGTTGTCGGAACAGTGAGTGCTACTGACTATTCACACATTGCCCCCCGCACATCGGCGTGCTCCGCTCTTATAGATAGCAACACCTATATAGACATGGGCACATAACGGTCCTGGTACCACTTCTCCTCCATAACGTCCCTTCTTACATCTACCCCACAGTCTATTACATACTGTATGAGCCATTGTGTTTTTCCAAATGAAGGATCCATGCCGAACCACAGTGATTTCCACGTGTGCAAAAATGTGCGCTTGCCGTGCAGTTACATGATAGGGGGCGCTCTGTAAGTGCACACACAATGACTGGAATTGCATGACGAACAAGCAATAGGGAGGTCCTACCATCCCTGGGGTGCCACACACCAGCCATTGCTTTGGGCCTGACTCTTCTTTGGGAACGCGATGGGTTTACTTTAAACACAGTCATGCCTCATCCATTTAAAAAGAAAAGTGAATGAGACTTTTAGCTGTATTCCATTTACTCTCAGCTAAATTCATGTTACACAACCGTAATCAATATGGAACCAGCGAGGCCCCGTGTCATCTATTCTCATAGATACATGGCGTGCCTTAAGGTTTCATTAATATCCATGCAATCCTTTGATAGAATTAGTTATCTCGTCCTAATGAGCTGGCATAAATATTTTAGCAATGCAATTACTTGCTGTACAGAATTATTCTTCCACGTGTCTCTGGGCTGATAGAAATGTTGAATGGAAATCATTTCCCAAGTGACGGCAGCGGATCCTGGGATGTGCAGAGGGGGCGGATGCCATGTTTCACACCAGGAAGCAGTCATTATTATTACTTTTTTTTTCTCCTCTTTAATCAGTGAGGGAAGTTGATAAATGCTTCTTCCCATCACGCTGTGGCTTTATTGATTAAAGATTTATTTAGTATGATTGTCTGCAGAAGGAAACAGGATTGGAACGCTGCAGCTTATTGGTACATTTTTAGTATCTGGCACATTTTAATGTATAGGTGGAGCCTCCCTCATCTAGCCTTCACTGGTGCGTCATGGTGCACCAAGGTTTATTAGCATAAGCCTTTCATCTATCGTTCTCAGCTGCAATACAATACAGAGAGAACAATACAGCAGGGGATTAAGTCCGACAGGGATAGATGAGCAGGGCTCCATCTGTAGGTTTCTATTGTCACTATTACTGTTCTTATTTAGTTATAAGGCACCACAATATTTGTGACAGTGGGGGAGGGGAGGGAGAGTCTTCCAGTAGTCAGTAAATAGGTGGGACTTTTGGCATTATGTACTTAGTGGATATTTGGGGAGGGGGAAATGCGCTATCCAGAGCCCGGTGGGGGTTCATAAACTAGTACTTGAGTAAGCGAGCCTGTAATAAACTATGGAATCCCGACGCTGGTCAGAAGAACGATGCCGAGATCCAGACATTGATCGCAATACTGGTGCCGGAACCCTGAATGTTGGCATCCCAATTGTAAGTATGCCAGGCAGGGTCAGGGTTAGGCTTTGGGAAGGGGGTTAGGGTTAGGCGTCAGGGAGGGAGTGTTAAGGTTAGGAAAACTTCTCTATTGTCTCAATGCAAACCTTTAGATTGAAAGCTCACAGACATTCTGTACCAGAGGTAGTCAACGTGCTGGTCTCCTGTTGCTGTGAAACGACACATCCCAGCATTGCCTGTCATGGTTTTGCTATTAGGCCATGCATAAACTTTGGCAGGACATGCTGGGATGTGTAGTTGCACAACAGCTGTGCAATATCTTTCTTATACTGTTATTTGTAGCATAATGCTGCTGCGTTATAATAAACCAATTATGCTGCCATAGATGAATATGAATTGCCCTATACTAGGGATTAGCATCCTGCGGCTTTCCAGGTGACTGAGATATGCTGGGTGTTGTAGTTCTATACATGCTTGAAAACCTGTCTTTGATACTTTAAAGTGGGCGTTTACCACTGGACTCGGTCACGTGTAGATTGTATTTTCATTCCTGATAGGTGTGTGACGCGTCTCACGTATCAAAGGAAATCCAGTATACCACAGATGTGGTTCTGTGGTTTTACGGCACGTAAAACATTATTTACATTTGCTGGAACACGAGCAGATATTAGCATTGTGTTACTACTCTAATAACCAGCGAAACCTTGCGGATAATTGAATCACCCCCATACACTAAAGTGTCGTTGTGCCAAACTATCCCATCGTCTTTTTCAAATTGATCTTGGAACTGACAGTGCGACAATACAACACACTCTCCGACAAAGCTGGTCACTGACTAATCAAGAACATCCATTGCTGTCTTCCCTACTAAATCTGCTGCTATTTCTACTCAAAGATAGAAGCAGTATAAAATAATCTACATTACACTAATAAACCCCCCACCCTAGAGTATTAAGAGCGACGACATCCATAAATAGGAGTGGTAATACTACATTTTCATGCTGTTCTTTGCCATGCAGCATAATGATATCCTAATTAGTGGTCTCCTTGTCTTGCATATTGTCAGCGCCTTTTATTTCAAGGTCTTCTCTCCTAAACACCCAGTGGGTGGCGGTATGCAAGACTTTGTCGGGATAATGTTGATTTTATTCCAGTTTCCATGACGATGACTGCGGCTTTGATGATGAGGCTTCTGTCAGAGCAGGGAGAGGGGAAAAGAGGGAGATGTTGCATTGAAACAGCTGCCAAACCTTGTGCAGCCTGCGTGAATGTGTGTGAGGGGAGGGGGCACAACAAGTGTAAAGCATCTACAACTTATCACTTAATGATGATATAACCCCTTCCATGGGATCTGCGTCACAACTGTGAATGATTTAACCTTGTGACTGAGGTTTTATACAGATAACAACACAGGAATATAACCATTAAAAAAACCCTTCCACACCACTTATACAAAAGTGGGCAACAAAATTGCACTGTGGAGCAAAATAATAAAATGTTCACTTTGCTACGCGCAGGTATACAGGACTAATGAACCCTGAATTCCTGCGCTGTGTAATGCACCAGTGTTCCACTTCCCTGCAGTGTGACTGGTCTTCTACAGACTGTGGAGGCGGCCATTTTGTGGGATGGGCTAATATTCATTAGATTGCAACCCAACTGTGTCTCATGCATGTCTGGTTTTGCAGTGACTCTGCAACATCACTGATTGCCAGTGACTTAATTGTCTGCTGTCTGGTGAATATTTAATCAGCCAACAAGATGGCTGCCTCCACGGGCTTCACGTGAAGATAAAGGGTGGAGATTTATCAAAGCTTTTAGAGAGAAAGCATAACCAACCAATCAGATCTTGTTTTTTTTTAAACACAGCCTGTAAAATGTCAGCCAGGAGCTGGCTGGTTGGTACTTGATCTCTCTCCAATCTTTGATAAATCTCCCCTAGAATCAGTATGTGTATATCACCATGCTGTGATTAGAAAACTCTTGTGATGATCTTGTTTGCTCTGAAGTTATTGCTTGATGAGCTGATCAAAGTAATCTGAAAATGTTTCATGTTATTTGAACACCTGGGGGCGCCACTGTTCTATTGGCAATCCTTGAAAGATATTTCAAATTACCAAACAATAGGGCAGCTCACACTCTCATTAATATATATAATATATATATATATATATATGTATATATGTGTATATATATATACATATATATATATTTATTTATTTTTGAGAGAAGCGTTTAAGATTTCATTACAGTTCATTGAATGTTAATTGAAAAATTAAGTGAAAATCCCCTTTTTTTCTTTAGAAATGGGATGCAGATAATGCTGGAACTCTAATAAATGGTCGTGGTTTTAACCCATGCATATTGATTCAGGACAATTGCACTGTGTATTCACAAGTGCCCTGCGAGTGATCAATCAGCCGTCCACGTTTAATGCCAGGCACAGCTGTGATCCCAATTCCTCAGTTTATTGATCAGAGGAATGATTGAGTTATAAATCTTGTCAGCGAATAACATATGGCTACTAAGGTCTTTCTCTGGAGTTTAGCAAGCAGCTGGAGAAAAATCCAGCACTGTATAAAAGTGAACATTTAATCTGTTTGTAAGTTTGTTTTTGTTTTTATATTTCTATGATTCTGTCCTTGCCGCTCTCCCTATTTGCGAGCTTTCACCAACTGCACAATAAGGGCGGTGTTCAAGTGATATATCACGCCCAATCTCCTTTCTAAAGTGATCCCCATTATCGCGCATATTGTGCCCATAGCAATCAGGTTTAGCTGAGCAAAGGGTTGGGCGCCCTCACTATCCCAGGGGTAGCGAGCTGAAATTATTATACCACTCCTGTCAGCAGAAACAGAACGGGTGTGGAAGGGGGTGAAAAGAATTGAATACCACCCTGAGGGTGAGATTCAAATGATAGATCACGCCCAATTTCCTTTCTAAAATGATCTCCGTTATCGCGCATATTGCGCCCATAGTAATCAGGTTTAGCTGTGTAAAGGGTTGGGTGCCTCGCTACTCCGGGGGTAGCGAGCTGAAATAATGATACCACGCCCCTGAGGGCAGAAAAAGAACGGGTGTGTGAAGGGGTGAAAAGAATTGAATCCCGCCCTAAGAGTGTTTGGGGAGAATGCACAGTACTTCTTCATGATGTTTAGAATTATGGTCAGGACATCATTGCTATGTTTACTGTGTACCTATGGGGTGTGAGGGAATATTATCGATGTTGGCCGCTAGGAGGTGTCGGCATGCAACTATCCCAATGGTGTTCTGCCAGCATTTGGCGGACATCGCCTGGAAATTAATCCCCTCCACCCACCTTCTTATGTGTTAACTGATAACAAAAAGAAGCCTGAAGTGAATAATATATAAATAAATAATGTTTCAACATATTATATTGACAAAATGCTACAGATGTGTACACTCACGTCTAGTCTCCCTGCATGTTAAACAGCCCATCTATGACTTGGTAGGGTCGAGCGTCTTTTTGTGCGTCTTTTTCCATTAAAATGCGTCTTATTCTCAAAACAATGTGATTAGGATGCACAAGCAGCTTTTGCTGATTAAAATTTTATGCAGCATACCTATACTCTGTGCGACTATGGCTGTATCTGCATACGAAATGCAACGCTACAGAGTTTTCCTAGAAATAGTGTAACGTAGCATATCGTATGCAGATACAGGCACAGTCGCACACAGAAAATAGACATGCCGCATATCATTTTAATCAGCAGAGTCTGCTTGTGCTTCTTATTTGCATAGTGATGCAAATAAGACACATTGAAAATAAGACACATTTTCCGCAACAAAAAAACACCTAATGCGGCACGGGACTTGTCGGTTTTCATCTCCTGCTGTGTGGCGTATTGAGGCAAGATGTACTGTTTGAGGACACATCTGTACTACCATATTGGACTCATCAAATCGAGGAGGTCTCTTAACCCCCCCCCCCCCTTCCCCTTTTCCTACATCCAATCTCACATAATTAGGCTGATCCAAGGTTCCCAACTTAGCCACTCATGTCCCACTGTCCCTTCTCCTTGTCCTCTGCAGTGGGAACCAGTTGCGGATGGGGTGCAAGCCTGCTGCGTGGATTCCGTCTCCCACTATGCATAATAGAAAAAAGACAGACCATAAATGATTATTATATGGACTAGTAAACGACCCACCGTATGCCAAGTCACCTCAGCCTGCTCCCCTGCTCAGCCCTATCACACCCCCTCTCGATTTGCTGCTCCTCCCCCTGCACTGTCTCACTCCATGCTCCCGCCTATTATATAGATAGTGGGTAAGCTGGACTGCCAACATCAAGGCATCTCCTGTAGGTGACCCCTGGCTCCCTGTAACATAAAGTTTACTCACAATATCTCGGCACAGACCTTCCTGGGTCCCCATCTATAAAGTGTGCAGCGGCCGTGAAGCAAGGCGTTTCACTCCCAAAACAAGTAAGAAATCCACGCTCTTCAGGTGCACTACTTCAACATAGAAACATAGAATTTGACGGCAGATAAGAACCACTTGGACCATCTAGTCTGCCCCTTTTTTTTTATTTTTTTAGGAAATCTCAACCCTTTTTGAACCTTAATTCTTTGTAAGGATATTCATATGCCTATCCCAAGCATGTTTAAATTGCTCTACAGTCTTTAGCCTCTACCACCTCTTTACATTCAAGATCTTTTAAAGTCATTTTATTTATTTACTTACATACACATACAAGTATTTCTTTATTGTAAAGTACTGCAACTGAATAGCATTGAATTCTATGTGTTTCCTATTTGCTTTTTTGTAAGATAACGTTTATTGAGTAAGAGTATATGAAAAATGTAAAATGCTCTAAGGAAATTCAGTAACCATGCTGTGATGGAGAGAGTCCTCTTGGACAGCGAGCTTTGTACTGTGCTTTTATGCACTTTTATGCACTCGCTCCGCAGCTAAGTGTTCCCGAAAAGAAGATTATGCTAGCGAACGTGTACATGTAGGTGTATATTATTATATACGCGCCTATTTTTGTTATATTCTGTACAGTTCTTCACCTTGTTATTAAAGGATTGTGCTTACTGTTCTGCCAAGGTAACATGCATTATCTTCAATGGACAAAGCTGTTTTACAATGTAGGCTACCTAGGCTCATTGCCCATGTTTGCTTAATTTTAACTATACTTCTTATTTTTCTCAGTAAAAATAATGAAGGGGGTGTAAGATGAAAGTGCAATTACTCACTTTTGCCAACATTTGCACATGCAGACTATGGAAAACTTAAGTTACTCCCCCAATCCACCCAAACTCCGCCTCTATCAACACAAATGTCCACTTTTGTATGAAACTCCTCCCACTTTCAAATAAATCCCACCTTTACTGAAGTCTACAACTCCAGGTGGAGGTATGCTTGTTAGAGTGTATTCATTAACAACGTCTACTCTAGATGGGTCCCAGTTATGCACAATGGATACTTATACTTATATACTTATATACTTATAACGTACTTCTAAGGGGGATATCCAATTTTGCCGGGGCTAATTGTCCCGCCGGGGGCTATCCTATTAGCCCCGATAAGCCAGCACGAGCAGCGGTGCTTCTGATGCTGCACCGGGTGCCGACTCCTGACAGCTCCCGATGCAGCGCTGACCTCCAGCTTCCCAGTCACATGACCGCCTCCGGGGTCAGGGGAAGTGGTTGCTGTGGGCTCTACTGGGTGCCGGCACCTGGGCTGTGGCACCCACACTGCAGACCCAGACCCAGGCATGGGACACTGCAGGTCGACGCGGCTTCTCGTGATTCACCGGAAACAGCCCCGTTATCAAGCGAAAACGGGGCTATTTCTCATGAAAACACACAGGTTTCACTGTGTTTTTGGGAGGTCAGCTTTTTTTTATGGGTGATCCATATTGGATAGCCTTTAAAAAAAATAAATGGTGAAACATCGGAAAAAAGACAGAAAAACTGACGTTTTTCGGACCTGATGTTAATTCACCGGTAATTGGATATACCCCTAAGTATTTATACCACATTAGTACAAGAGTCTTGAATGTTGTTTGTATTTTTATTAAATTATTTTATGGGAGATTTATTACACTTTCTAAATAGGAAAACTGGAGGTGTTGCCCAGACAAACAGTAATTAAATTGAAAGGTAGAATCTAATTGGTTGATATGGACACTTCCATTTCTTCTTTTAAGAAGGTTTGATAAATCTCTCACTTTGAATGATATAAAAGACAAATGATTACAGCTTCCCTAAGGTTATGTAAGTGGGCGTAAATATAGTGGGTGCAAGGGGTGCCATTGCTACGAGGCCCAGAGGCTTAGCTGGACCCAGGTTATAAAGGTGCATACCAATTTCCCAGATTTGCCTGCTAAGCATTTGGGTCTGATCCCTTGCCCATCTTGACCTGTGGGACATTACATTTTCAGTGAGAGGAGTGTGTAGTGGATGTTATAATGGTCAGGGGGTCACTGCACTGTGGCATAATGTAAACTGTGTAGTCCACTGTAATGGGTCATAATCTCATTGCCATGTGGAGGGTACTATAATGTTACATAATAAGAACTGGGGCACTTTAATGCGCCACAATATGAAATGGAGGCACTATAGTGGCATAGTATGACATGGAGCTCTGTAAAGTGGGATCATTTGACCTGGAGGGCTCTCTAAAGTGGCACAGTATGAACAAGTGGAGGTGTCATGTCGCATAATATGAACTGGGGGCAATGTACAGTATGTCATAATGAGATTACTGTGTGGCATAATGTGTACTGGTAGCCATACAATGTGACACCGTGTAAACTAAGGAACAACAATGGTTCATAAATTAAACTAGTACACTGCTATGGGGCATAATATTAATTAGGGCACTTTTAAAAGGTATATTATTAACTAAGGCACTACTGTATTTTAGAAAATGAACTAGGGCACTATTATAGGGCATAAAATGAATAACCGCTGTACAGAGGCCTCTCAGGAAGCATTGGGACAGGGGCCCCTTCAGTATGTTGCTATGGGGCCAACAAAGTTCTGGTTACGCCCGTGCTTATATTTTTCACTTTCCACTCAGTCACTGCTATTTGGTGTACTAAGCCATTCATTCCCATGTTATTTGCTCACTAAACCAGAGCTGGGCTCGCTCAGTGTGCTCTTCCTCAATTCCTGGTCTGCAGCTCCCAGGTTCGGCTTTGGTTGGGCAGATTCTATAGGTAGTCGTACCTTGGCCTAGTGTAATATGCAGCCATAGAGCATATTGATCCTAACCTGTACAGAGACATATTATATGTTGGTAACACTAATGTATAGAGCCAAACCTGTGCACATAAAGGACATTTGGATCCAGTGAACTCACAAGGGGGCTGCTGCCTTTTGCATTGTAATGTAACTGGTATATTTATTATTATTATTATTATCATTTATTTATATGGCGCCACAAGGGTTCCGCAGCGCCCAATTACAGAGTACATATGCACATAATCAAAACAGTGACTTACAGTTGAAATCAATTTTGGACAAGTACAGGGTAACTAAGCATAACTACACCAGTAAATGACAGAGATAAGTTCCAGGTGGCCCAAAAACTGTGATTTGGGCAGTTGAGAATTATTAAAGAAGAAAAGGGTGAGCACATGAGGGAAGAGGGCCCTACTCGTGAGAGCTTACATTCTAGGGGTAGGGGTAGACAGACAGGGGTGACACAGATGGGGTACATAGAGAGCATGGAACAGGGGGTTAGGATGAGATTTGGCTGGGTTTGGTAAAGAAATGGGTCTTGAGAGCCCGTTTGAAGTTTTGTAGAGAGGTGGAGAGTCTGAGGGGGAGAGGTAAAGAATTCCAAAGGAAGGGAGCAGCACGTGAAAAATCTTGGAGATAGGAGTGGGAGGAAGTAATCAGGAGACAGGAGAGGCGGCGTGCATTAGCAGAGCGAAGAGGACGGGTGGGAGAGTAAAGGGAGATAAGGTCAGAGATGTAAATGGGAGAGGATTGGGTGAGAGCTTTGTAAGTGAGAGTGAGAAGTTTGAATTGGATTCTGAAGGGGAAGGGAAGCCAGTGAAGGGCTAGTAGGAGAGGGGAGGTGGATGTAGTGCGTTTGGTGAGGAAGATGAGCCGAGCAGCAGCATTGAGGATAGACTGGAGTGGAGAGAGGTAATTGTCAGGGAGGCCAGTTAGGAGGAGATTACAGTAGTCCAGTCTGGAAATAATCAGTGAGTGAATAATGATCTTAGTGGCATCCTGGGTGAGAAAAGGTCTGATCCTGGAAATGTTTTTGAGATGAAAATGACAGGTTTGTGAGAGGTGCTGAATGTGTGGTTTGAAGGAGAGGGAGGAGTCAAGGATTACACTAAGACAGCGTACTTGGAGGCTAGAGGAGATAGTCGTGCCATCAATGGATAATGAGATTGTGGGAGGTGAGGTTGTGCGGGAGGGTGGGAAGATGATCAGCTCAGTCTTAGACATGTTGAGTTTAAGAAAGCGCTGGGACATCCAGGAAGAGATAGCAGAAAGACAGTTAGAGGCACGAGTGAGGAGAGCCGTGGAGAGATCAGGGGAGGAGAGGTAGATTTGAGTGTCATCAGCATAGAGGTGATACTGGAAATTAAAAGAACTAATGAGTTCACCTAAAGAGGACGTATAGAGAGAGAAAAGGAGAGGCCCAAGAACAGAACCTTGGGGGACACCAACAGTTAGTGGAAGTGGGGGCGAGGTAGCATCATGAGAAGGAGACAGAGAAGGAACGATCAGAGAGGTAGGAGGACAGCCAGGAGAGGGCAGTATCACGTAGACCAAAAGAGTGAAGGATTTGCAGAAGAAGAGGGTGGTCCACAGTGTCAAAAGCAGCAGAGAGGTCAAGAAGAATAAGCAGAGAGTAGTGGCCCTTAGATTTGGCGGCATGGAGGTCATTGCAGACTTTTGTGAGGGCAGTTTCAGTGGAGTGGAGAGAGCGGAAACCAGACTGGTATGGGTCAAGCAGTGAGTGAGAGGAAAGAAAGGCTGTAAGGCGATTATAGACAATACGCTCAAGAAGTTTGGAGGCAAAGGGGAGGAGAGAGATCGGTCGATAGTTGGAGAGAGTGTTAGGATCAAGGGTAGGTTTTTTAAGAATAGGGGAGACAAGAGCATGCTTGAAGGTAGAGGGGACAGTGCCTGATGAGAGGGAGAGATTGAGAAGGTGGGCAAGATGGGAACAGGCAGAAGGGGAGAGGTAGCGAAGGAGGTGGGAGGGGATAGGGTCGAGTGGGGAGGTTGTGGGGGGGGAGGAGTGTATGAGGGCCATGACTTCCTCACCAGATACTAGGGAGAAAGATGTCAGAGTTGGTAAGAGGGTAGGGGAGGGGTGGCAAAGGATGGGTGGTGGCTGGTTGCTGGACTGGTGGGATGTGATGTCCTGACGTATGGAGTCAATCTTGGAAGTGAAGTAAGTGGCAAAGTCAAGAGCAGACAATGAGGAAGGGAGAGGAGGTGGTGGTGGGCAGAGGAGGGAGTTAACAGTGGCAAAGAGGCGCCGGGGGTTGGAAGAGTGGGTAGAGATGAGGATTTTGAAGTATGATTGTTTAGCAAGGGAAAGGGCAGCACTGAAGGATGAGAGCATGAATTTGAAATGGAGGAAGACTGCTTGAGAGCGTGATTTCCTCCAGTGTCGCTCGGCAGTACGTGAGCATTTTTGTAGATATCTGGTGCATTTGGTGTGCCAGGGTTGAGGTGTTGATCTGCGAGGGTGAATAGTGGTTGGCGGAGCAACAGAGTCAAGGGCTGAAGTAAGAGATGCATTGTATAGAGATGTGGCTTGTTCAGGGCATGTGAGAGAGAGAAGAGGAGAGAGAAGGGAGTCAAACAGGGAGGATAGGGATGAGGTGTCAATAGCCTCAATATTACGCTTAGTGATGGTAGCCTTAGGAGGGAGAGATGGGGGAGCAGAGATAGATAAGTTGAATGAGAGCAAGTGGTGGTCAGAGAGGGGAAAAGGGGAATTGGAGAAATCAGAAATAACACAGAGGTGAGTGAAAACCAGATCCAGTGAGCTCCCGTTCACATGGGAGGGTGAGCTGGTCCACTGGGAGAGACCAAGTGAAGTGAAGTGAAGTTGGTATAGTAACGTTCTCTAAGCCCAGCCCCTTCACCATTAGCTCGTATGTATTTATCTGTGCATGGACGCCCGATGCATCACAAGAAGAAAATCCCAGTGAGTTACACAGTGCAGAGAGCCACGTCCTGTACACAGCAGCGTGGGTGTCTAGGCTGGCAGTGGTTGTCCGGTTTATATCTATAAGGTGTATCTGAATGTGTGCGTAGCCTCTCCACCTCTCTCTCACCAGCTGTTCCTGTGGCCTGGTGGTCTCACAGATGGTCTGTGAGTTGGTGCTCCATCCTACCAGGCATCCTTGTGCTGCTGCACTTTGACGTTACAGGCAGCTGCCAGGCTCATCCACTTCTTGGAAAGACTCAGTACCACTCTCCTTACACCTTGCTGTATATCAGGGCATGGATGTCTCTGCGCCTTTCCCAGGACTTTGGCCATGTTGTTTTGGTCTCTCGATGACATGATATATTATCAATTCCTTAATGACACACGTTTCACCAGGCCCGGTGTCTCCAGGCATATGGGCATTTCTCCAGTGCGCCCAGGAGCAGCTTCTCCAGCAGATGCTTCCTTGCTTTGAGTATGTACATGGACTCTTCATACTGGGGATAGGATCAGTATGTAAAACCGGCGGTCAGGATCCTGGGTTTCAGTATACCGACACCGGGTTCCTAGCCACTGGTATGCCGGCAGCGGGGTGAGCGCTAGCAAGCCCGTAGCGGGCACGGTGGCTTGCTGCGCTCGCCACTTGATTTATTTTCCCACTATGGGTGTTGTGGACACCCATAGAGGGAGAAAATCCCGTGGCGCCGGGATTCCGGCGTTGGCATTTCCACGATAGTCAGGATTCTGGCGTCAGCATTGTGACGTCTGGCATCCCGACTAGCGGTATGGTGACCACTTCCCCTGGGGATACCACAGTATGTAAACTAGGGAACTACGATGGTGCATTAAATAAACTAGAGCACTACTGTGGTTCAGAAAATGAGCTAGGGCACTACTGTGGTGCAGAAAATGAGCAAGGGCACTACTGTGGTTCAGAAAATGAGCTTAGGGCACTACTATAGTTAAGAAAATTAGCTAGGGCACTACTGTGGTTTAGAAAATGGGCTAGGGCACTACTATGATTCAGAAAATGAGCTGGGGCACTGCTATGGTTCAGAAAATGAGCTAGGGCACTACTATGGTACAGAAAGTGAGCTAGGGCACTACCATGATTCAGAAAATGAGCTAGGGCACTACTATGGTTCAGAAAAGGAGCTAGGGCATTACTATGGTTCTGAAAATGAGCTTAGGGCACTACTGTGGTTCAGAAACTGAGCTAGGTCACTACTGTGGTTCAGAAAGTGAGCTAGGGCACTACTGTGGTTCAGAAAATGAGCTAGGGCACTACTATGGTTTGGAAAATTAGCTTAGGGCACTATTATTGTTCGGAGATTGAGCTAGGGGACTACTATGGTTCAGAAAATGAGCTTAGGGCACTACTATGGTTCAGAAAATGAGCTTAGGGCACTACTATGGTTCAGAAAATGAGCTATGGCACTACTATGGTTCAGAAAATGAGCTAGGGCACTACTATGGTGCATACTCTCTGAGAATTGTGGCATACTCCTCAATATGGTGTCAAATCCATTTATTCAGTAGTACCATTGTTCAGTTACTGCAGCTAAAAGAACAGTACACTTCAGCAGCTGTGTTTTTCTTTTCTATTGGAGCATTAATAATTATCATCCATTATATATAGCGCACACATATTCCGCAGCACTTTACAGGGAATATTTGCCCATTCACATCAATCCCTATCCCAGTGGAACGTACAATCTTTATTCCCTACCGCAGGTACACGCACACACATTCACGGTAGCGTTAATTTTTTTTGTTGGGAGCCAGTTAACCTACCGGCATATTTTTGGATTGTGGGAGGAAACCGGAGTACCCAGAGGAAACCCACACAAGCATGGGGAGCAACTCCAAGAGCCATAGTGGAAATTGAACCTATGACCTGCGTGCTCTGAGACAGTAATGCTTGCCATTACACCATCCGTGCAGCCCCAAATAATCAATACAGACAAACTTATGTCTAAAGGCCCACATTATACGTTTGTCGCAATTCCTCGATTGCCTGGGTCGGAGAATAGGGAATATTTAACATGTTGAATTTACCTGATTTGACAATGCCGACCTTAAAAAGATCGAGATTGGCAAATTTGGGATCTTTAACATGCAGAATTTCCAGAACTGATTCCCCAGTTGATCACCGATCATCGATGGTTGCCAATGGGCGGATCACATCAGGAAATTGAGTCTCCGATATTTGGTCTCCTTAACAAATCCACCTGTGTTGTATTGGTGAATATATAATTCATGTGTTTTAGTATTTTTGTACAGTTATCGGCTTCATAACCTATATATATTGATGAACACAGTGCTTTTTTTTCCCAACGAGTAAAGGTGCCTTTACTTAGAATACAGGTGCCGGTACTCCCCTAAGGTTACAAGCTGATGCAGGATTTATACAGCTTCCACACTACGGATTAATGTGCAGACCTTGTTTTCTCCATCTCTGAAAATGTTTCCCTAATTTATTTCTGTTTCTGGAACTAGTGACGAGTATTAAAAATTAGACCCCAAAAAATGTGACGAACCGCCGAGTGCTACTATGAAACATTTACTGGGTGATCTTGTTTCTTATGTTGTAATGTCAGTGTCTGGTGTACAGGGTGTCACTGGTTGTGTGAATAATTCTGCCTCCTTACCCTGGGCTGCAGTAGATGTTTCCTCCTCATCATATGTGAAGCACGACACCAGACACATTACTTTAACTGTTTGTTATTTTCATGTTCCTACTGAGCGTCAGCATGAAAGACTTACGACAGCATTGCACTCAGTATTTTGTTAGAGAAGAGTAATGGCGCATGTTAAATGTCTATGTAGGCTTTCTCTTCCTCTCTTAAGTGTGTGATTTAGCACTGTATTTTGCCATGAAACATTCAGTATTGTTTGTTTGGCTTCAGTTTGCTAAAGTAGAATTTTTTTTCACCTCCCTCTAACGAGAGTGGTTGTGGTGGTGAGGTCACAGTTTTGAGGTCATCACTAAAGCAATTGCTGGACTACAGTATGTCTCCCGTAAAGCTTTTTTTTAAAGGGAAGAAATAGAAATTGCCATAAACTAGCACACCATTCTATTATCAGTTATTTATACAGCGCACACATATTCCACAGAACGTTTACAGAGCTAGAAGTACTCACCACTACACCAACCGGGCTTCACCATGATTGGTTGTTGGATTGTTGTCTTTGTGGACATCAAAGTCCAAAATTGTGACACTTTAGAACTAAGTTTTCTGTAAATTTGAAGAATTGATCTGATAACATGTAGGTGTTCTTACTATAAATTAATGTTGCAGGCTATAAGAATACTGTTGGCATTAATTATTTTCCTTTAAGTGTTTCTTCATGCTGCTATTAATGTTTGATGTGTTATTGACTGTCTTGGCAACCAGTCACATGGCACATAGGGGGTCATTCCGAGTTGTTCGCTCGTTGCCGATTTTCGCTATACTGCGATTAGTCGCTTACTGTGCATGCGCAAGGTTCGCAGAGCGCATGCGCTTAGTTATTTTACACAAAAGTTAGGTATTTTACTCACGGCATAACGAAGCTTTTTCATCATTCTGGGCGGAAACTGGCCGTTTTCTGGGAGTGTGCAGAAAAACGCTGGCGTTTCGGAGGAAAACGCGGGAGTGTCTGAAGAAATGGGGGAGTGTCTGGGCGAACGCTGGGTGTGTGTGTGACGTCAAACCAGGAACGAAACTGACTGAACTGATCGCAATGTAGGAGTAAGTCTGGAGCTACTCAGAAACCTGCTAAGAAATTTCTATTCGCAATTCTGCTAATCTTTCGTTCGCAATTCTGCTATGTTAAGATACACTCCCAGAGGGCGGCGGCTTAGCGTGTGCAATGCTGCTAAATGCATCTAGCGAGCAAACAACTCGGAATGAGGGCCATAATGTAGTGAGCAGAGAAACTTTGGAATGCACCCTTGAGCTCTGTCGTCACTGTGACCTGCTTTCTCTCCTTCTCCCCCCATATTGCATTCTGTGAGCTGTGTCTGTGCAGCAGATTGACTGAAGATAATGGTTTGTAGCTAAGAAAAAGGACGATCAGACATTCTTAAAAGGTACTTAATTTGCTATTTAAAGGGAAAAAAAATCTATGCAGGATTGCTACGTTAAACATTTCCAATTTTTACTTAAAATACTGCTGACTGCAGATGTTTTGGTTGGGCAACATCAATCATGACTGTGACATGCACGATTGTGTATGAGAAGCATTTTATTACATTGCCCGAAGTGCCGCCAGGCATGTGCTCCTCTGCAGGACTTTGCACCATGGGCCCATTAAAATAAAGGGGCAAAAGCTGAATTGCCAAGTAATGATTCAAAAACAATGATTTTTCCATTCACACAATGGATCATAGAGGTCCGTTTATTCATACCAATGCATGAATATTTACATTCACTGTAATAGGAAACCATCATTACTGCAATTTATCAAAATGAAGGGCTAAATGAAATAGCCTCTGAATTGCCAACAGCGCGGGACTATCTGCGAGTATGCCTGTTTTTTTGTTAAAGCGGCAATCTTGTCCACCAACTCTGAAGCTATTCTATTTAGCCCGAAGTGTCACTGGGACAACTAAGTGATGCTCTGGCGACAGTGGTAAGGGTAGGCGTTCTATCACTTATCCTCCCATATTGGTGTCAGAGCGCCCGCGCAGGCCGGTTTCTGGCTCCCGCAGGCGCACTAAAGCCGCAATCCTGACTTTTTTTTAACTTGATGCCTTGGAGAGAAGTAAAGGAAAGATGCACAAAAACATAAAGTACATGAAATTACAGACATTAATAACAAAAAAAACTAAAAACTTTGTAATTGATCCCACATAGAAGACTTATATAATTGGCAAAAGCAACATATGCCGTATTATGGGGATACGGTCATTAGGTTGACAGCACTTCGGTCGACAGTCATTAGGTCGACCACTATTGGTCGACATGGTCACTAGGTCGACATGGAAAAAGGTCGACATGAGTTTCTCTTACGTCCTAGAGGATGCTCGGGACTCCGTAAGGACCATGGGGTATAGACGGGCTCCGCAGGAGACATGGGCACTCTAAAAAACTTTTAGTATGGGTGTGCACTGGCTCCTCCCTCTATGCCCCTCCTCCAGACCTCAGTTAGATCTTGTGCCCAGAGGAGATAGGGTGCATTACAGGGGAGCTCTCCTGAGTTTTCTGTGTAAAAGAATTTTGTTAGGTTTTTTATTTTCAGGGAGCTCTGCTGGCAACAGACTCCCTGCATCGTGGGACTGAGGGGAGAGAAGCAGCCCTACTTAAATGATAGGCTCTGCTTCTTAGGCTACTGGACACCATTAGCTCCAGAGGGAGTCGGAACACAGGTCTGACCCTGGGGTTCGTCCCGGAGCCGCGCCGCCGTCCTCCTCGCAGAGCCGGAAAAAAGAAGCCGGGTGAGTATGAGAAGAAAAGAAGACTTAAGGCAGCAGAAGACTTCAGATCTTCCTGAGGTAAGCACGCAGCAGTAACGCTGCGCGCCATTGCTCCCACACAACACACACACATGGCACAGATGGGTGCAGGGCGCAGGGGGGGCGCCCTGGGCAGCAATAAACCTCATTACTGGCAATAAATATGTTTATTATGCTGCGGAGGCAGCAAATAAATGATCCCCCGCCATTTTTTGATTATTGAAGCGGGACCGAAGCCCGCCGCTGGAGGGGGCGGAGCTTGATCCCTCAGCACTAACCAGCGCCATTTTCTCCACAGAAGCTGCAGAGAACGCTGGCTCCCCGGACTCTCCCCTGCTGAACGAGCTCAGAGGGCTGAAAAAAAGAAGAAGAGGGGGGCACATTACAGGCGCAGTGAGTGGAAATCAGTGTAATTTCATATAAAAGCGCTATCTGGGTTTATTCCAGTGTCAGTTTGGCGCTGGGTGTGTGCTGACATACTCTCTCTCTGTCTCTCCAAAGGGCCTGCTTTAGGGAATTTGTCCCCTTATAGCTATATCCCGGTGTGTGTGGGGTGTCGGTACGTGTGTGTCGGCATGTCTGAAGCGGAAGGCTTATCCAAAGAGGAGGTGGAGCAGATGAGTGGTGTGTCCCCGTCGGTGGTGCCGACTCAGGATTGGATGGATATGTGGCATATGTTAAATGCAAGTGTAGCATCATTACATAAGATACTGGACAAAGCAGAGTCCAGGGTGTCACAGGGGGTCAATCTACGGATTACACCGACTCACAGGGCCCGTCGGGGTCTCGGAAACGTCCCTTGTCACAAATAGTGGACACAGATACCGACACGGACTCTGATTCCAGTGTCGACTATGATGAAGCGAGATTGCACCCTAGGGTGACAAAAAGTATTCAGTGCATGATTATTGCAATAAAAGATGTTTTGCATATCACTGATGAACCCTCAGTGCCCGACACGAGGGTGCACATGTTTAAGGAGAAGAAACAGGTAGTAAACTTTCCTCCATCTCATGAACTTAACGAGTTATGTGAAAAAGCTTGGGAAACTCCAGATAAGAAACTGCAGATTCCCAAAAGGATTCTTATGGCATACCCTTTCCCTACACAGGACAGGGTACGTTGGGAATCCTCTCCCACAGTGTACAAGGCTTTAACTCGCCGTCACGGCGTCCCTCAAGGATCCTGCGGACCGCAAGCAGGAGACTACATTAAAGTCTATTTATACACATACTGGTACTTTACTTAGACCGGCAATTGCGTCGGCATGGGTATGTAGTGCAGTAGCAGCTTGGACAGATACCCTGTCAGCTGACCTTGATAACCTTGATAGGGATACCATTTTGTTAACATTAGCTCATATTAAGGACGCAGTCTTATATATGAGGGACGCTCAAAGAGACATTGGATTACTGGGTTCAAGAGCCAATGCCATGGCTATTTCGGCGAGAGGATCCTTATGGATCCGCCAATGGACAGGTGATGCAGACTCAAAAAAGCATATGGAGGTCTTACCTTACAAGGGTGATGTATTGTTTGGAGAAGGTCTCGCGGACCTGGTTTCCACAGCTACTGCGGGTAAATCTACCTTTTTACCTTTTGTTCCCCAACAGCAAAAGAAACCTCCACAGTATCAGATGCAGTCCTTTCGGTCGCATAAGTCCAGAAGAGGTCGGGGCTCCTCTTTCCTCGCCAGAGGTAAGGGTAGAGGTAAGAGAACACCTGCTTCGGCTAGTTCCCAAGAGCAGAAGTCCTCCCCGGCTTCAGCTAAGTCCATCACATGACGCTGGGACTCCCCCATGGGAGTCCGCACCGGTGGGGGTACGCCTACGACTCTTAAGCCAAGTCTGGGTTCAGTCAGACGTGGACCCTTGGGCGAGGGAAATTGTTTCCCAGGGCTATAAGCTGGAATTCGAGGAGGTGCCCCCGCAACGGTTTTTCAAGTCGGCCTTACCAGCTTCCTCCCCAGAGAGGGAGGTAGTATTAGCTGCAATTCAAACGCTGTGTCAACAGCAAGTTATTGTCAGGGTTTCCCTGCACCACCAGGGAAAAGGATATTATTCGACCCCCGTTTGTGGTCCCGAAGCCGGATGGTTCGTTCAGACCCATTTTAAATTTAAAATCCCTGAACCTGTACTTGAAACGGTTCAAATTCAAGATGGAATCGCTCAGAGCTGTATTTTCCAGCCTGGAAGGAGGGGATTTGATGGTGTCGCTAGACATAAAGGATGCTTACCTTCATGTCCCCATATATTCCACTCATCAGCAGTACCTGAGATTCGCTGTACAGGATTGCCATTACCAGTTTCAGACGTTGCCGTTTGGGCTTTCCACAAAGGTATTGGCGTAAATTATGGTGATCCTGCGAAGGCAGGGTGTCACAATTATCCCATACTTGGACGATCTCCTGATAAAAGCGAGTTCAAGAGATTAATTGCTGAAGAACGTGTCGCTCTCCCTGAGGGTGCTCCAACAACACAGTTGGATTCTCAATCTGCCAAAGTCGCAATTGGTTCCAACGACTCGACTATCATTCCTAGGAATGATACTGGACACGGAACGAAAGAAGGTTTTTCTACCGGCGGAAAAAGCCCAGGACCTCTAGAACATGGTCAGAGACCTGCTAAAGCCAAAAAGAGTGTCAGTTCATCAATGCACTCGAGTTCTGGGAAAAATGGTGGCCTCATACGAGGCCATTCCTTTCGGCAGGTTTCATGCAAGGCCATTTCAGTGGGACCTTCTGGACCAGTGGTCCGGGTCCCATCTACAGATACATCAGAAAATAACACTGTCCCCCAGGGCCAGGGTGTCTTTCCTTTGGTGGCTGCAAAGTGCTCACCTTCTAGAGGGTCGCAGATTCGGCATTCAAGACTGGGTTCTGGTGACCATGGACGCGAGCCTCCGAGGATGGGGAGCAGTCACCCAAGGAAGAAATTTTCAGGGACTATGGTCAAACCAGGAGTCCTGTCTGCACATCAATGTGCTGGAATTAAGGGCCATATACAACGGCCTTCGACAAGCGGAGGGTCTTCTTCGCAACCTACCGGTTCTGATTCAATCAGACAATGTCACAGCAGTGGCACATGTGTAACCGCCAAGGCGGGACAAGGAGCAGAGTCGCAATGGCAGAAGCCACCAAGATTCTTCGCTGGGCGGAAAATCACGTAAGCGCTCTGTCAGCTGTCTTCATTCCGGGAGTAGACAACTGGGAAGCGGACTTCCTCAGCAGACACGATCTCCATCCAGGAGAGTGGGGGCTTCATCATGAAGTCTTTGAAGAGATAACGAGTCTTTGGGGAATTCCTCAAATAGACATGATGGCGTCACGCCTCAACAAAAAGCTTCCGAGGTACTTCGCCAGGTCTCGGGACCCTCGGGCAGTAGCAGTAGACGCCCTGGTGACACCATGGGTGTTTCAGTCGGTCTATGTGTTTCCTCCTCTTCCTCTCATCGCAAAGATTTTGAAGATTATAAGACAGAAAAGAGTACAGTCGATACTCATTGTTCCAGACTGGCCTCGAAGGGCCTGGTACTCAGATCTTCAGGAAATGCTCACAGAAGAGCCTTGGCCCCTTCCTCTCAGGGAGGACCTGTTGCAGCAGGGGCCCTGCGTATTCCAAGACTTACCGCGGTTGCGTTTGACGGCATGGCGGTTGAACGCCGAATCCTAGCTGAAAAAGGTATTCCGGAGGAGGTCATACCTACTCTGATAGAGGCTAGGAAGGAGGTGACGGCGAAACATTATCACCGTATCTAGCGGAAATATGTCTCTTGGTGTGAAACCAAGAATGCTCCTACGGAAGATTTCCATCTTGGCCGTTTTCTCCACTTCCTACAGACAGGAGTGGATATGGGCCTAAAGTTAGGCTCTGTTAAGGTACAGATTTCGGCCCTATCTATATTCTTTCAGAAGGAATTGGCTTCTTTACCAGAAGTCCAGACTTTTGTGAAAGGAGGGCTGCACATCCAGCCTCCTTTTGTGCCCCCAGTGGCACCCTGGGACCTTAACGTGGTGTTACAGTTCCTTAAATCTCACTGGTTTGAGCCCCTTCAAACGGTTGAATTAAAATTTCTCACCTGGAAGGTGGTCATGTTATTGGCCTTGGCATCTGCAAGGCGTGTAACAGAATTGGCGGCCTTGTCTCACAAGAGCCCCTATTTGATTTTTCATGTGGATAGAGCGGAATTGAGGACTCGTCCTCAATTTCTTCCTAAGGTGGTGTCTTCATTTTATATGAACCAACCTATCGTGGTGCCGGTGGCTACGAGTGACTTGGAGGACTCCAAGTCCTTGGATGTAGTCAGGGCCTTGAAGATTTATGTAGCCAGAACGGCTAGGGTTAGGAAAACAGAGGCTCTCTTTGTCCTGTATGCAGCCAACAAGATTGGCGCACCTGCTTCGAAGCAGACTATTGCTCGCTGGATCTGTAACACGATTCAGCAGGCTTATTCTACGGCTGAATTGCCATTACCAAATTCGGTGAAGGCTCATTCCACTAGGAACACTTTTACAAACACTTTTGCAAAATTCTACAAGTTTGATACCCTTGCTGACGAGGACCTCGCATTTGCTCAGTCGGTGCTACAGAGTCATCCGCACTCTCCCGCCCGATCTGGAGCTTTGGTATAAACCCCATGGTCCTTACGGAGTCCCCAGCATCCTCTAGGACGTAAGAGAAAATAAGATTTTAAACCTACCGGTAAATCTTTTTCTCGTAGTCCGTAGAGGATGCTGGGCGCCCGTCCCAGTGCGGACTGGATTTGCAAGACTTGTATATAGTTATTGCTTACATAAGGGTTATGTTACAGTTGGAATCGGTCTTTGACTGATACTGTTATTTGTTCATACTGTTAACTGGTTATGTGTATTCCAGGTTATATGGTATGATTGGTGTGGGCTGGTATGAATCTTGCCCTTAGATTAACAAAATCCTTTCCTCGTATTGTCCATCTCCTCTGGGCACAGTTCTCTAACTGAGGTCTGGAGGAGGAGCATAGAGGGAGGAGCCAGTGCACACCATACTAAAAGTTCTTTAGAGTGCCCATGTCTCCTGCGGAGCCCGTCTATACCCCATGGTCCTTACGGAGTCCCCAGCATCCTTTACGGACTACGTGAAAAAGATTTACCGGTAGGTTTAAAATCTTATTTTTTCAAATTTTTTTCTTTTTTTCATTTTTTTAACTTTTTCATACGATCCACGTGGACTACAATTGGAACGGTAACCTTGCCCGAAGAATGGCGAGCGAAGCGGTGCACTAATTGGGGTTCCCCATCACTTTACAAAGAAAACAGCACCAAAAAAAGTTAAAATAAATAAATCATGTCAGCCTTTTTCCATGTCGACCTAGTACATGTCGACCCATTGACCATGTCGACCAATAGTGGTTGACCTAATGACCCATACCCCTGCCACCCCCTTCCTAATGTATTATTTCATGTACATATTGTTGGCCTATTTTTATTTTTGGCTTATGTTACCCCAGTCTATAAACTTTGTTTATGGCCATATTGACCCTTTAATCTTGATTTCGGAGGTAATGTGACTTGCCCTGGTCTTGAAACATTGCAATGAATATAGATGATTTCCATGTGACCCGGCATCAGGGTGCCCGTGTTATTAGCAAACGTGATTTATTTCTCCCACCTAATCATATGAAATGGGCTGCATGCTAGAGAGAGATGTTTCCTGTGGGAATCCGTGCCATGGACACAGCCTGATTGATTAGGGAGGAAGGAATCATTGCTGACGTAATGTATAAACCTCATGTATATAGAACATCTTACTGAAGGGGAACATGGGCACAAACAGCAAAACATTTCCTGAAAGTCACCTCTGCAATACTGTAGAGAACACATGACTTGTAGTTATCACCAGGGTCTTAAGGTATCTGCTGTGACCTCATCTCCAAGCAGATATACATACGGGTCTGTGTATCATTGTGCAGCGATAACAGATTTTCTATCAGTACCTACCGCAACCCTGGCTCCATCCGCGCATGTCTGACCCTTCTTTGCCCATTCACGCATCAGTAGTGAAACTCCCCCCGGCTCTCACTTTCAATTCCACTTTCAACAATAAAATGTTTAAAACTGGCTTTCCATTGGAAAATATAAAATAAATTAATAATCGCTCGTTTGGTTATAAAAATATGATGTATTTAAATAAATAAAAAATAAGTTTTATTTAATAATAAATCCTGATGTAACCATTCAGAGTATTGTGGTGGAACGTGCCATAAACAGGGAAGTAGCAGAGACTCTCTAAGCCAGTGGGGGAAACTCCATCTATCTATGAAAATGTCCCATGTGGTACTAGTCTGGTGTGGTGGCTTCAGCGGTGTCTTCTAGGTGGTAGTGGATGATAGATCAACAGTCAATAGGTCAACACGATATGGTCGACAGGGTCAGAAGGTTGACATGTAAAAGGTAGGCTGTTCAAAAGGTCAACAGGTTCAAAAGGTCGACATGACAATGGTAGACATATTTTTATTGTTTTTTTATATGTTTTTACAACTTTTGCTTAATTTACTATCCATGTCTCAAACTATTACCTTGAGTAACCTTGTGGCGAGCGGACTCGTTTCTACTAATTTGGGTCATAGAACAGCATTTTCATGTTGACCTTTTTACCCAGTCAACCTTTTTTTGTGTTGACCATTTTCAGCTTGACCTATTAAACCTATCTACCTTTTGTACCTGTCAACCTTTTATTGTGTTGACCTTTTGTACCTGCCGACCTATTGACAGATGACCTTTTGACTGTTGATCTGTTAATCCACACCCTTTCAGATCTGGTGTCCGCTAATGACGACTTCTGGCTCATCCTGTGCATAATCTAGCGCACAGGTTCTCAATCTCGGTCCTCAGGACCCCACACGGTGCATGTTTTGCAGGTCTCCTCACAAAATCACAAGTGAAATAATTAACTCCACCTGTAGACCTTTCAAAATGTGTCAGTGAGTAAATAATACACCTGTGCACCTGCTGGGTTACCTGCAAAACATGTACTGTGTGGGGTCCTGAGGACCGAGTTTGAGAACCTGTGATCTAGCGGTATTTCTGACCAATCCTAACCCCTAAACTTCCTCTCCTAGAGCCTATCCCTAACATTCCGCTTCCGTGCATATTGTTGACATTTTACATGTCCACACTTCAGATGTCGAAATTGTAAACATGTCAACATTGTGCAAATGACGATATGTTCAATGTCGAAATTCAACAATGTTGACATCGATGTTGTGAATGATGACATAATGATTGCATAACCTATCTAATGTTGTCTATTCTATCTAAATGGTCAATCTAGTGGTTTAGAAGTGGTGACCAGATAAAAGCAAATTGAAAAAAAAAACCAAGCAGTAGAAGATATGGCGGTATTGCATGCCACCATATATGGCCTGCTTTCTACACTGTATATATGAGGGCATAATAATGATTTATTGTGGGCCTCTTGACACCTGGACAGATCTTTGTAAACCAGGTAACGCACACAAGACCTAGAGCAAAAAAAATTAAATGTTTCACATTTTTTTTCCCTCCCTGTCCCACTTATTATTCCTTCCTACCTCTATGGGGTATATTCAATTGAAGTCGAAAGCTGTCTGTCGAAAAGACGACAGTTTTCGACTTTTTTAGGTCGGAAAGGGTTCCAACCTATTCAATATAACCCCAAATTATTTGACAGGTCAAGGAATTCGACTTGTCGAAAAGCACGTGGATCGGCAGAATAGCTGCTGATCCGCTTGCTTCTGTCGAAAACGAGGCCCCCTTTTCGACCATCTCAATCCGACTTTAAAAACAGAAGGATTGAGATGAGAGAGCTGAGAGGAGGAGGGAGGGGAGACGGGGTAGAGCAGCGCTACAGCAGCGGCTATAGCAGCGTAGCCGGAAGATGTGTCACAGCCGCCACTCACAGCAGCGTTCACCCAACTCCAGCAAGCGAGACCTGCTGGAGCCGGGTGGACGCTGCTGTGACACATCCTCCGCCTATGCTGCTATAGCACTGCTCTCCCCCGTCTGCCCGCGGCTCTCCCCCGTCTCAGCTTCCGCATCTCAATTCGACTTTTTTTAAAGTCGAATTGAGATGACATTGAATAGCCCTTGTCGGATCCATTCTGACAAATGAATGTCGGAATAGATCCGACTTCAATTGAATATACCCCTATGTGTGTCTGTTTTTACCCAGTTTTGTTCTATTACTGTTGTTGTAATTGTAAAGCACAACGGAATATGCTGCGCTATACAAGAAACTTTTCATAATAAATAATTATGCTGCAGAGTACAATCTGCACCTTTCTTTACTTGAACTCCTCTGCGATTTTTATCGCTCGGCCTTGTATTATGCTGTTGGAGTAGTCTTCTTTTACATCCCTCACTACAGAAAGAAAAGAAATGCTACACCAGAAATACGGGAGGACAGCAGACAAGACTGCAGAGTTTTGCATCCCAACACAGTTCAGAATACAATAAACATCAACATTGGCATCAAATATTTATTTGTTTTTATTGAAATGGGCTGGCTGCGTACCGTGCATCAGTCCTGCTCCGGTAGTGTGTGCTGTAATCAGATGTCAATCAAATATCCAATATCCAGGGAAGCTGCCAGCACAATTATTCCTGCTTCTTCTGTAATTATATTTACTGTATAGGCTTATACAGTGCTTTATAAAGACCTGCAGCATATGACATAAACAACGGATCATGTAATGATATAATAACTAACACTTCAGCCATTAGAATACAATAAGAAAATATCCCTGTACAAACAGCTTATGCTGTAATTTGTTGGGAATCTGGACAGATGTACAGTATAAGTAGCAGTGATACAAGGTATAGGAAGCACAGATTTGTGATGCTGAAAATACAGGTGGAGACGTTATGTAATGATGCATAAACTGATCCGGGTCATTATCCACTGTGTGTCAGGTTATTACAGATAATAGTTTTGTCAGTTTCTGGAGAAATCTGTAAGAGCTATTATGTATTGATTGACCCTAATGTTACTGTGTGTGTGTGTGTGTGTGTGTGTGTGTGTGTGTGTGTGTTACAAGGGGGAGAAGAGGCAGCGATCCTGGTTATTAGGTTGTGATCGCAAGCTCTGGAATATAGAGAAACAAAATCACTTGTTCAAGGACACACCAGAGATCAGAATTTAAATGAGTGCTGTGGGACTCATAACCCACCATATCAACATATGAATTGCTTAAAACTACTGAAGTTAAAGAATATGGCCAATCAAAAATGTTGATATTGGGACTTATGGGGACATTTACTAAGCAGTGATAAGAGCAGAGAAGTGAGCCAGTGGAGAAGTTGCCAATGGCAACCAATCAGCACTGAAGTAAGTAAGTTTTCCACTGGCTCACTTCTCCGCTCTTATCACTGCTTAGTAAATGTACCCCTAAGGGGGTCATTTGACCCTTATGTTACAGAGAGCGCTGTTTGAATTTGAAATGTCTGGGGTTGTCAAAGTGATTAGCAGACCTGGGGAGAGATGTACTAAGCCTAGTGCCCCCCGATATACCAGTATGTATTACAGCAATCCTCCGTTCCCGTGACAGTCGCATCGGAGGATTGGGAATATTAAGCATATATTGGCGATCATCGATGACCACCAATCAGCACATCTGGCTAGCAGATCTGGTCTGAGGATCGGCAGTGCTGTCGTGTCGGGGGATTGTGCCCGCAGATGTGTCGGGTGCTTTAGATAAAGTGGAGAAAAAGTACCAGCCAATCGGCTCCTAACTGTCATGTTACATGCTATGTTTGAAATGACAGTTGCTGATTGTTAGGTAGTTTATCTCTCTCCATGGCTTAGTACATCTGCCCCCTGGTATAGTGGTATTTTGTTAGGTCAGCAGATCTACTAGGTGCGTTAAAAGAGGCTATTTTCTAAAAAAATATATATATTTTTGAGTGGACAATTGGACGTTTAATAATATTAAAAACGTTTTAAACAAAAAGAGTGTTGTGTTTTGTTTTGTTTTTTCATTTTTCAAACCCTGATGAAATATTCCTTTTTGGGCTAATCTGAAGCCTTGGAGTCAAGTAGATAGCGTAATTGAGCTCTGGAGTGTGATGGGCAGCTGCACCAGAGAGTGGGAAGAGGTGATTATTGTCAGGAAGAGGACGGGAGAGAGAGGCTGCAGAAATGAAGTTGGAGAGGTGAGTCTGGTGACTCTGTAGGTGACAAGTTTAAACTAGATTCTATAGAGGAAAGGAAGCTGCTGTAGTGACTGGCAGAGCTGAGAGAGCAGAGTCTGGCATCTGCATTAATTATGGACTAAAGTTGGAGCAGATGGGTGAAGGGGAGTCAGAGAGGCGGAGTTTGCAGTAGTCTGAGTAATGCATAATGACAGAGTGGAACGGGCCTGGTCCTGGTGATGTGACATTGGATTTGGAGACTGACTGAATGAATGTGGGAAGAGAAGGGAGAAATGAGTCTGATGATAACCGGTCAGTGACAATGAGGGACAGAGGAGATGGTGGTGTTTCCATTATTTCCGCTGCAAATAATTATTACAAGCATTATAGTTATCGCAACGATTGGGGGACTAGTCTCCTAACCAGCCTTGTGATGTCCGCCTTCTCAGATGTATAGTTCATGACTGAATAATGAAACCGTGGCTCTCCAGCTGTTTTTGACCTATAAAATTATAGGTAGACCCATAACATTCATGGCATGTTCCGGCAGGTAGTTATAATATACTAATCCGGGCCCCTTTAGTGGCTCACCGGGCTTTAGGTGGTTTAAGTTGTGGTCCGGCTACAGTACGTGACTGTATAATACCCATTTCACACCGCAAATATATTGCCGGGTTGAGCCAGCTCAACCCAGGTCGAGGTGCGGTCTAAAAGCACTACTTTTAAATATCCCGGGTCGAGTAACCCTGCATTTCAACCCGGTATAAAAGCAGTGTTATACTGGACCCGGGTCAATGTGCACTCTAAAGTGTCCAATCTGGGTTATTCAACCCTGCATTCATGTGAAAGTGCTGATTGGCTGTTCTATGTGTGCCTTGATGATGTCAGCAGCCTGACCCCTGCTACACAGGAGAGAACAGAGAGCATTAAGAATTAGGGGTGAGGCGGAGATTGCTAGGCACCTTGCTGCATACCTCCCAACTTATTAAAAGTACAAAGAGGGACCTTGGGGCGCGCCCAAAAAGGGGGCGTGGCCTATATGAAAGGGGCATGTCTCGTGGCAGAGCCGCGATCGCGAGTCACGGCCCCCTTGTACCGTCACTGAGGGGGCATGCCCAGCGCTCTCTGAGCTGCTGACCCGGGTTGAGTTAAAAGGAGCCAACCCTGCAATAACCCGGGTTGAAAGTGTAGTGTGAAACGGTCTGACCCGTGTCCGACCCAGGTTGGACCCGGGTTCAAAATACTGGGTCGGACCCAGGTTTGCAGTGTGAAAGGGGTATAACTTATTCATGTGGAACCCTACAGTTCCAGCAACCTATGTAAAGGAGGTAGCTATGTTTAGCACCACATGCAGGACAATAACTGAACTGCAGCATTCTATCAATGTTGTGACTAGATTACTCCATGCTTGTTCTCTGACAGGATTACCTAATTCTTCATGTTCCAGCCTGCATTGAGAACCTGTCTGTATCTATATTGTGCTGTATGAAAGCCTCCTCCCTTTGATTACAGTGTAGTGTACAAAAACTGACTATACCTGCAGTTGACAGATATTCCAATGAATCATTTCAATCATAGTGACAGTGTTTGTTTGAGAATAAAAGGTTGTTGGGCTGCAGTGAAGCAAAATAAATACAGTTTGTGAGTGGGTAGTAAATAGGATCTTCCTCAGAAGCACGTTTGTTCATAGTAGTAAGACTGGAAGCAAACTGATTGCATGCTGGAACGCTGATAACATCGGTGGAGCAGATACGCTTATTTTCTTAGTGGCGTGTCATAGGACAATATTGCATTATGCCTAATGATACCATATTTGGTTTATGAGTAATCTGTGAAAATCCAAAATATGTTTTGTATTCTAAAGTAGGAAGAGATCTATCAAACCTTCTAAAGAGGACAGGTGAGACCTTGCCCACAGTAGCCAATCAGCTGCTACCTATCATTTTATAGAATGTACTTGATAAATGATAGCTAAAAGCTGGTTGGTTGCTATGGGATTTTCCACTTGCCCCCTTTAAGAAGGTTTGATACATCACTCCTTAAAAACCCTTAACCACTACAGTTTGGTTGTTGCGTAGACAGGGATTGGACAGCAGCCTATATATCATACTTGCCGACATCTATTACTCCCATCCCGGAGTAACGGGGGAAATGGTGACACAAATCAGGTCCGCAGTGCACCCGCTTCACTGGGTAAATGGACAGGATTGGTGAGGTTGGTCTACTCCAGACCCAGCCAAGCGGTGGCTCTCCTGCTGTTGTGAAACTACGCATCCCAGCATGCCCTGCCCCAGTTTTAGCATTTCCTAATAGCAAAACTGTGTCAAAGTGCATGTTGGGACTTGTAGTTTCACAACAGCTGGAGCTCCACTGGTTGGCCAGGCCTGGTGTACTCTATGCATTTGGGAAATTCTGTAGAAGATCTACAGCAATTAAATAGACAATAGACAGTTATTAGGTCGACCTCATATGATCCACATGCATTAGGTCGACAGGGTCAAAAAGTTAACATGGAAAAAGTCGACTGTCAAAAGGTTCACAGGGTCGACACACACTTAAGTTTTTTGGGTATAATATTCTATGTTTCATCGTATATAACCACAATGATTACAAATGTATACGCTAGTCACGCTTCGGGCAGGGTGCCTTGCTCAGCGACCGATAATCTTAGTGGATGTGGCCTATTAATAAGTTACTTGTGGATCTGACATACAGTACTTATGACGTAGAATGCATTGGTTAGGTGAAATACCAGTGTTACTTAGATTAATCATGATCCATCACTGATATAATAACTCCCCTAAGAAAGAAAATAAAAGGTGTGGACTGTATGGAGTCTTTCAGCTGTGTGTCTTCCCTGCAATTCTAGACAATGTGATTTATTGCAGTGCAAATACCATCAAAATGATATGTGAATTTGCTGAATGCAATCTATCCCCTTCTTGTGGATTGCAATTTTAAAAATCTTTCCCTTCCACCCAGCGCTTTTACCCAACAGGAACATTCCGTGAGATTTTCTAGAGCACGTCGGCAGAAATAAGTATAAATTCTGCCTGATGAGAGTGTAATGCGTCAGTCCTTTACAGACAATTAAGAATGTAAGCCGTAAAGAGTGATGAGGCACAGCGTAATGTTCTATGCGAGATTCATACACACAGACCAGGCACAAATTACGACAAGGTGAAATAAAGGACGTGAACGATAATGCTGATGGCTACAGAAGAGCAGGTGTACGGCTGTAACGGGTAAGTTCGGGCCCCTAACCATCCGGGACCCATGTGCGCTCCAGACCGTTTAAAGCCTATTTAAAGCGCAGCCGCCTCTGTATCATGTGACTACTTACACCAGCTAACTTGTTCTGATCTTCCTGCCAGCACCCAGGAGAACAGAAAAGTCTCCGCTGCCCAATCATCGCAACTGCACACAGCAGAGCTTTTGTTCACAATTCCTTAGCTGTTATAATTAGGGATTCAGCCATTAATATCCCTCCCAACTTTTAAATTGTCAAGTTCGGAGGCTTTTTAAGTGACCATAAGGGTCTTTCAACACCACATTGAGACCTTGATCACAATATGTAGGGAAGTGCCACATCTGCCCAGTGATTGTGGAATCTGCTACCCTCAAATCAGTGCAAGTGTCAGTGACTCAGCTCTGTGAGTGGGACGTACCTCTTGATGGTCCCAAAAAGTCCTGAGTATTGGGATGGAAGAACAGTCGCATTGACTTAAGACAGTCTTACCTTTATCAGAATAGGTGGTAGGTATGCTAGGATTTTTGGAACGTGCCTTGGGTAACCCTTTCAACAATCCCCTCAAAACATCCTGGCTGTTGGGATGGAATCGGGACTATCCCACATAAATCAAGACTGATATGAGTATGTTTACCCATACACAATTATAGCTTCTGCTATTTATTATTTCTCTGACGTCCTAAGTGGATGCTGGGACTCCGTAAGGACCATGGGGAATAGCGGCTCCGCAGGAGACTGGGCACAACTAAAGAAAGCTTTAGGACTACCTGGTGTGCACTGGCTCCTCCCACTATGACCCTCCTCCAGACCTCAGTTAGAATCTTGTGCCCGGCTGAGCTGGATGCACACTAGGGGCTCTCCTGAGCTCCTAGAAAGAAAGTATATTTTAGGTTTTTTATTTTACAGTGAGATCTGCTGGCAACAGACTCACTGCAGCGAGGGACTAAGGGGAGAAGAAGCGAACCTACCTAACTGGTGGTAGCTTGGGCTTCTTAGGCTACTGGACACCATTAGCTCCAGAGGGATCGAACACAGGACCCGACCTCGATCGTTCGGTCCCGGAGCCGCGCCGCCGGCCCCCTTACAGAGCCAGAAGCAAGAAGTGTTTCGGAAAATCGGCGGCAGAAGACTTCTGTCTTCAACAAGGTAGCGCACAGCACTGCAGCTGTGCGCCATTGCTCCTCATGCACACCTCACACTCCGGTCACTGATGGGTGCAGGGCGCTGGGGGGGGGGGGCGCCCTGAGGGCAATATAATACACCTTGGCTGGCAAATCTACACCATATATAGTCAGGAAGGCTATATAGGTGTAAAAATACCCCTGCCAGAATTCCAGAAAAAGCGGGAGAAGTCAGCCGGAAAAGGGGCGGGGCCATCTCCCTCAGCACACTGGCGCCATTTTTTCTTCACAGTGCAGCTGGAAGACAGCTCCCCAGGCTCTCCCCTGTAGTTTTCAGGCTCAAAGGGTTAAAAAGAGAGGGGGGGCACTAAATTTAGGCGCAATATGTGTATACAAGCAGCTATTGGGGGAAAAATCACTCAGTTATAGTGTTAATCCCTGCATTATATAGCGCTCTGGTGTGTGCTGGCATACTCTCTCTCTGTCTCCCCAAAGGACTTTGTGGGGTCCTGTCCTCAGTCAGAGCATTCCCTGTGTGTGTGCGGTGTGTCGGTACGGCTGTGTCGACATGTTGGATGAGGAAGGTTACGTGGAGGCGGAGCAGAGGCCGATAAATGGGATGTCGCCCCCTGTGGGGCCGACATCAGAGTGGATGGATAGGTGGAAGGTATTAACCGACAATGTCAACTCCTTACATAAAAGGCTGGATGACGTAACAGCTGTGGGACAGCCGGCTTCTCAGCCCGCGCCTGCCCAGGCGTCTCAAAGGCCATCAGGGGCTCAAAAAAAAAACGCCCGTTACCTCAGATGGCAGACACAGATGTCGACACGGAGTCTGACTCCAGTGTCGACGAGTTTGAGACATATACACAATCCACTAGGAACATCCGTTGCATGATCTCGGCAATGAAAAATGTGTTACACATTTCTGACATGAACCCAAGTACCACATAAAAGGGGTTTTATGTTTGGGGAGAAAAAGCAGCCAGTGTTTTGTTCCCCCATCAGATGAGTGAATGAAGTGTGTAAAGAAGCGTGGGTTCCCCCGATAAGAAACTGGTAATTTCTAAAAAGTTACTGATGGCGTACCCTTTCCCGCCAGAGGATAGTTGGGAGATATCCCCTAGGGTGGATAAGGCGCTCACACGTTTGTCAAAAAAGGTGGCACTGCCATCTTAGGATACGGCCACTTTGAAGGAGCCTGCTGATAAAAAGCAGGAGGCTATCCTGAAGTCTGTATATACACACTCAGGTACTATACTGAGACCTGCAATTGCCTCAGCATGAATAGTGCTGCTGCAGCGTGGTCTGATACCCTGTCAATATTAATACCCTAGACAGAGATAATATTTTGCTAACATAGAGCATATTAAAGACGTCGTCTTATATATGAGGGATGCACAGAGGGATATTTGCCGGCTGGCATCCAGAATTAAGGCAATGTCCATTCTGCCAGGAGGGTATTAGAGACCCGGCAGTGGACAGGTGATGCTGACTTTAAAAGGCACATGGAAGATTCTGCCTTATAAGGGTGAGGAATTGTTTGGGGATGGTCTCTGGGACCTCGTATCCACAGCAACAGCTGGGAAGAAATTTTTTTACCTCAGGTTTCCTCACAGCCTGAGAAAGCACCGTATTTTCAGGTACAGTCCTTTCGGCTTCAGAAAAGCAAGCGGGTCAAAGGCGCTTCTTTTCTGCACAGAGACAAGGGAAGAAGAAAAAAGCTGCACCAGACAGCCAGTTCCCAGGATCAAAAATCTTCCCCCGCTTCCTCTGAGTCCACCGCATGACGCTGGGGCTCCAGAGGTGGAGACAGGTGCGGTGGGGGCGCGTCTCGGGAACTTCAGGGATCAGTGGGCTTGCCCACAGGTGGATCCCTAGGTTCTGCAAGTAGTATCACAGGGATACAAGCTGGAGTTCGAGGCGACTCCCCCTCGCCGTTACCTCACATCAGCCTTGCCTGCTGCCCTCGGAGAAAGGGAGGTAGTACTGGCGGCAATTCACAAGCTGTACTTCCAGCAGGTGAAATCAAGGTACCCCTCCTTCAACAAGGCCGGGGTTACTATTCCAAAATGTTTGTGGTACCGAAACCAGACGGTTCGGTGAGACCCATTCTAAAATTGAAATCCTTGAACACTTATATACGAAGGTTCAAGTTCAAAATGGAATCGCTCAGGGCGATTATTGCAAGCCTGGAGAATTTCATGGTATCACTGGACATCAAGGATGCTTACCTGCATGTCCCTATTTACCCTCCTCACCAGGAGTACCTCAAAATTGTGGTACAGGTTTGTCATTACCAATTCCAGACGTTGCCGTTGGTCTGTCCCCGGCACCGAGGGTATTTAGCAAGGTAATGTCCGAAATAATTATCCCGTACTTGGACGATCTCCTTATAAAGGCGAGGTCCAGGGAGCAGTTGTTCGTTGGAGTAGCACTATCTCGGGAAGTGCTACAACAGCACGGCTGGATTCTGAATATTCCAAAGTCGCAGCTGGTTCCTACGACGCGTCTACTGTTCCTGGGTATGGTTCTGGACACAGAACAAGAAAAAAGGGTTTCTCCCGGAGGAGAAGTCCAAGGAGTTGTCGTCTCTAGACAGAGACCTCCTAATACAAATACAGGTGTCGGTGCATCAATGCACGCGAGCCCTGGGAAAGATGGTAGCTTCTTACGAAGAAATTCCATTCGGCAGGTTCCATGCAAGGATCTTCCAGTGGGATCTGTTGGACAAGTGGTCCGGGTCGCATCTTCAGATGCATCGGCGGATAACCCTGTCTCCAAGGGCCAGGGTGTCGCGGTTGTGGTGGCTGCAGAGTGCTCATCTTCTAGAGGACCGCAGATACGGCATACAGGACTGGGTCCTGGTGACCACGGATGCCAGCCTTCGAGGCTGGGGGGCAGTCACACAGGGAAGGAAACTTCCAAGGACTATGGACAAGTCAGGAGACTTCCCTACACATAAATATTCTGGAACTAAGGGCCATTTACAATGCCCTAAGTCAGGCTAGACCCCTGCTTCAACACCGGCCGGTGCTGATCCAGTCAGACAACATCACGGCGGTCGCTCATGTAAACCGACAGGGCGGCACAAGAAGCAGGATGGCGATGGCAGAAGCCACAAGGATTCTCCGATGGGCGGAAAATCATGTGTTAGCACTGTCAGCAGTGTTCATTCCCGGAGTGGACAACTGGGAAGCAGACTTTCTCAGCAGACACGACCTCCACCTGGGAGAGTGGGGACTTCATCCAGAAGTCTTCCAAATGATTGTACACCGTTGGGAAAGGCCACAGGTGGACATGATGGCGTCCCGCCTCAACAAAAAGCTAAAAAGATATTGCGCCAGGTCAAGGGACCCTCAGGCGATAGCTGTGGACGCTCTGGTAACACCGTGGGTGTACCAGTCGGTGTATGTGTTCCCTTCTCTGCCTCTCATACCCAGGGTAATGAGAATAATAAGAAGGAGAGGAGTAAGAACTATACTCATTGTTCCGGATTGGCCAAGAAGAGCTTGGTACCCAGAACTCTGTTGCAAGACGTACCGCGGCTGTGTTTGACGGCATGGCGGTTGAACGCCGGATCCTGAAGGAAAACGGCATTCCGGAGGATGTTATCCCTAAGCTAATTAAAGCTAGGAAAAAAGTGAGCGCAAACCATTATCACCGCATATGGCGGAAATATGTTGCGTGCTGTGAGGCCAGGAAGGCCCCAACGGAGGAATTTCAGCTAGGTCGATTTCTGCACTTCCTACAGTTAGGGGTGACTATGGGCCTAAAATTGGGTTCCATTAAGGTCCAGATTTCGGCTCTATCGATTTTCTTCCAAAATAGAACTGGCTTCACTGCTTAAAGTTCAGACTTTTGTTAAGGGAGTGCTGCATAGTCAGCCCCCGTTTGTGCCTCCAGTGGCACCGTGGGATCTCAACGTGGTGTTAGATATCCTGAAGTCGCATTGGGTTGAGCCACTTAAATCCGTGGAGCTAAAATACCTCACGTGGAAAGTGGTCATGCTGTTGGCCTTGGCGTCGGCCAGGCTTGTATCAGAATTGGCGGCTCGTTCCCAATTCCTTCCCAAGGTGGTATCACAGTGTTTCATGTGAACCAACCTATTGTGGTGCCTGCGGCTACTTGAGACGTGGAGGATTTCAAGTTACTGGACGTAGTCAGGGCCCTGAAAAATATATGTTTCCAGGACGGCTGGGTGCTCCTGCTTCTAAGCAGACTATTGCTCGCTGGATCTGTAGCACGATTCAACATGCACATTCTGCGGCTGGACTGCCGCACCCTAAATCTGTAAAAGCCCATTCCACGAGGAAAGGGGCTCTTCTTGGGCGACTGCCCGAGGGGTCTCGGCTTTACAACTTTGCCGAGCTGTTACTTGGTCGGGTTCAAACACTTTTGCAAGAGTCTACAAGTTTGATACCCTGGCTGAGGAGGACCTAGAGTTTGCTCATTCGGTGCTGCAGAGTCATCCGCACTCTCCCGCCCGTTTGGGAGCTTTGGTATAATCCCCATGGTCCTTACGGAGTCCCAGCATCCACTTAGGACGTCAGAGAAAATAAGATTTTACTCACCGGTAAATCTATTTCTCGTAGTCCGTAGTGGATGCTGGGCGCCCATCCCAAGTGCGGATTGTCTGCAATACTTGTATATAGTTATTGCCTAACTAAAGGGTTATTGTTGAGCCATCTGTTGAGAGGCTCAGTTATATTTCATACTGTTAACTGGGTATAGTATCACGAGTTATACGGTGTGATTGGTGTGGCTGGTATGAGTCTTACCCGGGATTCAAAATCCTTCCTTATTGTGTCAGCTCTTCCGGGCACAGTAGCCTAACTGAGGTCTGGAGGAGGGTCATAGTGGGAGGAGCCAGTGCACACCAGGTAGTCCTACAGCTTTCTTTAGTTGTGCCCAGTCTCCTGCGGAGCCGCTATTCCCCATGGTCCTTACGGAGTCCCAGCATCCACTACGGACTACGAGAAATAGATTTACCGGTGAGTAAAATCTTATTTATTTATTACCAGTTATTTATATAGCTCACACATATTCTGTAGCGCTTTACAGAGAACATTTTGCCCAGTCACATCAGTCCCTGCCCCAGTGGAGCTTACAGTCTATATTTCCTACCACATGTATACAGACACATTCACATTAGGGTTAATTTAGTTGGGAGCCAATAAACCTACCAGTATATTTTTGGATCATGGGAGGAAACCGGTGAACCCAGAGGAAATCCACGCAAGTACGGGGAGAATATACAAACTTCACACAGTTAGGGCCGTGGTGGGAATTGAACCCATGACCTCAGTGCTGTGAGCCAGTAATGCTAACCATTACACCATCCGTACTGCTATAAGTGGAGTTCCAAATTTTAATGCGAATGTGGAGGTATGCCAGAAATATAAAAAAATATATATCAAAAATAGAACAAAAATAAGACAATAAATTAAGCTGTGCCTTGTACCTCCTTGTCTCATAATTAAACTTATTAATGCAACCGACATGGATGGTTTTCCCACAAGGCATTTAAGGCCAGACAACAATGCCTTGCCTATTTGCGCCCTGACCCCTAAATCCGCTCTGACAACCGAGGTGGTGCAAGCAGTAAGGTAAATCCAGAGAAAGGTGGGGGGGGGGGGGGGAGAGAAGGATGGGAAGAGTCCAATAAGGAGCAATAATACCACAGAGAGGCAGGGAATGGGCACTGAGACAACTGCAGAGCACCTGTGTATGAAAGGTTCAGGTACACATTTGCTTATTATTGTCTAATCCGGTACCATTCCTGATATCACTTGGTAACAGGAGGTAGGCAAGAAAGTTGCACAAAGTTTTGTTGCTTTCCTCTGAGCCGAATAATGTAACACACTATATTAACAAGAACGTGTCTTTTCTGGGGGCACACATGTCAGGTATGGTTCCACTGCAAGCCGGCTGCTTCATTTCACCAGAGACGTAGACATTATTATTTTCAAATGTTGAAAGCGTTTCTTTTGCTGTCCAGGTGCAGCTAGGAGGCTTCATTCAGCACTGGAGCCGCCGGCAGCCCAGCTCTTTCTTGTTGATAAAAGAATAACACCAGCCGCCTCTAGGCCGGTGGAACTGGTTCCTGTGTATAAATCCAGGTGTAAAATGTTCAGGGGCTTTAAGTAGCGTTCTAATCTGTCTCAGAAGCTGATGCCTGGAAATGTTTTTTCATACATAATAATAATAATGGACTTGGAGAACCCTAGAGGGACATAAAGTGGAGATCCTACCTGGACCCTACATTTAGATTGTAGGATTGTAAACTCTTTGTTACAGGATTCCTTTCATGCTAATGGCAGGAAACTTATGCATATATCCTAACTAGATATGTCATATTGGTATTTATTTTTCCCATGTACTTTTAATGAGATGTATAGATTAAACTATACATACACTCTATAAAACCTTATACAAGAATATGGTGTAGTACTAATTCACAATCCGCAGGAGCCCTTCTGTCTGTCAAGTACCTACTGTATCTACATTCTGTGTGAGAGGAACGGGAAGTCAGGAGCGGACATATTCCCAGGGGTGTGAAATGCGTTAAGCTGTCCCATATCTGATTCCCTCCAATCGTTACCTAGAGCAACAGCGAATTGGACGCACCTACCAGCTGCTGGGAAAGTGTAGTCCCAATCATGTCGCTAGGGCAGAGACCTCAAATAGGTACTGTCGCTCCAAAGTGGGATATTGGGGGGTATGCTGTAGCGCTTAGGCATGTGCACGCTCTAGTCTAGGGGTGTGCAAGGGGGAAACCAACTCAGCCAACTCACCTCTTCCTGGGGACAGGCTGATGACCTGGCGTGCCAATGTCACTGCATCCCGGTATCCGGTGCATAGATCTACACTAAAAAGGTCTACAGTCAATAGGTCTACCACTAATGGTAGACTTGCATTAGGTCGACAGGGTCAAAAGGTCAACATGATAATGGTCGACACACATGGTAGACATTGGTAAACACATGTTCTGTTATTTATTTGGTAAAGCATTATAGGAATCATGCCTGCATGTCTGTAGTGTGATAATTACTATCTTGCCTGTATTATTAATTATGATTAATTTGTGCTTCTTGTTTCATTATTGCTGACAGTGTTCTCAAAATAATGGTTTGTTTTCGCTCCCTGATTCCGAGTACACTGAACCGCTGCATTTACCGTGACAGCAATAGAACTTACTTTCCCCAAGAAAACATCCAGAAGTAGATTTATACGATCCCTTAAATTGTGTTTTGGTTTTTAAATCAGTCTTGAGCTAAATCTCTGCAAAAATTCTGAGCAAGTACAAATTTGCAGCCAAACCATCCGTTTCTCAGGAGTGCTCACTTACACATCCCGCCATTCCGAATAACATCTCTCTGCATTGTATTTATACAGTAAGTCCACATTTCTGAAAATGATTGGGGCTGCAGTCGTTGTGTCCTTCTGCTGTGTGGTGTGTGTTTGGGACAGGACGGGGAACATGCATGTACACACACACACACACACACACACACACACACACGTAATTGGACTCAAACATCATTGCTGTATTAACTTGTCTAATTCAACACATGAGGTATCAAAGATTGTTTTGCTCCCTGGGAATACATGCCAGTGTATGCACCTGCCTACACGTCCAATATTTCCTATAGGATGACTTGTTTCTGTTGGCAGAGATCTTTTTCTGCATAATGACATGTTTGTGTGAGGGGTGTGAACATTAAAGACACATGTAAAGCCGTCAAACCTTTTTCTGACTTGTTAAAGTTCTCACAGTCGTCGGAGAGCTCTGTGCTGCAGACATAGGGTCGGCTGTTATGAAGTTATCTTATAGAAATATAATGTCACATACAGTACCTGGAGTCCAGGTGATTCCAAACCATTAAAGGTAAGAGCTGGTGATTTAATACAGTATTCTGTGATTCTATAAATATTTAGCACGTTAGTTTAAGTCTATTTGAGTTTCCATCGCCAACTTAAAGTGCATACACACGGTGAGATTCGGGCTAACCCCGATTCTCACTATGCGACAGGGGCTAGGTCGGCATCGCAAGCACACAATGACTGTGCTTGTGATACTCACTATGTGCGATTTTGGCTAAGTGTCAGTTTTGACTATCTCTTCTACGAGATAGTCAAAATTTACTTCCCTGCGCAGTCTATCTAGGCTTGCGATGCCGACCGTGCGGAACCGCGCATCGGGATCGCACGGTGAGTTTCACCTTGCGATCTGCACTAACTTTTTCTTACAATTTTGGCTATATAGTCAAAAACGTAAGAAAATATTTCATCGTGTGTACACACACTTACATCTGCTGTGGACTCATTTTAGAAGTAAAGTTTGGCTATTAATTACGCTTTCAGGACAAACGTGCTTTGTGTTCTCTTTATCCGTATGAACTAAAATTTAAGTTCAGTAAAGGATTTGTCTTTCATTGTTTTCTTGGGACGGTTTACAACTTTTTGTATATTGTGTCTCAAAAGATGTTTTCTGTATTTTTTTGCTTTTATTATGTTCGTTGTTGTTGTTTTTTTACTTTTTGATCATTAATTTCATAAGGTTTTTGTACTCTGCGATCGCCTTGGGTGCTGCTTGGTGTGTAGGAGAGTCTAAGACCCTGTTGTGCATTATGAATGATGGTGAAAGTACAAGAATGGTTACATTTGGTGAAAGAGTGGAATGCCCATCGAATTTAGATATCAACTGATGTAACCAGAACCTGTATTGAGGAAATAGACGCTATGGTGACATAATAAAGGTTTTAGAAGCTACTTCCTTGTATGAAGCGATTTGTCCTAAAAACTTACTGCATTTAAATGTGAGGAGGATACTTGGCAAGTTGATGCATGTGAGCTGTAGTGATCTGTAGTATTTTTAGCAATATACAGAATACTATGTTTCTTTTGTGTTTTGCTGTGGAACAATTGTTTTTTACATTTTTGTTGTTTTATTGTACATATTTAAGTTCAGTGAGTTAAAATGCTGTGTAATGAGTTTGGACTGAGTGAGGGGGGTGGAACTGGCCAGTGACTTAGTAGAGGTTTGGCTTTGATAAAGCTGCAAGCTATAGCAGCGAAACGCGTAGGTGGCGACACTGTGTAGCATAGACTACACCTAAAGGATCTCCTGTCTATTTAGCATCGGGTTCACTTTCTTTTTTGGTCTTCCAGCGAAGTCACTTTGCTCATATGGGAACCATCTATTCGTGTGTTAGATTTTCTCGCTCATTTGGATCCTGATAGGACTCTCATGGAACTGATAAATCCATTACCTTAAAGCTGGTAACATTTAAAGGGATATATACAAATATTTAAATCTATCCAATTACCAGACCAATAGACTAATTGGAGGATTGTTTATATTCAATATCCAGTTTAGATTGCGATTTCTGCTGGCATATTTACAATTTAACGCGTTTTATATGTGCAGCTGATTATGTATTTGTAACTGTGATTTTATGTGTATTAAATTTGTGGTTTAAAATATACTATTTATCTAAATCATTTATATATGTTATAGGCCTAAGGCCACTTGTGCGCTTTTATCATTCTGCTATATTACGTAAATGCAAGGAGATAGCAAGTTAATAGATGGGAGCTGTAGTGATCCATAGTATTATAGCAGTATAATTTTGCCCACCTGCTTCCCCCTGATAGTGGATTTTAGAGATTGTCTCCCGGGCCAGTAACTCTGTTTGTCTTATGGCTGTGGTACATGGGCAATTTACAGCATGGGCTCCATGACCATAGAGTTTGGGTTGCATGGGCTCCATAACCATAGAGTTTGGGTCTCTGGCAGCTTCTGTTTTTGGTCTTATAAAGATGTGACATCAAGCAGGGGTCTGTGTAAGGCCATTACTTTCTTATCCTTTGACCCATTTGTGAGTTAAACACTAGTGTGCAGTGTCGGACTGGGTCATGAAGGACCCACCAGGGGAAAGCAACAGTTGGAGTTCATGCTTAAGAGGCTTGATCAACCATTAGAGAGGACCTAACCTGCAGGCAACATGGATCCTACAGTGCCTGGTCCCATATATATGTATATTTAGTGCTAGATTTGATTGGCGGAAGGCAAATTTTGGTGTAGTTTCTATAGAATCAAACCAAGCACCCATGTTTATTCCTGTTCCAGCTATACCATATACCTGACCTTCAAATAGAATAACAATGTATAATGTGAGTGCACAGTCTGGAACCTGACATTATAGGAATGGGTTAGAACTCACAGACAGTGGAGCCCACCAGAGTTTTCCCCTGTATCCCTGTGGGCCAGTCCTTCTCTGCTAGTGGGTGTAAATGTAACCTTTACTTCAAGTATAACAAGTTCCTGAAGGCTTCCCTACTGCTGCTGCAGATGAACAGGTATTATATATATACACTATTATCCAACATTATTTGTTTCATTTTCACTTAATTTATTACTATAGTCAAGGACAGCCTACATCTCCCACTACCTGTGGTGTCTGTGATTCTAACAGGATGTAGTTATATGACTGACGGTCTCAACCTGCCCCTGTATCACGAGCAATGAAAATACAGACAGTGGTCATGCCAACTAGAAGGGACTATGCCCACTCGTGAGTGTCCACGACACCCATAGAGTGGGAACACAACCTGTGTCCCGCAAGGGGCTTCGTTGCACTCACCCCCACCACAGGCTTTCTGCTGCCGGGGATGCTGACCACTGGGTTCCCGGCCGCCGGTCCTTTGGCCCCAACCCGATTCTAACATGTCCTGTAGAATGGTACATTAGAGAGAGGTTCTTTGATGTAAGCAAAATTACACTTGTCTAAAATCTGTTATGTTTTGAGTTCTTGGGGCAATTGGCTAATCGGAAAGGTGCGTGTAATCATGTTACGTACACTTTCATCGTAGCAGGCATCGGACTACAGCAATTTAGATCGTTGAATACATTTTTGCATTTGAAATGCTCTTCTTTAAATAAATTGCAACATCCCGCGAGGACTTGGAAATTGGCGATGGCCAAGCGTTTTGTAAACGGTAGCACCCCCCCGGAGGACATCGCAGACCAGTGTGACGCATATCGCCCCTATCCAGCTTACCGCAGTCGTTACTTTGTGTCAACATACTCACTTCACCGATTTACACCTTTCTGACAGTGGGAGGTATGTCTTGCCTGAGGCTGCAAATAGAATATACATATGCAGCCGAGTTTGGTATATACCATCATAAATTACAATGTACCGGCTAATATTGCATCTCCCTCTGCAGTAAATGTGACCAGTGGAGTGCAGTACATGAATTAAATCAGTGCACCGTATGTAGCAGTATTTTACTTCGAGGCATCCCATATTGGGGTTGGTTATGTTCTCCCATGACTACTCCGTAATTTACCCATTATCCCTTTTATTCATATTTGATTTTTTTTTTTTAACAGCTGGATTCCTGCCCTTTGGCTGTTACATTATGTTAATTTAGGAATATGTAGCAGTCTCACTGCAAACGTAACAGTTACTACCATGGTAACAGATGTGTACTTCTGTTGACTTAGATAAATACGTTTATCATTCAGACAACACCGTCTTTCAGTACATACTGTATGTAGTTTTTTTTTGTGCTATATTTAGATAGCCATGTAATCCAGGTTTTACATTGATTTAATTTCCATCCCGATATTGATATGATGATAAATAAATGACAGATGCACCCATGCGCATCTTTGCTGCGATGCAGCGTGCTGCAACATGACTTGCTGCATGCTGCGCCATTCTGCAACTATTCACAGCCAGAGATCGCTCACTTAATTCCTAAAGGAATTCATGAAGCGATCGCCAGCTGCGAATAGTCGCAACCTGGCGCAGCGTTCCGCATGCCGCGATGCAACATGCCACATCGCAGTAAGATGAGCATGGCTAGATCTGTATATGGAATATATTGCATCAATATTACCGCTGTTACCAGGAACATAGTAAGTTACCAAATCATGGGGCCTATGTATTAAACTAGTTTTGTGGTCAGTCCTCCAAAAATTGGTGTTTATGGAGGATTGCTGCATTAATTAAGTGTTGATGTCTATGTTTTAAGAGGGCAGCTTTCTGATACGGCTTTCAGATCGCTAATGCCGGGTCGCACCCGTGAAGAGTAAACGGGTCCTTACCGGGTGCGACTCGGCATTGGACCCTGAGAACTGGCTTCCCGACCTGGCATATTGCCGGCTGGGGTTGCCATCGGGGGCGGGGACCACGGCGTCATTGGGGGCGGATGTGGAGGCGGCACTAGGAGATGACATAATCTCCACGCCGCCTCTCCTATGCTGTGAACGGGTACCGGGTGGCATCAACCAGGGAAACCCGTTCACACCGCACCTGACCCATTAATAGCCCAGGAATAACCCTGCTTTATTCCCGGGTTGAATTACTGAGTCAGGCGACCCGAGAATTCGGGACTGATCCTTTCACACCGCACAGCGACCCTCACCAACCTGGCGATATACCAGGTCAGTACTGGGTCATAAATGGGTATAAGAGGACTGCAAAAATCCCAAATGTATTAAGCAGGGTTATGTTGTGATGTGCAGTGATAATTTTTGGGAGGAGGTCGCAATTCATAAATAGACCCGTAGCGGAAATGCATTGCCATAGGTGATTATTTCTTTCACATGAATTCTGTTCTTTAAACCAAAGTAAGAAATTGAGTGACCGGGAACCTCAATTAGTCCACCACGTCCTTGTTGCGCTTGGCATAGGTTACCGTTCCCAATCGTAGTCAACGTGGATCGTAAAGTATGAAAAAGTAAAAATTTTTTTTTTAAACTCATGTCGACCTTTTGTCATGTCGACCTAGAACCTGTCGACCTAGAAACCCTGTCAACCTAGTTACTGTCGACCAATAGTGGTCGACCTAGAGACCGGATACCAAGAGTGAGAGGAAGCTGTTTACACATGCACAAAGCCATATAAAAATGACAAATTGTCATCTGACGATTTATACTTTCAAGTTCCAGTAATCGCTGCACTTGAAATTCTGTTTGATGTGAAGAAGGTAACTCTCATGTTGCTTGGGGCGAGAGAATTGTCAGGTCTCATGTAGAGGCAAATGGGTAGCAAACAGCAATACTTCTCAGCTTCTACACTTGCCGGTAAGCAGGAGATTATTCTCTAAACTACCTCCATTATAGCACAAGGTGTTAGTGATAAGTTCTTCAATACTCCTCTTGAGTCCTCTCACTAGATAGACAGCGATATCTGCCTTCAGTGCTGAGAATCACCAGTGTCTACCAGACAAACTAATTCAGATAAAAGGCTGCACACTACCAGAGGGAGATTTATCGAGTGAATCTGACTCAAATGACTCTCAGCCAATGGAGCCGTAAAAAGACCATTTATGATGAGAGTTATCATGCAAGGAAAGGAATCAGGTTATTTCCCAAGAGGTGAATGTAAACAATAGGATTACAATTCCGCCTATAACATGGATTGTTGGGGGAGGGGGTTTATTGCAAGATTACAGTTAATCACCGATTTGTAATGCAAAAATCCTCTTGCTTAAAAACATATAAAAATACATTGTTGGATCACACTTGTGTTCAATGCTTGTTGTTTAACGTGAAATCCAAAACATGGGATGGGTTTAGTAACCTTAGAAAACATCTATATACTAATAGCGTAAGGGCAATTTTTATGACTTATTTCTATGAAGCCATTTCCTTAGCAGGGCAAATCATATACCAAATTAGAGTTCTTGGTCCGTAGAATTATATTTGTGTTGTGATCTGTTGCCTTGTTTCGGAGTTATGTGGCAAAATGTCCTCCAAGCCATTTACAATGCATCACCATTGTGCTCTGGAAATGTGACAATTGGTCAACTCTGCCTGTGCATCTGCCGGGTTTCCGGAAACATGCGACCTGCTGGGTAGTCTGGAAACTGTGACAGTTATGTGCAGCCAGCTACTAAGCAAGGATACTTGTTATACTTTAAAGAAAAAAAATATTTTACTACAGATAAACTGTCTCATTCTGTATGTTACATGATTTGTAATTTAAATTTGGCCAGGTGTTTTACTAGTCTTACCCCAACTGCGCCACAACAGAATGAACTTACTGCCCTCATCTGTCGTCATAAGGCACATATTTACCTAGAGTACATTCTCCCTCTAAAGGAGTTTTGTGTCCTTGTACAACAGGGGGCCAGACCATGATTGCACAATTAACTGCAAAATGCGTCATTAAGGCCATGCCCACTCACTTGGGAAGTAGTCAGATTCTGGGAGTTTGGCACTACACACAGTATATATTTCATGCACCCCTAATATACACAGATTGACCCCTTAGGTGGCTGCTGCTAAGAAATTTCAACAGTCTCGCTGTGAGAAAGAGAAATCAAAGTTGTCGGGTCTCTCTATATTAAATAAAAAATAGGGTCATAGTAGAACTGGACAGTTTGCTTCCATTAAAATTATACACCATTGGGGTTTGCACTTTGCTGTAACATGGCCCTGACTCATACACAGTGGGGGTCATTCAGAATTGATCGCAGCAGCAAATTTGTTAGCAGTTGGTCAAAACCATGTGCACTGCAGGGGGTACAGATATAACATTTGCAGAGAGAGTTAGATTTGGGTGGGTTATATTGTTTCTGCAGGGTAAATACTGGCTGCTTTATTTTTACATTGCAATTTAGATTTCAGTTTGAACACACCCCATCCAAATCTAACTCTCTCTGCACATGGTATATCTGCCACACCTGCAGTGCACATGGTTTTGCCCAACTGCTAACAAATTTGCTGCTGCGATCAGGTCTGAATTACCCCCAATGTTATATTCATGAGGAGCTGGAACCTGGTGCATTCATATCCTACATTTTGATGAATATTAGTTCAGCTTGTAAAATGAGGCCATGTATAACTAATCAAACCAAAGAAATTTAGAGAATAAAACCAGGGTGACGTTGTAGGAACTGCTTATTAGACTTGAAGAGCCATGCCCCCCTTCACATATAAACTTGTGTGTAAAATGTACAAGAATTTTGCCATAATATAAAAAGACACCGTATATATGGAGTGTGCGTTGTTCTCGGATCTGTGCAATCCTAAAGAATTTGTTGTATATGGGTGGTCTTCAATTTGCCGGCTGTCGGGATCCCGGCGCACAGTATACCGGTGCCGGAATCCCGACAACCGGCATACCGACACCTTTTCTCCCTCTTGGGAGTCCACGACCACCCTGGAGGGAGAATAGATAGCGTGACACGTGTAGCGCGCCACCGTGCCTGCAGCGAGCCCACAAGGGGCTCATTTGCGCTTGCCCAGCTGTTGGTATGCCGGCCGCCGGGAGCCCGGCCGTTGGCATACCGTACTACACCCGTTGTATATTTCAACACCATCTACACATAGTAAATACCACAAACACACAGGGGTAAATGTACTAAAATTAGAGTAATGTTTAAGATGGGATGTTGCCTTTAGCAACCAATCAGATTCCGGGTATTGTCTTCTAGAAGGTGCTATATAAATGAGAAGTAGAATCTGATTGGTTGCTATGGGCAACGTCCCATCCTAAATAGAACTCCCATTTTAGTAAATTTACCCAAGAGAATGCAGATTCTATGATGTAGATGTTAGAGCACATTGTGATCTAATTGATGATGTAGAAAGAAAGAAAGAAAGAAGGGGTCTGTTCGTGAAGCAGTGAAAAGAGTGGAGAAGTTGCCCATGGCAACCAATCAGCTGCTCTGTATAATTTTATAGTATGCAAATGATAATTGTTACTTCAATGCTGATTGGTTCTACTCCACTAGATCACTTCTCCACAGTTTTGACTGCTTCATGAATAGACCCCTAAAAGAGAAAAATGCAAACAACGAGAAAATATCCACTGCTAATTTCTAATATACAGTACTTGGACACACCACGTTCTCCGTCGTATAGTTACCCTGAAATCAAGAGCTAGTATCCTAATAACCCACTTTCTGTATTACTTTGCTTTTATATACATTGAGGGTGCATTTTTTACATCTCTTTTGTTGAATTAAGTAACGGTACTTTCATGCATGAGAATGCGTAGTTAAGTCTAGTGCAAGTATTCAACAGCTGTTATGCTTAATTTGGCCAGGGGAGGCACTGTTCTGTTGACGCATATATCTGATATTGCACTATAAATTGGTTGTGCGCTGACCAGTTTCAGAAAACAAAGCGTGCTATAGTATATATGAAAGGGGTTTCTTTTTACTTATGGAAATATGACTTTATTTCGTTTTGTTTGTTTTTTTTTTTTTTTTTTTTCCTTTTAGTGTTTTGCTCAGTGTGTCTCAGTATAGTGGTTCAAATGACCATTTGTGGAGACTCATCTCTGACCTTGTAGGTAAAACAATAATGAAACAAGGGTCTGGCAGCTGTGCATTACTGAGTTTTTTAAATCGCTCCCTTGTCAGTGACAGGGTATGATCCGTGCGTCTACTTATTGACGTATTATATGGGTCCATTGTTTGTAATCACTTTTAGATAGCAACTGGGGGATATGGGACACAAAAAATTAATTTATATATGCATTATTTCTCTGACGTCCTAGTGGATGCTGGGAACTCCGTAAGGACCATGGGGAATAGACTGGCTCCGCAGGAGACTGGGCACTCTAAGAAAGAATTAGGACTACTGGTGTGCACTGGCTCCTCCCTCTATGCCCCTCCTCCAGACCTCAGTTAGAATCTGTGCCCGGCTCGAGCTGGTTGCACACTAGGGGCTCTCCTGAGCTTCTAGTAAAGAAAGTATTTATTAGGTTTTTTATTTTCAGTGAGATCTGCTGGCAACAGACTCACTGCTACGAGGGACTTAGGGGAGAGAAGCGAACCTACCTGCTTGCAGCTAGCTTGGGCTTCTAGGCTACTGGACACCATTAGCTCCAGAGGGATCGAACACAGGCCCAGCCTCGGTCGTCCGGTCCCGGAGCCGCGCCGCCGTCCCACTTGCAGAGCCAGAAGCAAGAAGAACGTCCTGGAAATCGGCGGCTGAAGACTCCGGTATTCATTAAGGTAGCGCACAGCACTGCAGCTGTGCGCCATTGCTCCCTATGCACACCACATACTCCGGTCACTGATGGGTGCAGGGCGCTGGGGGGGGGGAGGGGGGGCTCCCTGGGCTGCAATTTGATTACCTTAAATTGGCAAAACAACACATAATATGGTCTAATAAACTATATATGTGTAAAAATCCCCTGCCATAATATTAATAAAAGAGCGGGAGAAGCCCACCGAAAAAGGGGCGGGGCTATCTCCCTCAGCACACTGGCGCCATTTCCTCTTCACAGCTCCGCTGGAAGACAGCTCCCCAGGCTCTCCCCTGCAGTTTCCAGGCTCAAAGGGTAAAAAAGAGAGGGGGGGCACTAAATTTAGGCGCAAAACTGTATTGTATAGCTGCTATAGGGAAAATCACTTTGTGTAGTGTAAATCCCTGTGTTATATAGCGCTGTGGTGTGTGCTGGCATACTCTCTCTCTGTCTCCCCAAAGGACTTTGTGGGGTCCTGTCCTCAGTCAGAGCATTCCCTGTATGTGTGTGGTGTGTCGGTACGGCTGTGTCGACATGTTTGATGAGGAGGCTTATGTGGAGGCGGAGCAGGTGCCGATAAATGTGATGTCACCCCCTGCGGGGTCGACACCAGAGTGGATGAATATGTGGAAGGTATTAACCGACAGTGTCAACTCCTTACATAAAAGGTTCGATGACATAACAGCTGTGGGACAGCCGGCTTCTCAGCCAGTGCCTGCCCAGGCGTCTCAAAGGCCATCAGGGGCTCAAAAACGCCCGCTACCTCAGATGGCAGACACAGATGTCGACACGGAGTCTGACTCCAGTGTCGACGACGACGAGACTAATGTACATTCCACTAGGGCCATCCTTTGCATGATTACGGCAATGAAAAATGTGTTGCACATTTCTGACATTAACCCAGGTACCACTAAAAAGGGTATTATGTTTGGGGAGAAAAAACAACCAGTGGTTTTTCCCCCATCAGATGAGTTAAATGAAGTGTGTGAAGAAGCGTGGGCTTCCCCTGATAAAAAACTAGTGATTTCTAAAAAGTTACTAATGGCGTACCCTTTCCCGCCAGAGGACAGGGTACGTTGGGAGACATCCCCGAGGGTGGATAAAGCGCTCACACGCTTGTCAAAAAAGGTGGCACTACCGTCTCAGGATACGGCCGCCTTAAAGGAGCCTGCGGATAGAAAGCAGGAGGCTATCCTGAAGTCTGTATATACACACTCGGGTACTATACTGAGACCTGCTATTGCTTCAGCATGGATGTGCAGTGCTGCAGCAGCATGGTCTGATTCCCTGTCTGATAACATTGATTCCCTTGACAGGGACACTATATTGCTAACCATAGAGCATATTAAAGACGTAGTCTTATATATGAGAGATGCACAGAGGGATATTTGCCGGCTGGCATCTAGAATAAATGCAATGTCCATTTCTGCCAGGAGAGTATTATGGACTCGGCAGTGGACAGGTGATGCGGATTCTAAAAGGCACATGGAGGTTTTGCCTTACAAGGGTGAGGAATTGTTTGGGGATGGTCTCTCGGACCTCGTTTCCACAGCGACAGCTGGGAAGTCGACATTTTTACCTCAGGTTCCTTCACAGCCTAAGAAAGCACCGTATTATCAGGTACAGTCCTTTCGGCCCCAGAAAGGCAAGCGGGTTAAAGGCGCGTCCTTTCTGCCCAGAGGCAGGGGTAGAGGGAAAAAGCTGCACCATACAGCCAGTTCCCAAGAACAAAAATCCTCCTCTGCTTCCACTAAATCCACCGCATGACGCTGGGGCTCCACTGGTGGAGCCAGGTGCGGTGGAGGCCCGTCTCCGGAACTTCAGCGACCGGTGGGTTCGCTCACAGGTGGATCCCTGGGTTCTACAAGTGGTATCTCAGGGATACAAGCTGGAATTCGAGACGTCTCCCCCTCGCCGTTACCTCAAATCAGCCTTGCCAGCCACTCCCCCGGACAGGGAGGTAGTGCTGGCGGCAATTCACAAGCTGTACCTCCAGCAGGTGATAAGAAAAGTTCCCCTCCTTCAACAGGGACGGGGTTACTATTCCACAATGTTTGTGGTACCGAAACCAGACGGTTCGGTGAGACCCATTCTAAATTTGAAATCCTTGAACACTTTTATATAAGGAGGTTCAAGTTCAAAATGGAATCGCTCAGGGCGGTTATTGCAAGCCTGGAAGAAGGGGATTACATGGTATCACTGGACATCAAGGATGCTTACCTGCATGTCCCCATTTACCCACCTCACCAGGTGTACCTCCGTTTTGTGGTACAAGACTGCCATTACCAATTCCAAACGTTGCCGTTTGGTCTGTCCACGGCACCGAGGGTATTTACCAAGGTAATGGCCGAAATGATGATACTCCTTCGAAAGAAGGGAGTTATAATTATCCCGTACTTGGACGATCTCCTTATAAAGGCGAGGTCCAGGGAGCAGTTGTTGGGCGGAGTAGCACTATCTCAGGAAGTGCTACAACAGCACGGCTGGATTCTGAATATTCCAAAGTCGCAGCTGGTTCCTACGACGCGTCTGCTGTTCCTGGGTATGATTCTGGACACAGAACAGAAGAAGGTGTTTCTCCCGGAGGAGAAGGCCAAGTAGTTGTCATCTCTGGTCAGAGACCTCCTGAAACCAAAACAGGTGTCGGTGCATCACTGCACGCGAGTCCTGGGAAAGATGGTAGCTTCTTACGAGGCAATTCCATTCGGCAGGTTCCATGCAAGGATCTGTCAAAGTCAGAAAAATATCACGCTACACATTGCCATATTTGCACCTCATGCGTGTCCCCGCTGCGAGTGCATGGGCTCTCCCGTGCGTGCGCATACTCGCTGTTGCGTGCACCCGCAGGCGCACGGTGTGCGCATTTACGGTAAAGTTTATGTGCGTCTAGCGGGCGACTCGTTCGTAACATATTTTAACTATATAATGTATTTTGTAGATTATGGTCCCTTTGATAGAATCTGAAAGTTTAGTTAATGTAGCATGTTCATAGACAAAGAGATCCCTCTTTGTTTGATACGAAGGGTCAGACAGGGGTTATACAGTGGTGTTTAGTATCCATCGGAAGAGTATTTAATTAGCAATATTCCGGTGTTGGTTTGAAGCAGATTAATCGCTCGTGCGAATAGTTATGGACATAAGAAGTTTATGGACATTTACTATTATTTGCACTTTATTATCCATGCGGCGGGAAACCTAGTTTCCCACCCACCTGAGCAGTTGGAAATAGTCACAGCCCACCTGTATGAATCAACCTATGACCTTTTGTTATAATGCGAGGACGAATTCCTGTGTCCAATGTACAATAAGAATATAGGGACCATTGTACTGTATTATGTGTAGGGTATAAAATGACAGGCCACTCTGGGCCAGCTCTCTTTTCTCTTCAACGGTTCTCACCACTGATAATCGGGAGCTGGATATCCAGGGGCGCATGCGATTGTTTCCCTTGAGCGTAAGTTTCTCCGCAACCATATTGCCTTTATTGTTATTGTGAGCCATATCTCTCTCTCTCTCTCTTCTCCTCTTTCTCTCTCTTTCTCTTAAGTATTATTTCTCTGACGTCCTAGTGGATGCTGGGGACTCCGAAAGGACCATGGGGAATAGCGGCTCCGCAGGAGACTGGGCACAAAAGTAAAAGCTTTAAGACTAGCTGGTGTGCACTGGCTCCTCCCCCTATGACCCTCCGCCAAGCCTCAGTTAGTTAGATTTTTGTGCCCGAACGAGAAGGGTGCATACTAAGGGGCTCTCCTGAGCTGCTTAGAGTAAAAGTTTAAAGTAGGTTTTTTATTTTCAGTGAGACCTGCTGGCAACAGGCTCACTGCACCGAGGGACTAAGGGGAGAAGAAGCGAACTCACCTTCGTGCAGAGTGGATTGGGCTTCTTAGGCTACTGGACATTAGCTCCAGAGGGACGATCACAGGCCCAGCCATGGATGGGTCCCGGAGCCGCGCCGCCGGCCCCCTTACAGAGCCAGAAGACTGAAGAGGTCCGGAAAATCGTCGGCAGAAGACGTCCTGTCTTCAATAAGGTAGCGCACAGCACCGCAGCTGTGCGCCATTGCTCTCAGCACACTTCACACTCCGGTCACTGAGGGTGCAGGGCGCTGGGGGGGGCGCCCTGAGACGCAATAGAAACACCTTATTTGGCAAAAAATACATCACATATAGCTCCTGGGCTATATGGATGCATTTAACCCCTGCCAATTTTTCCTTATAAAAGCGGGAGAAAGGCCGCCGAGAAGGGGGCGGAGCCTATCTCCTCAGCACACTGGCGCCATTTTTTCCTCACAGCTCCGTTGGAGGAAGGCTCCCTGACTCTCCCCTGCAGTCCTGCACTACAGAAACAGGGTAAAACAAGAGAGGGGGGGCACTAATTTGGCAGATAAATATATACAGCAGCGATATCAGGGAAAAACACTTATATAAGGTTATCCCTATATATATATATAGCGCTCTGGTGTGTGCTGGCAAACTCTCCCTCTGTCTCCCCAAAGGGCTAGTGGGGTCCTGTCCTCTATCAGAGCATTCCCTGTGTGTGTGCTGTGTGTCGGTACGTTGTGTCGACATGTATGAGGTGGAAAATGGTGTGGAGGCGGAGCAATTGCCTGTGTTAGTGATGTCACCCCCTAGGGAGTCGACACCTGACTGGATGGTCTTATGGAAAGAATTACGTGATAGTGTCAGCACTTTACAAAAGACTGTTGACGACATGAGACAGCCGGCAAATCAGTTAATACCTGTACAGGCGTCTCAAACACCGTCAGGGGCTCTAAAGCGCCCGTTACCTCTGGTCGACACAGACACGGACACTGACTCCAGTGTAGACGGTGAGGAAACAAACGTATTTTCCAGTAGGGCCACACGTTACATGATCACGGCAATGAAGGAGGTTTTGAACATTTCTGATACTACAAGTACCACAAAAAAGGGTATTATGTGGGGTGTGAAAAAACTACCCGTAGTTTTTCCTGAATCAGATGAATTAAATGAGGTGTGTGATGAAGCGTGGGTTTCCCCCGATAAAAAACTGCTAATTTCTAAAAAATTATTGGCATTATACCCTTTCCCGCCAGAGGTTAGGGCGCGCTGGGAAACACCCCCTAGGGTAGATAAGGCGCTCACACGCTTATCAAAACAAGTGGCGTTACCGTCTCCTGATACGGCCGCCCTCAAGGAACCAGCTGATAGGAAGCTGGAAAATATCCTAAAAAGTATATACACACATACTGGTATTATACTGCAACCAGCAATCGCCTCAGCCTGGATGTGCAGTGCTGGGGTGGCTTGGTCGGATTCCCTGACTGAAAATATTGATACCCTGGACAGGGACAATATATTATTGACTATAGAGCATTTAAAGGATGCATTTCTATATATGCGAGATGCACAGAGGGATATTTGCACTCTGGCATCAAGAGTAAGTGCGATGTCCATTTCTGCCAGAAGAGGGTTATGGACGCGACAGTGGTCAGGTGATGCGGATTCCAAACGGCATATGGAAGTATTGCCGTATAAAGGGGAGGAGATATTTGGGGTCGGTCTATCGGACCTGGTGGCCACGGCAACGGCTGGGAAATCCACCTTTTTACCCCAGGTCACCTCTCAGCAGAAAAAGATAGTCTTTTCAGGCTCAGTCCTTTCGTCCCCATAAGGGCAAGCGGGCAAAAGGCCACTCATATCTGCCCCGGGGCAGAGGAAGGGGAAAAAGACTGCAGCAGACAGCCTCTTCCCACGAACAGAAGCCCTCCCCCGCTTCTGCCAAGTCCTCAGCATGACGCTGGGGCCTTACAAGCGGACTCAGGCACGGTGGGGGCCCGTCTCAAGAATTTCAGCGCGCAGTGGGCTCACTCGCAAGTGGACCCCTGGATCCTGCAGGTAGTATCTCAGGGGTACAAATTGGAATTCGAGACGTCTCCCCCTCGCCGGTTCCTGAAGTCTGCTTTACCAACGTCTCCCTCCGACAGGGAGGCGGTATTGGAAGCCATTCACAAGCTGTATTCCCAGCAGGTGATAATCAAGGTACCCCTCCTACAACAGGGAAAGGGGTATTATTCCACGCTGTTTGTGGTACCGAAGCCGGACGGCTCGGTGAGACCTATTTTAAATCTGAAATCCTTGAACACTTACATAAAAAGGTTCAAGTTCAAGATGGAGTCACTCAGAGCAGTGATAGCGAACCTGGAAGAAGGGGACTATATGGTGTCTCTGGACATCAAGGATGCTTACCTCCATGTCCCAATTTGCCCTTCTCACCAAGGGTACCTCAGGTTTGTGGTACCGAACTGTCACTATCAGTTTCAGACGCTGCCGTTTGGATTGTCCACGGCACCTCGGGTCTTTACCAAGGTAATGGCCGAAATGATGATTCTTCTTCGAAGAAAAGGCGTCTTAATTATCCCTTACTTGGACGATCTCCTGATAAGGGCAAGGTCCAGAGAACAGTTAGAGGTCGGAGTAGCACTATCTCAAGTAGTACTACGACAGCACGGATGGATTCTAAATATTCCAAAATCGCAGCTGATTCTGACGACACGTCTGCTGTTCCTAGGGATGATTCTGGACACAGAACAGAAAAAGGTGTTTCTCCCGGAGGAGAAAGCCAGGGAGTTATCCGACCTAGTCAGGAACCTCCTGAGACCAGGCCAAGTGTCAGTGCATCAATGCACAAGGGTCCTGGGAAAGATGGTGGCTTCTTACGAAGCGATTCCATTCGGCAGATTCCACGCAAGAACTTTTCAGTGGGATCTGCTGGACAAATGGTCCGGATCGCATCTTCAAATCATCAACGGATAACCCTGTCTCCAAGGACAAGGGTGTCTCTCCTGTGGTGGTTACAGAGTGCTCATCTCCTAGAGGGCCGCAGATTCGGCATTTAGGATTGGGTCCTGGTGACCACGGATGCCAGCCTGAGAGGCTGGGGAGCAGTCACACAGGGAAAAAATTTCCAGGGCTTGTGGTCAAGCATGGAAACGTCACTTCACATAAATATCCTGGAACTAAGGGCCATTTACAATGCCCTAAGTCAGGCAAGGCCTCTGCTTCAGGGTCAGCCGGTGTTGATCCAGTCGGACAACATCACGGCAGTCGCCCACGTAAACAGACAGGGCGGCACAAGAAGCAGGAGGGCAATGACGGAAGTTGCAAGGATTCTTCGCTGGGCGGAAAATCATGTGATAGCACTGTCAGCAGTGTTCATTCCGGGAGTGGACAACTGGGAAGCAGACTTCCTCAGCAGACACGATCTTCACCCGGGGGAGTGGGGACTTCACCCAGAAGTCTTCCACATGATTGTGAACCGTTGGGAAAAACCAAAGGTGGACATGATGGCGTCCCGCCTCAACAAAAAACTGGACAGATATTGCGCCAGGTCAAGGGACCCTCAGGCAATAGCTGTGGACGCTCTGGTAACACCGTGGGTGTACCAGTCAGTGTATGTGTTCCCTCCTCTGCCTCTCATACCCAAGGTACTGAGAATCATAAGAAGGAGAGGAGTAAAGACTATACTCGTGGCTCCGGATTGGCCAAGAAGGACTTGGTACCCGGAACTTCAAGAGATGCTCACGGAAGACCCGTGGCCTCTACCTCTAAGAAAGGACCTGCTCCAGCAGGGACCATGTCTGTTCCAAGACTTACCGCGGCTGCGTTTGACGGCATGGCGGTTGAACGCCGGATCCTGAAGGAAAAAGGCATTCCGGATGAAGTCATCCCTACCCTGATCAAAGCCAGGAAGGATGTAACTGTGCAACATTATCACCGTATTTGGCGTAAATATGTTGCGTGGTGTGAGGCCAGGAAGGTCCCTACAGAGGAATTTCAACTGGGTCGTTTCCTGCATTTCCTGCAAACAGGACTGTCTATGGGCCTAAAATTAGGGTCCATTAAGGTTCAAATTTCGGCCCTGTCAATATTCTTCCAAAAAGAACTAGCTTCAGTTCCTGAAGTTCAGACGTTTGTCAAGGGAGTACTGCATATACAGCCTCCTTTTGTGCCTCCAGTGGCACCTTGGGATCTCAATGTAGTTTTGGGGTTCCTAAAATCACATTGGTTTGAACCACTCACCACTGTGGACTTAAAATATCTCACATGGAAAGTGGTAATGCTGTTAGCCCTGGCTTCAGCCAGGCGTGTATCAGAATTGGCGGCTTTATCCTATAAAAGCCCTTACCTAATTTTTCATACGGATAGGGCAGAATTGAGGACTCGTCCTCAATTTCTCCCTAAGGTGGTTTCAGCATTTCACTTAAACCAGCCTATTGTGGTGCCTGCGGCTACTAGGGACTTGGAGGATTCCAAGTTGCTGGACGTAGTCAGGGCCCTGAAAATATATGTTTCCAGGACGGCTGGAGTCAGAAAATCTGACTCGCTGTTTATCCTGTATGCACCCAACAAGCTGGGTGCTCCTGCTTCTAAGCAGACGATTGCTCGTTGGATTTGTAGTACAATTCAGCTTGCACATTCTGTGGCAGGCCTGCCACAGCCAAAATCTGTAAAAGCCCATTCCACACGGAAAGTGGGCTCATCTTGGGCGGCTGCCCGAGGGGTCTCGGCTTTACAACTTTGCCGAGCAGCTACTTGGTCAGGGGCAAACACGTTTGCTAAATTCTACAAATTTGATACCCTGGCTGAGGAGGACCTGGAGTTCTCTCATTCGGTGCTGCAGAGTCATCCGCACTCTCCCGCCCGTTTGGGAGCTTTGGTATAATCCCCATGGTCCTTTCGGAGTCCCCAGCATCCACTAGGACGTCAGAGAAAATAAGAATTTACTTACCGATAATTCTATTTCTCATAGTCAGTAGTGGATGCTGGGCGCCCATCCCAAGTGCGGATTGTCTGCAATACTTGTACATAGTTATTGTTACAAAAATCGGGTTATTATTGTTGTGAGCCATCTTTTCAGAGGCTCCTCTGTTATCATGCTGTTAACTGGGTTCAAATCACAAGTTGTACGGTGTGATTGGTGTGGCTGGTATGAGTCTTACCCGGGATTCAAAATCCTTCCTTATTGTGTACACTCGTCCGGGCACAGTATCCTAACTGAGGCTTGGAGGAGGGTCATAGGGGGAGGAGCCAGTGCACACCAGATAGTCCTAAAGCTTTCTTTAGATGTGCCCAGTCTCCTGCGGAGCCGCTATTCCCCATGGTCCTTTCGGAGTCCCCAGCATCCACTACGGACTATGAGAAATAGAATTATCGGTAAGTAAATTCTTATTTGTACTACTATTGTATTTCATGTGTAGTTTTCTGGTTAGGTAGTCAATGTTATTTTGGTAGTGTATGACTTGTATTGTATTATTCTTTTGCAAATAGAACGTTCATATAAGGTGTTAGAACCTAATACCGGTATCTGTGTATTTATTATATTTCTAAGTATTCTCAGAGCGTCGGAGACGCTCGTACAGCTTCCAAGTTAATAAGGTTACACTGTGTTACATTTACACCCTATCACTGCACCAAGGTTTATTGCATAAATACATTGTTTATGGTATAGTTATAAAGGTTTAACATTGTGAGCATCAGCGCCGCTTGTGATCTCCTCGTGGTCCCAAGCGTCCGCTACGCTAGTAGCATATCATTACGTTAGTCGGCAGCCGATAGCGTGCCTGCCTGTGATCTCTTGGCCGTGAGCGAACGTGACGCTCGAGCGTCTCGACTACGGCTAAGCGATTGTTACGCAACGTGCGTACCCTTACGGTATACCATACGCCAATAGCGTACTGTGTTCTTTCACCTTTTAGAGGGTTTTAAGTAAGATAAATATTAGGCTTTATCAGATCTTTCAGTGGGATCTGTTAGACAAGTGGTCCGGATCGCATCTTCAGATGCATCGGCTGATCACCCTGTCCCCGAGGGCCAGGGTTTCTCTGCTGTGGTGGCTGCAGAGTGCTCATCTTCTAGAAAGCCGCAGATTCGGCATACAGGACTGGGTCCTGGTGACCACGGATGCAAGCCTCCGAGGTTGGGGGGCAGTCACTCAGGGAAGAAACTTCCAAGGACAATGGTCGAGTAAGGAGGCTTCCCTACACATAAATATTCTGGAACTAAGGGCCATTTACAATGCCCTAAGTCAGGCAAGGCCTCTGCTTCAGCACCAGCCGGTGCTGATTCAGTCAGACAACATCACGGCGGTCGCCCATGTAAACCGACAGGGCGGCACAAGAAGCAGGATGGCGATGGCAGAAGCCACAAGGATTCTCTGATGGGCGGAAAATCACGTGATAGCACTGTCAGCAGTGTTCATTCCGGGAGTGGACAACTGGGAAGCAGACTTCCTCAGCAGGCACGACCTCCACCCGGGAGAGTGGGGACTTCATCCAGAAGTCTTCCAACTGATTGTAAACCGTTGGGAAAGGCCACAGGTGGACATGATGGTGTCCCGCCTAAACAAAAAGCTAAAAAGATATTGCGCCAGGTCAAGGGACCCTCCGGCAATAGCTGTGGACGCTCTAGTGACACCGTGGGTGTACCAGTCGGTTTATGTGTTCCCTCCTCTTCCTCTCATACCAAAGGTGCTGAGGATAATAAGAAAGAGAGGAGTAAGAACTATTCTCATCGTTCCGGATTGGCCAAGAAGGACTTGGTACCCGGAACTGCAAGAAATTATCTCAGTGGACCCTTGGCCTCTGCCTCTCAGACAGGTCCTGCTACAGCAGGGGCCCTGTCTGTTCCAAGACTTACCGCGGCTGCGTTTGACGGCATGGCGGTTGAACGCCGGATCCTGATGGAAAAGGGCATTCCGGTTGAAGTCATTCCTACGCTGATAAAAGCTAGGAAAGATGTGACCGCAAAGCATTATCACCGCATATGGCGAAAATACGTTGCTTGGTGTGAGGCTATGAAGGCCCCCACAGAAGAATTTCAGCTGGGTCGATTTCTGCACTTCCTACAGTCAGGAGTGACTATGGGCCTAAAATTGGGTTCCATTAAAGTCCAGATTTCGGCCCTGTCTATTTTCTTTCAAAATGAACTGGCTTCACTGCCTGAAGTTCAGACGTTTGTTAAGGGAGTGCTGCATATTCAGCCCCCTTTTGTGCCCCCAGTGGCACCTTGGGATCTCAACGTTGTGTTGGATTTCCTAAAATCACATTGGTTTGAGCCACTTCAGACCGTGGAATTAAAATATCTCACGTGGAAAGTGGTCATGCTTTTGGCCTTGGCTTCGGCTAGGCGGGTGTCAGAATTGGCGGCTTTGTCCTGTAAAAGCCCCTATCTGATCTTCCATATGGACAGAGCAGAATTGAGGACGCGTCCCCAATTCCTCCCTAAGGTGGTATCAGCGTTTCATTTGATCCAACCTATTGTGGTGCCTGCGGCTACTCGGGACTTGGAGGCCTCCAAGTTGCTGGACGTAGTCCGGGCCCTGAAAATCTATGTTTCCAGGACGGCTAGAGTCAGAAAGACTGACTCGCTGTTTATCCTGCATGCACCCAACAAGCTGGGTGCTCCTGCTTCTAAGCAGACTATTGCTCGCTGGATCTGCTCCACGATTCAACTTGCACATTCTGCGGCTGGACTGCCGCATCCTAAATCAGTCAAAGCCCATTCCACGAGGAAGGTGGGCTCTTCTTGGGCGGCTGCCCGAGGGGTCTCGGCTTTACAACTTTGCCGAGCTGCTACCTGGTCGGGATCAAACACGTTTGCAAAATTCTACAAGTTTGATACCCTGGCTGAGGAGGACCTTGAGTTTGCTCATTCGGTGCTGCAGAGTCATCCGCGCTCTCCTGCCCGTTTGGGAGCTTTGGTATAATCCCCATGGTCCTTACGGAGTTCCCAGCATCCACTAGGACGTCAGAGAAAATAAGAATTTACTCACCGGTAATTCTATTTCTCGTAGTCCGTAGTGGATGCTGGGCGCCCATCCCAAGTGCGGATTGTCTGCAATACTTGTATATAGTTATTGCCTAACTAAAGGGTTATTGTTATGAGCCATCTGTTAGTGAGGCTCAGTTGTTATTCATACTGTTAACTGGGTATAGTATCACGAGTTGTACGGTGTGATTGGTGTGGCTGGTATGAGTCTTACCCGGGATTCCAAATCTTTTCCTTGTTGTGTCAGCTCTTCCGGGCACAGTTTCCCTAACTGAGGTCTGGAGGAGGGGCATAGAGGGAGGAGCCAGTGCACACCAGTAGTCCTAATTCTTTCTTAGAGTGCCCAGTCTCCTGCGGAGCCCGTCTATTCCCCATTGTCCTTACGGAGTTCCCAGCATCCACTACGGACTACGAGAAATAGAATTACCGGTGAGTAAATTCTTATTTATTATTATTATTATTATTATTACAGGTTGAGTCTCCCTTATCCAAAATGCTTGGGACCAGAAGTATTTTGGATATGGGATTTTTCCGTATTTTGGAATAATTGCATACCATAATGAGATATCATGGTGATGGGAACTAAGTCTAAGCACAGAATGCATTTATGTTACATATACACCTTATACACACAGCCTGAAGGTAATTTTAGCCAATATTTTTAATAACTTTGTGCATTAAACAAAGTGTGTCCACATACACACAATTCATTTATGTTTCATATACACCTTATACACACAGCCTGAAGGTCATTTAATACAATATTTTTAATAACTCTGTATATTAAACAAAGTTTGTGTACATTGAGCCATCAAAAAACAAAGTTTCACTATCTCACTCTCACTCAAAAAATTCCATATTTCGGAATATTTGGATATGGGATACTCAACCTGTATTATATTTTACTTATAAATTCTCAGTACATTTTACAGCAGTGTACAGCGGACAGATAAAAGAAACCTACAGTACAGGGACTTGAGACAGTTGATGTAAGGACTTTACAATCTAATGGTAAGCCTTTAGAAGTGATAAAAGTAAAGCATGGATATAAATGTAGAGGAGTATACAGTGTTCGTGAGCAGTGAATGTGGCGGCAGGACCCTAACGGCTACATAGACCATTCCAAGGTTCTTAACGTTGACCCTTTGTGGCTGAACGATGACCTGGACCATTGTGATAATCTTAAACACATCTCTGGTTGTGAGATTATATCTTGGTCTCTTGTGCTCAGGCAACTACAGATTTATATTCTGAAACACTTTTCTAATGTGGATAAAGTAGTACAGAACTATTGTATCAAGAGCTACCAGGTTGCTTCAGCCCCCTCTTCTGAGGCTTCTACTCTGTCCCAAGCCCTTGCGTTGTTACCTGGAGGCTGTTATTGCGCAGTGCCACGCATATGCCAGACTGCACGTGGGAGATAAGGCCAACATCCCGCTGTGAGAGCATAGTGGGGGGCTAGGGAGGCTAGTGTTGCTTTGCCATGCTCTTACCTAAACTTTGTTATGGGCCCCGTGATGCACTCATAAGCTGGTTATACGCATTCCCAATCCTCGGCTGATTGGGTTTCACACGCTCGATCAGCCTAGCGGGGTGTATCCAGAGTGACCCCCATTGAGGCGGTGGTGGTAAGCGGCTCCTCAGTGGGATCGGGGTGGCCTGCTCCGCAGCACATAAGGGCCATTATTCAGATGTGGTTGGAGGTGCACCTTAATGCGCAAAGTATAGATGATCGCGTGCGCAAACTGTTCTCGCTACACAGGACATAGGGACGGCTTCAGGCTGTCAGTGATACCATTTGGGGGTGGCGACGACCTCTGCTTGTGAGAATGGGAGGCGTGTTGCTGCCGTTTAGGGGGAGGGAAGAGGCCAGGGATCTTCGTCATTGCACAGAGATTTCTTGGCTTTTGATACGGATGGCTTGCGCATCTCCATAGCCGTCCGATGGTGCCGGGGAAGATCCGATACTGCGTGCTTGGATGCAGTTTGGATCATTACCATATTAGTGCTGTCGCTGCTGCTTCTATGTAGCAGGATAGAACCTCCAACCACATCTGAATGAGGCCCAAGATCCGACTTCCCGATACCAGCCATTGCAGAGGCATTATGAGCCATTTATCGGCTGACACTCCTGCATCGGTCCTGCATACACCCCTACAGATGTGTCCTCGTAGAACATTGCCGCAATGTGCACACATTTTGGGAACGCTATGCCGTGGCAGGCCGCATACGCTCGCACCCACCGTTTTATCATGCAATGTGTGTGGATCACGGTTGCGAGTGTGCGCACGCACCTGATCTCTCGCGACACGCGGTGTGTACACAACACGGCAGCGTTCTATAAGGACACATCTGTATACAGTGATGGGGAGAACGGGCTGACGATTGTATAGGTATGTACCCAGCGTTACACCTCTGTTGGGAGCTATGTGTTTTTCCTCATTAGATCTACTGGCTTTTTCAAACGTATCTTATATTTCTGATTGTATATAGCAAAACATATGCCACAAAAAAATGCCTTACAGTGTAAAGCTGCTGCCAATTTCATGTTATCGTTTGGCTGAGCCAGTGAATCTGCACCGTTGCCCCTGAAAACATTTATCAGATTCACTGGATGTCTCCGACAGGCTAGAGTGATATTTTTGGGCATTGTAAAAGGTAATTATAGGTTTTAAATTCTGCAAACACAGAAAATATGTATTCATCCAACAACATTGTCTTACTTCTGTGAGACATCCGTTTCACTCAATTACTCCCAGCAGAACACATTTCCATAATTTGACACGCGTTTTACTATCTGAGGTCAGTTTCACAAGCCGCCCCCATGAATGCCATTAAGGTCACAGATGATATTTCTCTAATGATATTACAGCACTCTGCTGTGTATGCAGTAATCAAACTATTAGCAGCATATACTCTAGCATCTCCTTTCTTAAGAATCCAGCTGCTTCTAGTGATCTTTCATTCATTTTGCATGCATTACCTGTTTCTTGTATATTTTTGTGATCTTTATATGAGAGTGCAGAGAAGTTGCTAAAGGAACAGATACATTCTTGCTTGTTAATGCAGTATTGTAATAGCGGTGCGCAGGAAGGCCGTATAAAGGGTAACGCAAGGAGAATCGGACTCTATTAATAATGTAGATCTTTAATGTGGAATAAAGTAAGGTAATATTGAAGCCTTTTAAAGCTTTGTGTGCATCGCGTTCTACTAGAGGACAGAGAGCCTAATTCAGACCTGATCGCAGCAACAAAATTGTTCTCTTATGCGCAAAACCATCTGCACTGCAGGTGGGGCAGATATAACATGTGCAGAGAGAGTTAGACTTGGGTGGGTTATATTGTTTCTGTGCAGGGTAAATACTGGCTGCTTTATTTGTACACTGCAATTTAGATTTTAGTTTGAAGACACCCCACCCAAATTTTACTCCCTCTGCACATGTTATATCTGCCCCACCTGCAGTGCACATGGTTTTGCCCAGTTGAAAAAAAGTTTGCTGCTACAATCAGGTTTGAATTAGGCCCGTTGGATGAGTCTTGTAATAAGCTATTCTATGAATTGTGTCAGCCTTATTATCCAAAAGTGGCGGAACTGGAGTAGTTGACACCTTAAGAGTCCAAGTGCCCCCACTGCATGTGCCATTGGCGCGAGTGGGTGAAAATGGGGCGTGGTTTCATGGTAAGTGTGGCCTCATGAGAGCCCCCGTATGTGTTATTACATGGCCTTAGCCTCGCAGGAAGCAACCTCTGCCACGGTTACATCACTCTGGGGGCGTGCCCCTAGAATGGTGACACCTTCAAGCCAATCTATATCACCTGACTCAAGTAAGTACAGCTGTTATTGATGCCCCTTCCACTGCTTGTTATGGTGCTTACACTAATGAAGGTGCATCAACAGCCAGTGTGTTTGTTTGAATTTATCAGCAGGTCTAGTGTATATTAAACCATTGTGGATCAATCGGAGGTTTCAAGAACTTGGCACATTAGGCAAATGATGCATTGGAAGTCAAAAACCATATAAAATATAAGCTTATTCAATCGTTTCTCCAGTAAAAGTTATTTATTTTAAATTAATGAATTTCCACAGGCTTCCCTCTTAAAATCACTGGCTGATAGGCCCTACACACTGGCCGACATCAGTCAAAGATATGAACGAGATACCTTTGAGTGTGCAGGCTCCAGCGATGAACGATGAGCGGCCCCGCGCTCGTTCATCGCTGGTCCCCCGTCGGCTGTACATGCAGGCCAATATGGACGATCTCGTCCATATTTGCCTGCACTTCAATGCAGCCGGGTGACGGGGTTGTGAAGAAACTTCACACCCCCCGTCACTGCCCCTCCGCCGCCGGGTCGCCCGTCGGCCGTATCCGCCGTCGGGCAGCTCGGCGGCGGATCGGCCAATGTGTAGGGCCCTTTATACGTTTAAATCTATGCTGACAAATCTGCTATATCCATCCCCATGGCAAGGATTTGTTTCTCCAATTGTAGGGAAAGAGTAATTTATTGGGAGTCTTGGGAATCTACAAATTGACGTTCCGTCATCAGCATGTCCCAGAACAGCCACAGAGAATAAAATAAAGTCCCCTAGTAGGTGTCTGTCTGTCTGTCTGTTCAGGCTAATCTCAAGAACCACTGGATGGATTTTGATACGGTTTTAACAGTTCTGTAGAGCATTTGTCAAGGAAGGTTTAGGTGCATGAAACATTAATCTATGACAAAAGGGAGTCGAGCAGTGACGATTTTAGTGAAGCAAGTCAAATGTCTGTCCAGACACTTTCTTAACTAGCGCTGCCTAAAATGTTAAAGATGGGTGTAGTATGGTGTGCCGGCGGCCAGCATACCGGCGGCGGGATCCCGACCGCCGGCATACCGACAGTTGGGTGAGCACAAATGAGCCCTTTGCGGGCTACGCACACCACGCTATTTATTCTCCCTGTTATCGGTATGCCAGGTGTCGGGATTCTGGCGCCGGGATCCCAACAGCCGGCAAACTGAATACGACCCTAAATATATATATAAAAGCAATGGACTTTATTTCATGCTATATAGAGATTGATATGTATTATCCAGTTTCGCCAGAAAAATTGTTGTAAGCCCTTTTTACTGATGCAAGCCTTTCCCTTTTTTCTGTTCCTATGTATGCGAAAAACTATTCTTTTTCCTCAAAGTGATCTTATAAGACCTTGGTTAAAAAAGCCTATCGATGTAAATTGAAAAGAGAGTGTTTCCCAAACTCTGCCATCACAGTCCAGGTTTTAAGAATATCCATGCTTTCGCACAGGTGACTTGATTAGTACCTCAATTAATTTGCTTATAACAATCTGGATTCAAGCATGAATAGCCTTAAAATCTGGACTGTAAAGGCGGAGTTTGGGAAACTCTGTGCATGCTGTAATAGAAATATATTGTAGCACTTAATTAAAAATAAAATATGTAAGAAAAAAAGCCTAAATTTGTTTTTTCATAAAACAATTTATCTTTAAAAAGATGAGAAAACAAACCTTAAAATAGGCATAGTGCAATTATATTTAGATAAAAGTAATTACCAGAGCAAACATTGAATTACACGTGCAATTTGCATATAACGATATGACGTATCTGAATATATCTCTGAGTATATCAGCCAAAGACACGGTATACGAAATGCGTTTCATCCTGGTGCAAAAATAGTAGTGACAGGCTTCATCGGGGCATCTAACTACTGTACTTACCAGTATGTTTTTGGATTGTGTGTGTGTATATATATATATATATATATATATATATACATGTGTGTGTATGTATATATATATATATATATATATATATATATATAGATGTGTGTGTATATACATAGATGTGTGTGTGTGTGTGTATATATATATATATATATGTATATGTTATTGGATTGTGAGAGAATGTGTCTGTATATATAAATATATATATATATATATATATATATATATATATATACTGCTCAACAAAATAAAGGGAACACTAAAATAACACATCCTAGATCTGAGTGAATGAAATATTCTTATTAAACACTTTGTTCTTTACATAGTTAAATGTGCTGACAACAAAATCACACAAAAATTATCAATGGAAATCAAATTTATTAAACCATGAGGTCTGGATTTGGAGTCACCCTCAAAATTAAAGTGGAAAAACACACTATAGGCTGATCCAACTTTGATGTAATGTCCTTAAAACAAGTCAAAATGAGGCTCAGTAGTGTGCGTGGCCTCCACGTGCCTGTATGACCTCCCTACAATGCCTGAGCATGCTCCTTATGAGGTGGCGGATGGTTTCCTGAGGGATCTCCTGCCAGACCTGGACTAAAGCATCCACCAACTCCTGGACAGTCTGTGGTACAACGTGGCATTGGTGGATAGAGCGAGACATGATGTCCCAGATGTGCTCAATTGGATTCAGGTTTGGGGAACGGGCGGGCCAGTCCATAGCATCAATGCCTTCGTCTTGCAGGAACTGCTGACACACTCCAGCCACATGAGGTCTAGCATTGTCTTGCATTAGGAGGAACCCAGGGCCAACCGCACCAGCATATGGTCTCACAAGGGTCTGAGGATCTCATCTCAGTACCTAATGGCAGTCAGGCTACCTCTGGTGAGCACATGGAGGGCTGTGCGGTCCCCCAAAGAAATGCCACTCCACACCATTACTGACCCACTGCCAAACCGGTCATGCTGGAGGATGTTGCAGGCAGCAGAATGTTCTCCTTGGCGTCTTCAGACTCTGTCACATGTGCTCAGTGAGGACCTGCTTTCATCTGTGAAGAGCACAGGGCGCCAGTGGCGAATTTGCCAATCTTGGTGTTCTCTGCATGGTGTTGGGCTGTAAGCACAACCCCCACCTGTGGGCGTCGGGCCCTCATACCACCCTCATGGAGTCTGTTTCTGATTGTTTGAGTAGACACATGCACCTTTGGCAGTACTCCTCCTGTTCCTCCTTGCACAAAGGCGGAGGTAGCGGTCCTGCTGCTGGGTAGTTGCCCTCCTATGACCTCCTCCACGTCTCCTGATGTACTGGCCTGTCTCCTGGTAGCACCTCCATGCTCTGGACACTACGCTGACAGACACTGCAAACCTTCTTGCCACAGCTCGCATTGATGTGCCATCCTGGATGAGCTGCACTACCTGAGCCACTTGTGTGGGTTGTAGGGAGGTCATACAGGCACGTGGAGGCCACACACACTACTGAGCCTCATTTTGACTTGTTTTAAGGACATTACATCAAAGTTGGATCAGCCTGTAGTGTGTTTTTCCACTTTACTTTTGAGGGTGACTCCAAATCCAGACCTCCATGGGTTAATAAATTTGATTTCCATTGATAATTTTTGTGTAATTTTGTTGTCAGCACATTCAACTATGTAATGAACAAAGTATTTAATAAGAATATTTCATTCATTCAGGTCTAGGATGTGTTATTTTAGTGTTCCCTTTATTTTTTTGAGCAGTGTATATGTGTGTATATATATATATATATATATATATATATATATATATATATATATATATATATATATATATATACAGAGTATCCTTCCCCACCTGTGGCTCAGGTGTTTTGCGGCGAAGGAACAGGCGGCACTCCAAGGACTTATGTAAAAGCTGGTTTAGTGTTCAAAACATAGTGAAAAAAAGCAAACACAAAATACAGGTATCTTACAACGTTTCAAGGCATGGCAGCCTTTTCATCGGGTAAGTGAACCCTGGTTCTGTGAAGAAAAACACAAAAACAACCCTGCACTGACCCCCTGCCTATTTTTAAGTTAAGTCGAATTTCCTACCTTTTATTGAGATTTTATATGCTTTTATTTGTGCTATAGATATTTTATATCTCACTTTTATATACTATTAAAACTTGTTTATATTCTTATATATTTTTTGGCTCATAAATTTTACCTTTTAATAACACAGTTCGCCGGTACCCCCATTCCCCCCTTTTCCATACCTTTTAGCATTACTGTACCAGCATTGCATTTTTAGGGGTTGGCAGACACCTTTAACAAGGTTGTGTGTGTTTTTAACAGCATCTTTTAGTGACTTTTATACTTTCTACTGAGATCCCATCCCACAAGTGGCGCTGTATATATTTTTCTCTATACAATATATATATATGTATATATATATTTCTCTGACGTCCTAGTGGATGCTGGGAACTCCGTAAGGACCATGGGGAATAGCGGGCTCCGAAGGAGGCTGGGCACTCTAGAAAGATTTATGACTACCTGGTGTGCACTGGCTCCTCCCACTATGACCCTCCTCCAAGCCTCAGTTAGATTTTGTGCCCGGCCAAGGTTGGATGCACACTAGGGGCTCTCCTGAGCCCTTAGAAAGAAAGTATAGATTTAGGTTTTTTATTTTCAGTGAGACCTGCTGGCAACAGGCTCACTGCAGCGAGGGACTAAGGCTAGAAGAAGCGAACTCGCCTGCTTGCAGCCGGATTGGGCTTCTTAGGCTACTGGACACCATTAGCTCCAGAGGGATCGACCGCAGGCCCAGTCCTTGGTGTTCGGTCCCGGAGCCGCGCCGCCGTCCCCCTTACAGAGCCAGAAGCAAGAAGAGGTCCGGAAAAACGGCGGCAGAAGACATCAGTCTTCACCAAGGTAGCGCACAGCACTGCAGCTGTGCGCCATTGCTCCTCATACACACTTCATACTCCGGTCACTGAGGGTGCAGGGCGCTGGGGGGGGGCGCCCTGAGAAGCAATAATAACACCTTGGCTGGCAAAAATTCCACAATATATAGTCTTAGAGGCTATATATGTGGAAAATACCCCTGCCAGAATATGGAAAAAAGCGGGAGAATAGTCCGCGGAAAAGGGGCGGAGTTATCTCTCACAGCACACTGGCGCCATTTCTCCTTCACAGATCCGCTGGAAGGAAGCTTCCTGGCTCTCCCCTGCAGTCTACACTACAGAACAGGGTAAAAACAGAGAGGGGGGGCACTAAATTTAGGCGCAGTATATAATATATAGAAAAAGCAGCTATAGGGGACATAACTCAGTTAGTCCCTGCATTATATAGCGCTCTGGTGTGTGCTGGCATACTCTCACTCTGTCCCCCCAAAGGGCTTTTGTGGGTCCTGTCCTCATTCGGAGCATTCCTTGTGTGTGTGCGGTGTGTCGGTACGGCTGTGTCGACATGTTTGATGAGGATAATGATGTGGAGGCGGAGCAGATGCCTTTAGAAGGGATGTCACCCCCTGCGGGGCAGACACCTGAGTGGATGAGCTTATGGAAAGTAATGAGTGCACGTATAGACTCCTTACATAAGAAAATTGACGACATGCCAAATGTGGGACAGCCGACTTCTCAGCTCGTGCCTGCCCAGGCGTCGCATGGGTCGTCAGGGGCTCTAAAACGCCCGCTACCGCAAGCAGACCCAGATGTCGACACTGATACTGACACCAGTGTCGACGACGATGAGTCTAACCTGATGCCCACTAAGGCCATTCACTGCATGATTGAGGCAATGAAAGAGGTGTTACACATTTCTGATATAAATACAGGTACCACTAAAAAGGGTATTATGTTTGGGGAGAAAAAACTACCCGTAGTTTTTCCCCCATCAGATGAATTAAATGAAGTGTGTGAAGAAGCGTGGGCTTTCCCTGATAAAAAATTGGTAATTCCTAAGAAGGTACTAATGGCGTTCCCTTTCCCGCCAGAGGATAGGTCACGTTGGGAAACACCTCCTAGGGTGGATAAAGCGCTCACACGTTTGTCTAAAAAGGTGGCACTACCGTCTCCGGATACGGCCGCCCTCAAGGAACCTGCTGATAGAAAGCAGGAGGCGATCCTGAAGTCTGTATATACACACTCAGGCATTATACTTAGGCCAGCTATTGCGTCAGCTTGGATGTGCAGTGCTGCCGCTACGTGGTCAGATAAACTGTCAGAAAATATTGACACATTAGACAGAGACACGATCCTGTTAACCATAGACCATATAAAAGACTCAGTCTTATATATGAGAGATGCACAGAGGGAAATCTGCCGACTGGCATCTAAAGTAAGTGCATTGTCCATTTCTGCTAGGAGAGGCTTATGGACTCGCCAGTGGACAGGAGATGCAGATTCTAAAAGGCACATGGAAGTGTTGCCATATAAGGGTGAGGAATTATTTGGGGATGGTCTCTCGGACCTAGTTTCCACAGCAACGTCTGGGAAGTCAGCATTTTTACCCCATGTCCCCTCACAGCCTAAGAAGGCGCCGTTTTATCAGGTTCAGTCCTTTCGGACCCAGAAAAACAGGCGTGGAAAAGGCGGGTCCTTTCTGTCCAGAGGCAGAGGTAGGGGAAAAAGGCTGCAACAAACAGCAGGTTCCCAGGAGCAAAAGTCCTCCCCCGCTTCTTCTTCCAAGTCCGCCGCATGACGGTGGGGCTCCACAGGCGGAGCCAGGTACGGTGGGGGGCCGCCTCAAGAATTTCAGCGATCAGTGGGCTCGCTCACAGGTGGATCCCTGGATCCTTCAAATAGTATCTCAGGGGTACAAACTGGAATTCGAGGCGTCTCCACCCCACCGGTTCCTAAAATCTGCCTTGCCGATTGCTCCCTCAGACAGGGAGGCGGTGCTAGCGGCAGTTCACAAGCTGTATTCCCAGCAGGTGATAATCAAGGTAGCCCTACTTCAACAAGGCCGGGGTTACTATTCCACACTATTTGTGGTACCGAAACCGGACGGTTCGGTGAGACCCATTTTAAATTTGAAATCCTTGAACACATACATAAAAAAATTCAAGTTCAAGATGGAATCGCTCAGGGCGGTTATTGCAAGCCTGGACGAGGGGGATTACATGGTATCCCTGGACATCAAGGATGCTTACTTGCATGTCCCCATTTACCATCCTCACCAGGAGTACCTCAGATTTGTGGTACAGGATTGCCATTACCAATTCCAGACGCTGCCGTTTGGACTGTCCACGGCACCGAGGGTATTTACCAAGGTTATGGCGGAAATGATGATACTCCTTCGAAAAAAGGGAGTTTTACGGGAAAGATGGTGGCTTCTTACGAAGCAATTCCCTTCGGCAGGTTCCATGCCAGAATCTTTCAGTGGGACTTGTTGGACCAGTGGTCCGGATCGCATCTTCAGATGCATCGCTTAATAACCCTGTCTCCACACAGGGAAGAAACTTCCAAGGACTATGGTCGAGTCAGGAGACTTCCCTCCACATAAATATTCTGGAACTAAGGGCCATCTACAATGCCCTAAGTCAAGCAAAATCCCTGCTCCTACACCAGCCGGTGCTGATCCAGTCAGACAACATCACGGCAGTCGCCCATGTAAATCGACAGGGCGGCACAAGAAGCAGGATGGCGATGGCAGAAGCCACAAGAATTCTCCGATGGGCGGAGAATCATGTACTAGCACTGTCAGCAGTGTTCATTCCGGGAGTGGACAACTGGGAAGCAGACTTCCTCAGCAGACACGACCTCCACCCGGGAGAGTGGGGACTTCATCCAGAAGTCTTCCAGATGCTGGTAAACCGTTGGGAAAAACCACAGGTGGACATGATGGCGTCCCGTCTCAACAAAAAGTTAAAAAGATATTGCGCCAGGTCAAGGGACCCTCAGGCGATAGCTGTGGACGCTCTAGTGACACCGTGGGTGTACCAGTCGGTTTATGTGTTCCCTCCTCTGCCTCTCATACCAAAGGTATTGAGAATAATAAGAAAGCGAGGAGTAAACACAATTCTCGTGGTTCCGGATTGGCCAAGACGAGCGTGGTACCCGGAACTTCAAGAGATGCTCTCAGAGGACCCGTGGCCTCTACCGCTCAGACAGGACCTGCTACAGCAGGGGCCCTGTCTGTTCCAAGACTTACCGCGGCTGCGTTTGATGGCATGGCGGTTGAACACCGGATCCTAAAGGAAAAGGGTATTCCGGAAGAAGTCATTCCTACGCTTATTAAGGCCAGTAAAGATGTTACGGCAATGCATTATCACCGCATATGGCGGAAATATGTTGCATGGTGCGAGGCCAAAAAGGCCCCAACAGAGGAATTTCAACTAGGTCGATTTCTGCATTTCCTGCAAGCAGGAGTGAATATGGGCCTAAAACTAGGCTCCATTAAAGTAAAGATCTCGGCTCTGTCGATTTTCTTTCAAAAGGAACTAGCTTCAGTACCTGAAGTTCAGACATTTGTGAAAGGAGTGCTGCATATTCAACCCCCGTTTGTGCCTCCTGTGGCACCTTGGGATCTCAACGTGATGTGTTTCTTAAAATCACATTGGTTTGAGCCACTAAAAACCGTGGATCTGAAATATCTCACGTGGAAAGTGGTCATGTTATTGGCCTTGGCTTCAGCCAGGCGAGTGTCAGAATTGGCGGCTTTATCATGTAAAAGCCCTTATCTGATTTTCCATATGGATAGGGCAGAATTGAGGACTCGTCCCCAATTTCTCCCTAAGGTGGTGTCAGCGTTTCACCTGAACCAGCCTATTGTGGTGCCGGCGGCTACTAGTGAATTGGAGGACTCCAAGTTGCTAGACGTTGTCAGGGCCCTGAAAATATATGTTTCCAGGACGGCTGGAGTCAGAAAATCTGACTCGCTGTTTATCCTGTATGCACCCAACAAGCTGGGTGCTCCTGCTTCTAAGCAGTCTATTGCTCGCTGGATTTGTAGTACAATTCAGCTTGCACATTCTGTGGCAGGCCTACCACAGCCAAAATCTGTAAATGCCCATTCCACAAGGAAGGTGGGCTCATCTTGGGCGGCTGCCCGAGGGGTCTCGGCTTTACAACTTTGCCGAGCAGCTACTTGGTCAGGGGCAAACACGTTTGCAAAATTCTACAAATTTGATACCCTGGCTGAGGAGGACCTGGAGTTCTCTCATTCGGTGCTACAGAGTCATCCGCACTCTCCCGCCCGTTTGGGAGCTTTGGTATAATCCCCATGGTCCTTACGGAGTTCCCAACATCCACTAGGACGTCAGAGAAAATAAGAATTTACTCACCGGTAATTCTATTTCTCGTAGTCCGTAGTGGATGCTGGGCGCCCATCCCAAGTGCGGATTGTCTGCAATACTTGTAAATAGTTATTGTTAACTAAAGGGTTATTGTTGAGCCATCTGTTGAGAGGCTCAGTTGTTTTCATACTGTCAAACTGGATATAGTATCACGAGTTGTACGGTGTGATTGGTGTGGCTGGTAAGAGTCTTACCCGGGATTCTAAATCCTTCCTTATTATGTCAGCTCGTCCGGGCACAGTGTCCTAACTGAGGCTTGGAGGAGGGTCATAGTGGGAGGAGCCAGTGCACACCAGGTAGTCATAAATCTTTCTAGAGTGCCCAGCCTCCTTCGGAGCCCGCTATTCCCCATGGTCCTTACGGAGTTCCCAGCATCCACTACGGACTACGAGAAATAGAATTACCGGTGAGTAAATTCTTATTATATATATATATATATATATATATATATATATATATATATATATCCAACGGTTCCTAGCAAGCAGCGGCACTCAAGGACTGAGTCAAGAGTAATATAAGGTGAACAGAGTTTTAATCCATTTCACAAGACAAATAAATCCATCCAACGTTTCGGGGCGCAAGCACCCCTTTTTCAAGGACAACAAGTTCTCACTTGTCCTTGAAAAAGGGGTGCTTGCGCCCCGAAACGTTGGATGGATTTATTTGTCTTGTGAAATGGATTAAAACTCTGTTCACCTTATATTACTCTTGACTCAGTCCTTGAGTGCCGCTGCTTGCTAGGAACCGTTGGATACATCATTGTTACCAGAAGGCACCGGGGCATTAAATCTAAGGAAGGGTGAGTGCCGATCCGAAGCTATATATATATATATATATATAAATATAAATAAATATATATATATATATTTTTTCTTTTTTCAAAGTGTGTGGTGGATTGTATCAATATGAAACTGAAACATATAGACATCTATCCCCAGCATTAATAAATGTGTACTATATCTTTATAAAGGGGTGTACACACGGTAGTGATGTGTGCTTAAATTGTAGGCAATCTGACTAGATTGCTTAGAAATGAAGCACGGATCTCTCCGTGTGTATGCCCGATAGCGATATGCGGCTGAGCGCGCCGCTATTGCCGGTTCTAGATTGTGCCTGCATACAGGCACAATGTAGTCAGATCGCTCACTTCACTGCTGGGTGAACTGAGCGTCACCCCCCTCGCTCAGCACACGTCGCTCTGAGTGCTGAGCAGGGGAGACATGTATGATGAGCGTTCTGTGATGGTTGGATCAGCACACATCTTCCCCGTGTGTACCCTACTTTAGTGTCGGTGTTTTTATAGTGCCACATTGAAATAGTTTCTGTCTTGAAGATACTATATATTTTTATGTATTTAAAAAAATTTTTTTTTACATAACATCTAAATGCAATTGTTTGGATTTGCTGCAGATCATTTTCACATAGCGTCAAAATATTTTACAACTTGACATGACATAAAAAGTCACGAAGCAATTCAGACTTATTTCAAATGTTCAGTATTGCTGCCAAGGATATAAAATGTATTGATTATATAGCAATTTATATTCAAATATGTTTATTATGAGATGTTTATAGGACTTTTAAAGAAAATGGTTGTTTTTCTTTAAATCATTTCACTTTTTTGTGCTTGCATGCTTGTATTTTTTAAGTGTTTGGAATAATAGAATGTGCGATGAAAGCATTGCTTATAATTAGGATGAAATTAGTCATTCATTTGGTAGAATAGAGCCATTTTCTTGCCTTATTAGTGTGAGTTATCAAATCTAGGGAGGTATCATTTATGGCTTTTAGAAAGAACATGTAACTATTTATACTGTAAGAAGTAGCGTTTTTTACGATGAGACAGGGAATTATTAGCATTACTGAATACGGCTGTATTTTATTTTATTTTTTCTCCATTTAAAAAAAATCAGTAGATAAAGTAATTTTCTCTAAATTGCATGCACTACTTGTATCATCACCAGCTCCCCATTATAAATGTACATAAATAACAAGAGTGTGGCAATATTCTTATGTTGTACTATTTAATGTGCTGAATTTGCAGAACTTTTCTCGTTTGCAACAACTTCAAATCTTTCTCAATGAACAATAACATTCTCCATTTAAGTGTTTCTCTCTGCACCGTATATTCTAATTAAAAAGTCTATTTGCTCCAGCTCCCGTGTTTCACAGGTTTTTACAAGACAATTTTAAATTGAGCCATTGTAAACCGGTTCTGTTCGATTGCAGTGACTATTAAACTGGAAAGCAGATGCTGTAATCTTAATTAAGGAAAGTAAATAAAACAAGAAAAGTGAAAGAGGAGGACGTTTGTTATCCATTTTAATACCTGCTGTCATGTCGGTGACTTAGTGTTGGAGGACGTCCTGGAAAAGTCCTTTTTTATTTTAATGGTAAAAGCTGTTACAGTTCATTGAATGTCTCCCCAATAGTCAGACTTTTGTCAGGCCTGTCTGATTATGACAAAGTGGATGCAGCTCTTTCTGACAGTTATTGTAGTAGTGTGAAGACTCTCTTCATACACATCTTAACTTCTCCAGCACATTACTTTAGAATATGTTAAACTGTAATTTTGAAGTACAGTCTCCTCGCTCCACCAGCACTGTTCTTAATCACAGCCATGTTGTATCAAGTTACTTAATACAAATACTTGTTGCTGCAAGCAAAAGTTCCACAGTCACACAAGATTAAGGGGTATATGCAATTACGGTCGAATTCCGGCTGGAATTCGACCGTTTTTGGATTTGACACAATTCGACAGTCGAATACCCGGCCGCCGGGACCCGAATTCTTCATATTCAATAAAAAACGGATTCGACAGTTCCGCTGTCGAAAAACAGACCAATTGACGATAGCGTGCGTCCTGGATTCAACTTCATGGACGGCACAAAAGTGTTAAAAAAATAAAAAAAAAACCCTGACAAAAATTGCGTGGGGTCCCCACTCCTAAGCATAACCAGCCTCGGGCTCTTTGAGCCGGTCCTGGTTGTAAAAATACGGGGGGAAAATTTACATGGGATCCCCTGTATTTTAACAACCAGCACCGGGCTCTGCGTCCGGTCCTGGTGCCAAAAATACGGGGGGGGGGGGGGTGGGGGAGGAAATTACATGGGATCCCCCGTATATTAACAACCAGCATCGGGTTCTGCGTCCGGTCCTGGTGCCAAAAATACAGGGGACAAAAGACGTAGGGGTCCCCCGTATTTTTAACACCAGCACCGGGCTCCACTAGTCAGACAGACAATGCCACAGCCAGGGGACAACCGCTGACCGCAAAGTTCCCACCATTGGATACAATGGAGCACCTATGTGCTACAGTGTATCTCGAGTGCGCCGCCTGACAGCTCAGACGCGCACAGCCTATCAGGAGAGTGCCACGACGTGGCGCTCCCTGATTGGCTGAAGGCACCCTCTTTGACAGCAGTCACGGGGGATCCCGGCAGTCGGGGAAAGGGGTCCCATGTGTAAACATGGGACCCCTTTCATTGCGTGGTCCGTGGTTTCCGTTTTTTTTTATTTTGCCAAGTACGTGGATTACAAACAAAGGAGAGGACCGATCTACACTGGATTGTTGTGAGTATAATTTTATTTGCAGGTACCCCGGGATTCTACTGGAGAAGGGGACAGACTCTTCGTGTCAACATAGGTAAGTATGTGTGTATGTCGGTGTGCATGTATGTAATAAAGTTATACTGTCACGGTGTGTGTGTACTGTTTTTATTTGGGTATTTTTTTTGTAGTAGAACTACAGGTACCAGCGGGCCCGTTTTCCCCCCGCATGTTGGTACTTGTGGTTCTCAAAGTACCAGCTTGCGGGGGAGGCTTGCTGGGACTTGTAGTTCTGCTACAAAAAACAATATTCTTTTTTCTGACACATGGCTATCAAACCCCCCATCCGCCGCCCTTGGATGGGGGGACAACCTCGGGCTTCACCCCTGGCCCTTGGGTGGCTGGAGGGGGGGGACCCCTTGATTTAAGGGGTCCCCACTCATCCAGGGTACCCCGGCCAGGGGTGACTAGTTAGTGATTTAATGCCAGGGACGCAGGGACCGATATAAAAGTGTCCCCCGGCTGTGGCATTGTCTCTCTGACTAGTGGAGCCCGGTGCTGGTGTTAAAAATACAAGGGACCCCTACGCTTTTTGTCCCCTGTATTTTTGGCACCAGGACCGGACGCAGAGCCCGGTGCTGGTTGTTATAAAATACGGGGGATCCCATGTAATTTCCCCCCCCCCCCGTATTTTTACAACCAGGACCGGCTCAAAGAGCCCGAGGCTGGTTATGCTTAGGATGGGGGACCCCACGCGATTTTTTTCAGGGTTTTTAACAAAATCCCACCCCTTCCCACTGAAAAACATGCTCTGATCTCTCCATATTATTTTATTCAGTAAAAAAAAAAAAAAATATTCTTTAAAAAAATATATGAAATAATACTTGTGGCTCCTAAATAGACAAACCAAGTAGATAATCCCTTCTAATATAAATAGATATGCTATTAGCAATCAAAAAACACAAAAAAAAACATGTTTTTAAAAATTTTTATTAGATCACGCCAGCAAAATGAGGCGGAATGAAATTGACAAAATGACTGTCGAAAAAGCACTGTTGTCGAATCGACATTTTTCAATTGAATATACTTTTGTCGAAAAGCCGCATTTTTACCATTGCAGACATGTCGAATTTGAAAAATTTCATATTGCGAAAAGTCGAATCTGAAACGGCAGTTTTTTTGACGAAAAGTACTGTATTGCATTGTCGAATCCAATTCGACAGTTTTTTTTTCCGTCGAAAATGCCCCGTTTTTCGACATTTGCGGCAATTCGACCGCAATTGCATATACCCCTAAATGTCTCACATCACCATCCCTTACATCAGGCACTCATTTTTGCAACACCATCCCATTCATCTTACCAAAACGTAATTGTATACAGGTTGCCTAGATGTACTGACCACCATCCCTTAATGTATGGAGATATTATACAGGAGGGCTTTCCGTCTGTTGCTTCAACACAGTTTCACATTTCTAGTCCAATTAGGTGAAGATGTGGCTACTGGCATGCTGACCTCAGTGAGGCGTTTCCAAGCTGCTCCAACGGAATACGGTCATTAGGTCGACACCACTTACTGTAGGTTGACAGTCATTAGGTCGACCACTATTGGTCGACATGCATTAGGTCGGCAGGTCACTATGTCAACATGTATTAGGTCGACAGTTCAAAAGGTCGACATGAGTCTTTCACTCTTTTTTTAACAATTTTTTAACTTTTTCATACTTTACAATCCATGTGGACAACAATTGGGAATGGTAACCTGTGCCGAGCGCAGCAAGGCACCTTGCCCGAAGCATGGCGAGCGTATCAAACCATGCGAGGGGACATGGTGCGCTAATCGGGGTTCCCTGTCACTTTTTGAAGAAAACGACACTAAAAAAACGTAAAAACAAACTCGTGACGACCTTTTGACCTGTCGACCTAGTACATTTAGACCTAATGACCCTGTCGACCTACTGCATGTCGACCAATAGTGGTTGACCTAAGTTGTGTTGACCCAACGACCCATACCCTCGCCATCACACCTTCTCACTATCCAAAGGACTCCTCTACAGCCACATTTGTATACATAATGCTCCCTCTTTGTAAGGATTTTTCCCATCCATATACTGGGACTCAGTTCATCTGGCCAAGGACTGTCATCTGGTGGGATCTCCTTCAGACACTTCTCACTTCATCCATGCTGCTTGGATGCAACAACATCCTTTCTCACAGTATGGGAGCACTCATGGGCTTTACACAGAACTTACCCCTTACTTCTCACAGAAGACTTCAAAATTGGCATACCCTCCAGCTGTACCTTTTTAGCAGGTACAGTATCTTTTTTTTTTTTATGGTCTGCACCGATTTTTGGCTCTCCAAACTTCCATTGAAAGTATAGGAAAAGGGGCGTCGACCTTTACACACGGCCATGCCCCCTTTCCAGATATGTACAGTTTTTATGTGTAAAATGTTGGAGGGTATGAATTGGCCTTTGGTGTGACAACACTATTGCAGGCAGTTCACCCCTAGTCTTTTGCAGGGTCCTTAATTGTACAAAACCCCGGTCTCGGTATCAGAATTTTAGCAGTCATGGCACATATCCTCTTCTGGAACGCAGGGAGAGCACAGGATCTCCACCAATCCTGTCCTGCTCCACAGGCTTTTACATAACTTTCCACCTCAGACTCTAGTCCCCGCGTGATCTCTCTATCTCTGGAACTAGGCACTTTTGCACCATGCCACTAGGCTTCGTCTACTCCCTAGCTATCGTGAGCCCACAAGTCATCCCCTCTGCTGACTTGTGTGAGGGCACCAAAACACTGCAGCCGTTACATTCAGGTAGACTGGAGCGTGATGGATTAGGGAAGAGAAAAGCCGGATCTCCTGTGAAAACAGGTGTTTTCTCTGTTTAATAAATAGGCTCAGTAGTGTGTACTGTACTATAGATGATGACTAGATTGATAGTGAAGACAGTTTGTACAATGTTACATGCAAATTTACCATAATTATGTAATCTTATATTTAACCATTTTCTTCTAAACAGCAAAGTATTCTTACAGTAACCTGTTTAATAATGTAATCCAATCCGATAGAAGAAATGTATAAATCATTGTTCCGTGTTGAGTTCTGTGTACATGTCCGGACAATACAGACTCTTTGCAACCCCTCTGTGTGTTTCAGTCAGTTTTGCCCAAAAGGCAACTTTTTTTATTAAACGGTCAACAATCATTTGATACGTAAATAGTCATCACCTTCCACAAATGAGATTACCACAAGGAGTAGTAATATCTGTTTTCTCTTACATTTCTTTTTCTTAGGAAGCCGACTAAACAAGGACCTGCGGCACTACTTAAACCAGAGGTTCCAGAAAGCGTCTCCCGACCACGAACTGCAGCAAATCATTCGAGATAATCTTTACCGCCATGCGGTGCCTTGTGAGTAACGCTTTGTAAAATATTTACAGCTATTTCCATTGTTTGTTTGCCAAATAACTGGAGTTTTATGTTATCATGCAAATGGTTCTGCAGAGCTTGCACTCTCTCCAGGATCTAGAAAGAAGTAAGCAATGCCGTCACACAGGCTGGCACGCCCTGGGGGTGGCACAATCGCAGACCCTCGGCCCCTGCACTGGGTTAGCAGGGTGCCTGCACAGTATCACTTCTGCAGTGAGGCCACTCATCCTGTAGCTTATACATCCGCTCAGGGCGTCCTTAGGATGCTCCAGTCAGTGACATGCTGCTCCAATTATGGCGCACTCGCCAACCCACCGCCTGTGACGCAGCTTTATGACTGCATGCGTTGATGGGGAGGGGACGGCGATGGCACAGGGCGCACTGAAGCCATGTCACGGGGCTGCAGGTGCATGCACAGATTGTTAGATATTATTACCTAGAATGTGGCCTTGAGATGTAGACGTAACTACTGCCAAGACTTGTGAAAATAGTGTTATATTGAACTAAACAAAATTGGTGTTCTCATATATTAATATACTAGAAGTCACTTGATCTTTCCAGATTGTCCAGAAGATTATTACTGGATTCATGGGCAGAGAAATCATAATAATGTGTAGTTACATATTGGATGCAGATACCATTTAAAGATTCCAGAATGAATAATCGTATTGTGTATCTGCACCTATTTCACGCAACGGCAATTTGCTTTCCGATTAATGGTGTGTGCGCTAGGTGTGATTTGGATGAACCAACTAATATATCCTATCTGCTCAGTAATAGGATTATTACATACAAATATACCTTTAACTAAATCCCTTTATTATTTTATATACCTGAAATTGACATTACACCTTCTGTTTTTGTAATACAGGTTGAGTATCCCTTATCCAAATATTCCGAAATACGGAATTTTTTGAGTGAGGGTGAGATAGTGAAACCTTTGTTTTCTGATGACTCAATGTACACAAACTTCGTTTAATACACAAAGTTATTAAAAATTTTGTATTAAATGACCTTCAGGCTGCGTGTGTTTGGTGTATATGAAACAAATAATTTGTGTGAATGTACACACACTTTGTTTAATGCACAAAGTTATTAAAAAATATTGGCTAAAATTACCTTCAGGCTGGGTGTATAAGGTGTATATGTAGCATAAATGCATTCTGTGCTTAGACTTGGGTCCCGTTACCATGATATTTCATTATGGTATGCAATTATTCCAAAATATGGAAAAATCCGATATCCAAAATAGTTCTGGTCCCAAGTATTTTGGATGAGGGATACTCAACCTGTAGAATTATATGTGATGCTACAGTTCTAGGTTAGCATGTGACTGTGATGTTTGTGCTGTTATATGTTGTGTTTTATACATTTTCGGATACGATTATGTTCAGTAAATGACGAGTGGAGGAAGTTTTGCATATTCTGTATTGTGTATATAATACTTTAGAGGAGTTTCTGTGGCAGGCTGCAGGTAAGCACATCAAGCAGCATTAGTGCAAAATGGGCTTTACAAATACTTGCCAACTCTTCTGAAAAGTGCAGGATAATCCTTAATTTGGGGGGGCTCCTTCGGTCTCCTGACAGAGTTAGTTATACTCCCGATGCTCACTAGTTCCCGACTCGGGTGCTGTTGGGAGGTTGGATGATGCATTTCATAATGAATCGAGTCAGACTAGTCCTTTCCCCTGCTTTAAAATACAGAGAATTGCGGGCGGCGGGGCCTCAGTTTGTATCCCCGTCCTTCCTGTAATATGCTACGAACCGCAAATGTAAACAGCGGGGTCAGGACCACAATGAGACTGTGGGTTGTCCCACCCCATAACTCTCCAGGAGGGGGATAATAGAAATCCAGTAAGGGGGATATCCAATTATCCCCGTTAACATCGGGTCCGAAAAACGGACGTTTTCGGCCGTTTATCTGACTTTTTTCCGAAGTTTCACCAATTTTTTTTTTTTTTTCTTCACAGGCTATCCAGATAGATTGCCTGTAAAAAAACAACAACAACAAAAAAAAACCTTTCTCCCAAAAACACACAGGTTCAGTGAAACCTGTGTGTTTTCGTGTGAAACAGCCCCGTTTTCGGGCGAAAATCGAGGCTGTTTCCGGGGATTCTGCTTCGCCTGCCGGAGGCAGGTGAAACAAAATCCCAGATAAGCCGGCTTATCGGGGCTAATTAGATAGCCCCCGGCGGGACAGTTAGCCCCGGTAAAAAAAAAACGTGGCTAATTGGATATCCCCCTAAGTATGCTTTTTCAGTATATATTTATATTGTCCTAAAGTAGTCTATAGCGAAATGCAAGAGTTTCATAGACAAACAATGGAAGAATGTTTTGAATAACACCTTGGGCCAAATTTATTATCCCTGATTTACCCAAAGTCTCTCTATTTTTGAGATTTTAATACAGTATTTTATAGCCACTTTTTAAAACTTAAAGGTTTAGCTTTGCTTTTAAAAAAAATAAAGTAAAATTAATGCTGCTTTAAATGCCACGGTGAAATCGTTGAAAAATTGGCACTTTTAGCAAATTGAAGGCTCTAGTCTATAGGTACTTCCAAGTAATATTTTGGTTGCATAGAGGAGATCCCTGGTATCTGTTATCTACCATGAGATAGAAACATACACACTGTTCAAACAGGAAACGGATGATTGTGCGTTTACTTCTGCCCATGAGACGTTGCCTCCTACGTGGTACAGCATGAATTCTAGATTTCTCTCTCTCTCTGATGTGAGAACCACATGATGAAGTCCCACTTCTGGACCTGATATTGGCCCTCATTCCGAGTTGATCGCTCGCTGCCGTTTTTCATAGCGTAGCGATCAGGCTAAAAATCGGCTGTTCTGCGCATGCGTATGGTACGCAGCGCGCACGCGCAAAGTACTTTCACACAAAACTATGCAGTTTTACACAAGCTCGAGCGACGCTTTTCAGTCGCTCGAGTGTTCGAAGTATGATTGACAGGAAGTGGGTGTTTCCGGGCGGCAACTCAGCGTTTTCAGGGAGTGTGCTGAAAAACGCAGGCGTGCCTGATAAAAACGCAGGAGTGGCTGGGGAAACGGGGGAGTGGCTGGCCGAACGCAGGGCGTGTTTATGACGTCAAACCAGGAACTAAACATTCTGCAGTCATCGCAAGGTAGGAGTAAGTATCGAGCCACTCTGAAACTGCATGAAATTTTTTAGTAGCAGTTCTGCTAACCTTTCGTTCGCACTTCTGCTAAGCTAAGATACACTCCTAGAGGGCGGCGGCTTAGCATTTGCACTGCTGCTAAAAGCAGCTTGCGAGCGATCAACTCGGAATGAGGGCCATTGAACCACAAGTGCTAAAGTCCCTCAAACTCCTCCTGTTAGATCTTGCAAGTTCAAACAATGATAATTTCCTATCACGTCTTTCAGCCAAGCAGCACTTAGCCTTTGTGTCCCATCCATCATGTACTTGTCTACTGAGAGTAGACTTAGAAGCTTCATAAAATGATGGACGTGTTACATATTGTTCTCTGCTAAACAAGGACGATAGTGGTTTGATTTAATGTCCTTTTATTTAAAAAACTTTATAGGATTACAGGACTGTGTCTTAGATATTCCATAAAACATTCTCTGCCAAATAAAAGTTTTATAGTAAATTCATCACATCCTGTGGCAGATGACCGAAATACAGAGCACCTCCTTCACGGCAGCCCAACCAACATCCTGTTTCCTCAAATTGCCGTTTCCTGAACAAATTAAAAGTGGTGGGAGCCGCTTTGAATTTATTATGGGCATTTATTATGAACCCTCCAGGAAAAAGAATTGAGTGTTATTATTGAGACGGTGAGTTAGGACAGAAGAATCGGAGTGATGTACGGCCACAATGAAATTTATCTCTCTCGTAGCTGCTGCTTAAATTGAGAAACAGAGTACGCATGCCTTGGTCTTGGTACAGCCTGTCCAAGATGATTTGCAAGAGAATAAAGAGAGGTCTTAGAGAAGTAGAACATAAAATTTGAATATTCATTTTTAATATGATGAGCAAATATTATCATTGTCGTATTCATGCAAGAATAGTATGCCTGTGGTTAAAGGAACCCTGTATTATATCTGTTCAACCTCTCCCATATAACTTACATTAGTAGCTGTTATGGATATATCCCACACTTACACTGTAGCCTATTTTCCTTTACTTACTTGTCAGCAGGTAATCGTCTTTAAATATCCACCTGTATTTGAAGCACTAGGAATCCTCTCAGTGATATTATGGGCATACATACATTTTTTTGGTAATGGCTTACATAAAATCATTGTTTTTTTAAACTAGCCTTTGACTGCTTCCTGAGGCTAAAAGTGTATCTATTAAACTTGATTGGGTAAGGTAGAGGAGATTGTTCATGATGTCCTGTAAAATTCCCCTTTCCTATCACCTCTACCACAGTACACTGCCCTTACCCTCCTTTCCTTTACTACCGCAGCACTGACCACCTTTCACTTAGTACCACAGCACTGACCACCTTTCACTTAGTACCACGGCGCTTACCTCTTTTATTACAGCCATACCGCATTGAATTATTTTTCCCACCATCCCATTCCACAGATCTCCTTCCCAGAGACCAACCTCCTCTCCTGCAAGCCCTTTCCATAGAAATCCTTTCCCTCAGCCCTATTGCAATTAACTCCTTTCCCTTTTATTGCCCTCAGACCTACTGCACAGCCCCCATTTCTCTGACGTCCTAGTGGATGCTGGGGACTCCGTCAGGACCATGGGGATTAGCGGCTCCGCAGGAGACGGCACAAAATTTAAAAGTTTGACCACTAGGTGGTGTGCACTGGCTCCTCCCCCCATGACCCTCCTCCAAGCCTCAGTTAGGTTTTTGTGCCCGTCCGAGCAGGGTGCAATCTAGGTGGCTCTCCTAAAGAGCTGCTTAGAAAAAGTTTTATTAGGTTTTTTATTTTCAGTGAGTCCTGCTGGCAACAGGCTCACTGCAACGAGGGACTTAGGGGAGAAGAAGTGAACTCACCTGCGTGCAGGATGGATTGGCTTCTTAGGCTACTGGACACTAGCTCCAGAGGGACGATCACAGGTACAGCCTGGATGGGTCACCGGAGCCGCGCCGCCGACCCCCTTGCAGATGCCGAAAAGAGAAGAGGTCCAGAAACCGGCGGCTGAAGACTTCTCAGTCTTCATGAGGTAGCGCACAGCACTGCAGCTGTGCGCCATTGCTCTCGGCACACTTCACACCAACGGTCACTGAGGGTGCAGGGCGCTGGGGGGGGCGCCCTGGGCAGCAATGAGAAATACCTATTCTGGCTAAAATACATCACATATAGCCCCTGGGGCTATATGGATGTATTTAACCCCTGCCAGGTTTTCAGAAAAACCGGGAGAAGAAGCCCGCCGAAAAGGGGGCGGGGCCTATTCTCCTCAGCACACAGCGCCATTTTCCTACACAGCTCCGCTGCTAGGAAGGCTCCCAGGCTCTCCCCTGCACTGCACTACAGAAACAGGGTAAAAACAGAGAGGGGGGGCACTTATTTGGCGATATTAACAATATTTGAGCTGCTATAAGGGGAACACACTTATTTAAGGTTGTCCCTATATATTTATAGCGCTTGGGTGTGTGCTGGCAAACTCTCCCTCTGTCTCCCCAAAGGGCTAGTGAGGTCCTGTCTTCTATCAGAGCATTCCCTGTGTGTCTGCTGTGTGTCGGTACGCGTGTGTCGACATGTATGAGGACGATGTTGGTGTGGAGGCGGAGCAATTGCCTGTAATGGTGATGTCACCCCCTAGGGAGTCGACACCAGAATGGATGGCTTTATTTATGGAATTACGTGATACTGTCAGCACGCTGCAAAGGTCGGTGTACGACATGAGACGGCCGGCAAACCAGTTAGTACCTGTCCAGGCGTCTCAAACACCGTCAGGGGCTGTAAAACGCCCTTTACCTCAGTCGGTCGACACAGACCCAGACACGGACACCGAATCCAGTGTCGACGGTGAAGAAACAAACGTATTTTCCAGTAGGGCCACACGTTATATGATCACGGCAATGAAGGAGGTTTTGCATATCTCTGATACTGCAAGTACCACAAAAAGGGGTATTATGTGGGGTGTGAAAAAACTACCGGTAGTTTTTCCTGAATCAGAGGAATTGAATGAAGTGTGTGATGAAGCGTGGGTTACCCCCGATAGAAAACTGCTAATTTCAAAGAAGTTATTGGCATTATACCCTTTCCCGCCAGAGGTTAGGGCGCGCTGGGAAACACCCCCTAGGGTAGATAAGGCGCTCACACGCTTATCAAAGCAAGTGGCGTTACCGTCGCCAGAGACGGCCGCCCTCAAGGATCCAGCTGATAGGAGGCTGGAGAATACACTAAAAAGTATATACACACATACGGGTGTTATACTGCGACCAGCAATCGCCTCAGCCTGGATGTGCAGTGCTGGGGTGGCTTGGTCGGAGTCACTGACTGAAAATATTGATACCCTGGATAGGGACAGTATTTTACTGACTATAGAGCATTTAAAGGATGCATTTCTATATATGCGAGATGCACAGAGAGATATTTGCACTCTGGCATCAAGAGTAAGTGCGATGTCCATATCTGCCAGAAGAAGTTTATGGACGCGACAGTGGTCAGGTGATGCGGATTCCAAACGGCATATGGAAGTATTGCCGTATAAGGGGGAGGAATTATTTGGGGTCGGTCTATCGGATCTGGTGGCCACGGCAACAGCCGGGAAATCCACCTTTTTACCTCAGGTCACCTCCCAGCAGAAAAAGACGCAGTCTTTTCAGCCGCAGTCCTTTCGTTCCTATAAGAACAAGCGAGCAAAAGGACATTCATATTTGCCCCGAGGCAAAGGAAAGGGTAAGAGACTGTAGCAAGCAGCTCCTTCCCAGGAGCAGAAGTCCTTCCCGGCTTCTGCAAAGGCCTCAGCATGACGCTGGGACCTTACAAGCGGACTCAGGGGCGGTGGGGGGTCGCCTCAAGAATTTCAGCGCACAGTGGGCTCACTCTCAGGTGGACCCCTGGATCCTGCAGGTAGTATCTCAGGGTTACAGGTTGGAATTCGAGAAGTCTCCCCCTCGCCGGTTCCTAAAGTCTGCTTTGCCAACGTCACCCTCCGACAGGGCGACGGTATTGGAAGCCATTCACAAGCTGTATTCTCAGCAGGTGATAGTCAAGGTACCCCTTCTACAACAGGGAAAGGGGTATTACTCCACGCTATTTGTGGTACCGAAGCCGTACGGCTCGGTAAGACCTATTCTAAATCTGAAATCTCTGAACCTGTACATAAAAAAATTCAAGTTCAAGATGGAGTCACTCAGAGCAGTGATAGCGAATCTGGAAGAAGGGGACTTTATGGTGTCCTTGGACATCAAGGATGCTTACCTTCATGTCCCAATTTGCCCTTCACACCAAGGGTACCTCAGGTTCGTGGTACAAAACTGTCATTATCAGTTTCAGACGCTGCCGTTTGGATTGTCCACGGCACCCCGGGTCTTTACCAAGGTAATGGCCGAAATGATGATCCTTCTTCGAAGAAAAGGCGTATTAATTATCACTTACTTGGACGATCTCCTGATAAGGGCAAGATCCAGAGAACAGCTGGAGGTCGGAGTAGCACTAACCCAAGTAGTGCTCCAACAGCACGGGTGGATTCTGAATTTTCCAAAATCCCAACTGATCCCGACGACACGTCTGCTGTTCCTAGGGATGATTCTGGACACTGTTCAGAAAAAGGTATTTCTTCCGGAGGAGAAAGCCAGGGAGTTATCCGAACTCGTCAGGAACCTCCTAAAACCAGGGAGAGTGTCTGTGCATCAATGCACAAGAGTCCTGGGAAAAATGGTGGCTTCTTACGAAGCGATTCCATTCGGCAGATTCCATGCACAAATTTTTCAGTGGGATCTGCTGGACAAATGGTCCGGATCGCATCTGCAGATGCATCAGCGGATAAAATTGTCGACAAGGACAAGGGTGTCTCTGCTATGGTGGTTGCAGAGTGCTCATCTGTTAGAGGGCCGCAGATTCGGCATACAGAACTGGGTCCTAGTGACCACGGATGCCAGCCTGAGAGGCTGGGGAGCGGTCACACAGGGAAGAAACTTCCAGGGCGTGTGGTCAAGCCTGGAAACGTCTCTTCACATAAATATACTGGAACTAAGAGCAATCTACAATGCTCTAAGCCTGGCAAAACCTCTGCTTCAGGGTCAGCCGGTGTTGATCCAGTCGGACAACATCACGGCAGTCGCCCACGTAAACAGACAGGGCGGCACAAGAAGCAGGAGGGCAATGGCAGAAGCTGCAAGGATTCTTCGCTGGGCAGAAAATCATGTGATAGCACTGTCAGCAGTGTTCATCCCGGGAGTGGACAACTGGGAAGCAGACTTCCTCAGCAGACACGATCTTCACCCGGGAGAGTGGGGACTTCATCCAGAAGTCTTCCACATGATTGTGGTCCATTGGGAAAGACCAATGGTGGACATGATGGCGTCCCGCCTCAACAAAAAACTGGACAGGTATTGCGCCAGGTCAAGAGACCCTCAGGCAATAGCTGTGGACGCTCTGGTAACACCATGGGTGTACCAGTCAGTGTATGTGTTCCCTCCTCTGCCTCTCATACCCAAGGTACTGAGAATTATACGGCAAAGGGGAGTAAGAACGATACTAGTGGCTCCGGACTGGCCAAGAAGGACTTGGTACCCGGAACTTCAGGAGATGCTCACGGAAGATCCGTGGCCTCTACCTCTAAGAAGGGATCTGCTTCAGCAGGGACCGTGTCTATTCCAAGACTTACCGCGGCTGCGTTTGACGGCATGGCGGTTGAACGCCGGATCCTAAGGGAAAAAGGCATTCCGGAAGAGGTCATCCCTACCCTGGTCAAAGCCAGGAAGGAGGTGACTGCACAACATTATCACCGCATTTGGAGAAAATATGTTGCGTGGTGTGAGGCCAGGAGGGCCCCGACAGAGGAATTTCAACTGGGTCGATTCCTACATTTCCTGCAAACAGGATTGTCTATGGGCCTCAAATTAGGGTCCATTAAGGTTCAAATTTCGGCCCTGTCGATTTTCTTCCAAAAAGAATTGGCTTCAGTTCCTGAAGTCCAGACTTTTGTAAAAGGAGTACTACATATACAGCCCCCGGTTGTGCCCCCAGTGGCACCGTGGGATCTCAATGTAGTTTTGGATTTTCTCAAATCCCATTGGTTTGAGCCACTCAAATCGGTGGATTTGAAATATCTTACATGGAAAGTAACCATGCTACTGGCCCTGGCTTCAGCCAGGAGAGTGTCGGAATTGGCGGCTTTATCGTATAAAAGCCCATATCTGATTTTCCATTCGGACAGGGCAGAATTGAGGACGCGTCCTCAGTTTCTTCCTAAGGTGGTATCAGCGTTTCACCTGAACCAGCCTATTGTGGTGCCTGCGGCTACTAGCGATTTGGAGGATTCCAAGTTGCTGGACGTTGTCAGAGCATTGAAAATATATATTTCAAGGACGGCTGGAGTCAGAAAATCTGACTCGCTGTTTATACTGTATGCACCCAACAAGCTGGGTGCTCCTGCTTCTAAGCAGACGATTGCTCGTTGGATTTGTAGCACAATTCAACTGGCACATTCTGTGGCAGGCCTGCCACAGCCTAAATCTGTCAATGCCCACTCCACAAGGAAGGTGGGCTCATCTTGGGCGGCTGCCCGAGGGGTCTCGGCATTACAACTCTGCCGAGCAGCTACGTGGTCAGGGGAGAACACGTTTGTAAAATTCTACAAATTTGATACCCTGGCTAAGGAGGACCTGGAGTTCTCTCATTCGGTGCTGCAGAGTCATCCGCACTCTCCCGCCCGTTTGGGAGCTTTGGTATAATCCCCATGGTCCTGACGGAGTCCCCAGCATCCACTAGGACGTCAGAGAAAATAAGAATTTACTCACCGGTAATTCTATTTCTCGTAGTCCGTAGTGGATGCTGGGCGCCCATCACAAGTGCGGATTGTCTGCAATACTTGTACATAGTTATTGTTACAAAAAAAATCGGGTTGTTTATTGTTGTGAGCCATCTTTTCAGAGGCTCCTACGTTTATCATACTGTTAACTGGGTTCAGATCACAAGTTGTACGGTGTGATTGGTGTGGCTGGTATGAGTCTTACCCGGGATTCAAAATCCTTCCTTATTGTGTACGCTCGTCCGGGCACAGTATCCTAACTGAGGCTTGGAGGAGGGTCATGGGGGGAGGAGCCAGTGCACACCACCTAGTGGTCAAACTTTTAAATTTTGTACCGCTAATCCCCATGGTCCTGACGGAGTCCCCAGCATCCACTACGGACTACGAGAAATAGAATTACCGGTGAGTAAATTCTTATTTTCTCTCAGCCCCACTTCACTCATCTCTTTTCTCTCAGCTCCACTGCATGGACCCCCTTTCCCTCTGTCTACTGCAGATACCACCTCATTCTCTTCCCATTGCACTGAGCTTCCACAGATGCCCCCCCCCCCCCCCCCCCTTATCCATATTCCACAGATGGCCTTCCCATCCATATTCCACAGATGCCCTCCCTATCCATATTCTACAGATGCCCTCCCTATCCATATTCTACAGATGCCCTCCCTATCCATATTCCACAGATGCCCTCCCTGTCCATATTCCACAGATGCCCTCCCTGTCCATATTCCACAGATGCCCTCCCTGTCCATATTCCACAGATGCCCTCCCTGTCCATATTCCACAGATGCCCTCCCTGTCCATATTCCACAGATGCCCTCCCTGTCCGTATTCCACAGATGTCCTCCCTGTCCATATTCCACAGATGTCCTCCCTGTCCGTAATACCACTGATGCCCTCCCTGTCAATATTCCACAGATGCCCTCCCCGTCAATATTCCACAGATGCCCTCCCCATCCATATTCCACAGATGCCCTCCCTATCCATATTCCACAGATGCCCTCCCTGTCCATATTCCACAGATGCCCTCCCTGTCCGTATTCCACAGATGCCCTCCCTGTCCGTATTCCACAGATGCCCTCCCTGTCCGTAATCCACAGATGCCCTCCCTCTCCGTATTCCACATATGCCCTCCCTCTCCGTATTCCACATATGCCCTCCCAATCCGTATTCCACATATGCCCTCCCTATCCGTATTCCACAGATGCCCTCCCTATCCGTATTCCACAGATGCCCTCCCTGTCCATATTCCACAGATGCCCTCCCTATCCGTATTCCACAGATGCCCTCCCTGTCCGTATTCCACAGATGCCCTCCCTGTCCATATTCCACAGATGCCCTCCCTGTCCATATTCCACAGATGCCCTCCCTGTCCATATTTCACAGATGCCCCCCCCCCTCATCCATATTCCACAGATGCCTTCCCTGTCCATATTCCACAGATGCCCTCCCTGTCCATATTCCACAGGTGTCCCGTCCTCCCCAACTTACAGCACATACAGTACCTCCCTACCAAGCACCATTGCTAGATCTTACTCCAACCCATCTGCACAGGACCTGCAGCCAAATCCCAATCAGTACCTTATGTATTCGGTTAGAAGCCTTTGGCACTGGAGACCATTGGTTTTCAGGTCATTCTGCAATGGTGTCTTTAACGCGAAGCAGAGAGATGCTGATATCACTGAATGATTTGGGACCTCTGCACAGTCGCTGGGATTATTGGACTCCTCCCCTCTCAACATGGTGGCTACATAACTTATTTTAGCAATTTCATGAAAGACAAAAAATGTTCTGTTCCTTTCATTAAGCCTTATGCTCATTTTCCCAAACATTGATGATATAAATGTATCAGGACAAGTGCTGGGTTCTAGACCATATTACTAGGCTTTATCCACCGTAATGCAGACGCTAATGCACGCCAGTGATTGCAGTGACAGTGGCAGATTCACCAACGTTATTGGCTTCCTAATTGCAAACATTAAAAATACATGCCGGACGGCTATAAATTACTGATCGTATAAGGTGTGCAGGCTGGAAACCGATAAAACAAATGAATCTTAAAGGAAAGCGATATCTTATTTATAAAGGCTTATTTTCCCTTTTATTAGGCCGTAAAACATGTGTGCAGATATCTGTTGAATGTTTAACCCGCACAGTATGTGTTGAAAAGAATCTACTGAACCTTCTACATTCATAAGAATGCTGCCTACTAATCACTAGAAGGCAATTCATGACTTGTATTCATGGATTCTAGGGAGTATTGGCAAACATACCATCCAGAGAGTAAGGAGGGGGGGATTCGGTTCTCTGCTATACACATGAAGTGCCATCAGCACCCCTGGTACCTTGCAGGCACCAACATCGCCAATACACCTTCATACCCCGTATGGGATGGGTTGGAGGGAAAATAGGGCTATCATAATGCTTGACGATGTGTGCGGCCAAGTTTTGCAGTGACATATTGCCATGAACTAGATTTCCCACTTAGGACCATACTAGCCTACAATTGGAGCCTTCCCTAATGGAGACTGTGAAGGGGAGGTCCAAGTGGCAAATGCAAGGGGCGGGGCAATGCAGTTCTCTACATCATGGCCCCTCCTCCTGTTGCACAGTCCACTCCAATAGGTTTTGATAGGGATGGACACTGGGGCTCCTTCATCAAATGGTGGATGGGCTTCCAACATCAAATCTGGCAATACGATGGTAACTAACAATTGGATCAAAGCCATTTAATGGAAGAACCGTCACGTAATGAGGGGTGTGGATTAACAGATCCGCCGCCAGTAGGTCGACAGGATTAGGGTAGACAGTACAAAAGGTCTTGGCATACACGTACGCCTATAAAACTTGATAAATCAGGAATATATTCATTCTGTGCGTGAGTGTTCTGTAATTACCAACTGATGTTTTTTTTTTCTACATTTAAAATGTTTAATTAAAACCATCCTTGTTGGTTTCATGTTAGTGATTGCACATGGTTTAATATAGCTTTATAGTCCGTTAATAACTAGTTTGTAATGATTTAACTTGGAGGATAATTCTCTAGCTTGCTATATTTAAATAAAACATACATAAATTGTCAGGAGTCCATGTAGATGGTTTTCTGATGACCAGATAGCCGTCCAATTAGCACTGAAAAATACACTTATTAACTTTTAATCACAAACTAACGGCCTTATTGTTCCACTTAATATCCTTACAATTAAAAAACAGTTGGAGGAAGTATATTGTTTATCTAAAAGTCACACAATAGCCCAAGCTATAAAGACGAATCAGTGGTAAGCAATATGTGCATTAATGTTCAAGTGAGTCTGTAAGAAGCAGTGGCTGACGGGTTCCAACCATATACAGTGACTAATCATATTACAGCAAAGGACTATGGAAATCCGGCACACAGAGCAATACTCTATATAGGTAATTCTGATAAATAATTCCTGAATGCTGGCTGCTTCTCTCCTGGCATTTACATCTAGAGAGAGATTAATCAACTGGCCTGTAGCTCAAAGCTTCACGTTTGGAAACCGGCCCACAGACAGGGTCTTCTGAGAGGTTGCAGTATGACAAATACCTGGCACAGTGTGTAAGGAATTGTGGATGGACGAGGAGGTGTTACATCCCCAGAAAGTATAGAAAATAAAATACAATTGTCATCTTCTGCCGTTGCAGCTAGCTGTAATGTTCCTGCTGACGGCCAAGCTGTACTACAATATTTCCCTATTGTCAGTGACTGGGGGCTGCGTAGGAGGGCGCATAGATTGTTGTTCATGGGCCAGTCTGTGGTATAACTAGTTAGTGATTTGTTAGTGGTATAATCTGTGTAACCGTGCATTGTATACATACTTTATATGTTTTTTTCCCCTGCTACCTATAGATTGTAAGCTTTCGAGCAGGGCCTTCCTACCTCTACAGTATGTCTGTCTGCTTTTATCCAGTTTTGTTCTATTACTGTTGTTCTAATTGTAAAGTGCAACGAAATATGCTGCACTATATAAGAAACTGTTAATAAATAAATAAAATACCTTTAAATCATGGGTGCACAAATTTTCTTCAGTTTGAGGGATTTATTGTGAAAGGGCTGCAATAAAATATAACTTACTTTAAAATGATTCTAAATACTTGCGATTTTCCTGGGACACTTGTGCCATAGTTTTCAATATTGGAGGTACAGTAGATGGATGTTCTTGGTGGCTTTGCCACCACTGTAACACATTGTTGTCACCTGTGTAACCTGCACTTTACCTGTAGTATAGTGTTTATTATAACGGATTGATATTGGGAGATCGGCGTCTGGGATCCCGGAGGTCACCATACCGACCCCGGTATCCCGGTCTCCAGAATGCCGGCGAGGGAGACGCGAGCACAACGAAGCTCCTTACGGGCTCGCTACGCTCACCACAGGTTCTGTTCCCACTCTATGGGTGTCGTGGACACCCACGAGTGGGAATAGTCCCTGTTAGTCGACATGCCGACTGTCGGACTGTCCAATGGCTGGGATTCTGACATCTGTATAGTGACCGGCTGTCTCCCGACCACCGGTCACATGACTACATCCCCATTCTAACACCCTGCATCTTTCAAAACCCATGCAGTCCCTCTTTCCTTTCTGGGGTGGTGCATCCTGCTGTGGTGCTTCTAACACACTCTAGTCTGTATCTCATTGCTGAGATACACACCAGAGTGTGCTAGAAGCACCAAAGCAGAGAGCGACACCAAAGGTAGGAAAGAGGAACTGCACGGGTTTTGAAAGGTGCAGGGTGCTAGAATGAACACTATGCTGCACCTTACCTGTTGCACATATCCTGTACACGGTGTTGTCACGTGTGTAACTTATAACTGGCTGCACCTTACCTGTAGCGCATATCCTGTGCACATTGTACTCCTCACCTGTGTTGTAGCTGGTGGTACCACTAAGTGAGCTTTAGGGTCTAGAGCATCAATATTAAAAGACGCCTAAAACACTGAATGAGTGACAATGTTCCCAGCAGAGCCCATATTAGATATCACCAGTTATTCACAGCAGACAGAAGAAAAGCGGGAAAAGGTCATCCCTTCCGAGGCAGCCACTCCTAGATAGTGAACATTGATGTGTTATTTGGACACACAGAGATGGTAGAAATCACAATGATGGCAGTTTAGAACCACAGAAGGTGACATTGGCCCTCATTCCGAGTTGATCGTAGCTGTGCTAAATTTAGCACAGCTACGATCATAAACTCAGACATGCGGGGGGACGCCCAGCACAGGGCTAGCCCGCCCCGCATAAATACAAAAGCATCGCACAGCGGCGATGCCTTTGTATTTGAGGAGTAGCTCCCGGCCAGCGCAGCTCCTGCGGCTGGCCGGGAGTTACTCGTCGCTCCCGCTGGCCGCAGCGGCTGAGTGGCACAGCACGCATCCGCCGCGGCCCGCTCCCCCCTAAACGGTCCGGCCACGCCTGCGTTTGCCGGACCGCTCCCCCTAAACGGCAGCTTAACGCCGCCGTTCAGCCCCCTCCCGCCCAGCGACCGCCTCTGTCTCAGAGGCGATTGCTGGGCACCGACGACTGCCATGCGCCGGCGCATGCGCAGTTCCAACCCGATCGCTGCGCTGCGACAAACTGCAACCAGCGATCTGATCGGATTGACCCCCATTGAGCCTTATTCAGGTTTGTTAGCAAACAAAAAAAGTTAGCAATTGGGCAAAATCATATTGCACTGTAGGTGGGGCAGATGTAACATGTGCAGTGAGAGTTAGATTTGGGTGGGGTATTTAAACTGAAATCTAAATTAAACAGAAATCTAAATTTCAGTCTAAAAATAAGGCAGCCAGTATTTACCCTGCACAGAAACAATATAACCCACCCAAATCTAACTCTCTCTGCACATGTTACATCTTCCCCACCTGCAGTGCAGCATGGTTTTTCACAATTGCTAACTTTTTTGGTTTGCTAATAAACCTGAGTAACACCCATTGTATGTAATTATGTGGCGGAATACGCCTATTATTGTGACTGTTGCGCAGTTTTTTCATCAATACAATCGCACAAATAATCTTTCTCTGTCCAATGGGATAACGCTTTCTTCGTTTCTTCTGCCTGTTTATGTATATTATTCGGAAGAGCACACATGGAAAATATAGCACTTGATATTAGTACATTTGCATTGTAAAGTGCATTATAATCATAACTAAGATATCTCTGTGGGATTTTATCATTATTTGCGTGGAGCTCATCCTCTTACTGCTCTATCAGTTCACAGCATAACTGGCAGCAGTCGCTTCAGCATAGCTCAATGAACTTCCTACACTGCAAGTTTCTGCTTCTGGGACACAGCTCCTAGTATCCTGAATATTTCCCTAAACCCCCGACAAGAAAGCCGTTGATTTTGGGCAGGTGAGGTAAAGATTAAGGTGTTATTTACTATATGCCGCCACTTCCCAGCATGTTAAAGCCCTAACTGTAAAAATAAGATTTTACTCACCGGTAAATCTATTTCTCGTAGACCGTAGTGGATGCTGGGAACTCCGTAAGGACCATGGGGAATAGCGGCTCCGCAGGAGACTGGGCACAACTAAAAGAAAGCTTTTAGACTACCTGGTGTGCACTGGCTCCTCCCACTATGACCCTCCTCCAGACCTCAGTTAGGATACTGTGCCCGGACGAGCGTACACAATAAGGAAGGATTTTGAATCCCGGGTAAGACTCATACCAGCCACACCAATCACACCGTATAACTCGTGATATTATACCCAGTTAACAGTATGAAATATAACTGAGCCTCTCAACAGAAGCCTCAACAATAACCCTTAGTTAGGCAATAACGACATACAAGTATTGCAGACAATCCGCACTTGGGATGGGCGCCCAGCATCCACTACGGACTACGAGAAATAGATTTACCGGTGAGTAAAATCTTATTTTCTCTGACGTCCTAGTGGATGCTGGGAACTCCGTAAGGACCATGGGGATTATACCAAAGCTCCCAAACGGGCGGGAGAATGCGGATGACTCTGCAGCACCGAATGAGAGAACTTAAGGTCCTCCTCAGCCAGGGTATCAAAATTGTAGAATTTTGCAAACGTGTTTGCCCCTGACCAAGTTACAGCTCGGCAAAGTTGTAAAGCCGAGACCCCTCGGGCAGCCGCCCAAGATGAGCCCACCTTCCGTGTGGAATGGGCTTTTACTGATTTAGGATGCGGCAATCCAGCCGCAGAATGCTCCAGCTGAATTGTGCTACAAATTCAGCGAGCAATAGTCTGCTTAGAAGCAGGAGCACCTATTTTGTTGGGTGCCTACAGGATAAAAAGCGAGTCAATTTTCCTGACTCCAGCCGTCCTGGAAATATAAATTTCTCTATCGTCCTAAGTGGATGCTGGGGTTCCTGAAAGGACCATGGGGAATAGCGGCTCCGCAGGAGACAGGGCACAAAAAAGTAAAGCTTTACTAGGTCAGGTGGTGTGCACTGGCTCCTCCCCCTATGACCCTCCTCCAGACTCCAGTTAGATTTTGTGCCCGAACGAGAAGGGTGCAATCTAGGTGGCTCTCCTAAAGAGCTGCTTAGAGAAAGTTTAGTTTAGGTTTTTTTCTTTACAGTGAGTCCTGCTGGCAACAGGATCACTGCAACGTGGGACTTAGGGGGAAAGTAGTAAACTCACCTGCATGCAGAGTGGATTTGCTGCTTGGCTACTGGACACCATTAGCTCCAGAGGGATCGAACACAGGCCCAGCCGTGGAGTCCGGTCCCGGAGCCGCGCCGCCGACCCCCTTGCAGATGCTGAAGCGTGAAGAGGTCCGGAAACCGGCGGCTGAAGACTCCTCAGTCTTCATAAGGTAGCGCACAGCACTGCAGCTGTGCGCCATTTTCCTCTCAGCACACTTCACTGGGCAGTCACTGAGGGTGCAGAGCGCTGGGGGGGGGCGCTCTGAGAGGCAAATATAAACCTTATACAAGGCTAAAAATACCTCACATATAGCCCATAGGGGCTATATGGAGATATTTAACCCCTGCCTGACTGGAAAAATAGCGGGAGAAGAACCCGCCGAAAAAGGGGCGGGGCCTATCTCCTCAGCACACGGCGCCATTTTCTGTCACAGCTCCGCTGGTCAGAACGGCTCCCAGGTCTCTCCCCTGCACTGCACTACAGAAACAGGGTAAAACAGAGAGGGGGGGCACATTAATGGCTATATATATATATATTAAAGCAGCTATAAGGGAGCACTTAATATAAGGATATCCCTTGTATATATAGCGTTTTGTGGTGTGTGCTGGCAGACTCTCCCTCTGTCTCCCCAAAAGGGCTAGTGGGTCCTGTCTTCATTAGAGCATTCCCTGTGAGTTTGCGGTGTGTGTCGGTACGTGGTGTCGACAGGTATGAGGACGATATTGGTGTGGAGGCGGAGCAATTGCCAAATATGCAGATGTCACCCCCCAGGGGGTCGACACCAGAATGGATGCCTTTATTTGTGGAATTACGTGATGGTTTATCTTCCCTTAAACAGTCAGTTGAGGACATGAGGCGGCCGGACAATCAATTAATGCCTGTCCAGGCGCCTCAAACACCGTCAGGGGCTGTAAAACGCCCTTTGCCTCAGTCGGTCGACACAGACCCAGACACGGGCACTGATTCCAGTGACGACGGTAGAAATTCAAACGTATTTTCCAGTAGGGCCACACGTTATATGATTTTGGCAATGAAGGAGACGTTACATTTAGCTGATACTACAGATACCGTAAAACAGGGTATTATGTATGGTGTGAAAAAACTACAAACAGTTTTTCCTGAATCAGAAGAATTAAATGACGTGTGTGATGAAGCGTGGGTTGCTCCTGATAAAAAGTTGATAATTTCAAAAAAGTTATTGGCATTATACCCTTTCCCGCCAGAGGTTAGGGCGCGCTGGGAAACACCCCCTAAGGTGGACAAGGCGCTCACACGCTTATCCAAACAAGTGGCGTTACCCTCTCCTGAGACGGCCGCACTTAAGGATCCATCAGATAGAAAGATGGAAGTTATTCAAAAGAATATATACACACATGCAGGTGTTATACTACGACCAGCTATAGCAACTGCCTGGATGTGCAGTGCTGGAGTAGTTTGGTCAGAATCCCTGATTGAAAATATTGATACCCTAGATAGGGACAATGTTTTACTGTCGTTAGAACAAATAAAGGATGCATTTATCTATATGCGTGATGCACAGAGGGATATTTGCACACTGGCATCTCGGGTGAGTGCTATGTCCATTTCAGCCAGAAGAGCCTTATGGACACGACAGTGGACAGGCGATGCGGATTCAAAACGTCACATGGAGGTTTTGCCGTATAAAGGGGAGGAGTTATTTGGAGTTGGTCTATCAGACTTGGTGGCCACGGCTACTGCCGGGAAATCCACTTTTTTACCTCAAGTCACTCCCCAACAGAGAAAGGCACCGACCTTTCAACCGCAGCCTTTTCGCTCCTACAAAAATAAGAGAGCAAAGGGCTTGTCGTACCTGCCACGAGGCAGAGGAAGAGGGAAGAGACACCAACAGGCAGCTCCTTCCCAGGAACAGAAGCCCTCCCCGGCTCCTGCAAAAACCTCAGCATGACGCTGGGGCCTCTCAAGCGGACTCGGGGACAGTGGGGGGCCGTCTCAAAAATTACAGCGCGCAGTGGGCTCACTCGCAGGTAGACCCCTGGATCCTGCAGATAATATCTCAGGGGTACAGGTTGGAATTAGAGACGGATCCTCCTCATCGTTTTCCTGAAGTCTGCCTTACCAACCGTCTCTTCCGAAAGGGAGAGGGTGTTGGAAGCCATTCACAAGCTGTACGCTCAGCAGGTGATAGTCAAAGTACCCCTATTACAACAAGGAAAGGGGTATTATTCCACTCTATTTGTGGTACCGAAGCCGGATGGCTCGGTAAGGCCTATTCTAAATCTGAAGTCCTTGAACCTCTACATAAAAAAGTTCAAGTTCAAGATGGAGTCACTCAGAGCAGTGATAGCGAACCTGGAAGAAGGGGACTTTATGGTATCCTTGGACATCAAGGATGCGTATCTACACGTTCCGATTTACCCCGCACACCAGGGGTACCTCAGGTTCATTGTTCAAAACTGTCACTATCAGTTTCAGACGCTGCCGTTCGGATTGTCCACGGCGCCTCGGGTCTTTACCAAGGTAATGGCCGAGATGATGATTCTTCTTCGAAGAAAAGGCGTATTAGTTATCCCATACTTGGACGATCTCCTAATAAGGGCAAGGTCCAGAGAACAGCTGGAGACAGCTTTAGCACTATCTCAAGAGGTGCTAAGACAACACGGGTGGATTCTGAATATTCCAAAATCCCATTTAATCCCGACAACTCGTCTGCTGTTCCTAGGAATGATTCTGGACACGGTTCAGAAAAAGGTTTTCCTTCCAGAGGAAAAAGCCAAGGAGTTATCCGATCTGGTCAGGAACCTCCTAAAACCAGGAAAAGTGTCAGTACATCAATGCACAAGAGTCCTGGGAAAAATGGTGGCTTCTTACGAAGCAATTCCATTCGGCAGATTCCATGCAAGAATATTCCAAAGGGATCTGTTGGACAAATGGTCAGGGTCGCATCTGCAGATGCACCTGCGAATAACCCTGTCACCAAAGACAAGGGTGTCACTTCTGTGGTGGTTGCAGAAGGCTCACCTATTAGAAGGCCGCAGATTCGGCATTCAGGATTGGATCCTGGTGACCACGGACGCCAGCCTGAGAGGCTGGGGAGCAGTCACACAAGGAAGAAACTTCCAGGGAGTATGGACGAGTCTGGAAAAGTCTCTTCACATAAACATTCTGGAACTAAGAGCAATCTACAATGCTCTAAGCCAGGCGGAACTTCTCCTGCAAGGAAAGCCGGTGTTGATTCAGTCGGACAACATCACGGCGGTCGCCCATGTAAACAGGCAGGGCGGCACAAGAAGCAGGAGTGCAATGGCAGAAGCTGCCAAGATTCTTCGCTGGGCGGAGAATCACGTGATAGCACTGTCAGCAGTGTTCATCCCGGGCGTGGACAACTGGGAAGCAGACTTCCTCAGCAGACACGATCTTCATCCGGGAGAGTGGGGTCTACATCCAGAAGTCTTCAACATGTTAATAGACCGTTGGGAAAGACCAATTGTAGACATGATGGCGTCTCGCCTCAACAAGAAACTGGACAAATATTGCGCCAGGTCAAGAGATCCACAGGCAATAGCTGTGGACGCACTGGTAACTCCTTGGGTGTACCAGTCAGTGTATGTGTTTCCTCCTCTGCCGCTCATACCAAAGGTATTGAAGATCATACGGCAAAGAAGAGTAAGAACAATACTAGTGGTTCCGGATTGGCCGAGAAGGACTTGGTATCCGGAACTTCAAGAGATGCTCACGGACGAACCGTGGCCTCTACCTCTGAGAAGGGACCTGCTACAGCAGGGTCCCTGTCTTTTTCAAGACTTACCGCGGCTGCGTTTGACGGCATGGCGGTTGAACGCCAGATCCTAAAAGGGAAAGGCATTCCAGAAGAAGTCATTCCTACCTTGATTAAGGCACGGAAGGAAGTCACCGTGAAACATTATCACCGCATTTGGCGAAAATATGTAGCGTGGTGCGAGGATCGGAGGGTTCCGACGGAGGAATTCCAACTGGGTCGTTTCCTACATTTCCTGCAATCAGGATTATCTATGGGTCTCAAATTGGGATCCATTAAGGTTCAAATTTCGGCCCTGTCAATATTCTTCCAAAAAGAATTGGCCTCTGTCCCTGAGGTCCAGACTTTTGTCAAGGGAGTACTGCATATACAGCCTCCTGTGGTGCCTCCGGTGGCACCGTGGGATCTAAATGTAGTTTTAGATTTCCTCAAATCCCATTGGTTTGAACCATTGAAAAAGGTGGATTTGAAATATCTCACATTGAAAGTGACTATGTTACTAGCCCTGGCCTCTGCCAGGAGAGTATCTGAATTGGCGGCTTTATCTTATAAAAGTCCTTATCTAATCTTCCATTCGGATAGGGCAGAACTGCGGACTCGTCCGCATTTTCTCCCTAAAGTGGTATCAGCATTTCATCTGAACCAACCTATTGTGGTGCCTGCGGCCACTAGCGACTTGGAGGACTCCAAGTTGTTGGACGTTGTCAGAGCCTTAAAAATATACATTGCAAGGACGGCTGGAGTCAGAAAATCTGACTCGCTGTTTATATTGTATGCACCCAACAAGTTGGGCGCACCTGCTTCTAAGCAGTCGATTGCTCGTTGGATTTGTAACACAATTCAACTTGCACATTCTGTGGCAGGCCTGCCACAGCCTAAAACTGTAAAAGCCCACTCCACAAGGAAGGTGGGCTCATCTTGGGCGGCTGCCCGAGGGGTCTCGGCATTACAACTCTGCCGAGCAGCTACGTGGTCGGGGGAGAACACGTTTGTAAAATTTTACAAATTTGATACCCTGGCAAAGGAGGACCTGGAGTTCTCTCATTCGGTGCTGCAGAGTCATCCGCACTCTCCCGCCCGTTTGGGAGCTTTGGTATAATCCCCATGGTCCTTTCAGGAACCCCAGCATCCACTTAGGACGATAGAGAAAATAAGAATTTACTTACCGATAATTCTATTTCTCGGAGTCCGTAGTGGATGCTGGGCGCCCATCCCAAGTGCGGATTATCTGCAATACTTGTACATAGTTATTGTTAACTAATTCGGGTTATTGTTAAGGAGCCATCTTTAAGAGGCCCTTTCTGTTGTCATACTGTTAACTGGGTTTAGATCACAAGTTGTACGGTGTGATTGGTGTGGCTGGTATGAGTCTTACCCGGGATTCAAAATGCCTCCCTTATTGTGTATGCTCGTCCGGGCACAGTACCTAACTGGAGTCTGGAGGAGGGTCATAGGGGGAGGAGCCAGTGCACACCACCTGACCTAGTAAAGCTTTACTTTTTTGTGCCCTGTCTCCTGCGGAGCCGCTATTCCCCATGGTCCTTTCAGGAACCCCAGCATCCACTACGGACTCCGAGAAATAGAATTATCGGTAAGTAAATTCTTATTTTTTAAGGCCCTGACTACGTCCAGTAACTTGGAATCTTCCAAGTCCCTAGTAGCCGCAGGCACTACAATAGGTTGGTTCAAGTGAAACGCTAATACCACCTTAGGGAGAAACTGGGGACGAGTCCTCAATTCTGCCCTATCCATATGGAAAATCAGATAAGGGCTTTTACATGACAAAGCCGCCAATTCTGACACACGCCTGGCCGAAGCCAAGGCCAATAACATGACCACTTTCCACGTGAGATATTTCAAATCCACAGTTTTAAGTGGCTCAAACCAATGTGATTTTAGGAAACTCAACCCCACGTTGAGATCCCAAGGTGCCACAGGAGGCACAAAAGGGGGCTGAATATATAGCACTCCCTTTACAAATGTCTGAACTCCAGGCAGTGAAGCCAGTTCTTTCTGGAAGAAAATCGACAGAGCCGAAATCTGGACCTTAATGGAACCCAAGTTTAGGCCCATAGTCACTCCTGACTGTAGGAAGTGCAGAAAACAACCCAGCTGAAATTCCTCTGTTGGGGCCTTCCTGGCCCCACATCACGCAACATATTTTCGCCAAATACGGTGATAATGGTTTGCGGTTACTTCTTTCCTGGCTTTTATCAGCGTAGGAATGACTTCCTCCGGAATGCCCTTTTCCTTTAGGATCCGGAATTCAACCGCCATGCCGTCAAACGCAGCCGCTGTAAGTCTTGGAACAGACAGGGCCCCTGCTGTAGCAGATCCTGTCTGAGCGGTAGAGGCCATGGGTCCTCTGATATCATTTCTTGAAGTTCTGGGTACCAAGCTCTTCTTGGCCCATCCGGAACCACGAGTATCGTTCTTACTCTTCGTCTTCTTATTATTCTCAGTACCTTTGGTCTGAGAGGCAGAGGAGGGATTACATAAACCGACTGGTACACCCACGGTGTCACTAGAGCGTCCACCGCTATCGCCTGAGGGTCCCTTGACCTGGCGCAATATCTAGTTTTTTGTTTAGGCGGGACGCCATCATGTCCACCTGTGGCCTTTCCCAACAGTTTACCAACAGTTGGAAGATTTCTGGATGAAGTCCCCACTCTCCCGGGTGCAGGTAGTGTCTGCTGAGGAAGTCTGCTTCCCAGTTGACCACTCCCGGAATGAACACTGCTGACAGTGCTAAGACGTGATTTTCCGCCCATCGGAGAATCCTTGTGGCTTCTGCCATCGCCATCCTGCTTCTTGTGCCGCCCTGTCGGTTTACATGGGCGACTGCCGTGATGTTGTCTGATTGGATCAGTACCGGCTGGTTTTGAAGCAGAGGTCTTGCCAGACTTAGGGCATTGTAAATGGCCCTCAGTTCCGGAATATTTATGTGTAGGGACGGCTACTGACTTGACCAAAGTCCTTGGAAATTTCTTCCCTATGTGACTGCCCCCCAGCCTCGAAGGCTGGCATCCGTGGTTACCAGGACCCAGTCCTGTATGCCGAATCTGCGGCCCTCTTGAAGATGAGCACTCTGCAGCCACCACAGTAGAGATACCCTGGTCCTTGGAGACAGGGTTATCAGCCGATGCATCTGAAGATGCGATCCCGACCACTTGTCCAAGAGGTCCCACTGAAAGGTTCTTGCATGGAACCTGCCGAATGGAATTCTGCTTCGTAAGAAGCTATCATTTTTCCCAGGACTCGTGTGCAGTGATGCACCGATACCTGTTTTGGTTTCAGGAGGTCTCTGACTAGAGATGACAGCTCCTTGGCTTTCTCCTGCGGGAGAAATACTTTTTTCTGTTCTGTGTCCAGAACCATCCCCAGGAACAGTAGGCGTGTGGAAGGAACCAGCTGTGACTTTGGAATGTATAGAATCCATCCGTGCTGTTGTAGCACTTCCCGAGATAGTGCTACTCCGACCAACAACTGCTCCTTGGACCTCGCCTTTATAAGGAGATCGTCCAAGTACGGGATAATTAAAACTCCCTTTTTTCGAAGGAGTATCATCATTTCTGCCATTACCTTGGTAAAGACCCTCGGTGCCGTGGACAGTCCAAACGGCAGTGTTTGGAATTGGTAATGGCAATCCTGTACCACAAATCTGAGGTACTCCTGATGAGGATGGTAAATGGGGACATGTAGGTAAGCATCCTTGATGTCCAGGGATACCATGTAATCCCCCTCCTCCAGGCTTGCAATAACCGCCCTGAGCGATTCCATCTTGAACTTGAATTTTTTTATGTATGTGTTCAAGGATTTCAAATTTAACATGGGTCTCACCGAACCGTCCGGTGTCGGTACCACAAACAGTGTGGAATAGTAACCCCGTCCTTGTTGAAGTAGGGGCACCTTGACTATCACCTGCTGGGAATACAGCTTGTGAATTGCCTCTAGCACAGCCTCCCTGCCTGAGGGAGTTGTCGGCAAGGCAGATTTGAGGAGACGCCTCGAATTCCAGCTTGTACCCCTGAGATACTACTTGAAGGATCCAGGGATCCACCTGTGAGCGAGCCCACTGATCGCTGAAATTTTTGAGGCGGCCCCCCACCGTAACTGGCTACGCCTGTGGAGCCCCCGCGTCATGCGGTGGACTCAGAGGAAGCGGGGGAAGAATTTTGATTCTGGGAACTGGCTGACTGGTGCAGCTTTTTCCCTCTTCCCTCGTCTCTGTGCAGAAAGGAAGCGCCTTTGACCCGCTTGCTTTTCTGAAGCCGAAAGGACTGCACCTGATAATACAGTGCTTTCTTAGGCTGTGAGGAAACCTGAGGTAAAAAATTTTCTTCCCAGCTGTTGCTGTGGATACGAGGTCCCAGAGACCATCCCCAAACAATTCCTCACCCTTATAAGGCTCTATGTGCCTTTTAAAGTCAGCATCACCTGTCCAGTGTCGGGTCTCTAATACCCTCCTGACAGAATGGACATTGCATTAATTCTGGATGCCAGCCGGCAAAATATCCCTCTGTGCATCCCTCATATATAAGACGACGTCTTTAATATGCTCTTATGTTAGCAAAATAGTATCCCTGTTTGACAGGGTCACAGACCACGCTGCAGCAGCACTATCTGCAGGTCTCAGTCTAGTACCTGAGTGTGTAAATACAGACTTCAGGATAGCCTCCTGCTTTTTTCAGCAGGTACCTTCAAAGTGGCCGTATCCTAAGACGGCAGTGCCACCTTTTTTGACAAACGTGTGAGCGCCTTATCCACCCTAGGGGATATCTCCCAGCGTAACTTATCCTCTGGCGGGAAAGGGTACGCCATCAGTAACTTTTTAGAAATTACCAGTTTCTTATCGGGGGAACCCACGCTTTTTCACACTTCATTCACTCATTTGATGGGGGAACAAAACACTGCCTGCTTTTTCTCCCCACACATAAAACCCTTTTTTAGCGGTACTTGGGTTAATGTCAGAAATGTGTAACACATTTTTTATTGCCGGGATCATGTAACGGATGTTCCTAGTGGATTGTGTACATGTCTCAACCTCGTCGACGCTGGAGTCAGACTCCGTGTCGACATCTGTGTCTGCCATCTGAGGAAGCGGGCGTTTTTGAGCCCCTGATGGCCTTTGAGACGCCTGGGCAGGCGCGGCTGAGAAGCCGGCTGTCCCACAGCTGTTACGTCATCCAGCCTTTTATGTAAGGAGTTGACACTGTCGGTTTATACCTTCCACCTGTCCATCCACTCTGGTGTCGGCCCCACAGGGGGCGACATCACATTTATCGGCATCTGCTCTGCCACCACATAAGCCTCCTCATCAAACGTGTCGACACAGCCGTACCGACACACCGCACACACACAGGGAATGCTCTGACTGAGGACAGGACCCCACACAGCCCTTTGGGGAGACAGAGAGAGAGTATGCCAGCACACACCAGAGCGCTATATAATTTAGGGATTAACACTATATTAAGTGAATTTTTCCCAATAGCTGCTTGTATATACAATATTGCGCCTAAATTTAGTGCCCCCCCCTCTCTTTTTAACCCTTTGAGCCTGCAAACTACAGGGGAGAGCCTGGGGAGCTGTCTTCCAGCTGCACTGTGAAGAGAAAATGGCGCCAGTGTGCTGAGGGAGATAGCTCCGCCCCTTTTTCGCTGACTTTTCTCCCGCTTTTTTATGGATTCTGGCAGGGGTATTTATCACATATATAGCCTCTGGGGCTATATATTGTGATATATTTGCCAGCCAAGGTGTTTTTATTGCTGCTCAGGGCGCCCCCCCCCAGCGCCCTGCACCCTCAGTGACCGGAGTGTGAAGTGTGTATGAGGAGCAATGGCGCACAGCTGCAGTGCTGTGCGCTACCTTGGTGAAGACTGATGTTTTCTGCTGCCGATTTTCCGGACCTCTTCTTGCTTCTGGCTCTGTAAGGGGGACGGCGGCGCGGCTCCGGGAACGAACACCAAGGCCAGTTCCATGCGGTCGATCCCTCTGGAGCTAATGGTGTCCAGTAGCCTAAGAAGCCCAAGCTAGCTGCAAGCAGGTAGGTTCGCTTCTTCTCCCCTTAGTCCCTCGATGCAGTGAGCCTGTTGCCAGCAGGTCTCACTGTAAAATAAAAAACCTAAAATAAACTTTCTTTCTAGGAGCTCAGGAGAGCCCCTAGTGTGCATCCAGCTCGGCCGGGCACAGAAATCTAACTGAGGCTTGGAGGAGGGTCATCGTGGGAGGAGCCAGTGCACACCAGGTAGTCTAAAAGCTTTCTTTTAGTTGTGCCCAGTCTCCTGCGGAGCCGCTATTCCCCATGGTCCTTACGGAGTTCCCAGCATCCACTAGGACGTCAGAGAAATGGCATTTTAAATATTGGGCATAAACACACTAGGAAGCTTGCTTAGTAAATCAACCCCCCAGATCTTCCTGTTCAGGATAAATTGTGCCATTCCTGTAATCTTTCCCCCCCCCTCCCCCTCCCCCTTCCCCTTCCCCTTCCCCTCCAGATTCTGCATGTGCATCCCCCTCTCATACCTCCCAACATGATCCTCTCCAGGAGGGACAGAATGCTCTGTTCCTGGACTTCCCTCTTAATTTATGATTGCCCTCACCTGTGCTGAAACACCTTTCTTATCCATTAACCTGTTCAAAACACGTGTCTGCAATCATAAAAGAGGAAAGTCCAGAAGCAGAGCATTGTGTCCCTCCTGGAGAGGGTCATGTTGGGAGGTATGCCCTCTCCCCTGCCTTTAAAGTGGGTAGGAGCTATTGTACTCCCCTCCAGACCTGTGAACCTTTATAAAAAGAAACGGTTGAAAAACAGTCCCAATGGACTATGCTAACGGTCTGTTCTTTTGGCAAAGGTACTTGGGATAGCTCTTATGAGGTCCAATTAACCCATTTCCTGTAAAACTGTACTTGTTACTGCAATAGCACATCTTCCTGTGACCAGCAGATTAACACGTTCACACTTTAGCTGGTGAATTACCAGGGAGGGGCGAACCCTGGACCACTGCTATAACCTCCTTCAAGACAGCTTACTGGTCCATCCCCCACGCAGCTCTAGTCCTCTCCGACCACTACATAGTCCATCTGCTCCCCACATACATCCAGAAGTTGAGGACGGAAAGGACCGCGGTCAGGTCCGTCAAACGCTGGACAAGCCAAGCAAAGCTGAAGCTTCAGCCCTGTTTTGACTGCACAGATTGGAGGGTTTTTTAAACTTCTGCTACCGACCTGGCTGATGTAGTGACATCCTATATCAGCTTCTGCTAGGACACATGTCTGCACCTTCAATAACAACAAGCCTTGGTTCAACTCCCAGCTCAGGAAGCTTCATCAGGCCAAGGAGGAGGCATACAGCAGCGGGGACAGGGCCCTGTACAAACAGGCCAGGAACTCCCTGACGCGAAATCAGGCTGGCTAAAAACCGATTCTCCAACAAGCTAACAACATTTCGGCCAACGAACCCGCGTCAGTTTGGAGAGGTATGCAAGCCATAACCAGCTACATAAAAAACCCTGAAAACCCACAGTCATGCGCCAGGAACTGGCGGACGGGGTGAACAACTTTTACTGCAGTCCCAGTCCTACCTTTGTCCCGGGCGAAGCTGACCACCCACTCCCCTATCCTTGTCTCCACTCCCAGGCACTGCGGGTGGATCAGAAAGAGGTAGAAGGAATGTTCAGAAGGGTCAAACATAGGAAAGCCATAGGCCCAGACGGAGTATTGCCATCTGCCCTAAAGAACTGTGCTGTTCAGCCCGCCCCCATCTTCTTCAAGATCTTCAACACCTCACTGGAGACGTGCAAGGTTCCCTACCGCTTTAAATGTTCAACAATCGTCCCGGTTCCAAAGAGCGCAGCTGCAAAAGACCTAAACGACTACAGGTTGATTGCATTAACATCTGTGGCAGTGAAAGTGTTTGAACGGCTGGCGCTGAACCATCTGCGAAAAGCGGCTAACACCCACCTAGACCCCTTGCAGTTCGCATACCGAGCGAACAGGGGTGTCGAGGACGCAGTTAACTTGGGGCTGCACTACATCCTACAGCACCTAGACCGACCGGGCTCTTATGCGAGGGTCCTATTTGTTGACTTCAGTTCGGCATTCAGCACAATCGTCCCCAGTATCCTGCAAGCCAAACTCCTCTCCTTAGGGGTCACCAGAATCAACATGCTTCTGAATCGTCGACTTCCTGACAGCAAGGAAACAGGTGATGAAAGCCGGGTCATTCTAGTGGGCTCACGATCAGCACGGGGGCCCCTCAAGGATGTGTCCTCTCCCCCCTGCTCTTCTCTCTATATACCAATGACTGCACCTCGGCCGAGCAATCAGTAAAAATTATAAAATTTGCCTACGGCACCACCGTCATCAGCTTAATCAAGGACGAAGACGAATCTGCATACAGACGCGAAGTGGAACTACTAACGCAGTGGTACGGCAGGAACAATCTTTACCTAAATCCCCTCAAAACAGTTGAGATGGTGGTGGACTTCAGAAGGGAAACCCAATGCCATGCAACTCGTAAATGAATGCATATTTTTTTTTTGCATTTTCTATATCTGCTATTGTATAATGAATTGTCTTTGTTGAAAAATAGGACATGCTGTGTTGTCACATTTTTGCTAGCACCGTTAAGGTTGTAACAAAGTGGTGTGAACTACACCATTAAAAATAATTGGTTCCTTTTTCTATGCAGCTTTCATGTGTCCGCACTGGCACGGTAAGGTGGACAAGTACCCATGAAAACATGACCCGGCCCCTTGGCTTCGGTTTCGCCCAAATGTATGAAACCGAATCCTGAAATGGATCCAGCGTCAGTAAGGGTACATATGTTTGCCTACTTACAGGGCGTCCTGGATAATCCGCAGCTGAGCGCATATATGTCAACCACGGTGTAGAATGTTGTGTGTGCTTACGGGGCAGATGCCTAAAACCCCCTAAAAAGGACAAAGTGGAGACGTTGCCCGTAGCAACCAATCTTATAGAATGTACTTGATAAGTGATAGCTAGAACCCACCCATTCGCTCTTGCCTGTATAAGGCAATTAATATTCTTGGCAGCGACAGATCCATCCCCATTAGTTACACAGCACCGCTGGCAGATATATTGTTGTGGTGGGAAATAAATATTAATATCTCCACACAAGAATGTATCAGTCTGAGCTGCGACGTAAGTACGATGGAGCACACTCTTGCCTGTTTAATCCATAGTATAATGAAAGCAGGCCACTTAATGAGGCCTCTGGGCTCTGGTGCGATCTTATGTGGTCTCAGAATCACTATATGCAGCAGTCAGAGCTTAATAAGACGCAGCACAGAACATTATTCATATCAGATGGGCGACGTCTCCTGTGCAGTGGAATAAAATCTTAGGATTGCATAGTTTACAGCTGTCCCTAATTTTCAGGGTCCCAGGTTTTAAAATGATTTGTGTCCTGACATTATTGCCTCTGCAAATGTCCCTATTTTTTAGTATTGACAACTACCCAAATATTATTAGGTGGATCTCTCTGAAGGGGAGATGCATCGAGCTTTGGAGAGAGATAAAGTGGAGAATTTTCTCAAAGCAGTTTCTGCCTGTTATTTCATAGACTATGCTAGATAATTGACAGGTAGAGGCTGATTGGCTGGTACGTAATCTCCAAGGCTTGATACATCTCCCCTTATTTAAGTTTTTATGTAATGAAACTTAGTATTTTACAGTTGCCCCAAAAATATACTGTAATGAAGTTCAGTAAGCATGACTGGATTGGGAAGCAACGCTCCAGGGCCAGACAACTGTAAGTATTGTGTGTGATGTGCATAGATCAGTGGTTCTCAAACTCGGTCCTCAGGAACCCACACAGTACATGTTTTGCAGGTAACCCAGCAGGTGCACAGGTGAATTAATTACTCACTGACACATTTTTAAAGGTCCACAGGTGGAGCTAATTATTTCACTTGCGATTCTGTGAGGAGACCAGGAAAACATGCACTGTGTGGGGTCCTGAGGACCGAGTTTGAGAACCTGTGGCATAGATAATCGGCTCATGAGTGCATGGTTTTATTTCCTGTGCAGAGGTATGACATGCGGAACGTTGTGTAACCTAGATATCACATACCTGCAAATGTATCCCCCTTCATTAGGTTATGTAATCATTGGGTAACACTAGAGCAATGTTTCCCAACCTCACTCCTCAAGGCACCCCATCAGTCCAGGTTTTAAGGATAGCCATACTTGAGCACAGATAACTCAATTAGTACCTCAGTTATTTGGATTTCCGTAAAACCTGGACTGTTAGTATCATTTGAGGACTGAGGTTGGGAAACCCTGCATTAGAAAGTTTGGCATCCAACGAGCCACGGTGAGGTGGACACAACTAGGATGCTATTTCTGTAGGTGGTATAGATCTCTACAGTAAATGCAGCCACTGTCCTGTACTGTGCATGGTAAAAGCAAGGCACACTTACTATAATGCAGGCTGCCTTTCAGGTGTGTCCTGCCTTGCTGAAAAGAAAGTCACATTGTGTATATCACCTACGATAAATCTTGTTCCTCAGGTTATCCCACAGGACAGTGGTTTCCAAACTTTTTTGAATCACGGCGCCCTAGTTTATCAGATTTTTTTTCACGGCACCCCTAGGCCAAAAATTTCTTGAGAAATTTAGAAAGAAATATTACATTAAGTAGATTGCGTTTCTATGTCATCCTTAGGGTCAGTTGTGTGGTGAGGGACAAGATTTGCTTCTGTTTGGCCACATATTTTATGGCTGGCAGCCACCAGCACTAGTTTTGCCTATTCTATTGACCATGAATAATTTGAATTGGTCCTGGACCACCAACCCAGGGCACCCCTGCAAGTGTCCCGAGGCACCCCAGAAAGTCACGGCACACAGTTTGGGAACCTCTGCCACAGGAGTAGAGGTGCCATTTCTCCACATTAGTTTACAGATGCACATAATAATTCACCAGATGTTAAAAGCAGCAAGCTTACATACGATTTTTTTATTCTTTAAATAGCAAGTCAGGTATCTTTTTAAGCATCTATCATTTTTCTTAACTGTCCTCCTTCAAATCAGTTTCTCCTTTTCAAAATCTCACTAAAGAGGAAAAAAAATAAAAGTTTCCTACTTATACAGAGCGTTCTCAGGGTTCCTGGTCACAAAGGAGGGGATATTTTACAGTACGCAAATATCAGAGGTGCGTTCCAAATTTGATCCCTTTTTTTATGAGCTATCTCACCTCTGATAGAGATATATATTCTTCCCGTTGAGGGAAGTGAAGTGGGTACTCGGGCATGGGCTATCGATAAGGCACAACCGCACCTCATTCAGTGGGCATTGCAGCATTAAAGGAGTCCACAACAGGGTAGGGGCCCAATAGATCTCCCAACGGCCCTGACCTGCATTTTTGAGGCTTGCTGTATTGCAATTTCTTTCACGTTATCCTGTTTCATCTCTTCAGAAACAGTGCTGTAAAGTAGCAATGCATCAGCCCTCCTGTATTCCTTAGAGCATACTCTGTGTGTCTCTGGAAAAGGTCCTCAGCTGTGTTGTCAGTGGTAGTGAAACACCAATGGAAACTGCTGAGCACATTTTATAACGAGGATGAAACACGTTCAGCTCTTGCGGAGATCATATGTTCCCATATTCTGTGTTTTGCCATCTTGGCCGAGTGCTGTGAAAGCTGTAACTCTAACAAGCTCCACACAAGGCAGCCACGCAGGTCTGTTACACTATAATGGTATTCAGAGTTATAAGGCTATTTGTTAGTACATTGACGTAAAATAACTCGAGAGAAAATAAAATTTAATATCCGATTAAAATAATGGGTTAGGCTGCGGGGTGGGAGGGTTAGTCTGCAGGGTGGGAGGGGTTAGGCTGCGGGGTGGGAGAGGTTAGCCTGTTGGAAAGGAGGGTAAGGGTTAAAGTTGGGAGACTGTTAGTATACTTACCATGTGTCGGGACTCTTTAAGTGTCGTAATGCCACTGACGGTCATGTGACAGCTGGCGTTCTAAGCGCCAGTCTCCCATACCCAGCTCTAATAATTTACCCTGCAGGCAAATCATCCAATAAAGGAATGTAAGGTTTGGTGTCTCAATAAGAAGGTTGTATATGGAAATATATAGGACAGTCTAGATGAGCGATGTGGTTTTCATCTGCCATCAGATTCTGTGTTTCTATGGTATATTTAATAGTCAAAAATCAAGTTTGGTATTTCACATCATTTGTTCCACGGTGCAATAATGAAGTTATCTGTGGACATGTCCACCATACAATATGTGTAATGGTGTTCCCAAGACCATCTCAAACCTCCAACAGGTATTTTGTACAGGCCTGGCTTGGGCAATAATACTATCTAAACAAAACTGAGCTTCCAGTACAGAGATGCTATAGGCCTGATTGCACACAATTCCAAGTGCTCGCAGATATTAGAACATGGTGCATGCATCAGGACCTGCACTTGGAGAAATTACAGTGATTCTGAGTCATGCAGATCTCAGTCATGTTCCAGTTTGTGACTGGGCAGTAACAGCACCGCTGGCAGATATATTGTTGTGGTGGGAAATAAATATTAATATCTCCACACAAGAATGTATCAGTCTGAGCTGCGACGTAAGTACGATGGAGCACACTCTTGCCTGTTTAATCCATAGTATAATGAAAGCAGGCCACTTAATGAGGCCTCTGGGCTCTGGTGAGATCTTATGTGGTCTCAGAATCACTATATGCAGCAGTCAGAGCTTAATAAGACGCAGCACAGAACATTATTCATATCAGATGGGCGACGTCACACAGTGCCTCCTAGTGGGCAGAATTATGAAGCAAACAATTAATCAAGGTGTTTTAATTAAAGAATACTGTCAGTATTTTGATTTAATTAAAGCAAACATTACACAGCAAGGTAATTTCATCAGTGGCGGATAGGTGAGGTTGCGGTACGGCTATAGGGCCCAGAGGTGATGGGAGGGGTTGTCAATGACTGTAAAGTTCAGGGTTGGGGAAGTGAGTGCTGTGAGACCAGGATAACACCACTGTAGAGATTAGAAACAATTTTGCACAATACTAGCTTCTTCCATGTACTTTGCATATTTGTCTGGTAGAATTTGGACTACTGTGTGTACTTGCCAACTCCTGTCCCAACCACACCACGGAGCAGAGTTAGGAGAAAATAAAAATAGGAAACAATTTTCTCCTGAAACAAACCTTCACAACTATAATTCTCTCTACACATGTTAATCTGCCCCACCTCATACTTAGCTACTCTCCCTTAATGCCTGGGAGTCTCCCCAATTTTCAGGAAGTCCCCCAGAACAGTAGGTGGTTCCACCCACATCCTGCCCATTTCTTAATGAAGTGGGTCCATGGGGAATGGGATAAGGAAAACATGATGTTGCGAGGGGTGGGGCTTCATGACGCAGACACCTGGCCCCGCCCCATCACCAGGTAGTTGTACCTACCCTCTGGCCGTCCATGTACAACGTCATGGCGTCTCTTCTCAGCCCTGCCCTCTTTGCGTAGTAATTCTGGGGAAGGTCAGGTCACAGGGATAAGGAGGAGTTGCCAAAAACACCCACCAGACAAAATATGGCAAATGATGGATAAAATTAACGTCTCATGGTTAGTAAACATGAAGCATGATGGAACTTAGCTAACATACAGTATGTACTATCTACCCGTGCATGGATTTATAGAGGAAGGGGGGGGGGGGGGGCTGCAGGGATACCCCATTGGTCCAGAGGCAGGGACTCATTGAGGAGGTCAGTATTGCATTCTATGCAGTGTATACATAGGAGACTCTATATATGCATTTCTGTACAACACATGTATATCTGGTGATATGTGTACAGTTTCCGCTGTATCAGACATGCCTAATCAGTCTATGCGGAAGCCACTGCTTTGAACAGTCTCTGCATTAGCATAAACATGTGTTACATGTGCATTTCACAAACCAGTCCTATATAATAAAAGGCTAACGCTGCTCCTCAACTCTCTGGTGGGAATTCAAGTGTCTTGCACGCTGGCAGCCACTAGATGTCGCTCAACAGAGCAATCCAGGTGTTTCTCCGTTTGGACGTGCACAGCTGCTGGCAATGACATTACTGTTATGTTCTGTCATTTTGATAACTTGTAGTCATATAACGGGGTAAATATTCCTACTTTATGGTCACAGCACATGCAGTATAATGTACAATGCATATTGTGTTTAACACATCATATAAAAATAGGATTTGTGCACTTAATATTACAGATTTTTAGAAAAAAAAGCATCTCTCGCTTTACAGATGTGCTGTAACCCATTAGCATGTACATGACGTTTACTTATAAAGGCTATAAGACGCACGTGAGCCTTGTAGATGCTAACTAGCCACACTTGGCCGATATAAAAGTCACACGTCTCCCGTGACCCATGAGATGTATGTCACTAGTATGTACAATGAGTCAAGTTCACAGGAAGGTCAGGAGTCACGGCTTGTGTAAGGCAGCTGGTCCTGAATCCACTCCTTTCATGCACAAGTGAGTGGGGAGTGTTCTCCATCTAGGAGACCCCATACATTGTACATAGTGTATGCCTATGTGACTATATAGGCCCGGATTTATCAAGCCTTGGAGAGTGATAAATTGCACGGTGATTTAGGGGGACATGTACTAAGCAGTGATAAAATTGGAGAAGTGAGCGAGTGTAGAAGTTGCCCATGGCAACTAATCAGCATTGATGTAACATTTACAATTTGCATACTATAAACACATACAGAGCAGTTGATTGGTTGCAGTGGGCAAATACACCACCGGCTCACTTCTCCACTTTTATCACTGCTTCGTACATTGTCCCCCTAAGTACAAACCAACCAGCTCCTGTCATTTTTCAAACATAGCCTGGAACATGGCAGTTGGGAGCTGATTGGATGGTACATTATCACCGTGCTATTTATCACTCTCCAAGGCTTGATAAATCTGGGCCTTACTTCTTTACTAACATGGTGTGACCCATAGGACACATCCCAGCATTTTTGTCTTTGCTGAAATCAAACAAGATCGTGTGCACCGCAGCTTCGCAGTAGGGGGTGTGGTCACATATCGCAAAGGAGTGCTGCACTTTATTGCCCCCCCACCGCACACACTTGCCTCCTCAACTGGCCAGCCAATGGGGATATTGCAGTCCTGATTGAGACGTCTGTCTGTATAGAGCCCTCAAATCAGGACTACGTTATCCCGCCTATACCAAGACAGCTTTGGGGTATGCATACAGATGCTTTCATGCTTTGTAAGGTGCTGCAAAACCCTTGTGGCACCATATAAATACATCATAATAATAATAATAATAATAATGATAATAATAATAATAAGACACCTATCCTTACATCTCACCAAATATCACAGTTTGGCATGCCACGTACTTTGTGACACGCCATGCGTCTTGCCGCATACTCTTTCACAAAATATGCATCTCAGTCCTCGCTAATGCGTCAAAATGACAATGTATGGCTACCCTGGATGCTGGAAGTGCAAATAGCTGCCGTGTGTGTGTCAGACTGTGTAACCTGGCAAAATACTGGACACCGATAATGCCATGCATCGCGCCACGTCGTGCTTAACCTGTCACTTTATACCAATTCCTTTGCAACAAAAGTACTAATCCTGTGTGTCTAGTATACTATGAGTGACTTTGTATGTGTCTACAGTGCAAAATGTAAGAAAAGTGCCCGAGTCTTGCCATGCGTCTCTAGAGCAAAAAGTATAGGCGTCTGAGGACTTTTCTGTAACATGCAATTCCTAATGCTGTGTAGAGGACTAAATTAGTTGTGTTGCAATTTGTTTTTGCATGTAGAAATGCAACATTAAATAGGACCATCAGTTATCGGTAATAAATTTGTACCTCTACAAATGTTTAGGCAAACATAGAGGTATTGGGTCTGAAATCAGACCTGATCGATACTCTGTGAATTTGCGGAGCTATGTGAACAGATTGTCACCGCCCAGACAGGGTGAATACCCGCCCCGTGCAAGTCTGCGTACGCCGTGTAAAAAGCTTTGCAAACGCCGGTCAGCTGCAAATCCGTTCGCAACTCACCATCGAATGTTTTTTCCAGTCTGTGCGTAGGCCAGAACTTACTCCTTCAGTGCGATAGAAACAGACTGTTCGGGGCCGGAGCTTGACGTCACACACCCGCCCTGAAAACGCTTGGAACGCCTGTGTTTTTACTGACACTTCCAGAAAATGGCCAGTTACAAACCCCCCAAATGTCCTCTTCCTGTCAGTCAACTTGCGTACTCCTAGCGATATAGAAAAGACGCAGGCTTTTTTCACAGTCTGGCCTCGCATGTGCACACTACGATCCGCACGCATGCGCAGTCGATCGATAATGGGCCACCTTGCGAATTCGCACAACGGCGATCAGGTCAGAATTGCCCCCCCTTGTTCCTACAAGCAAAAGTTTGTTTTTGTATTTCCTTACATACATGGCAGCTGATATATTGTCACGGGTTCAGTATGATATGCCAGCGGCCGGGCTCCCGGCGACCAACATACCGGCGCCGGGAGCCCGACCGCCGGCTTACCGACAGTGTGGCGAGCGCAAATGAGCCCCTTGCGGGCTCGCCGCGCTCACCACGCTACGGGCACGGTGGCGCTACCACGCTATTTTATTCTCCCTCCAGGGGGGTCGTGGACCCCCACGAGGGAGAATAAGTGTCGGTATGCCCGCTGTCGGGATTCCGGTGCCGGCATACTGAAGACCACCCATTGTCACAATAGGAAACTTTACTTATGCTGGTCATACATTAGGACGACTCGCATTAGATGCAAGCTGTCCCACGAGCCACCCACCCCCACCAGCTCCCCGCCGCACAATAGATCATAAGGTGCTTTTGCACCTTACGATCTATCATACAATCTGCAGTTGACCCCTACCTGGATCGACTGATCATATGTGCAGCACATATGATCAGTTGGTGCGATGCACGGGTCCCCGCATCGCATCATAATCTCTGCCAAAAGATGCACGATGTGCAGGCGATGGGTCGAATGACACGTTGATATTGTACATTCGTACACGATATCGACCTAGTGTATGGCCAGCATAAGACAAAATAAACAGCGCCACCCAGTGGCCATATTATCATAGAAAATGAAAGAATATTGGGTTTACCAAACAAAACAATGTACTATATGTCTCAGACATGGCGCTCCTTAAAACTATAGCCCCAGTATTAATAGAATAACGATAGTAACTATGCTAGGAAAATTATACTAGCACGTGGTTGCTCTACTTGCTGACCTTCGTTCAAATTTATTCAACGTAGTCCTTTCTGACTACGAGAATCCTAAATCACACAGAATAATGTGTTTTATCAGGAACTAGTTTCCAGCCCGTCAAATTTCGGAACAACATAACAGTAATGTCACTGTCGGCCGTCGCCATCTAGTGGCCGCTGGCTCGAAAAACGCTTGAATTTCCCCCATAAATATGAGGAGCAACGTAAGCCTTTTATTATGTAGATTATTAGACATTCAGTCACAGCAGCTAATTACTATTTCCCAGCATTAGGGGATTACAGTCAATCAAGATTTTAGCATATCGAAGAATTAACGTAAATAGTACCTATTAAAATGTATTTTGTCCTTTCTGTCTTTATAATACCAATGACGACTATGTCTGCGAAACAGAGATTCCAGTACTGTATGTAAAATTACAGCGATGACCTAGGAAAAAAAACAACATATGAACCCTGCATGTCGGATGTCCCCAGTGGAGGCAGACATTTTATGGGAAGAGCCATTTATATAAGATATTTGAAGGCAGCCTGTTTGTTCCCTCAGAACTACTGACATCGCTGAGGGATAATGCAGAAAGTGCAAATTGTCCCAGCACTAGGTCTTGTCAGATTGTTTGCGTACATCACTGAGGCACAAGGCACCAAATCAAAACAACAATCTGTTAATTCAATATAAATTAGGGACATCAATAAGGTGCAAAGTCTGTGAATTTTTGAAGAACTAGTGAGGAATAGGGCATAGAAGGGAAACTGCAGTCTGTCAATGTGTTAAATCTTCTTGACATCACTGAGGTATGAGGCACAAATAGGACATCACAATCTTTCAGTGTGCTAGTAACTAGAGTAGGAGCATTAGAGCACGCTAAAACTGGGTCAGGGCATGCTGGGATATGTAGTTTCACAGCAGCTGGTAGGCCACAAGTTGAATATGACTGAACTAGAGGCGTGAGGCATCTCATAGTGACTTAATAATTGGTACAGCCCAGAAAATGGCTGCCACCATTGTCTGTGAGGTGACCACTTCACACATGAAGCCAACTACTAAGAATTTCTATCTCTAGGTGTGTCATGTCTATTTTATTTTAGCTACTTTATGTAATGTACAGATGTATTTAAGATGCTGTATCCCTTAGCAACAAGCTACACTTTTGCTTCTATTTGCCTGTCTTGCAATAGGCTGATCCTCAGCATCTGATTGGTTATTCCAGGTTACAACACATCAGCACTGTTTGCACCCTGTTATTAGAATACCACCGGCCTGCGTTGTGTGCAGCCAGCCGGGCCGGAGGTTCTGTGATGTAATGCTGCTTCCATACAGATGGATATTGTCATGTGTTGGAAGTGTCACCAGTAATATAAAACGCTTCTGCATTCTCCCCGTGTGCTGCCAGCTGCAGGGAGCGCGTTGCCTATCCCCCCTTGCAATTCCAGTTTTCGCCCAGGCTGTAAACCCCTGAGCAGGTCTATCCTCATCTCTGTCGTCCCTACGCCGGGTCTTATTATCCATTCTGCAGAAACACTCGCAGCCACGCGTGACTTGGATTAATCCCTGTGACTAAATTCCACAACGGTTCAGGCAAGTGCATAACATGTATTTTCTGTTTGCCTATAAAACACTGTCATATGCCGGCCCTCTGGCAGCATGTAGAGGGTTAAAGTGCATGGGATTGTGTATGGATTTGTGCCAAATGCTAAGCAGGGGGGTGCATTAGATGTAGAAGCACTACAGCCGGCTAGCAAGGACAGATGGCTAGTGCTGCCTATTAAATTCATCCAGCAGGCTTTACGTGAGGCCCATTCGTGAATGGGTGTGTGTTTGAAAAGAGAGGGTTAGTGCACACAAATAGGCTAGTCCAGGTCCAGATGCCAGCTGCATAATAGGTCTTTGGAGAGAAATGTTTGCAGGAAGTGTGTCTGCCTGTGCGTCGCCTCTGCATTGCAGGTTACAATTCTGGATTGCTCGGGCTTAATTAATTCCTAACTGTGGCCCTCTGCCTCTGGGAATGCACAAAATCTGATGTTTGCATTAATGCCGTCCTTGCCATGCGATGCGATGCAGCAGGTGTTTTGAGTATTTGCATAAAAAAAAAAAAAAAGGGATTATGAAATAAAACATCATCGATGTTGCTGTGCGAAAATCTGCTTTTAATGTAATGTATACAGAGGATTTGTCGTCTTCCATGTGGATGAATCTCTGCCATGCTGACACGGATCAGCAGGATGTCCTCTAGTCAGGCCCTGCCGCCAGGGAAGGGGTTAAGCCTAGGTCTGATGATAACTGGCAGCTGGGTGGTACAGGAAGATGCCGCTGTTACTGATCTGCAAAGCAGCCTGCTAGCATTCACTGCACCTATGACTAGATCACAGGCTGGGAGACAGCTCTTAAAGGGCCAGCGCCGGCCTGCGTCACACTGCTTGCCTTGCCTACAGGATGACCATGAATAATACATTGGCGGGAGGGAATCATGGGAGAGGAAATATATGTGAGAGCCATCAATTATGGAGGAATATTTCCAGAGCAAATTGCTTCTTCTGTTAGATAGGAAACAATGCAGTCAATACAGGAAAAAATAGATTTTAAAACATTGTTGTATAATTACAGCCGTCTGCGGATAAAACAGGAGCCTCAGTACAGATGGTTTACTACAAGAGCTAACGCAAGATAATTGTGTGTACACACTGAGCGATTTTACAGCCAATGATATACGTGAGGCGTTCAACACTACCGAATTGATGGGTTTCAGCCTAATTTAACATATAGTTTGTCATTGGTAGCGTACACACTGCACGATATGGTCCTACTCGTTAGAGACATTTTCCAAATTGAGTTGCATGTACAGACGACATAGGACGTCGCAAGGATTTCGGTCGTTACCAGCAAATTTGTTTAAGATGTCGTCTAGCATGTACCCGGCTTAAGACTTGGGGGTTTATTTATTAAGCGACATGTTCTAAAACCCGGTGCTTCTGATAGTGTTTATGCCGGAAATTTAAAAGGACAATGATTTTACTAACAAAACGTGGCTAGTAAAAGCATTGCCCTTTTTACATTTCATGCATAAACACAATCCGAAGCGCTGGGTTTTAGAACCTGACGCTTAGTAAATAAACTCCTTGGTCTTCATTTATGTTGTTTTAAAGCTCAACTCAAGTGGGGCGATTTAGTGTTGAATGTAAAAGTTATCAGCTGGCATAAAATACAGATATGTCCTCATACTTCTTTGCTGTAGTCAAGCCAAACAGCCCCACTTAGAACGCCAGGTCGCGTTAGAATCTTCTAGCGTTGTGCGTCGTCTTTGCTGAAAAAGGCATCTATGCAGTTCTTCTTTCCTGCCTGGGGTGTCGCTCTCTACTCTGGTGCTTCTAGCACATCTCAGTGCTGAGATACAGTCCAGAGTGTGCTTGAAGCACCCGAGCAGAGAGTGACACCCCAGCCAGGAGAGAGGAACTGTGAGATGTGCAGGATGCTAGAACGAACCCTAGTTTTGCATAAGAATTTATTGCAAGATATATGTAATCCAAAGCAATAACCATCGGAAAGGGGCATGCTTAATTTGTCTCCGTAATGCACCCTGATCAACCCCATATGAGGCACTAGCTTTATATGCGTGCAGGTATGAGTACTAATGCAAGCTATGCGCAGTGCAGTGCAAACAATTGTACGCAAGGTACGTTTTTATGCAGTAAAATTTCCGGCTGTAAATCACCCCCAATGTTTCTTAGGAAATGTATTCTTACTCCTTACTATGAGCATTTATTCTACTAATACATACTTCTTAGTTTTGTAATTTTTAATTGGTCTCTTCTGTGTCCCCGGCCCAATTGGAACCTGTACTGTAAACAAATGAAAGGGAAGTGATTGGTTTAGCGGAAATGGCAATATACAGTTGCAAGAAAAAGTATGTGAACCCTTTGGAATTTCCTGGATTTGTGCATAAATTGCTCATAAAATGTGTTCTGATCTTCATTTAAGTCACAACAATAGACAAACACAGTCTGCTGAAACTAATACCACACAAACAATTATATGTTCTCATGTTTTTATTGAACACACCATGTAAACATTCACAGTGCAGGGTGGACAAAGTATGTGAACCCTTGGATTTAATAACTGGTTGACCCTCCTTTGGCAGCAATAACCTCAACCAAATGTTTCCTATAGTTGCATATCAGACCTGCACATTGGTCAGGGGGAATTTTGGACCATTCCTCTTTACAAAACTGTTTCAATTCAGCAATATTCTTGGGTTGTCTGGTGTGAATCGCTCTCTTGAGGTCACGCACAGCATCTCAATCGGGTTGAGGTCAGGACTCTGACTGGGCCACTCCAGAAGGCGTATTTTCTACTGTTGAAACCATTCTGTGCTTTCGGTCGTTGTCCTGTTGCATCACCCATCTTCTCTTGAGCTTCAATTGGTGGACAGATGGCTTTACGTTCTCCTGCAAAATGTCTTGATAAACTTGGGAATTCATTTATCAGTCGATGATAGCAATCTGTCCAGGCCCTGAGGCAGCAAAGCAGCCCCAAACCATGATGCCCCCTCCACAATACTTCACAGTTGGGATGAGGTTTTGATGTTAGTGTGCTGTGCTTTTTTTTCTCCACACATAGTGTTGTGTGTTCCTTCAAAACAACTCAACTTTAGTTTCATCTGTCCACACAATATTTTGCCAGTAGTGCTGTGGAACATTCAGGTGCTCTTTTGCAAACTCCAAACGTGCAGCAATGTTTTTTTTGGACAGCAGTGGCTTCCTCCGTGGTATCCTCCCATGAACGCCATTCTTGTTCAGTGTTTTACGTATGGTAGAATCGTCAACATAGATGTTAGCATGTGCCAGAGATTCCTGTAAGTCTTTAGCTGACACTCTAGGATTCTTCTTCACCTCATTGAGCATACTGCGTTGTGCTCTTGCAGTCATCTTTACAGGGCGCCCACTCCTAGGGAGAGTAGCAACAGTGCTGAACTTTCTCCATTTATAGACAATTTGTCTTACCGTGGACTGATGAACATCAAGGCTTTTAGAGATACTTTTGTAACACTTTCCAGCTGTATGCAAGTCAACAATTCTTAATCGTAGGTCTTCTGAGAGCTCTTTTCTGCGAGGCATGGTTCACATCAGGCAGTGCTTCTTGAGAATTGCAAACTCAAAACTGGTGTGTGTTTTTTTTATAGGGCAGGGCAGCTTAAACCAACACCTCCAATCTCGTCTCATTGATTGGACTCCAGGTTGGCTGACTCCTGACTCAAATTAGCTCTTGGAGAAGTCATTAGCCTAGGTGGTTCACATACTTTGTCCACCCTGCACTGTGAATCTTTGCATGGTATGTTCAATAAAAACATGAGAACATATAATTGTTGGTGTGTTATTAGTTTCAGCAGACTGTGTTTGTCTATTGTTGTGACTTAGATGAAGATCAGAACACAATTTATGACCAATTTATGCACAAATCCAGGAAATTCCAAAGGGTTCACATACTTTTTCTTGCAACTGTAAAAAGAATTAGTTTACCACTGTGTTTTACAGTGTACATCTTGTGCACAACGGAATATGCTGCGCTGTATAAGAAACAATAATAATACATTGGATTCAGCCATTTGTGGACTGGACCAATATTCTGCAGAAAGCTGTATTTACAGTAAATCTGCAATGCTTTACATCTGTAAAGAGTATATCCATCTGACTACGGGAGCTGCGGGGTCCTTTAGTGCAGGATATTAGATGTTAATGACAATAATTTAATGTTTCCCAATTAGTCACTGCTGTAAGAGTGCCCACACTGGTGGTGGTGGTTCTACTACTGTATATTGTCAAAAAGGAAATACCGGTCTCATTTAGCTGTACACACACCTCACCATGCTTGCCAACTGTCTTCAAATGTCCAGGTGAGTCCCAAATTTATTGGGGCTCTTTATCTCCCGAAAGAGGGGGCCATTCTCCTGGACCTGGAATTTGATTGCGTGATTTGCATTGAATCCCACCTCAAAAAAAAAAAAAAAAAAAAAAGAGATGAAAGATTGTTCCCCTCTCATTGGTGCTGCTGTTGTAACTCAATGGTGCCAGTCAAACGTTTCTAATAGTTATAATTGGGTGCTAATAACCTGACAGCATCTTATTCAATAAGCTTAATAGAGAGTCAAAGCTAGGTAAACGAGTTCACAACCTCTGACAGTGCAGGTCCCTTGTAGCTCCCACAGATGGTGCTGCTGAGAGTACCTATCCGCAAATAATTGCATGGGCCAAAATGTATGCTCCAGAATTATTCCAGTGCTGGTTGGCATGACTATTTGTGCTATCACATCGCTGCCCACCTTGCACACAGGTAAGTACGCTTGCCAGGAGTCCAAGAGATATCTACCTTTAAAAACATTCCATGAAAGCAGGTAACTATGGTTTACGGGGCAGTACGGATGGTGTAATGGTTAGCATTACTGCCTCACAGCACTGAGGTCATGGGTTCGATTCCCACCATGGCCCTAACTGTGTGGAGTTTGTATATTCTCCCCGTACTTGCGTGGGTTTCCCCCGGGTACTCCGGTTTCCTCCCACAATCCAAAAATATACTGGTAGGTTAATTGGCTCTCAACAAAATTAACCCTAGCGTGAATGTGTGCGTGTACATGTGGTAGGGAATATAGATTGTAAGCTCCACTGGGGCAGGGACTGATATGAATGGCCAAATATTCTATGTAAAAGCGCTGCGGAATATGTGTGCGCTATATAAATAACTGGTAATAAAATAATAATAATAATTTAAAGCCAGGCTTCCTCCAATAGTGGCATTGCTGCATCACCTTAGGGTGTGTCCATGTCAAACTTAGCGTGTCAAAAAAATTCTGGATTTGTCGTGGCCACCAGGTGTTTAAGGCACTAGCAAGTGCGGTGTCCTGTCAACATGGTAAGCAGGGACATACAACTTGGAAGAAGCTCGCTAGCAGCGGTACAGTCCCCACAAATCGAGACTGTCTCTTTGAAATCTGGACATTTGAGATGTACAGCATTTATTAATTATAAGTGCGGAAGTCTCATTTTACCAATGAAAAAGTTTCTCAGGGCAGTGTAAAAGTGGAGGAAGGAAGATATACATTCTATGCTCAAATTTTAGATCAAAAACGCTTCCTAAAACATCCATTCTAGTGATGTAATGAATGACTATCCCTGCTTCCCAGACCATTAAATAACATATGCATGATGTCACTACTAAAATTAGATATTGGGATCATTGTACACTCACATTGCCAATTCCTGAAGATGCCCAATTTCCAGAAATGTTAAGAGACTGGTGAATTTGTAGAAGACCTTCAACAGTTCTCCCGCACTCCCCAGACAGCAGGCATTTCTCCCGCACTCCCCAGAGAGCAGGCATTTCTCCCGCTCTCCCCAGAGAGCAGGCATTTCTCCCGCACTCCCCAGAGAGCAGGCAATTCTCCCGCACTCCCCAGAGAGCAGGCAGTTCTCCCGCACTCCCCAGAGAGCAGGCAGTCCTCCCGCACTCCCCAGAGAGCACAGGCAGTTCTCCCGCACTCCCCAGAGAGCACAGGCATTTCTCCCGCACTCCCCAGAGAGCAGGCATTTCTCCCGCACTCCACAGAGAGCAGGCATTTCTCCCGCACTCCACAGAGAGCAGGCATTTCTCCCGCACTCCACAGAGAGCAGGCAGTTCTCCCGCACTCTCCAGAGAGCAGGCAGTTCTCCCGCACTCCCCAGAAAGCAGGCAGTCCTCCCGCACTCCCCAGAGAGCAGGCAGTCCTCCCGCACTCCCCAGAGAGAGCAGGCAGTCCTCCCGCACTCCCCAGAGAGAGCAGGCAGTTCTCCCGCACTCCCCAGAGAGAGCAGGCAGTTCTCCCGCATTCCCCAGAGAGAGCAGGCAGTTCTTCCGCACTCCCCAGAGAGAGCAGGCAGTTCTTCCGCACTCCCCAGAGAGAGCAGGCAGTTCTTCCGCACTCCCCAGAGAGAGCAGGCAGTTCTTCCGCACTCCCCAGAGAGAGCAGGCAGTTCTTCCGCACTCCCCAGAGAGAGCAGGCAGTTCTCCCGCACACCCCAGAGAGAGCAGGCAGTTCTTCCGCACTCCCCAGAGAGAGCAGGCAGTTCTCCCGCACACCCCAGAGAGAGCAGGCAGTTCTCTCGCACTCCCCATAGAGCAGGCAGTTCTCCCGCACTCCCCATAGAGCAGGCAGTTCTCCCGCACTCCCCAGAGAGCAGGCAGTTCTCCCGCACTCCCCAGAGAGCAGGCAGTTCTCCCGCACTCCCCAGAGAGCAGGCAGTTCTCCCGCACTCCCCAGAGAGCAGGCAGTTCTCCCGCACTCCCCAGAGAGCAGGCAGTTCTCCCGCACTCCCCAGAGAGCAGGCAGTTCTTCCGCACTCCCCAGAGAGCGAAGGCAGTCCTCCCGCACTCCCCAGAGAGAGCAGGCAGTTCTCCAGCACTCCCCAGAGAGAGCAGGCAGTTCTCCAGCACTCCCCAGAGAGAGCAGGCAGTTCTCCAGCACTCCCCAGAGAGAGCAGGCAGTTCTCCCGCACTCCCCAGAGAGCGCAGGCAGTTCTCCCGCACTCCCCAGAGAGCGCAGTCAGTTCTCCTGCACTCCCCAGAGAGCGCAGGCAGTTCTCCCGCGCTCCCCAGAGAGAGCAGGCAGTTCTCCCGCACTCCCCATAGAGTGCAGGCAGTTCTCCTGCACTCCCCATAGAGCGCAGGCAGTTCTCCCGCACTCCCCCATAGAGCGCAGGCAGTTCTCCCGCACTCCCCCATAGAGCGCAGGCAGTTCTCCCGCACTCCCCAGAGAGAGCAGGCAGTTCTCCCGCACTCCCCAGAGAGAGCAGGCAGTTCTCCCGCACTCCCCATAGAGCGCAGGCAGTTCTCCCGCACTCCCCATAGAGCGCAGGCAGTTCTCCCGCACTCCCCCATAGAGCGCAGGCAGTTCTCCCGCACTCCCCCATAGAGCGCAGGCAGTTCTCCCGCACTCCCCCATAGAGCGCAGGCAGTTCTCCCGCACTCGCCCATAGAGCGCAGGCAGTTCTTCCGCACTCCCCAGAGAGCGCAGGCAGTCCTCCCGCACTCCCCAGAGAGAGCAGGCAGTTCTCCCGCACTCCCCAGAGAGAGCAGGCAGTTCTCCCGCACTCCCCAGAGAGAGCAGGCAGTTCTCCCGCACTCTCCAGAGAGCGGAGTCAGTTCTCCCGCACTCCCCAGATAGCGCAGTCAGTTCTCCCGCACTCCCCAGAGAGCGCAGTCAGTTCTCCCGCACTCCCCAGAGAGCGCAGTCATTTCTCCCGCACTCCCCAGAGAGAGCAGGCAGTTTTCCCGCACTCCCCAGAGAGAGCAGGCAGTTCTCCCGCACTCCCCAGAGAGCGCAGGCAGTTCTCCCGCACTCCCCAGAGAGCGCAGGCAGTTCTCCCGCACTCCCCAGAGAGCGCAGGCAGTTCTCCCGCACTCCCCCATAGAGCGCAGGCAGTTCTCCCGCACTCCCCCATAGAGCGCAGGCAGTTCTCCCGCACTCCCCCATAGAGCGCAGACAGTTCTCCCGCACTCCCCCATAGAGCGCAGGCAGTTCTCCCGCACTCCCCCATAGAGCGCAGGCAGTTCTCCCGCACTCCCCAGAGAGAGCAGGCAGTTCTCCCGTGCTGACTTGAGAAACCGAATGTCATTCACCATGTTATACAAATAATTATACCTATGTATGTATATATATATATATGTGTGTGTGTGTGTGTGTGTGTGTGTGTGTTGCAATTCTCTGCAGTCCAGGGAGCGTCCACTTTTTACCTTACATGGGGCATTTCAGTACAAACATTTTAATCAAAACCATTCCTTTATGTTCATTGCAGCATTTCTATAGTACACTGTGCTCTTTGGATAAATGGCCCATTCATTTACCCAATTCTCCTTGAGAGTGCAGAAAACCTGCAATTTGATCAGCTGCACTGTGTAACATTGCAATTCTCTGCAGTCCAGGGAGCGTCCACTTTTTACCTTACATGGGGCATTTCAGTACAAACATTTTAATCAAAACCATTCCTTTATGTTCATTGCAGCATTTCTATAGTACACTGTGCTCTTTGGATAAATGGCCCATTCATTTACCCAATTCTCCTTGAGAGTGCAGAAAACCTGCAATTTGATCAGCTGCACTGGTTTTATTAATGTTGCCCTAAGCTATGTGTTGTCGTTTTCCCCCACCTTCCTTCATTCTCTCTCTCCTGATAGCCTATTCCATATTATGTGACACTTCTGACTGTAGCAATGCCCCACTTTCCTGTCTCCCTTTATTGCTGAGCTCATGCAGCCTGTTCTGTTATCCTCTGATGTTTTAATTTGTTAATATATTCTAGTAACCAGGATAACGAGTTCTCTGTGCTAATCCGTTCTGGCCTTGCAGGCTCCAGCTAATCCTTAAACATGTCCTACCACAGCATGTGTGTGTCTGATGCCTGCATGCATGTTGTGTGGCATTAGCTTAGTCACCGCGGTGTGTGGTACATATCGTGCAGCATTACCTTATACTGATGCAGAAACGGCTGACGCGCAATCTTTTAAATGTTATAATGTTTGTGTAGTCTAATTTTATTTTTTCAGACAGTTTTATTTGGACGTACAGGAAGATTTCGGTCTGTCCTGTTTTTTCTGTGTTCAATAGTTTCATATATATATATATATATATATATATATATATATATATATAATTAATCACAGCATGTCACCTTGAGAAAAACGCCCTGCGTGGCGTTGAAACGTCGGTTGAATACCATGCTTTTTCATCTTTAATACACAAGAATTTTTTCAAATCCAACGAGTGCCGCCTGGTTCCTGTTTGCCGTTGGGGGAATTGTTATATGTCCGCCCAGGGAACCTCTGCCTGTATATACAATTTGAGGAGGGTACCGTGGTTATTTTGATTTATTTTGGAGTGCCTATTATGTCTATACATATATATATATATATATATATATATATATATATATATATATATATATATATATATATACTGTACTCATTGGCGTTTCTATTACGGGTGCAACTGCACACATTTTAATACTTACCTCTCCGGAGTCCAGCGTCGGGGGCGATGCGTCGGAAATCACCGCCAAAATGGCCGCCGCACATGCGCAGTAGCAAAATTGGTCTCCGATCATAGCGGGCAACATGTTTCCGGAGACCTGCGCATGTGCAGTAGACTACGGCACAATGCCGAAGTCTACAGCGCCGTACAGAGGAGGGGGCCCGCCGGGAGGTGCACATGGGCCCCCTCCTCTGTTGAACGCCCCTGACTGTACTGTATGTTTTCCTAATTTATAAATATGATCTGGTTTAAGGGAAAAATAAAAACAAACGTGTAAAACATGCATACGTAAAGCTTGTGTTAGTGGGTCCAGGCATAGTGTATATGAAAACTGTATATGTAAATTAATTTGCAACAGGTTTACAATATCACTGTGTGTGGCAAGCACGGCGAGTATTCTAGGATAACAGATGTATCACTTACAGATCACCGTATGTAATTAGGACTCAGAGGAGGACGCCAGTGGTACAACTGCTGCATCTTTGTATGCAGCGGCTGTGCGAAACTATGCAAAAGCTAGAGGAGAATTCAATAAAAAGACTCCCACTGCAGGCTTCCCTGCTCTACTGCTGCATCCAAAGACAAAGTATTGAGTCCCTCTGCATGGCCATTGGACATCCGAGTAACCCTTTGGTCCCTCAGGTTGTCTGGTGAAATCACACTGCAGGAGCCAGTGAAGTTACATACAAGAACACAGCCACTGGCTCCGAAACGTACAGAAAATGGAGCCGCCACACCCCCATTTTCTAGAAAGCTACCCATTGCCACCAACAAACATCAGCAGCATGTCAAGTCTGCGCGTGCAAAGACCAATAAACATTTAAGATTTAGGTAAATATCGCTATCGGGCCTATAGTCATCCATCATTGTGACCTTCAACTTTGGGATGTCCAGGAGACCCCATGATGCAGCAGCAGATCTCCTGGACTCATAACAGATCATGCCTTATCCAGAGACTGCGTGCCTCTTGCAAAGCACACAAGAACATCATGAGAATAGCGTTATTGTGCCCCTGACACTCCGTGTACTGAGAGGATAGGTGGGCTGTGGCGTATGAGACAAGGGGGGTCTCCATACTGCCCATCTAGCTCACAGAGTAGACCCCCCCCCCCCCCCCCGGTGTTCCTGCAGCGGGTCCCCGCTGTTTAATCTGCCATCAGCGCTAACAACCGGGTGATCTCTTCAGGAAGATGGCACCGGTATTACCAAAGACTAATGCACTGTGCCAGAGGTTTTGCGGTTTTCTGCGCACGCGAGGTCTATGAATATCAGACACCTTCAGCAGAAGGTGGGGGAGGCCCACTCAACGGTTTGGGGCTACTCATGGGACGCCAGACATAATACACCTCTGTGGGTAGTGTTCAATGATTTGCACTGCACATGCGCCCCGATAGTGTACACTGCGCATGCGTCTCGATAGTGTACACTGCGCATGCGTCCCGATAGTATGCATACAGAGCCACAGTAGTGATTGGAGGCGTACACATGACAAACTATTATGGGACTGTCACAGACGTGTTGCTGAAAGCAGTTGCCTAGAGAGATGCTGTATCGCTCGCATAGCAGGCCATACTCATACGGAGAAACCGCACCTGCTATAGAGCTGGTGTAAATTACGATTATGCGACCGATTGTTTACACACTAGACCGGGCCTGGCCAACTACACGTCCCAGCATGCCCTGCCACAGTTTTAGTATTTCCTAATAGGAAAACTGTAGAAATGCCTGATGGGATTTGTAGTTTCACAGCATCTGAAAAGCCACAGATTGAGGAGGCTTTCACTAGACTGTAAAGCAGTGTTTCTAGTCAGTCCTTGCACATACATACACATGACTGTACACCAGGAAGGGGCTTTGTAGCATCAGTAGCATAAAGCCTCAGTCGCAACTGTGGCAAAAGACCATAGAGCTGCTTCTGCGTGCGACTTAGGCTCAGGCCCCTTATGTCACTTCCTATTAACAAGTAATCCACACCACCCCAGTCCATACACTTACCTTCATTAGATGACCTCATTAGCAAGCATGCACTTTTATCCTCCCTATCCTTAGTGCAAGAGATCCACGTGAAACCGTTCTGATTCCTGCGTACACACAACTCTGCATTGCCCACATTTCCATCTGCACGCCCGCACTAAACGTAGCCTTTCGGGTGTTTGCCCTATTACGCCCATTCATCTGCATGTGGAAAGGCGACTGAGATGTGTACAGCTCTGAATCACCAGTAGATGTGTGCGCTTGGCTATGGGGCACGCAAATGTGCTAAAAATCGCAATAGCCACCCGCAAAACGGACTAACATGCAACTTTTCATTAGGGATGGGATTCAGGAAGCTGGTCTACACAAATGTTGTATTTTCCTGGACATTGCAGAAGACCAGGCAAGTATGGATGCCCATGCCGTGAGCTGCCCCCTCTGGGATTGTGCAATGGCCCACTTGGCGCCAGGGGCGTGATACTGCGATCGAGTAATCTTGGCCCCACACCCTGCTATGCAGTGCCATGATTGCCACCATTGCGAATAGGGCCACTTACATGATTCAGTGTGAAACGCACCAACGGTCAGCTGAACCGTTTACTTCGGCCACTGTCATTCTCCTCCTGATGGCCTGCCCACTCTTCTTGGCGTCAAGGAGCGCCTCCTGATTTTAGTGAGCCTCCCAGACGTTCCGGTAGAGTAAGCAAGTATGGTAAATTGTGAATCATAATTTGACACTTATTCTTGTTACCCATATGCATCAGTATAAAAAAAAGAAGAGAAAAACATTCTCAATCAAAGTGTTGTTACCCATTTTTAGACTAACGTACCAAGTAAGTCACCTATTTGACATTAATATTTAAAAAAAACAGGCTAAAATTAATTGAATTCGATCAAGCATTCAGGCTGTAATTTGTGCCTCGGCATCGTAACCATGTGGGACTTTATGAGGTGCACTCCTTCTCACCTCCAACCTCTCTCCAGGACGCCTGCCAACACGAAAACTCAAACTTGCCACACAAGCTCATAAAACAAAAATTGCTTCATCCAACGAGCGCTTTTATGAAACCATCCTGTGCTTCCTAATCTACAACATCATCATTCCAGCGGCTGGCATTTTATAAATAATTATAGAGCGAGAGTTGAATGACCTTAAGCGGAATTGATTGGTAATTCCAGGCAATAAGAGCACAAGACTAAATTACAGAAAATATATATATATTTTTTATTTTTATTTTCTGGTCGCCGGCTGAAAAGATGCATCTGAAGGTTTGTCTGAGATGGGTAAATTTATGCAGACATTTTAGAAAACATCTGACATGCTCTGACAATTTTGTATCACGGTTGATCTGTTTGTATAATATGAAAAACAAAGTCTTGTAATGGAAAAATAAATTCAAACCAATTTGTAATTTCTTATCTTTTGTTAGTTGTAGAATGTAGTTTGTTTTATCAGCCCCTTGTCAGTTACTGGAATATGTTTATAGACAGCGCCAAGAACTAGAGCTTATTTTATAAATTAACGTAAGTAATGTGCTGTAACCACTAGTAACCGAACGTTTATTAGCTTTTATTATTCTGACTACACTACACTCTGGTCACTAGGGCCTACAGTACATCACTACTTTTGCGACGTGGTTTTAAATAATATGATATTATAATATTACCGCGCAGTAATTACCCAGCCATTAATCGTGGGGTAAACACCGCAGCTGATTGAATACGTCCCTGAGGGTCTATAGGGACTGTTACTTTATGTAATGTACATTTCTCTTACGTCCTAGAGGATGCTGGGGACTCCGTAAGGACCATGGGGATAGACGGGCTCCGCAGGAGACATGGGCACTTTAAGAAAGACTTTAGGATTTGGGTGTGCACTGGCTCCTCCCTCTATGCCCCTCCTCCAGACCTCAATTGATTACTGTGCCCAGAGGAGACTGGGTGCTTTTCAGAGAGCTCTCCTGAGTTTCTGACAGAAAGTATTTTGTTAGGTTTTTTATTTTCAGGGAGCCTACTGGCAACAGGCTCCCTGCATCGTGGGACTGAGGGGAGAGAAGCAGACCTACTTATGTGAGTTGAAAGGCTCTGCTTCTTAGGCTACATTAGCTCCAGAGGGATCAGTACACAGGTCTCATCCTCGCCGTCCATCCCGGAGCCGCGCCGCCGTCCTCCTCACAGAGCCTGAAGGTAGAAGCCACGTGAGTATGAGAAGTTAGAAGACATCAGAGGCGGCAGAACACTTCAATGTTCTTCACTGAGGTAACGCACAGCACTGCAGCTGTGCGCCATTGCTCCCATTCACCTCACATACTGTGTCACTGTAAGGGTGCAGGTCGCAGGGGGGGGCGCCCTGGGCAGCAAATAAACCTCTCCTGGCAAAAGATGGGTATATACAGCTGGCCACTGTATATACCTACGAGCCCCTGCCAAAGTTTTGTATTTTAGAGCGGGACAGAAGCCCGCCGCCGAGGAGGCGGGGCTTCTCCCTCAGCACTCACTAGCGCCATATTTTCTCCACAGCACCGCTGAGAGGAAGCTCCCCGGACTCTCCCCTGCTTAGATCACGGTGACAAGAGGGTTTTAAAGTAGAGGGGGGGCACATAATTGGCGCATTGAGTATAAAAGCGCTATCTGGGTAAACATAAATATTGTGTTTTTGTCCTGGGTTATTATAGCGCTGGGTGTGTGCTGTCATACTCTCTCTCTGTCTCTCCTAAGGGCCTTGTGGGGGAACTGTCCTCAGATAAGAGGGTTCCCTGAGTGTGTGGTGTGTCGGTACATGTGTGTCGACATGTCTGAGGTAGAAGGCTTTTCGAGGGAGGAGGAGGAGCAAATGAATGTAGTGTCGCCGTCGACGGCGCCGACACCTGACTGGATGGATATGTGGAATGTTTTAAGTGCCAATGTAAATTTATTGCACAAAAGATTGGATAAAGCTGAAGCTAAGGAACAGTCAGGGAGTCAACCCATGCCTGTACCTATGTCGCAGGGACCTTCGGGGTCCCAAAAGCGCCCACTATCCCAAATAGTTGACACGGATACCGACACGGATTCTGACTCCAGTGTCGAATATGATGATGCAAAATTACAGCCAAAGGTGGCTAAATGTATTCGATATATGATTATTGCAATCAAAGATGTTTTGCATATCACAGAGGTACCCCTGACACGCGGGTACACATGTATAAGGGAAAGAAAACTGAGATAACTTTTCCCCCCTCACATGAGCTGAACGAGTTATGTGAGAAAGCGTGGGAATCTCTAGACAAGAAACTGCAGATTCCCAAAAGGATTCTTATGGCGTATCCTTTCCCGCCAACGGACAGGATACGGTGGGAATCATCCCCTAGGGTGGACAAAGCATTGACACGCTTATCCAAAAAGGTAGCGCTGCCTTCCCAAGATACGGCTACCCTCAGGGATCCTGCTGATCGCAAGCAGGAGGTTACCCTGAAGTCCATTTATACACATTCAGGTACCTTACTCAGACCGGCTATTGCGTCGGCATGGGTGTGTAGTGCTGTAGCAGCATGGACAGATACCTTATCACTGGAAATTGATACCCTGGATAAGGATACCATCTTATTGACCCTATGACAAATAAAAGATGCTGTCTTATATATGAGAGATGCACAAAGAGACATTGGTCTATTGGGTTCGAGAATCAACGCTATGTCGATCTCGGCTGGAAGAGTCCTTTCGACCCGACAATGGACAGGTGATGCCGACTCAAAAAGGCATATGGAGGTTTTACCTTACAGGGGTGAGGAATTGTTTGGGGAAGGTCTCTCGGACCTGGTCTCCACTGCTACGGCAGGCAAATCTAATTTTTTACCTTATATTCCCTCACAACCTAAAAAAGCACCGCATTATCAAATGCAGTCCTTTCGATCAAATAGAAACAAGAAAGGCCGTGGATCGTCCTTTCTTGCCAGAGGTAAGGGCAGAGGAAAAAAGGTGCACAACACAGCTAGTTCCCAGGAACAGAAGCTCTCCCCGGCCTCTGAAAAATCCACCGCATGACGCTGGGGCTCCACTAAGGCAGTCCGCCCCAGTGGGGGCACGTCTTCGAATTTTCAGCCACATCTGGGCCCACTCACAGGTGGATCCCTGGGTAATAGAAATTGTGTCCCTAGGTTACAAGCTGGAATTCGAAGAGGTGCCTCCTCGCCGGTTTTTCAAATCGGCTCTGCCAACGTCTCCCCAAGAACGGGAGATAGTGTTAAATGCAATTGACAAATTGTATCTTCAACAGGTGGTGGTCAAGGTTCCCCCGCTTCAACAGGGCAGGGGATATTACTCAACCCTGTTTGTGGTCCCGAAACCGGACGGTTCGGTCAGACCCATTTTAAATTTAAAATCCCTGAACCTATACTTGAAAAGGTTCAAATTCAAGATGGAATCGCTCAGGGCGGTTATCGCCAGCCTGGAAAGGGGAGATTTTATGGTATCTCTGGACATAAAGGATGCATACCTTCATGTTCCCATATATCCACCTCATCAGGCGTACCTGAGATTTGCGGTACAGGAGTGTCATTACCAATTTCAGACGTTGCCGTTTGGGCTTTCCACGGCCCCGAGAATTTTCACCAAGGTAATGGCGGAAATGATGGTGCTCCTGCGCAAGCAAGGTGTCACAATTATCCCGTACTTGGACGATCTCCTCATAAAAGCGAGATCAAGTGAACAATTACTAAACAGCGTGTCAATTTCACTGAAGGTGTTACAGCAACACGGCTGGATTCTCAATATCCCGAAGTCGCAGCTGGTTCCTACGACTCGTCTACCCTTCTTGGGCATGATTCTGGATACGGACCAGAAAAGGGTGTATCTGCCGATAGAAAAGGTTCAAGAACTTGTGACTTTGGTCAGGAACCTATTGAAACCAAAACAGGTGTCAGTGCATCACTGCACGCGAGTCCTGGGAAAGATGGTGGCATCTTACGAGGCCATTCCATTCGGCAGGTTCCATGCACGGACCTTCCAATGGGACCTACTGGACAAATGGTCCGGGTCGCATCTACAAATGCATCGGTTGATCACCCTGTCCCCAGGGCCAGGGTGTCTCTCCTGTGGTGGCTGCAGAGTGCTCACCTTCTAGAGAGCCGCAGGTTCGACATTCAGGACTGGGTCCTGGTGACCACGGACGCGAGCCTCCGAGGTTGGGGTGCAGTCACACAAGGAAGGAACTTCCAGGGTCTTTGGTCAAGTCAGGAGTCACATCAACGTCCTGGAGCTAAGGGCCATATTCAACGCTCTTCGTCAAGCGGAGACTTTGCTTCGCGACTTACCAGTTCTGATCCAGTCAGACAACATCACCGCGGTAGCTCATGTAAACCGCCAGGACGGCACAAGGAGCAGAGTGGCAATGGCGGAAGCCACAAGGATTCTGCGCTGGGCGGAAAACCATGTAAGCGCCCTATCAGCAGTGTTCATTCCGGGAGTGGACAACTGGGAAGCATCCGGGAGAGTGGGGACTTCATCAGGAAGTCTTCACACAGATTGCAAGCCAGTGGGGCCTGCCCCAGATAGACATGATGGCGTCCCGCCTAAACAAAAAACTGCAAAGGTATTGCGCCAGGTCAAGAGACCCTCAGGCGGTAGCGGTAGACGCACTAGTGACAACGTGGGTGTTCCACTCAGTATATGTGTTTCCTCCTCTTCCTCTGATCCCAAAGGTGTTGAGAATAATAAGAAAAGGAGGAGTTCAGACAATTCTCATTGTTCCAGATTGGCCTGGTACCCGGAATTGCAGGAGATGCTCACAGAAGATCCGTGGCCTCTTCCTCTAAGACAGGACCTGTTGCAACAGGGGCTCTGTCTGTTCCAAGACTTACCGCGGCTGCGTTTGACGGCATGGCGGTTGAACGCCGGATCCTAGCGGAAAAGGGCATTCCGGATGAGGTCATTCCTACTCTGATAAAGGCTAGGAAGGATGTGACAGCTAAACATTATCACCGTATATGGCGTAAATATGTTGCTTGGTATGAGGACAGGAATTCTCCTACGGAAGAATTTCATCTGGGCCGTTTCCTTCACTTTCTACAAACTGGAGTGAATTTGGGCCTAAAATTAGGCTCCATTAAGGTTCAGATTTCGGCATTATCCATTTTCTTTCAAAAAGAATTGGCTTCGCTTCCAGAAATACAAACTATTGTAAAGGGAGTGCTTCATATTCAGCCTCCTTTTGTACCTCCGGTGGCACCTTGGGACCTTAACGTGGTTTTGAGTTTCCTTAGTCGCACTGGTTTGAACCACTTCAGACAGTAGAGTTAAAATATCTCACTTGGAAGGTGGTCATGTTGTTGGCCTTAGCTTCGGCTAGGCGAGTGTCAGAATTGGCGGCTTTGTCTCACTAAAGCACCTATCTAGTTTTCCATATGGATAGTGCAGAATTGCGGACCCGTCCTCAATTCTTGCCTAAGGTGGTGTCATCCTTTCATATGAACCAACCTATTATGGTGCCGGTGGCTACACGAGACTTGGAGGATTCCGAGTATCTGGATGTAGTCAGGGCTTTGAAAATTTATGTGGCCAGGACGGCCAAAGTCAGAAAAACAGAAGCGCTGTTTATCCTGTATGCAGCCAACAAGGTTGGCGCTCCTGCTTCAAAGCAGACTATTGCTCGCTGGATCTGTACCACAATTCAGCAGGCGCATATGACGGCTGGATTGCCGTTACCTAAATCAGTCATGGCCCATTCCACTAGGAAGGTGGGCTCTTCTTGGGCAGCTGCCCGAGGGGTCTCTGCACTACAGCTGTGCTGAGCGGCTACTTGGTCAGGGGCAAACACGTTTACAAAATTCTACAAATTTGATAAGTTTGATACCATGGCTGAGGAGGACCTCCTGTTTGCTCAATCGGTGCTGCAGAGTCATCTGCACTCTCCCGCCCGTTTGGGAGCTTTGGTATAATCCCCATGGTCCTTACGGAGTCCCCAGCATCCTCTAGGACGTAAGAGAAAATAAGATTTTAAACCTACCGGTAAATCTTTTTCTCGTAGTCCGTAGAGGATGCTGGTCGCCCGACCCAAGTGCGGACTTCTTCTGCAAGACTTGTATATAGTTTTGCTTACATAAGGGTTATGTTATGGTTGCTTTCAGTTTCCGACTGAAGCTATGTTGAATTTCATACTGTTAACTGGTTAGTTTATCACAAGTTATAGGGTGTGATTGGTGTGGCTGGTATAAATCTTGCCCTTGGTTTAACAAAAATCCTTTCCTTGTACTGTCCGTCTCCTCTGGGCACAGTTTCTCTAACTGAGGTCTGGAGGAGGGGCATAGAGGGAGGAGCCAGTGCACACCCAAATCCTAAAGTCTTTCTTAAAGTGCCCATGTCTCCTGCGGAGCCCGTCTATCCCCATGGTCCTTACGGCGTCCCCAGCATCCTCTACGGACTACGAGAAACAGATTTACCGGTAGGTTTAAAATCTTATTTTTAATGTTTTTGCTATATTAAAATATTTACTTTTTTTTACACTTTCCTCTGGTTATATTGGGGGGACAGATGCTCCTCAGCTACCTGCTAAAGCAACCCCTTTGTGTGCATTCGGTACTCCTCAATGCCGACGCACATACAGTACAACATGCCATAAGACAAAATGTTATTTAGTACAATACTAGGCAGATACCCGCTCCTGGCTACATTTTAGAAAGGAATTCCTTCTTCTACCCAGTTAACATTTATTTATATGGCATTAGCATATTCCATAGCGCTTTACAACTGGGAACTGACACTGTAATAACAGACCGATAAAGAGGTACGAGGGCCCTGCTCTCAAGAGGGCAATCTATAGGAGTTTGATACATATAATCAGTGCCACATATTGCATATTTGTCCGGAAAGCAGTTAAAATACCGCTAGTCAGGATCCCGACGGTTACAGTGCCGACGCTGGAATCCAGACCAGCGGTGAAATGTTGCCGCCAGAATGCCAGCGACACAGGCTATTCTCCCTCTGTGGGTGTCCACGACACCCATAGAGGGAGATCAGAACCTGTGGAGAGTGCAGCGAGCCACCGTGCCCGCAGCACAGCGATCGCAGCGAGCCCGTAAGGGTCTTTCTAGCGCTCATCCCGCTGCCGGCATTCTGGCGGATGGGATCCCGCTGTCGGGATCATGACAGCCGTGGTCCAATCAGCCGGCATTTCATACTGAACCCATTTGTCCAACGAGATTGGAAGGATAATAAGTGCCTAATGGGCTATGTGATCTAGTCATATAGCAATGTTGGTTTGGGGGTCTGTTTAAAGAGGTGGTAATCTGGTAGAAGAAAATAGAAGGCTTGTAATTGGGTCTAGCGGAAATAGGAATGTAGTTTGAGACTGTGGTAAGCTTGCCTGAAGGCTGGTAAGTTTTTAAGATCATGGTGTGGGCGGCCCATAGTCCAAAATAACAATTCCTGTTAGTGGGAGTGGGAACATGACATGAGTCTGGGTGAGACAAATACACATATACAGCATTCTGCTTTCTAGGGCTTGTCCTATTGCAGTTTGCTGTAACATTCTTCCATCCGCCTTCACAGTATGTTATTGGCAGGAGTTTGCCCTTTACAACCTTAGATGACATCAGGACCTATTTCTCAGGTGGTAATCTGTGCTACCACTACATTAGGTGTAGTAAGGAAACAGAAATGCAATGAAAGCACGTGTCAGCACCCCATCACGTACGCATTTTACCATCACATGTATGTGAACAAACGCTGCAACTGCAATATGCCTCGATGCCGTAACTTACCTGTAACCTTACAGAATAGCTGAGGATGAAGCACAGCTGGGAAAGTTCTCCAGCGACTCATCTCCAGCGCATTCTGTGCCATAAAACGAAGATGTCACATAAAATCAGCAGTGCCTGAAAGTGCCACTTGTTGCAGCAACAAACTTTACAGAGTCCAAGTAGTGTAATATCAGGTTGCCTGTACTTCTTATCTTTTTCATGGCTGTTAAATTCACATTCTTTTCCATGGCTGGAGAACGGCTGAAAGACGATCCAGCTTCGGACCCGGAGACCATGCCATAAGAAAGTCCGTAGAACTGGCGTTATGTTTATGATTGTTCTGATTCTTCATTGGCTCTTTTAATGGAAAATATTGGCCAACATGTAGCTTTTAGTTTTTTATTTCTCTAACGTCCTAAGTGGATGCTGGGGACTCCGTAAGGACCATGCGGAATAGCGGCTCCGCAGGAGACTGGGCACATCTAAAGAAAGCTTTAGGACTATCTGGTGTGCACTGGCTCCTCCCCCTATGACCCTCCTCCAAGCCTCAGTTAGATCTCTGTGCCCGAACGAGAAGGGCGCACACTAGGGGCTCTCCTGAGCTTCTTAGTGAAAGTTTTAGATTAGGTTTTTTATTTTCAGTGAGACCTGCTGGCAACAGGCTCACTGCATCGAGGGACTAAGGGGAGAAGAAGCGAACTCACCTGCGTGCAGAGTGGATTGGGCTTCTTAGGCTACTGGACATTAGCTCCAGAGGGACGATCACAGGCCCAGCTTGGATGGGTCCCAGAGCCGCGCCGCCGGCCCCCTTACAGAGCCAGAAGGCAGAAGAGGTCCGGAAAATCGGCGGCAGAAGACGTCCTGTCTTCAACAAGGTAGCGCACAGCACTGCAGCTGTGCGCCATTGCTCTCAGCACACTTCACACTCCGGTCACTGAGGGTGCAGGGCGCTGGGGGGGGGCGCCCTGAGACGCAATAAAAACACCTTGGATGGCAAAAAATGCATCACATATAGCTCCTGGGCTATATGGATGCATTTAACCCCTGCCAGAATCCATAAAAAAGCAGGAGAAAAGTCCGCGAAAAAGGGGCGGAGCCTATCTCCTCAGCACACTGGCGCCATTTTCCCTCACAGCTCCGTTGGAGGGAAGCTCCCTGGCTCTCCCCTGCAGTCACTACACTACAGAAAGGGTTAAAAAAGAGAGGGGGGCACTAATTAGGCGCAGTATTAACTATACAGCAGCTATAAGGGGAAAAACACTTATATAAGGTTATCCCTTTATATATATATAGCGCTCTGGTGTGTGCTGGCAAACTCTCCCTCTGTCTCCCCAAAGGGCTAGTGGGGTCCTGTCCTCTATCAGAGCATTCCCTGTGTGTGTGCTGTATGTCGGTACGTTTGTGTCGACATGTATGAGGAGAAAAATGATGTGGAGACGGAGCAGATTGCCTGTAATAGTGATGTCACCCCCTAGGGGGTCGACACCTGAGTGGATGAACTGTTGGAAATTACGTGACAGTGTCAGCTCTGTATAAAAGACAGTGGTTGACATGAGACAGCCGGCTACTCAGCTTGTGCCTGTCCAGACGTCTCATAGGCCGTCAGGGGCTCTAAAGCGCCCGTTACCTCAGATGGCAGATATAGACGCCGACACAGATACTGACTCCAGTGTCGACGGTGAAGAGACAAATGTGACTTCCAGTAGGGCCACACGTTACATGATTGAGGCAATGAAAAATGTTTTACACATTTCTGATAATACGAGTACCACCAAAAAGGGGTATTATGTTCGGTGAGGAAAAACTACCTGTAGTTTTCCTGAATCTGAGAAATTAAATGAGGTGTGTGATGATGCGTGGGTTTCCCCCGATAACAACTGATAATTTCTATAATGTTATTGGCATTATATCCTTTCCCGCCAGAGGTTAGGGTGCGTTGGGAAACACCCCTAGTGTGGATAAAGCGCTCACACGCTTGTAAGGGCTCTACCCTCTCCTGAGATGGCCGCCCTTAAGGATCCTGCTGATAGAAAGCAGGAGGGTATCCTAAAATGTATTTACACACATACTGGTGTTATATTGCGACCAGCAATCGCCTCAGCCTGGATGTGCAGTGCTGGGTTGGCGTGGTCGGATTCCCTGACTGAAAATATTGATACCCTAGATAGGGACAGTATATTTTTGCCTATAGAGCATTTGAAAGATGCATTTCTATACATGCGTGATGCACAGCGGAATATTTGCCGACTGGCATCAAGTCTAAGTGCGTTGTCCATTTCTACCAGTAGAGGGTTATGGACACGTCAGTGGTCAGGTGATGCGTATTCCAAACGGCATTTGGAAGTATTGCCTTATTAAGGGGAGGAGTTATTTGGGGTCGCTCTTTCAGACCTGGTGGCCACGGCAACAGCTGGGTAATCCACGTTTGTACCCCAGGTCGCCTCTCAACATGAGAAGACGCCGTATTATCAGGCGCAGTCTTTTCATGGACAAGCGGGCAAAAGGTTCCTCATTTCTGCCCCGTGACAGAGGGAGAGGAAAAAGGCTGCAGAAATCAGCCAGTTCCCAGGAACAGAAACCCTCTCCCGCCTCTGCCAAGCCCTCAGTATACGCTGGGGCTTTACAAGCAGAATCAGGCACGGTGGGGGGCCCGTCTCAATGAATTTCAGCGCGCAGTGGGCTCACTCGCAAGTAGACCCCTGGATCCTTCAGGTGATATCTCAGGGGTACAAATTAGAATTCGAGACGTCTCCCCCTCGCCGTTTCCTAAAGTCGGCTTTACCGATGTCTCCTTCTGACAGGGAGACAGTTTTGGAAGCCATTCACAAGCTGTATTCCCAGCAGGTGATAATCAAGATACCCCTCCTGCAACAGGGAACGGGGTATTATTCCACACTGTTGTGGTACCGAAGCCGGACGGCTCGGTGAGACCGATTCTAAATCTAAAATCTTTGAACACTTACATACAGAGGTTCAAATTCAAGATTGAGTCACTCAGAGCAGTGATTGCAAACCTGGAAGAAGGGGACTACATGATGTCTCGGGACATCAGGGATGCTTACCTTCATGTCAAAATTTACCCTTCTCACCAAGGGTACCTCAGGTTTATGGTACAGAACTGTCACTATCAGTTCAGACGCTGCCGTATGGATGGTCCACGGCACCCCGGGTCTTTACCAAGGTAATGGCCGAAATAATGATATTCCTTCGAAGGAAGGGAATTTTAGTTATCCCTTACTTGGACAATTCCCTGATAAGGGTAAGATCCAGGGAACAGTTGGAGGTCGGTGTAGCACTATCTCAGGTAGTGTTGCGGCAGCACGATTGGATTCTCAATATTCCAAAATCGCAGCTGGTTCCGACGACTTATCTTCTGTTCCTAGGGATGATCCTGGACACAGTCCAGAAAAAGGTGTTTCTCCCGGAGGAGAAAGCCAGGGAGTTATCCGAGCTAGTCAGGAACCTCCTAAAACCGAGCCAAGTCTCAGTGCATCAATGCACAAGGGTTCTGGGTAAAATGGTGGCTTCCTACGAAGTAATCCCATTCGGCAGATTCCACGCAAGAACTTTCCAGTGGGACCTGCTGGACAAATGGTCCGGGTCGCATCTTCAGATGCATCAGCGGATAACCCTGTCACCAAGGACAAGGGTGTCCCTCCTGTGGTGGTTGCAGAGTGCTCATCTTCTAGAGGGCCGCAGATTCGGCATTCAGGACTGGGTCCTGGTGACCACGGATGCCAGCCTGCGAGGCTGGGGAGCAGTCACACAGGGAAGGAATATCCAGTGCTTATGGTCAAGCCTGGAGACATCACTTCACAAAAATATCCTGAAGCTAAGGGACATTTACAATGCTCTAAGCTTAGCAAGACCTCTGCTTCAAGGTCAGCCGGTGTTGATCCAGTCGGACAACATCACGGCAGTCACCCACGTAAACAGACAGGGTGGCACAAGAAGCAGGAGGGCAATGGCAGAAGCTGCAAGGATTCTTCGCTGGGCGGAAAATCATGTGATAGCACTGTCAGCAGTATTCATTCCGGGAGTGGAAAACTGGGAAGCAGACTTCCTCAGCACGACCTCCACCCGGGAGAGTGGGGACTTCACCCAGAAGTCTTCCACTTGTTTATAAACCGTTGGGAAAAACTCGACAGGTATTGCGCCAGGTCAAGGGACCCTCAGGCAATAGCTGTAGACGCTCTGGTAACACCGTGGGTGTACCAGTCAGTGTATGTGTTCCCTCCTCTGCCTCTCATACCCAAGGTACTGAGATTGATAAGATGGAGAGGAGTAAGCACTATATTCGTGGCTCCGGATTGGCCAAGAAGGACTTGGTAACCGAAACTTCAAGAGATGCTCACGGAGGATCCGTGGCCTCTACCTCTAAGAAGGGACCTGCTCCAGCAAGGACCCTGTCTGTTCCAAGACTTACCGCGGGTGCGTTTGACGGCATGGCGGTTGAACGCCGGATCCTGAAGGAAAAACGGCATTCCGGATGAAGTCATCCCTATCCTGATCAAAGCCAGGAAGGATGTAACCGAAAAACATTATCACCGCATTTGGCGAAAATATGTTGCGTGGTGCGAGGCCAGTAGGCCCGACGGAGGAAATTCAACTGGGTCGATTCCTACATTTCCTGCAAACAGGAGTGTCTATGGGCCTGAAATTGGGGTCCATTAAGGTTCAAATTTCGGCCCTGTCAATTTTCTTCCAAAAAGAACTAGCTTCAGTCCCTGAAGTTCAGACGTTTGTAAAAGGGGTACTGCATATACAGCCTCCTTTTGTGCCTCCAGTGGCACTTTGGGATCTCACTGTAGTTTTGGGTTCCAAAAGTCACATTGGTTTGAACCACTTAAATCTGTGGAGTTAAAATATCTCACATGGAAAGTGGTCATGCTGTTGGCCCTGGCCTGGGCCAGGCGCGTGTCAGTATTGGCGGCTTTATCCTGAAAAAGCCCTTATCTGATTTTCCATTCGGACAGGGCGGAATTGAGGACTCGTCCTCATTTTCTCCCTAAGGTGTTTTCAGCGTTTCACCTGAACCAACCTATTTGTGGTGCCTGCGGCTACTAGGGACTTGGAGGACTCCAAGTTGCTAGACGTTGTCAGGGCCCTGAAAATATGTTTCCAGGACGGCTGGAGTCAGGAAATCTGACTCGCTGTTTATCCTGTATGCACCCAACAAGCTGGGTGCTCCTGCTTCTAAGCAGACTATTGCTCGTTGGATTTGTAGTACAGTTCAGCTTGCACATTCTGTGGCAGGCCTGCCACAGCCAAAAATCTGTAAATGCCCACTCCACAAGGAAGGTGGGCTCATCTTGGGCGGCTGCCCGAGGGGTCTCGGCTTTACAACTTTGCCGAGCAGCTACTTGGTCAGGAGCAAATACGTTTGTAAAATTCTACAAAATTGATATCCTGGCTGAGGAGGACCTGGAGTTCTCTCATTTGGTGCTGCAGAGTCATCCGCACTCTCCCGCCCGTTTGGGAGCTTTGGTATAATCCCCATGGTCCTTACGGAGTCCCCAGCATCCACTTAGGACGTTAGAGAAAATAAGAATTTACTTACCGATAATTCTATTTCTCATAGTCCGTAGTGGATGCTGGGCGCCCATCCCAAGTGCGGATTGTCTGCAATACTGGTACATAGTTATTGTTACCAAAAAATCGGGTTATTGCTGTAGTGAGCCATCTTTTCTAGAGGCTCCTCTGTTATCATGCTGTTAACTGGGTTCAGATCACAAGTTGTACGGTGTGATTGGTGTGGCTGGTATGAGTCTTACCCGGGATTCAAAATCCTTCCTTATTGTGTACGCTCGTCCGGGCACAGTATCCTAACTGAGGCTTGGAGGAGGGTCATAGGGGGAGGAGCCAGTGCACACCAGATAGTCTAAAAGCTTTCTTTAGATGTGCCCAGTCTCCTGCGGAGCCGCTATTCCCCATGGTCCTTACGGAGTCCCCAGCATCCACTACGGACTATGAGAAATAGAATTATCGGTAAGTAAATTCTTATTTTTAGTCTTAAACAATCTTTGTGTGTGGTAGCACTTCAATTCAAAAGCATTTAAAATGTAAGGATGCCACTTACTCCTTTACTGTGTCACCGTCTGAGAGAGGACACTCGCAAAACTTTTTTGTTTTTTCTGAGGGCTGTGCCACAAGATGTCTATGTAAAGCCGGGAAGACACTGAGCGATGCGGAAATGTATCGTTGAACGATATAGTGTTCAACGATATAGCACGTACACACTGAACCTTATCATTCAACTATAACGATCAGTGACGTCACCGCCGGCAGTCCCAAACATGCAGCTCAGCCCCTGAACGAAGTGCTGGAGCACTCATCATTCACCAATAATACCCCTATACACACTGGATGATATAGGCCTAAAAATAAACGATAACGACATTTAGTGTGTACTGGGACTAAGGGTCCGAGTTTGCCGGTTGTGCGGGATACCATTGAAGCTTAATAATTCTTCCTCAGATTGGTGGCTCCCCTAGAAACTGAAAGTTTAGGTTCATGGTAGCCACATCTCACGCCAACTCCCTAGATATGGGGAGCAGCCAGTCCAAACATGAGAAAAAGTAACATTTTAATAACTTAAAGGCTGTGCTTTTATGGCCCTAGCCTTTTTGGGGGTCCCAAAAGGGGTCATGGTTCTTTGGGCTTCCATTTGCTAGAAGGTTGGAGAAGGCCGCTTTATAGTATGTTCTGCTGATGTTCTTCCCTGAGATCTGGCAATGTTCTGCTTCCCCCATAAGAGAGAGCTCGGTACACACTACGTGATATATCAGTAGCTTGACTGAATGGCCAATATATTTTGCGAGCGGGTCGGCGGGCGTGTACGTCTGTGAATGACATCGTTCAGACATATGGGGGTATATTTAATAGGGTCTGAGTTTGCCGGCGGTGTGGGCTGTCGGCCGAGAATGTGCATATTTGTAAAAGCGGCAATTATTTGCAAGGCAAATCCCACCAGGTGTGCCTTGTAAATTATTGCCGTTTTAAAAATATGCACATTTTCCGCAGACTCCATCCTGACTAGACTTCCAGTGTTTACAGAGCTGTATTTTGTTTCATTCTATCGTACATATGAAAAACATTTGTGCTTCTGAGTGGATTGGACCGAACAGCTGTCATTCTCCGATACAACATGTAGTTTTGTTTTCTACAGTTTTGAAGATTAAGGGGTATATTCAATTAGGGTCGGATCCATTCCGACATGCATTTGTCAGAATGGATCCGACAACCCCTATTCAATCTCATCTCAATTCGACTTTTAAAAAGTCGAATTGAGATGAGGGACCCAGAGGAGGAGAGGGGGGGAGCCGCGGAGAGACCAACGGGGACAGCCGCGGGCAGACGGAGGAGAGCAGCGCTACAGTAGCGCTGCAGGAGGATGTCGCACAGCCCCCAGACCTCACGGTAGTATCCACCCAACTCCAGCAAGTGTGACCTCACTTGCTGGAACCGGGTGGACGCTGCCGTGAGCGGCGCGGCTGTGTGACGTCCTGCAGCAGCGCTGTCCTGTAGCGCTGATCTCCCCTGTATACCCGCGGCTGTCCCCCGTCTCCCCGCGGCTGTCCCCCCTTTCCTCCTCTGGGTCCCACATCTCAGTCCGACATTTTGTTATGTCGTACTGAAATGGTCGGAAACGGGCCAAATACTGTCGAATTTGGCCCAGTTTCACTCAAAAGTACGTGAATCGACAGCTATACCGCAGATTCACGTACTATTCGACAAGTCGAATTCCACAACTTGTAGAATAAAAACTGCTGGGACTGAATAGGTTGAATCACTATTCGACCTTAAAAAGTCGAAAACTGCCATCTTTTCGCCAGACCGCAGTTTTCGACCCTAATTGAATATACCCCTAAATTGGCAGGGTGTAAAAATCAGTTTTAAATCTAAAAGAGCTTATAAGGATGACACAATAAAAAGGATATCATTAGGGGTAGAAGTGAGGAATGACTGCATGAAGTAGTGTGCCATTTGATTAGGAAAATATGAATTTACTGACTTATGCTGTGTACTTGCTACATGCCAAATGCATCCTCCTGTTTGCCAATATCATCGGCAGCTAAAAGGCGTACAGTATGCCGGTAACTTTTAGTCTGCTTATTGTTTCTTTACTCAAGCAAACTGTACAAATTGAAATTAAATGCACAAACACTTCTCCAAGTTAAGAGTCTTTTAATACATGTGAAAGTAATACAGGTTGAGTATCCCTTATCCAAATATTCCGAAATACGGAATATTCTGAAATACGGACTTTTTTGAGTGAGATAGTGAAACCGTTGTTTTTTGATGGCTCTATGTACACAAACTTTGTTTAATACACAAAGTTATTATACATATTGTATTAAATGACCTTCAGGCTGTGTGTATAAGGTGTATATGAAACATAAATGAATTGTGTGAATGTACACACACTTTGTTTAATGCACAAAGTTATAAAAAAATATTGGCTAAAATGACCTTCAGGCTGTGTGTATAAGGTGTATATGTAACATAAATGTATTCTGTGCTTAGACTTAGGTCCCATCACCATGATATCTCATTATGGTATGCAATTATTCCAAAATACGGAAAAATCCGATATCCAAAATACCTCTGGTCCCAAGCATTTTGGATAAGGGATACTCAACCTGTAATTTGATGTAATAAATGGGCAAAAGGGGTGTTTGTCCTGCAGGACGCAGCTATTTTACTCCTTAGTATCCAGCCTGGTAATGGAGCATGAGAGAGCGACTGTATTGCACTAGAAATGTTAACATTTATTTTATATTAACCTGTCCTCCTATATAGCAGACTGGCAGGAACTCGTCACTCCTCTCTGTCTGGGAAATACTCCTTTATAGTAAGCAAGTGATTTGTTCATTCAACTGCAACTTTCCGACTACCATTTACCTGACTCAAACAGCCATGTTGTTGGTGCCCCTCCCACTTGAAGATCATACGCCAGGGCAGTTTGCAGAGGGGAGGGGGCGCGGCATGTACAAGGCTGCTACGTGGTTGAAATGTAGCGCAGTGAGGCAACGTCACTGTTTGCTTTTAAAAAGTTCTCGAAGGGACCGGCTTGGGGTGCAGGAGCACTGTACAGAAGTACAACTTGGTCATTTCATTTAGTGAACTCCAACTAAAATAAATTATATAATTTTGGGTTGAGTTCAGAGATATCACCTGCACTAAGCTACTAACGGGGGCAGATTGTGGTTCCAATTATTCTTAATGGTGACTGCAGTTTGGCTCTGTTCAGTGGCGGAAATAGCGAGCGGTGGGCCCAGGTGCGACAAAATGCTTTGGGCCCCCTCCCCCATCCCATCCAAGTCCACCCCCTCACCCCTGGAGAGGATCTGGTGAGGGGGACCTGCTCAGGGCCAGAGAAATGGATACCTAGCAACAGTGCCGTAACTAGACATTTTAGCACTGTGCGCAAGAAACGGCATCGGACCCTTACCCCTACATGCAAAACATGGGCAGTGCGCGCCGTAGGGAAGGGGTGTGGCCACAAAATAATACCAATTCATAAAACCGTGCACAGTAGTCTCCATTATTCAAATTACGCCGCACAGTAGCACCACTACAACAGGTAGAGACCCTTTTACACCTTACGGCGGACAGATTCCTCTTTTTACACATTACGGCAGACAGCGTCCCCTTTTTACACATTACGGCAGACAGTGTCCCCTTTTTACACATTACGGCAGACAACGTCCCCCTTTTTACACATAGCGGCAGACAGCGTGCCCTTGTTAAACATAGTGGCAGACAGCGTGCCCTAGTTAAACATAGCGGCAGACAGCGTGCCCTAGTTAAACATAGCGGCAGACAGCGTGCCCTTGTTAAACATAGCGGCAGACAGCGTACACTTTTTACACATAACGGCAGACAGCGTGCCCTTTTTACACATTACGGCAGACAACGTCCCCCTTTTTACACATAGCGGCAGACAGCGTGCCCTTGTTAAACATAGTGGCAGACAGCGTGCCCTAGTTAAACATAGCGGCAGACAGCGTGCCCTAGTTAAACATAGCGGCAGACAGCGTGCCCTTGTTAAACATAGCGGCAGACAGCGTACACTTTTTACACATTACGGCAGACAGTGTCCCCTTTTTACACATTACGGCAGACAACGTCCCCCTTTTTACACATAGCGGCAGACAGCGTGCCCTTGTTAAACATAGCGGCAGACAGCGTGCCCTAGTTAAACATAGCGGCAGACAGCGTGCCCTAGTTAAACATAGCGGCAGACAGCGTGCCCTAGTTAAACATAGCGGCAGACAGCGTGCCCTTGTTAAACATAGCGGCAGACAGCGTACACTTTTTACACATAACGGCAGACAGCGTGCCCTTTTTACACATTACGGCAGACAGCGTCCCCTTTTTACACATTACGGCAGTCAGCGTGCCCTTGTTACACATTACGGCAGACAGCGTCCCCCTTTTTACACATTACGGCAGGCAGATTCCCCCTTTTTACACATTGCGGCAGGCAGATTCCCCATTTTTACATATTGCGGCAGGCAGATTCCCCATTTTTACACATTGCGGCAGGCAGATTCCCCCATTTTACACATTGCGGCAGACAGTCCCAAGAAAGAAAGAAAGAGAAGAATTATACTTACCCTCTCCGCTGGCTCAGGCTCCTCGGTGCAGCTTCTGACGATTCCCGGTTAGGAGAGAAGGAGGAGGAGGGAGGTGGAGGAGGGAGCCGCAGCAGCGCTGTGTTATTGGTTGAGGCGCTGCTGCTGCTGCCCCTCTGCTTCACTATAGGCTGTTCTCGGAAGACAGCCTATAGTGAAGCAGAGGGGCAGCAGCAGCAGCAGCGCCTCAACCAGTAACAAAGCGCTGCTGCGGCTCCCTCCTCCACCTCCCCCGTACCGCTGCAGTGCACTCCTCTCCTTTCTGGGCGGCTGTGCGCTGCGGGCAGCGGTTGCCCGCAGCACACAGCGGCATGTAATGAGTCAGTTTGACTCATTACATGCTTTGGGCCCCTGGACAGAGGCGGGCCCCAGTGCAACGCACTGGTTGCACTGGCGGTAGTTCCGCCTCTGGCTCTGTTCATTCAGCTTATTCTCACTGGCTAATGCCATCTGAAGATGGCATTAGCTGCTTTGTCCCTAAGCAGGTGATCCTGTTCTGGTGACCTTTATACTCTGATGGGCCCATTTTTACATAATGGGCTCAATGTAAGAATTGCATTTGAAAGCGAATGCTGTCATTTCACTTATGTGCTCTTTTGGCCTGATTGTGATGTGGTCGCTATTAACAGCTGGTTTTGTATACAGCAGTGATTCTAACGTATGGTAATGCAGCAGGAGGCGTCTGGTTAAATGGATGTATTGGATCACTCCGCGGGACCATCGGCTATCTGCGTTTCACGGATTGGCCGTCGCAGCTCCGTAAACAAGGCCAGGAAATGTGTGCCTGCAGACACAGACCCTGGTCTCGGCACTCCCCAAAAAAGGGGGTGACACAACCCCGTTTTCAGGAACACTGGCAGCGACACCCTTTCACCAGCCCCAAACAGCCACAGCCTGTCATTCCGGCTGCAGCTGTTGGGTCCTGCGCGTGCACAGATCATCCACCATCAAGTCTGTCTTTTATCGGAGCTGATTGATAAATAGCTACCAAAAATAAATAAATTCTTATTTCCACTATAAGGAATGATAACCAGCCTGGCCCCTTCAAATCATAAGTCATTGTATCTAAGTCTGTCTGCAGGAAAACTATATAGAACATGTTTAGGTGCAGTGTTGCATAAAACTTATGCAATTAAAATAAATTATGCAATTAAAATTAGGATTATGAAATATAATTTGTAAAGAGGATGGTTTATGGCATACACGGAAAATGACAGATTATATGCAATTTATTCAGGTGATTATCACTGCCAGATAAAAACTGCTTATTATGTTACCCAGAACAATAAGATGAACACTTAACGTCATCCCGCTTAATTAAGGTGTCATTCATACCTGCGCTGCCTGCTTTCTCTCAGAGCGGACAATGGGGTTCATAGAGGCGCAGCCAGTCTGCTCACTTATTGCCACACACACAAGAGAAGGTAATTCTAACCGCTAAGTATGGAAGACGAATCTGTCAGGTGGAGAAGAAAGCCTCATTCATGTAGCAAGGGCGTGCAGGTGAAGATAGTTGCTTAAAGCTGCTAATTACTATACAGGCAGGTCAGATGTCAGCCGGGTGGAGATGAAAATGCAAGGTAGCAGAAAGGCTGCACCAACAATGAGGCTTGTGCCGAAACAAAGACGCCGTGCCTCAGATGTGAGAGAAAATATTCCACCTGTCATTAAATGGGCTGCCACAGTTTTTTGGGGGGATTCTGCTATGCGGTTTCAGCACGTGTGGAATTCATCAGTGATTTTCTTACATGTGAGTGACTGGCTTTGAAAGGTAGGTTTGTTTCACTTATTACCTTTCTACAAAATGGTTGAGTGACAATAACCATCCGGCCCGGTGATTAATGAGTTGGTTTCATTATGAATATTTTATAGGTTTTCAACCTTACCGGTCATTTGCACATGATGCACACTAAACAGATATCTGAACAGACAACCTACAACGAAACATAGGTTATTCTGTCTTTACTTTTTTTACATATCTGCCTCACATTAGCAGTGTTCTAGGCAACTATAACATGAGTAGTAATGAGTGAGAGAACAGCCTGTGTACGGGCAGGAGGAGCACACTCTCTGTGAGTCTCCAAAACATCCTGTGACATCGTCAAGCTGCCAGCTCTAAGCACATTGGTTCTGAGTGATCACATGATGTTAGAGTCACAGGAATTTCTGCCTTCACCAACAGGGTATTTAAACAATGCTTAATGCCTTTTATTACGTAAGGAGCAAAGTTCTATAGCCAATTTTTTTTTTCTGGATCCCCAGAAGAGTGGGTGTATCTCCCTCCTCCCACCATCTTCCTAGTGAAGTGGGCCGGATGGGGAGTGTAATGACTGGAATTACAGATCCATGGGGATGGGGTTTACTCCTCACTAAGGGGGGTGGGGCTGGATGACACGACTAGCATGATGATAATACGGCCACCTTGCTGGCATGCAAGTACCTTTGCAGGTGCATGGCCTATTGCCTTGGGAGTCTGGGAGGTTTTTTTCTAATCCTGGAGTTTTTGATTCATATATTATACTTGATTCATATATTATACAGATTGTTTTCCAACTTTGATTAAATGCGAGGGAGGTGGGGTCTCAACAAGGAAGTAGACTGAAGCTTGACATTACTTTTATGCTTTAGAATAGGGGACATGCAGAAAATGAGATGCAATGTGTTCTCAATAGCTTCTTAGTAGACAGATAATTTAATTGTGCTTTAGGGAGGTAATTTGCAATGTGCCGTCTGGTCATAAATTACCCAGGCCAACTTCTGTCTGCTTGTTCTTTTTGTATTTACGTCATGTTTAGCAGTCATTGACTTGTTTGTAGCATTAGAACGTTTGACTTTATTCACAGTTGCAGATAAAGTTCTAGACCAGGCAACGTGAGTTCGACCCGAACTGTGTTATTTGTACTGTCCTAGGCTCTGAACATTAGCAGATGCACGTGATAAAGAGCAGTATCTTGATATTCAGCTTTTTGAGCATGGAAACTAGATCACAGCAAGAGATAAATGGTTTTGGGCCCTCCAAGATAATTCCGAGGGTTTTCGGAATGTTCCATCGACTTGATTGAAAACAAAATTGGCATCTTAAAGCTTCATGCTGATTCTCTGCGCCACGTCAATTTAGGCTGGCATATTTCACCAGTGACACCATTTGAACTGGCATGGAAATGCAAACCAACAGCCAAGAGATTAGTCTGGAAAGTCAATGTTCTATCTAGGTGGATGCAATTGTGCCCGGGACACATGCAATGGGAAATAATCAGCTGTCCTTCATGTCATTTGTGCTATTCTAGTCATGTATGCAGGCACGATATGTGTTCCATAGGTAGAACTGGAATAAGTGGGGCCCGGGACAATGAACATGCAGGTACTATGAGGAGCTCTGCTTCTGTATGGTGCCTTGTAGAGTAACTAGAACCCTCCTCGACATGCTCTATAAACCGTGTGGGTGAAGAAACAACTTTAAAGATATGTCAAACGAAGACGAAGATTTATTATTATTATTTTTTAATGAAAGTAAAAATATTAGGAAGTTATACACAATCAAGTCAGAGCTATCTTGGCTTGCGCAGCGGGTGCCAAAGTCGTCTTCGTAGTTTGGCTGTGAAATTATTTTCTTGCCTCTCATTAACACATTTGTCTGTGAACATGAAGATTTTATGAAATATATTTTGTGAGGGGGGAGGTGGGGGTAATATATGCGGCAACTGAAAATCATGGTGATGTTGAATTAATTGAAAAGTTAACTTTTTCGGCATTTGTGGAATTTGTATATACAAGGTACTGCTTAGTCTTGTGGTATTGACATTACAGTGTGAGTGAGCAGATAGGTTCTGTACACATATTACTTCATGCGGTTTAGTGGCATTTAATAGCGTCTAGATGTCCTTGGTTTCTGTCAATAGAGTAGTTGTATCCGCAAATAAACGTGTTCATAGGCAGCAATAATCTCCGGGTCAGCAGCAGTCTGTGTGAGTGAGCCAGTATATATGCTATAAACGTTATTTATAAAATGTCTAATTAACGATAATGAAATTATTAAATTGTTCAAACATGATTTTGGTCTTAAAAAATAATAGGCACTTACAATGGAGGAAGGCGTCATTACAGATTACACCTTACAGCAAGGTGGCTAAACTTTTACGAACTTGATCAAATTGGTTTAGACATATATTGTAAAGACCCTTATATTAATGTGTAAGGTGCTTAGACCAGTACATACCTCTCTGTGTGTGTATGTATGAATATATCCTATCTATCTATCTATCTATCTATCTATCTATCTATCTATCTATCTATCTATCTATCTATCTATCTATCTATCTATCTATATATATATATATATATACACAGTAGAAAAAAGGCAGCGGCACTCCGGGGTAAGTGAAAAAAAAAATTTGTATTAAAGCATAAGGATGGTCACTGAAAAATGGCCAACGTTTCGAGGCCCGCAGCCCCTTTGTCAAGGCGAGAACACACCATACATACATATATTTTCTCACAATACCAGCTTGCACTCTGGGCCCGATTGCTGATTGTAAGAAATTGTACAGCCGCAAGGAAGCAGCTGAGCAATTCTGTGTCATAAAACTTGCATTGCAACAGGAGCCATCGCAGTCTGTAGGAGATAGCAGCCTCCTGTTAGCATTAGCGAGGATCGCGATGGTCGCTATTTGGGATAGCTAGAGGCATCGGTCACTGGGGTCCAGAAAATCAGCATCCAACAGTGCAGAACCTGGACCCATCATGCCTTTAAAAAGGGGGCAAACCCCCCCCCCCCTCTCCCCCCCCCCCCCCCGCGCCCCAATGTTTTCAGGAACGGTGCTAGCATGCATCGTGTTAAGCATACGGTGGTTGACAGGGGGCTGCGAGCGACATCACAATACTGGTTCTGCACATGCACAGACTCTCAAACATCGTATTTTTACTCAAAGCATTCGGTTTGCATACAAATTTGAATTAGGCCCACGGTCTGGATTGTGATACAGTAGATAAGAGTAGTAGGTATTGGATTTCAGGTGTACCAGTTTAAGTCTGTCATTTATCATGAATTATGGCCCACATTTGGTACAGCCCAAATTCGCTGACATAGAGGCTACTGTGCCAACGCTTGTGTAGACTGCCAGGATCTACATGGGCTCTTCCATGTGACTGGAACACACCCATAAAAGGTCCAATTTTCACCCAGTAAGGTCTGAAACCATTGCACCATGTATACACACCTTAAGTCATGCAATGCAAAATATAACCTCATACATGATAAAAGGACCCAACAGTAAATTATGCTTGCAGGCAGTCATTTTAATCGATGAGGAAATGACAACAGATTCAAGTTATTTGCTGATTGGCTCATCCTGATAATGTATCTTCTCTGCCGAGACAAAAGGACATATCTGATAAATTGTCTGCAGGCGTTTTCTTTCATCCTCATTACGAGTTCATTGTTTGTAATTAGAAATAATAGGAAGGCAAGCGTGCATGAATTTGTTCGTTTTCCCATTGATTTTTTTTTTTTTTATGTGCTAAAAAGCGTAGGTCACGTGGCGGCTGTACTTTATTGAGTTTCCTTAACCCTGAGATACTGGCTCTGCCTAAAATGTCTGCTAGCTGTTCAGCCATGATTCCCGGAGATCATTGAGTGGTCTGTAAATAGACACCTAGCAGCTGCATTGGCCAAAATGGCTGCACATAGTTCTAGAACCACATTTATCAGTCTCTTTACTTCTCTTTATTTTATGCATTGTGTTGTGCAAGAAATCTCATGATGTTAGCCTGTTATTCTATAATATTCATTAGAAGGTGTTTTCGAAGAGCGCCTGCTATGTAAACATAATGGAGGCTGCCATTTTGTGAGCTGAACTTCCTGTTTATGACGTTACAGCTAGGATCTAGTGACATCACTGAGCGCCTTCATAAAACATTGCTCCCCCTAAATCACTGTAAAACATACACATTTGTTACTTATTGGTGATTTGGAAGGTGTCATAATGCTGGACAGTGGGGAAAGCATTGCACATACAAGATAGACAAAATGCGTCGGATTCGTTATGCCGGCAGTCGGCAGTGAGAATCCCGACAGGGGGAATGTAAGTATACTTACCTTCCCCCAATGGCCCCCTAAATCCCCCCCCCCTTTCCCATTCCCACAGCCTAAGCCTAGCCCTCCCACCCCGGCGGTGCCTAACCTCCCTCCCCCCAGCCTAACCCTCCCCCCTCAGCTTAAATTTATCCTCCTGCCACGGCTTACTTGTCCTGCGTGTCGGGAGAGGACCAATCAGTATTCCGGGTATCTGTTTTCCAGCGCTGAGATTCTGATACCATTCGGGATTCCGGCGCCATTTTTTTTTTAGCTGTGTTGGGATCCCGACATCTGTATTATGACAGGCGTTTGTATATCGGACCGGATCCCGAGAGAATAATTGCTGACATATAAACAGAGTTGGGTGAGCCCTTCTCATGAAAGAGCTGACAATTAGACTGGAGACAGGCAAACCTGCAACAAGAGGAGTAAGTTGGTGGCATGGTCACATCATGTGGGGGAGTGCTGTGAGCCCCAGGAAAGTGTGGTGTTGGGCTTTCCCCTTGCCATACCCTAAAAGCACCTATTCAATGGCACGTAAATCTGCCCACGTACATGAAGAATTAAAGCGGCGATATGTCCAATCAACTGAATTTACCACAGGTGGACAAGCTGTAGGAACATCTCAAGGATGATCAGTGGAAATAGGATGCACCTGAATTTTGAGCTTCATGGCAAAGGCTGTGAATACTTGTGTACATGTGATTTCTTAGTTTTTTATTTTAGTAAATTAGCAAAAATCGCCAAAAAAACTTTTTTCATGTTGTCATTATGGGGTATTGTGTGTAGAATTTTGAGGGGAAAAAATTAATTTATTCCGTTTTGGAATAAAGCTGTAACACAACAAAATGTGGAAAAAGTGAAGCGCTGTGAATACTTTCTGGATGCACTGTATGTATATTAGTGTTCACTCTAGGCTGTTTTAGCAGGGCGCCGCGCCCTGCCCGTTTTTTAGCAGGCAAAACCCGCCCTGCCCCTTTTGCGGCGCCCTGCTAGAACAGCCGCCCGCTTCCTGCCCTCCCGGCGTGTATAGATGCCGTGCGCATGCGCGCGGCATCCATTCACGCATTGGGAGAGGGCTGGGGGAAGCCCAGCACCGACGGAGGTGCTGGGCACGCCCCCAACAGTGACGTCGCCGGCCACAGACGCTCTCTATAGTAGCGTCTGTGGGCCGCACCGCCCCCTAAAATGACGTAGGCGTGGCCACGCCCCTAATTTGCATGGTCGCGCCCCCGTTTCGGATGCACGCGCGCACATGTGCCCCCGGAGTCCGGCGCCCTGCCCCTTTTCACTCCTAGAGTGAACACTATGTGTATATATATATATATATATATATATATATTTTTTTTTTTTTTTTTTTTTTTTTCTTCTTCTACTGCTTGTAAGGGGAGGTCACCACTATTCACAGTCAGATGTGGCTATATCTCCACTTGTACCAACACCCAAAAGATCTTGTATTGGCCATTCACAAAAGAACCCGCAGTTCTATCATTGTTCATTTAATTCAAATCCTGCAACTTTCTTTTACTACTCCCATATATTGTGCCCCTTCAGTAACTGACAGTTAAACCCATTCTTTACCTAAAAAAATAATTGTAGTTTTTAATATACGGTTCAAAATGTTGACTCATGGATATAGGTCCACCGTAATATGGAAATAATGGGTCTGACTTATAAATCTTATCTTGTTATGGCTAAAAATATTTTGACAGACTAAAAATTCCTCGTAGCTGTTAATGTGGATGCATCTTCATTTCAATTAATTCACTACGCACGGACTTTAAAATATTAATGAAGGCAAATATCCCTGTAGTAACATTTATCGTAGTTTACCATTTATTTAAAAGCCAAAACTTGCATTATTTAGCTAGCTTACCCCCTCCTGTGGCACGTTTCCAATCCTCGGTGTCAGTGCGATATAAAATGGCCACATTTCACCACTGGAAATCCTGTAACCTGAGATCAATTTCGTTCATATTCTGTTCTCAGTATCCTGACTGTACCCAGCCGAGAAACGCATAACTCTCCTGTTACTGGCCGTGGCTGGCTGGGTGTGCTCCTTCCACAGGAGTGCCGGACTTTGCCCGTCATAACAGGTCGCTCTTACAGCTACCGGGTCTCCGACGTCTCTAGTGATTTATACTTGTTTTTCTTTAGGGAAATATGTTTTGATTGAAAAAATAATGGCGCACAGTTCAGCTCGAGAGTTTCTTTGGGATGCTGACACCAGTTGTAACTTTGAAGGAATCTTGGCTGTCTTATTTAAGGTAATGGTGGAGAGAACCCTTAAGTTCTACATGGTGGGACATTGAATATGGAAATGGGATCTTTGGAGGTGGAGAACCACTTTCACTTTAGCAGTGTTAAGTAGCATATAGGTACGCTTGCCATAATATCCCTTTATCGTACGACACCTATGAATTGCACAGGTTGTCTAAATTCAAGTCTGCATATCACCCGGTGTTAATTAGCTGCAGAACCTGTTTACATGGTCGTGTCCCGTATTAAAGGGATATTACTGCAAGCCTACATGTAAGGGTAGATTTACTGAAGCTTCTAAAAATGAAAATTTAAAGTGTTGCTTGTAGCAACCAATCAGATTTTTGCTATAATTTCTCTATTACATTCCAGACGTTGATAGACAAAATCTGGTTGGTTGCTATGGGAAACACCACAATTTGTCTGTTTTTGAAGCTTTAGTAAACTTACCCCATAATATATATACATTAGAATTCTACTAAGCTGCCGTGTCTCACATTTGTGTTTTGGCAGCAATATACTCTGGAATCAGAGCCAGCGTTATCTTCACTGACTGATAGCAGTGTCATTACCAAAGCTGGTTGTCTTCATGTAGAATGCAAACTTGATTTGCTTTCCAAAGCTGTCATTAACCCTTTTCTTTCTTTCTTTCTTTCTTTCTTTCTTTCTTTCTTTCTTTCTTTCTTTCTTTCTTTCTTTCTTATTAAGTGTTAAATTTGACTCTTTAAACTAGTTTTCAGATTTTCCATTTGTGTTTTCTTCTTCTTTTTTTTTTTCTACTGACGTATTGTTCAGATTGTGTAAGGTTTATTATAATGTTTTACGTCTTTATTGAATAATTTATGTGCATATCATACATCCTAGGGGGTCAATTCATTTAGGCACGACTTAGTTGTGGCCGCTAGTAAGTTTGATATATACCGCACGTACAATACCAGCTGGTCTTGCGTATTTGTGACTGCAGCCCCCTACGGGTCCAGGCAATTCTATAATTTCCGAGGGGAGATTGGGCAGCATGGGAGAGGCAGGTTCAGCTGCCGTTGCTGGCATTTTTACACCATTGCAAAGGCAACTTGCCCTTACTCCCTCTTCTCCCCCCCATTTCTCCTGATTGAATTGACCGCTATATTTTTAATTGCCCACTCAGGAGGCAGATCATTTCAGTTTCTGTGCGACAATACAGGTGGTGGTGTCTGTATTTATTAATTCCTAACCCCATCTTCAATGTCTCTCCTCACCAACTGGACAATAGGTGTTGATTTTAATAGGTGTTGATTTTTTTGGACCAACACACAAGCCTGTCCCACAAAGTTGTGACTGTTATCAGGGCCGGCGCTACCATTAGGCAAACCTCCCCGTTGGTTAAGGAGGGCCTGTAACACTGAATAAGTGACTATGGGGTCTATTTAGTAAGACTTGGGTGGAGATAAAGTACCAGCCAATCAGCTCCTAACTGTCATGTCACATGCTGGGTTTGAAAAATGTCGGTTAGGAGAGCTTGGCTAGTACTTTATCTCCGCCCACTTTATTTCTCTCCAAGTCTTAGTAAATAGACCCCCAAGTACCAGATTCTGCCCCCACCAGCACATGCCACAGGAGTAGACTTCTCAGTGTGGGGAGTCATCACCTGAGGTGCCCCCCAGGGGGCCGGTGGCAGCCCTGACTGCAGATAGGTAGATATGATTGAACAGCAATAATATAATGTAGGGATAGGCACTCTAGCGGTGCTGATGCTGGATAGATACCGGGATATGCTATTCCTCCACACCTGCAGAGCCGCAGGGTGCCTTCGTAAAGTACAGCGGATACATTGGATGCTACCTACAGAGTGTTGTTAGTTAAAAAATAAAATGTGGTTTAGAAGACTAGTTCTGTTTAATGAGTTTAATTTGTGTTTTGTACATCTCCCAAAAAATTATAACACTCCAATACTTGGCAACAGAACAGACTTTGCAAAATATATTTATTCTGAATACTTTTTAATTTTACTAGGTGTTGACGCTGTAAACTGCCAGCTGCTTTGCTTTCCAATGTGTTGTGCCACAGCCATGAAGAAAAGGGGACATGGCCAGACAGAAATAGCTGAAGTCACTGACTTCACAGAGTGTATAGAAGTGTCTATCTCCCTATAACCGTCTCCTGGCCAGATCCCAGTTACAGAATATCCCATATGTCTTCTAAGACTACTCTCCTATTTTTATCCACCTTCTTATCTATCCATGTCTCAGACGTGATCTTCTTCTTTCTTTCATGTCGATCCTGAAATGGTTCTCACTTGGTTTTTCTTTACCTTCCAAGGCTTCTCCGTAAGGAAACTCTGCTTTGATCATGTCTGAATACAGCTATTCTGAATGATATTGTATTATTTTATGTTCATAGACGCTTCTTGCTGGAGAGCAGCCTGTGTATTTTTATGCATTCCATTATAGAGGATATATGGAGATAGATCTTCACTACTTATCTCCCCAGATCTGAATATCCTCAGGTACAAGTGCAGGCTGCTTTTTATACTGAGGATTGGCAAAATGTTGGTGACTACATGATTTCAGCGCTGGCCAGAGTAATGCAATATAGAGTACTTCCTCTCTTCTCAGCTGGTACTGTATATAAAGGTGACAACTGTCAGCCAAGCTCTATGACAGCGGTGGCCAACCTGTAGCTCTTGAGCCTCATGTGGCTCTTTCTTTATTCAAATGTGGCTCCCGACACTCAAAGTCACGTGACCACAACAGATCCAGAAACTGCTGCACTCCAGCCAGACAGGCAGCAGCAGCAGCAGCACTACGGAGACTGAGAACTGAGAGAGCCAGATACTAGAGGTGAAACACCCACTGGCAAACAGAGGACACATGAGGGGCTGCTGCAATGACATGAGGTGTATTTTCGGGGGGCTGTAGTGACACATGAGGGTCCTTGCAGGAGTGACACAGAAGAGTGCTGGCAGGAGTGACTCATGGGGGAGCTGGCTGTAGTGACATACTGTAGGAGTGTGCTAGCAGGAGTGACACATGAGGTAGCTGGCTGAAGTGACACAGTAGGGTATGTGGAAGTGGCTTTTTAAATTTATTTTCTCTTACGTCCTAGAGGATGCTGGGGACTCCGTAAGGACCATGGGGATAGACGGGCTCCGCAGAAGACATGGGCACTTTAAGAAAGACTTTAGATCTGGTGTGCACTGGCTCCTCCCTCTATGCTCCTCCTCCAGTTTGATACTGTGCCCAGAGGAGATGGGTGCACTTCAGGGAGCTCTCCTGAGCTTCCTGACAGAAAGTATATTTGTTAGGTTTTTTATTTTCAGGGAGCCTGCAGGCAACAGACTCCCTGCATCGAAGGACTGAGGGGAGAGAAGCAGACCTACTTCTGTGAGTTTCAAGGCTCTGCTTCTTAGGCTACTGGACACCATTAGCTCCAGAGGGAGTCAGAACACAGGTCTCACCTTGGAGTTTGTCCCGGAGCCGCGCCGCCATCCTCCTCACAGAGCCGGGAGATAGAAGCCGGGTGAGTATGAGAAGAAAAAGAAGACTTCAGAGGCGGCAGAAGACTTCATGATCTTCACTGAGGTAACGCACAGCAGTGCAGCTGTGCGCCATTGCTCTCACACACGGCAGTCACTGTAAGGGTGCAGGGCGCAGGGGGGGCGCCCTGGGCAGCAATATAAACCTCATTTCTGGCAAAAGATATATATATATACAGCTAGGCACTGTATATATAAAGAGCCCCCGCCAGTTTTTATTATATTTAAGCGGGACAGAAGCCCGCCGCCGAGGGGGCGGTGCTTCTCCCTCAGCACTCACCAGCGCCATTTTCTCCACAGCACAGCTGAGAGGAAGCTCCCCGGACTCTCCCCTGCTTATCCACGGTGAAAGGGGGTTTCAGAGAAGAGGGGGCGGGGGGGCACATAATTGGCAGCAAATAATAGTATTACAGCGCTACTGGGTAAACACATTGTGCGTTTTTCCTGGGGTATTAGCGCTGGGTGTGTGCTGGCATACTCTCTCTCTGTCTCTCCAAAGGGCCTTGTGGGGGAACTGTCTTCAGATAAGAGGATTCCCTGAGTGTGTGGTGTGTCGGTACGTGTGTGTCGACATGTCTGAGGTAAAAGGCTCTTCTAAGGAGGAGATGGAGCAAATGTGTGTGTGTGGTGTCTCCGTCGACAACGCCGACACCTGACTGGATATGTGGAATTAAGTGCTGAGGTAAATTTATTGCACAAAAGAGTAGAGAACAGACAAGGAATCTACCCATGTCTGTCCCTATGTCGCAGGGACCTTCAGAGTCTCAAAACGCCCACTATCCAAAATAATAGACACTGATACCGACACGGAGTCTGACTCCAGTGTCGACTACGATGATGCAAAGTTACAGCCAAAACTGGCGGAAAAGTATTCAATATATGATTATTGTAATAAAAGATGTTTTGCATATCACTGATGACCCATCTGTCCCTGACACGAGGGTACACATGTTTAAGGGGAAGAAAGCTGAGATAACATCTCCCCCCTCTCATGAACCAAATGAATTGTGTGAAAAAGAGCGGGGAAACTCCAGACAAGAAACTGCAGTTTCCCAAAAGAATTCTCATGGCGTATCCTTTCCCTGCTAGGGCCAGGATACGATGGGAATCCTCCCCTAGGGTGGACAAGGCGTTGACACGTTTACCCAAAAGGTAGCGCTGACATACCAAGATACAGCTACCCTCAGGGATCCTGCAGATAGCATGCAGAAAAGTACTTTGAAGTCCATTTACACACATTCTGGTACACTACTCAGACCGGCGATTGTGTCGGCAGGGGTTTATAGCGCTGTAGCAGCGTGGACAGATACCTTATCAGCGGAGATTAAAACCCTAGATAAGGATACCATGTTATTGACCCTAGGATATATAAAAGATGCTGTCTTATATATAAGACATGCTCAAAGAGACATTGGTCTACTGGGTTCTAGAGTCAACGCTATGTCGATTTCTGCTACACGTGTCCTGTGGAACATGCAATGGACAGGTGATGCCGACTAAAAGAGGCATATGGAGGTTTTACCTTACAATGGTGAGGAATTGTGTGGAGAAGGGCTCTCGGACCTGGTCTCCACAGCTATAGCTGGTAAATCTGATCTTTTGCATAATATTCCCTCACAGCCTAAGAAAGCACGACATTATTAAATGCAGTCCTTTCGGTCGCAGAAAAGCAAGAAAGTATGAGGAGCGTCCTTTCTTACCAGAGGTAAGGGCGCAGGGCACAGCTAGTTCCCAGGAACAGAAGTCCTCCCCGGCCTCTACTAAATCCACCGCATGACACTGGGGCTCCGCTAAGGGAGTCCGCCCCAGTGGGAGCACGTCTTCGACTCTTCAGACACATCTGAGTTCACTCACAATTGGATCCCTGGGCAATAGAAATTGTTTCTCAGGGTTACAAGCTGGAATTCGAAGAGGTGCCTCCTTGCTGGTTTTCCTTATCGGCCCTACCGGCTTCTCCCCCAGAAAGGGAGATAATATTAAATACAATTCACACATTGTATCTCCAACAGGTGGTGCTCAAGGTTCCCCTCCTTCAACAAGGAAGGGGATATTACTCAACCTTGGCTGTAGTCCCGAAACCGGATGGTTCGGTCAGACCTATTTTAAAATGTCTATACTTGAAAAGGTTCAAATTCAAGGTGGAATCGCTCAGAGCGATCACCGCCAGCCTGGAAGGGGGGGGGGGGGATTTTATGGTGTATCTAGACATAAAGGCTGCATACCTTCATGTTCCCATTTATCCACCCCATCAGGCGTACCTGAGAATTACGGTACTGTATTGTCATTACCAATTTCAGGGTAATAGGCGGAAATGATGGTGCTCCTACGCAAGCAAGGAGTCACAATTATCCCATACTTGGACGATCTCCTAATAAGGGCGAGATCAAAAGAGCAGTTGTTGAACAGCGTGTCACTTTCGCTGGAGGTGTCACAGCAACTCGGCTGGATTCTCAATATCCCGAAGTCACAGTTGGTTCCTATGACTCGTCTGCCCTTCTTGGGTATGATTCTGAATACGGACCAGAAATGGGTTTATCTTCCGATAGAGAAGGCCCAGGAACTAATGACTCTGGTAAAAAAAACCTATTAAAGCCAAAACAGGTGTCAGTGCATCACTGCACTCGGGTCCTGGGAAAGATGGTGGCATCTTACGGGGCCATTCCCTTCGGCAGGTTCCATGCGAGGACTTTCCAATGGGATCTACGGAACAAGTGGTACGGATCACATCTACAGATGCATCAGTTAATCACCCTGTACCCTAGGGCAAGGGTGTCTCTCCTATGGTGGCTGCAGAGTGCTCACCTTCTGCAGGGTTGCAGGTTCGCCATCCAGGACTGGATTCTGGTAGCCACGGACGCGAGCCTCCGAGGTGGGGGAGCAGTCACACAGGGAAGAAACTTCAAAGGTCTTTGGGTCAAGTCAAAAAACTTGTATTCAAATCAACATCCTGGAGCTGAGGGACATGTACAACGCCCTTCGGCAAGCCGAAACATTGCTTCGCGACCTACCGGTTCTGATCCAGTCAGACAACATCACCGCAGTGGCTCATGTAAACCGCCAAGGCGGCACAAAGAGCAGAGTGGAAATGGCAGAAGCCACCAGGATTCTCAGCTGGGCGGAAAATCATGTAAGCGCATTTTCAGCAGTTCATTCCGGGAGTGGACAACTGAGAAGCAGACTTCCTCAGCAAACTTGACCTGCATCCAAGAGAGGACTTCTTTAGGAAGCCTTCGCACAGATTGCAAGTCAGTGGGAACTGCCACAGATAGACATGATGGCGTCCCGCCTCAACAAGAAGCTACAGAGGTATTGCACCGGGTCTAGAGACCCTCAGGCAGTAGCTGTAGATGCCCTAGTGACACCGTGGGTGTTCCAGTCGGTCTATGTATTTCCCCCTCTTCCTCTCATACCCAAGGTGTTGAGAATGGTAGGAGGGAGAGGAATGAGAACAATCCTCATTGTTCCAGATTGGCCACGAAGGACCTGGTATCTGGATCTGCAGGAAATGCTCACAGAAGATCAGTGTCTTCTTCCTCTAAGATAGGACCGGTTGCAACAGGGGCCATGTCTATTCCAAGACTTACCGCAGCTGCGTTGGACGGCATGGCGGTTGAACGCCAGATCCTAGCGGATAAGGGTATTCCGGATGAGGTCATTCCTACGCTAATAAAGGCTAGGAAGGACATGACATCTAAACATTATCACCGTATGTGGCGAAAATATGTTTCTTGGTGTGAGGCCAGGAATGCTCCTACGGAAGAATTCCATCTGGGCCGTTTCCTTCACTTCCTGCAAACTGGAGTGAATTTCGGCCTAAAATTAGGATCTATTAAGGTTCAGATTTCGGCCTTATTCATTTTCTTTCAAAAGGAATTGGCCTCTCTCCCTGAAGTACAAACTTTTGTGAAGGGAGTACTGCATATTCAGCCTCCTTTTGTACCTCCGGTGACGCCTTGGAACCTTAACGTGGTGTTAAGTTTCATTAAGTCACACTGGTTTGAACCACTTAAAACGGTGGAGTTGAAAAATCTCACTTGGAAGGTGGTCATGCTATTAGCCTTGGCTTCGGCTAGGCGAGTGTCGGAATTAGCGGCTTTATCATATAAAAGCCCCTATCTGGTTTTCCATATGGATAGAGCGGAATTGCGGACCCGTTCTCAATTCCTGCCAAAAGTGTTTTCATCCTCTCATATGAACTATTGTGGTGCCTGTGGCTACGCGTGACTTGGAGGATCCCGAGTCCCTTGATGTGGTCAGGGCTTTGAAAATTTACGTGGCCAGATCGGCTACAGTCAGAAAAACAGAAGCACTGTTTGTCATGTATGCAACCAACAAGATTGGTGCCCCTGCTTCAAAGTAGACTATTGCTCGCTGGATCTGTAACACGATTCAGCAGTCGCATTCTACGGCGGGATTGCCGTTACCAAAATCGAGGGGTCTCGGCGCTACAGCTGTGCCGAGCTACTACTTGGTCGGGTTCAAACTCCTTTGCAAAGTTCTATAAGTTTGATACCCTGGCTGAGGAGGACCTCCTGTTTGATCAATCGGAGCTGCAGAGTCATCCGCACTCTCCCGCCCGTTTGGGAGCTTTGGTATAATCCCCATGGTCCTTACGGAGTCCCCAGCATCCTCTAGGACGTAAGAGAAAATAAGATTTTAAACTTACCGGTAAATCTTTTTCTCGTAGTCCGTAGAGGATGCTGGGCGCCCGTCCCAAGTGCGGACTACTTCTGCAAGACTTGTATATAGTTATTGCTTAAATAAGGGTTATGTTATAGTCTCATCGGTCTTGGACTGATGCTATGTCGTTTTTATACTGTTAACGGGATAGTATATCACAAGTTATACGGTGTGATTGGTGTGGCTGGTATGAATCTTGCCCTTTGATTAACAAAAATCCTTTCCTCGTACTGTCCGTCTCCTCTGGGCACAGTTTCTCTAACTGAGGTCTGGAGGAGGGGCATAGAGGGAGGAGCCAGTGCACACCAGATCTAAAGTCTTTCTTAAAGTGCCCATGTCTCCTGCGGAGCCTGTCTATCCCCATGGTCCTTACGGAGTTCCCAGCATCCTCTACGGACTACGAGAAATAGATTTACCGGTAGGTTTAAAATCTTATTTTAAGTTGGATCTGGCTTTAAAAATTTATTTTATGTGGATCTGGCTCTTTAAATGTATTTTTCACCAGAGGCGTGGCCTAGCAGGCACAAGGCCACACCCCATTTTTGCATGTGCGCCTGTGGCTTGATGTTGGCTCTTTGACGTGCCTAACAAGATTTTTTGGCTCTTTGTTTCTGACTGGCTGGCCACCCCTGCTCTAGGACATAAAGCATTTTCTATATAGGGGTGGAACTACCGAGGGGATGCAGTGGCTACAGGGCACTTCATGTTGGGTTTCCCCCTATATACTTCCTCTTTCCCCTGATACCCTGACTTTGCTCTCAAAAGAGCAGCACAGTTGGTGCAATGGAAAGCATTAGTGCCTAACGGCACTGAAGGCTTGAGTTAGTTTCCCACCACAGGCCAATCGTTATGGAGTTGTATGCTATCTGTGCCCTCTAAGCACTCTGGTTCCTTCCCACAACCCACCAAAAAATTTAAAAAATGTGCAATAATAAAGCTAGTCAAGGCATTAACTTAGGTTTCAATGGTAACAAATGGCGACAGGGGGTTTTCTATTAGTGTAAGATTTTTTTTTGCTTTACAAAGCACATTTCATGTATGTAAATGTTAATATTGTGCAACTGGTCTAGTGTTAAATGACTAATAATAGATACCTATAACTCGAGCTCAGCACCTGTCTATGCAATGTCTGTATCACACATTCGATCCACCGAAGGCTGTCACTATAAGCCTGAGGGACATTAAACCATGAGGGCTTTTAGTGTTGCCCCTTTAATAATGTGCTGGTAGTTTCCCCTGTAAGGCAGTTGACTTAATTTTAAAAGCCAACAATAGTTAAGTGGGGAGAAGTTATTGTATCTAGCAGTGGTGTGAGGCAGAGGATCTGCCTCTTTGTTCCAGTTTGCCCACCTTACCACCCCTTTTTGTGTACGATTTATTAGTGTGTGTGTGTGGCAATAAAGATCGGTAGTTTGTTAAGGTTTAGGCTGATACCCCTTTCACATCGCACAAATAACCCGGTATCGACCTGGTATATTGCCACGTCGACACGGGTCACTGTGCAATGTGAAAGGGGCCGTGGAGTATTCCCGGGTCGCCTGACCCGGTAATTCAACACGGATAATAAGAAGGGTTATTCCGGGTTGAATACCGAGTCAGTGGCAGTGTGAATAGGTTGCCGGGTCGTTGCAACCCAGGACCCGTTCACTACATGGGGAGAGGCGGCGCGGAGATTAGCTCATCTCCCAGCGCCGCCTCCGCCACTATGGCAACCCGACCCGGGTCGGGAAGCCTGCTGTTAGGGTCCAATGCCGGATCCCACCCGGGAAGGACCCGTTTCCTATTCCCAGGTGGGATCCGGCATTGGCGATGGGACAGGTGCTATTCCCACTCGGTGGCTCACCCACGAGTGGGAATAGCCCCTGTGAGCTGGGATCCCCGACTGCCGGCAATTTACCTGCATCCCCCGGATTGCTGTGAAAATGTACATTACAGGCTGCTAAGACAGTGGTAACGCCGGCAACCATTGTTCCTGCTGTAATCATACTCAGTGCGGTTTTATATGCGTTGCATTTTTCAGAACGTTGCTTGTGTTATTTTTTTGCTTTTATCGCATATAGATTTAATGGGAAGCTCTGAAATTCTAGTAAATAAACATAGTAAATGCTTGTGTACATTTGATACGTGTTCTTATGTTGCTGTATCTGAAAATAAAATCCATGGTATATGATGATTGGGAATGAGTGCAGCTCAGATACAGAGGGGATACAATGGTCCCATACCAAGTTGAGCAAATGTTCCCAATAATACTGCGTGTGCTGGAAAGGTGAGCATGGGTGCAGGGTGTGTACGATGTGGGCCCCCTTTGGACCCAGGGGCCCATGTTCATCATACACTGTGCACCCATTATAGCTACATCCATGCTGCATGCACTGTAGTCTGTATTATATCTGACATACTAAAGATGACATATGGAGGTGTTACCCTGTAGTGATCAGATTCTAGGCGTCATTTCATGGAATGTACTAGATATATTATTGGTTGCTATGGGTAACTATATTTGTCCAATGACTGCTCATCTTGCATGGTTGCTATGGACAACTGAGTAAAAGTCACATCCAGGGCTGCTTTGCACATCTGACTGTTTTATCACAGCACTGCCCTTGCTCAGTATTTTCTTGGACGTCCTTTCCACAAAGAGTCCTGGTTCCAGGACTGTGCGGCTGTATTGCCGTCTGTTTCTGAATATGACACGGGGAGATATAGATGCTGGTGCATATTATAACGAGGGACCAATTGCATAGTGTGGATTCGCACTGCACATACTTAGGGAACCACTGCGCTCAAGTACGAGATTGCTGAGTCAAATGCATCATGAACACATCTACACTTAGGGGACCATTTATCCAATGATCAAACTCGTTGTTAATGGTAAAACTCATTGCGTATGATAAATGGTGCTCCATCCAATCAGCTCCCAACACATGACAGTTGGGAGGTGATTGGCTGGAGCACCATGTATCATACACAACGAGTTTTATCACTTGTTGATAAATGAGCTCCTTAGTATCGGAGAGTTGGAGACGGGGGTCTTCCCACATTGGCTGACTACAGTGATACCCCTTTCACACTGCCTGAGGCGGGTCGTACCCGGGAGTCTGACCCGCCTCAGGCGCCACGCTTCCGCTGTCTGCAACTCGCCATATTGCTGGGTTGGTGACACAGCGGGGGCGGGCTTGGAGATCACGTGATCTCCAAGCACCGCCCGTTCACACACAGTGAACGGGAAATGGGTTGCATCGACCTGGCTCCCATTCACACCGCACAGCGAGCCGGGTTGAACACGAGTTCTATCCTGCTCGCTACCAGGGTTGAAATACCGGGTCGCTGGACCCGGTATTATTCCCCTGTCACCTTTCAGACCGCACATGAACACGGGTTATGTGCGCTCATGTGCCAATAACCCGTGTTCATAGCTATTGGTCTGAAAGGGTCATAAGAGCATGCTCATGCAGATATGGTGTATATACACCAGCATATAGTCCTGCATATGCGCTATTTGTACGTACTTGTTTCTTTTCAGTAATTTATTCCCATTTAATTTAACACTCTGATCTGGCCCCATAATCCCTGTAGATTTGTGTTGGGAATTTCCTTGTTGTACAAAATCTTGAGCACTTTGCCGTTTAACAGCACAATGGCTTAAACCGATAATCTACCCAGAAAAGGAGATGGAGCGTCGCGTTGGCTGGACATCGGAAAGCGGCAGGCAATAATCACTGCCCATGCTGAGCCTATTCTGGGCATTCAGCAACAGCTTCTGTCGCCTGTACTAAGCTTGGCACATTCCAACAGTAGGAATTAAATTGGCAAAATAAAGGAAGGAATTGTTTGTTATGTTAATTGCGCAAGAAGCAATGTCTTGTAAATCATATTTAATGGTTGTGTTCTTAAATTAAAGTTTTCTATTGAACTTGGTTGAGTTGCACGCTGACGTATCTTGCTGCACAATGGCCTTGCATCAAAAGTCGTGTAATTACTTATGTTTTATTTTCCTTTGAACATATGGCTCATGCTAAATGTAACAGAAAAGAGAGTTCGATTACAATAACTTGGTTTACAAATGAGTGAGGCCAATGAAAATCAGTGTTGAAATTGGAGCGTTTGAAATCTCTCTTGTATAACCATGATCGTTAAATGCGCATTACATTGTCGAACACGGGTTCTGGGTCGACCTGCTTGTTTACAATAAATTAGAGATTTTACAGTCTGCAACATCATGAATGTATTTATTTATTTTTCTCACAAAATAAAAACTATTTCAGGATGGTAAAATCATGCACTGCAGTTATTAGAGACAAATCCAGAGCACGATTTCCTGCGCTCTCACACTAGGATTCGTCATCTTTCAAAGAATCCCCAGCGGGACGTGTTTTGAGGCTGACCTTAATCCTGCACTTGCGAATTAATCCCCGAAGAATGGACTTGAAGCCAGTGCCCTATAATGCGTTCTTACGTTTTGTATTTTTTTGACCATAGCCTCATAATTTATGAGTAATAAGTAGTGAGGCCTAGTAGCTTGATCCCTATGCTAGGTGATATATACTTTGGCACTTCCTGGTTATTTACCTTCTTATGAAGTCATGTGCCAGATTACTCTCCTATACACTCCTCTCCTCCCGTGCATTCTCACCTACTCTTCTAAAACATTCCTGGAGACTTCCGAATCTAAAGTGGCTCTTCTGGGCTCTGTAAAGTAGGCATATTGCTGTCTGCTACCGCCCACTTCCTGAGTGAGTGGGCAGTTCAGGCGGCTACATGGCATGAATTGGGAGTTGGGGGGAGCCATGATAATGCCATCAGTGCCCTATCAAGTATCAATTATGACATACATGTTCCCATTTTGAGGAATTCATTGAGCACCTCACAAGTAGACTTGAAAGCGGGAAGCTACAATATTTTTCATTATTAAGACTTTACGTTAATTTTTGCATTAATTTTAGAAGATTTTTTTTTTACACTATTTAATAATAATCAGAATAATAATAATAATAATTGTTGTTGTTGTTATTATTAGATTTTATTTATATGGTGCCACAAGGGATACACAGCGCCTAATTACAGAGTACATAAACTAATAATCATACTAAGTCATATCAAGTGACAGCATTTAATATGTACTTTTCTAAATAGTGTTAAAAATCATCTAAAATTGATTACCTTGTTTCCCCAACCTTTACTCACAAACATGCATGGGGTACATAGACTGATACACCCAGGATAGCGAAAGAGAATAACACCCAGAATGCAAAAATCTATCTGTAAACTACCTGCCTGTGTCCTGAGACAGATGCTGAAAATGGTGTTTAATAGCGCGGAAATAAACCGGGTGTGGATCATAGGGTTGACAGTAACTAGGTCAACTGCATTAGGTCGACCATTATTGGTTGATAATGACTAGGTCGACACAGTCAATATGTCGACATGGAAAATGGTCGACATGAGTTAAAAAAAATACCATTTGTGTCGTTTTCTTTGTACAGTGACCGGGAACCCCAATAAGTGCACCGTGTCCCTCTCATGGCTCGAATCACCTCAAGGTGATTCGCTCCGCTAAAGCTGCGCTTGGCACAGGTTACTATTCCCAATTGTAGTCCACGTGGATCGTAAAGTATGCAAAAGTTTAAATAAATGAGGGAAAAAAAGCGAAAAACTCATGGACTTTTTTCCATGTCGACCTAATGCAACCAATAGTGGTCGACCTAAAGACCGGATCCCAAAGAAACCATAGTTCTCCAGGCTTGCTGAGTGGAATTTACTAAATAAAGTTTCATGTGAAGTAAACGCTATCTTATGGCATGTCTCTTTTTTTTTTTTACTAAGTTGTACAAGCAGCAGCCATTTTTATGAAGCCCAAAATGCACTGAGAACTCTGGGGCAGATGTATTAAGCCTGTAGAAGTGATAAAGCAGTGGTAAGTGGAAGGTGATAATGCACCAGCCAATCAGCGCCTGTCAGTTTACATATTGGAGCTGATTGGCTGGTGCGTTATCACCTTGCATTGATCACTGCTTTATCACTACTCCAGGCTTAATACATCTGCCCCTTTGGGACCTGCACAGGACCCGTGATACTGCACTCTATTCCACCAAGCCCCCAGCTTGATTGACAGGCAGAGGCATTTGGTTGGCAATTTGGGGGGGGGCTTCCTGGCCAGCATTTCCAAAAACTGCGGCGTGTCATTCCCGTTTTGTGGGCGAGTAGAGCCAGGGGTCTGCGTGTCATCACCAGTAAATGTTATAGCACTGATATAACGCATTGATCAAACAGTTAAATGCATATAATTGACCAAGGGGCCCCTGGTGATTAGAACTTTTCCTTCAGTCACTTTGTAGCACAAAGGTAATTAGGCTATGAACGTCCACAGCAAATAGCATCCAATATTCTGTCAAAAGCTATGTCCATAGATGTAGATTAGGAACTTAGCACATATGCATCCATATAATGGAGGAAGCCGCTGACTGTATAGGTGGAGAAACGCGTTGAGAGGTCTAAGGCACACGGACCTGGCATTGTCTCTATCTGTGGACATCACTACGTTAACGGATCTGAGGTGCGGCGGGACTCAAGGGAGGAGTCTGTTGTGGAGACCCTGACAGTAAACAATCAGCTGGTAGGTGAGAACCCTTAACAACCAAGCCCGCTCAGTAACCAGTGTCCAGGACAGATTATTAGAGCCCAAGCTAGAGGGCAACATATCAGTGTGGTTGCATATCCATGTTAATTCTGAGTGGACTGGAGTGACTGATTAACCTGATGCTAATATAACCTAGGTTATGGACATTGCTGGCTAAACTAACAAACTAACTCATTTTCTCTATCGTCCTAGTGGATGCTGGGGTTCCTGAAAGGACCATGGGGAATAGCGGCTCCGCAGGAGACAGGGCACAAAAAGTAAAGCTTTTTCCGATCAGGTGGTGTGCACTGGCTCCTCCCCCTATGACCCTCCTCCAGACTCCAGTTAGATTTTTGTGCCCGGCCGAGAAGGGTGCAATCTAGGTGGCTCTCCTAAAGAGCTGCTTAGAAAAAGTTTAGCTAGGTTTTTTATTTTACAGGGATTCCTGCTGGCAACAGGATCACTGCAGCGAGGGACTGAGGGGAGAAGGAGTCAACTCACCTGCGTGCAGGATGGATTGGCTTCTTGGCTACTGGACATCAAGCTCCAGAGGGACGATCACGGGTACAGCCTGGATGGTCACCGGAGCCACGCCGCCGGCCCCCTTGCAGATGCTGAAGACAGAAGAGGTCCAGAATCGGCGGCTGAAGACTCCTGCAGTCTTCAAAAGGTAGCGCACAGCACTGCAGCTGTGCGCCATTTTCCTCTCAGCACACTTCACACGGCAGTCACTGAGGGTGCAGGGCGCCCTGGGAGGAAAAATGATTACCTATAAAGGCTAAAAATACCTCACATATAGCCCTAGAGGCTATATGGAGATATTTAACCCCTGCCTAATTTTTCTAAATAGCGGGAGACGAGCCCGCCAGAAAAGGGGCGGGGCCTATCTCCTCAGCACACGGCGCCATTTCCTCTCACAGCTCCGCTGGTCAGGACGGCTCCCAAGTCTCTCCCCTGCACTGCACTACAGAAACAGGGTAAAACAGAGAGGGGGGGGCACATTTATGGCGATAATTTGATATAACAAAGCAGCTATAAGGGAGCACTTATTATAAGGCTATCCCTGATATATATATAGCGCTTTTGGTGTGTGCTGGCAAACTCTCCCTCTGTCTCCCCAAAGGGCTAGTGGGTCCTGTCTTCGTTAGGAGCATTCCCTGTGTGTCTGCTGTGTGTCGGTACGTGTGTGTCGACATGTATGAGGACGATATTGGTGTGGAGGCGGAGCAATTGCCAAATATGAGGATGTCACCCCCTAGGGAGTCGACACCGGAATGGATGCCTTTATTTATGGAACTACGGGATAGTGTCAACACGCTAAAGCAGTCGTTTGACGACATGAGGCGACCGGACAATCAATTAGTGCCTGTCCAGGCGACTCAAACACCGTCAGGGGCTGTGAAACGCCCTTTGCCTCAGTCGGTCGACACAGACCCAGACACAGGCGATGACTCCAGTGGTGACGGTGACGAATCAACCGTATTTTCCAGTAGGGCCACACGTTATATGATTTTGGCAATGAAGGAGGCGTTACATTTAGCTGATACTACAGGTACCACTAAACAGGGTATTATGTGGGGTATGAAAAAACTACCTATAGTTTTTCCTGAATCAGAAGAATTAAATGACGTGTGTAATGAAGCGTGGGTTGCCCCTGATAAAAAGCTGATAATTTCAAAGAAATTATTGGCATTATACCCTTTCCCGCCAGAGGTTAGGGAGCGCTGGGAAACACCTCCTAGGGTGGACAAGGCGCTAACACGCTTATCTAAACAAGTGGCGTTACCCTCTCCTGAGACGGCCGCACTTAAAGATCCATCAGATAGGAGGATGGAAAATATCCAAAAAAGTATATACACACATGCAGGTGTTATACTACGACCAGCTGTAGCGACTGCCTGGATGGGCAGTGCTGGGGTAGTTTGGTCAGAGTCCCTGATTGAAAATATTGATACCCTGGACAGGGACAATATTTTACTGTCGTTAGAACAAATAAAGGATGCATTTCTTTATATGCGTGATGCACAGAGGGATATCTGCACACTGGCATCACGGGTAAGTGCTATGTCCATTTCGGCCAGAAGAGCTTTATGGACGCGACAGTGGACAGGCGATGCGGATTCAAAACGGCATATGGAAGTTTTGCCGTATAAAGGGGAGGAGTTATTTGGAGTCGGTCTATCAGATTTGGTGGCCACGGCTACAGCCGGGAAATCCACCTTTCTACCTCAAGTCACTCCCCCACAGAAAAAGGCACCGACTTTTCAACCGCAGCCCTTTCGTTCCTTTAAAAATAAGAGAGCAAAGGGCTATTCATATCTGCCACGAGGCAAAGGTCGAGGGAAGAGACAGCAACACGCAGCTCCTTCCCAGGAACAGAAGCCCTCCCCGGCTTCTACAAAAGCCTCAACATGACGCTGGGGCTCCTCAAGCGGACTCGGGGAAGGTGGGCGGTCGTCTCCAAAAATTACAGCGCGCAGTGGGCTCACTCGCAGGTAGATCCCTGGATCCTGCAGATAATATCTCAAGGGTACAGGTTGGAATTAGAGACGGATCCACCTCGCCGTTTCCTGAAGTCTGCTTTACCAACGTCCCCCTCCGAAAGGGAGACGGTTTTGGAAGCCATTCACAAGCTGTACTCTCAGCAGGTGATAGTCAAGGTACCTCTTCTACAACAAGGGAAGGGGTATTATTCCACTCTTTTTGTGGTACCGAAGCCGGATGGCTCGGTAAGGCCTATTCTAAATCTGAAGTCCTTGAACCTGTACATAAAGAAGTTCAAGTTCAAAATGGAGTCACTCAGAGCAGTGATAGCGAACCTGGAAGAGGGGGACTTTATGGTATCCTTGGACATCAAGGATGCGTATCTCCACGTTCCAATTTACCCCTCACACCAGGGGTACCTCAGGTTCGTTGTACAAAACTGTCACTATCAGTTTCAGACGCTGCCGTTCGGATTGTCCACGGCACCTCGGATCTTTACAAAGGTAATGGCCGAGATGATGATTCTTCTTCGAAGAAAAGGCGTATTAATTATCCCATACTTGGACGATCTCCTAATAAGGGCGAGGTCCAGAGAACAGCTAGAGATGGGATTAGCACTGTCTCAAGAAGTGCTAAAACAGCACGGGTGGATTCTGAATATTCCAAAATCCCAGTTAATGCCGACAACTCGTCTGCTGTTCCTAGGGATGATTCTGGACACGGTTCAGAAAAAGGTTTTTCTCCCGGAGGAAAAAGCCAAGGAGTTATCCGAGCTTGTCAGGAACCTCCTAAAACCAGGAAAGGTGTCTGTACATCAATGCACAAGAGTCCTGGGAAAAATGGTGGCTTCTTACGAAGCAATTCCATTCGGCAGATTCCACGCAAGAATTTTCCAAAGGGATCTGTTGGACAAATGGTCAGGGTCGCATCTTCAGATGCACCTACGGATAACCCTGTCTCCAAGGACAAGGGTGTCTCTTCTGTGGTGGTTGCAGAGTCCTCATCTATTGGAGGGCCGCAGATTCGGCATACAGGATTGGATCCTGGTGACCACGGACGCCAGCCTGAGAGGCTGGGGAGCAGTCACACAAGGAAGAAACTTCCAGGGAGTATGGACGAGCCTGGAAACGTCTCTTCACATAAACATTCTGGAACTAAGAGCAATATACAATGCTCTAAGCCAGGCAGAACCTCTGCTTCAGGGAAAACCGGTGTTGATCCAGTCGGACAACATCACGGCAGTCGCCCATGTGAACAGACAGGGCGGCACAAGAAGCAGGAGTGCAATGGCAGAAGCTGCAAGGATTCTTCGCTGGGCAGAGAATCATGTGATAGCGCTGTCAGCAGTGTTCATCCCGGGAGTGGACAACTGGGAAGCAGACTTCCTCAGCAGACACGATCTTCACCCGGGAGAGTGGGGACTTCATCCAGAAGTCTTCCACATGCTGGTAACCCGTTGGGAAAGACCAATGGTGGACATGATGGCGTCTCGCCTCAACAAAAAACTGGACAGGTATTGCGCCAGGTCAAGAGATCCGCAGGCAATAGCTGTGGACGCGCTGGTAACGCCTTGGGTGTACCAGTCGGTGTATGTGTTTCCTCCTCTGCCTCTCATACCAAAAGTATTGAGAATTATACGGCAAAGAGGCGTAAGAACGATACTAGTGGTTCCGGATTGGCCAAGAAGGACTTGGTACCCGGAACTTCAAGAGATGATCACGGAAGATCCGTGGCCTCTACCTCTAAGGAGGGACTTGCTTCAGCAGGGTCCCTGTCTGTTTCAAGACTTACCGCGGCTGCGTTTGACGGCATGGCGGTTGAACGCCGGATCCTAATGGAAAAAGGCATGCCGGAAGAAGTCATTCCTACTTTGATTAAAGCAAGGAAAGAAGTAACCGTGCAACATTATCACCGAATTTGGCGAAAATATGTTGCGTGGTGCGAAGATCGGAGTGCTCCGACGGAGGAATTTCAACTGGGTCGATTCCTACATTTCCTGCAATCAGGATTGTCTATGGGTCTCAAATTGGGATCTATTAAGGTTCAAATTTCGGCCCTGTCGATTTTCTTTCAAAAAGAATTGGCTTCAGTCCCTGAAGTCCAGACCTTTGTTAAGGGAGTGCTGCATATACAGCCTCCTGTGGTGCCTCCAGTGGCACCGTGGGATCTCAATGTAGTTTTGGATTTTCTAAAATCTCATTGGTTTGAACCACTAAATAAGGTGGATTTGAAATATCTCACTTGGAAAGTGACCATGCTTCTAGCCCTGGCTTCTGCCAGGAGAGTGTCAGAATTGGCAGCTTTATCTTACAAAAGCCCATATCTGATTTTCCATTCGGACAGGGCAGAACTGCGGACTCGTCCGCATTTTCTCCCTAAGGTGGTGTCAGCATTTCATCTGAACCAGCCTATTGTAGTGCCTGCGGCTACAAGTGACTTGGAGGACTCCAAGTTACTGGACGTTGTCAGAGCATTAAAAATATATATTGCAAGAACAGCTGGAGTCAGAAAATCTGACTCGTTGTTTATATTGTATGCACCCAACAAGATGGGTGCTCCTGCGTCTAAGCAGACGATTGCTCGTTGGATCTGTAGCACAATCCAACTGGCACATTCTGTGGCAGGCCTGCCACAGCCTAAATCTGTAAAGGCCCACTCCACAAGGAAGGTGGGCTCATCTTGGGCGGCTGCCCGAGGGGTCTCGGCATTACAACTTTGCCGAGCAGCTACGTGGTCAGGGGAGAACACGTTTGTAAAATTTTACAAATTTGATACTCTGGCTAAGGAGGACCTGGAGTTCTCTCATTCGGTGCTGCAGAGTCATCCGCACTCTCCCGCCCGTTTGGGAGCTTTGGTATAATCCCCATGGTCCTTTCAGGAACCCCAGCATCCACTAGGACGATAGAGAAAATAAGATTTTACTTACCGATAAATCTATTTCTCGGAGTCCGTAGTGGATGCTGGGCGCCCATCCCAAGTGCGGATTATCTGCATAAATTGTACATAGTTATTGTTAACTTATTCGGGTTATTGTTGTAGGAAGCCATCTTTCAGAGGCTCCGCTGTTATCATACTGTTAACTGGGTTTAGATCACAAGTTGTACGGTGTGATTGGTGTGGCTGGTATGAGTCTTACCCGGGATTCAAAATCCTCCCTTATTGTGTACGCTCGTCCGGGCACAGTACCTAACTGGAGTCTGGAGGAGGGTCATAGGGGGAGGAGCCAGTGCACACCACCTGATCGGAAAAAGCTTTACTTTTTGTGCCCTGTCTCCTGCGGAGCCGCTATTCCCCATGGTCCTTTCAGGAACCCCAGCATCCACTACGGACTCCGAGAAATAGATTTATCGGTAAGTAAAATCTTATTATTATATGGATGCATATGTGCTAAGTTCCTAATCTACATCTATGGACATAGCTTTTGACAGAATATTGGATGCTATTTGCTGTGGACGTTCATAGCCTAATTACCTTTGTGCTACAAAGTGACTGAAGGAAAAGTTCTGATCACCAGGGGCCCCTTGGGTAATTATATGCATTTAACTGTTTGATCAGTTCGTTATATCAGTGCTATAACATTTACTGGTGACGAATGAAATGGAGGTCATTCTGTGATATATGACATTTTTATGGGTTGATGGAGTTTTTAATTAATTTTTTTAAATCATGTATTTTTTAATACCGGCCGGGTTCATGTGTGTATGTTACGTTTATGTTGTTTGTTGATTCCATTGTGTGATTAAAATGATATAAATTGATTCCAGCTATGCAACGCTTAATTTAATATTTTTCTTTTAGCTTCCACTTTTTTGGAGACTCAGTGACCTCTCTGATAGAGCTGCAGCATACCTGGAGTATTAGTGTTTGCGTACAGGAGATCCCTTACTAAGTCAGTGCCGAGTATTCCTTTTTCATTTTCGGTCTGCATGTCATTACTGCATTTCTGTCCTTGCAGCCCCCACTCCATTGGTCAGTTGAGTATACTGGACCTCACTCAGCTGGCCTTTTGTGTGGAACACCGATGGTTGCGATGTTGGATCCTAGCTTGCGACGACGATCGCAGTAATAGGATCACTGCTACATGCAGCATTGTATTTTTGTCTATCTCTGAAACAGGCCCTATTTAAGTCCTGCGATGGAGACACATTTGATTGTGATAATTGATCACCAGGTAGGGAGTTAGGATGGGAAAAGGGAAAAAGTGGTATAACATACCTCCCAACTGTCCCGATTTTCACAGCAGCGATACTGCGAGAGAGAACTCAGCTGCCTGCACATGTCCTCCTTCAGACGTTTTACTGAAATGATATTGTGTGAACGGACCCATAATATACTTGATATACTGGCGTATAGCATTATTCTTCCCACCTGGGTTATTAATGTGCGCACTATACAGTCACATAGTGAGGTGTTTACATTATTTTATTTATTTTTTCGTTTTTTTTGTGTGCTTGCCATGAAGGCGTTAAACCCTTGAGATCATTAGAAACGTAACATACAGCATTTGTTACTGTTACTTTTAAGTCATTATACTTGTGTTTGCATATTAGCATTCACAGTGTGCCTTCTAATGCTTTAGCAGTTCAAGAACCACTTAATTGGCTAAAATATTTCCCAAAACTGCTCAGAAATTGTGTGTTTTATTTATGATTGAATTAGGTTAAGAACACTTATTAATCCTTATGTAAACATTTTTATAAACATTGGTTCATACATCAGTGGTCGATATATTGGTCAACCAATGATGGGAAAATTGAGAGAATCACAACTTTACATATTCGCAACGGTCGCTTTTTTCTGCAGCCGATGGGTGTACACAGGGAAGGCGAGTGCTCCTTTTTTTACACTTCTGCTAATGTCTGCAGCTGTGGGTGGGGGTGCCCAATCAGCAGTGATCGGCAGCATGGCATGCACTGGGGGAGGGAACCAGGAAGTAGGGGAGCCGGGAGGTCCCTCTGAGAAAGGCAACAGCTGGAAGAATTGGTTGTGGGTTAGATTCCCGCTATAGCCCTACCTGTTGGAAGCTTGTATAGGGGTGTAGTATGAGTGGCCAGAATACCGGCGCCGGGATCCCGACCGCCGGCATACCGACAGCTGGGCAAGTGCTAATGAGCCCCTTGCGGGCACGGTGGCGAGCTATGCACGCCACGCTATTTATTTTCCCTCCAGGGGGAGTCACGGACCCCCAAGAGGGAGAATATGTCGGCATGCCGGCGGCCGGTATGCTGGTCGCCGGGATCCCGGCTGGCGGCATCCTGAAGACCACTCCTTGTATAGAGCTTGTGTGGATTTTCACTGGGTGGTCCATTGTCCTCCCGCACGCCCAATATACTGGTAGGTTAATTGGCTTCTGACAAAAATAATTTTAGTGTGCATGTGTGTGTCCATGTGGTAAGGAATATACTATAGATTTAGGATCAAAGCAAATATGGCTGGCACCACAGCATTTAAAATCCACAGCCGAGGAGATAAACAGAAGCACCTTAAATGGGATGTGGTATGATTGGTCGACAGTCATTGGGTCAACACGAGAATGTCAACAGGGTCTGTCGACATGCCAAGTTGTGATACTCAACATGCTGACTGTCATCATGTCTATCCAGATGATATGTCAACATGATGAATGGTCAACGCACTGTCCCTAGAGGTGTAGGGCAGTGGTTCTCAAACTGTGTGCCATGTCACCCTGGGGTGCCTCAGGACACTTGCAGGGGTGCCTTGGATCGGTGATCCAGGACTAATTCACATTATTTATGGTCAGTGTATTACGCAAAACCAGTGCTGGTGGCTGTCAACCATAACATGTGGACAAACAGAAGTAAATCTTGTCCCTCACCACACAACACAATGTAAGGATGACATATAAACACAAAATACTTAATTTTAATTTTATATTTCTTTCTAAGTTTCTCAATAAGAAACATTTGGCCTAGGGGTGCTGTGAAAAAAATTCTGATACTCTAGAGCGCCATGATTCAAAAAGGTTTGGGAATCACTGGTGTGTAGTGGCTTCTTTTAACTTCTCCAGGAGGCCATGTGATAGTCCCTTTTGGTGTGGACCTGTGATGCTGCAGCGTTCTGGTGAGCACTTCCCCCTTTCCCTAACCCTAATTCTTAACACTCCCTCTAGTGCCTAACCCTCCGTTCACCCCCCCATCCCACAGCCCAACACTGAACACTAGCCCGCCCCCCACAGCCTAACCCTAACTGTTGGCATCCTGAAACTGTCGACATTGCACATGGACCCATTGTGGACCTGACGACAGCATGAGGATGTCGACATGGTGTTTATCGATAGTTTGAACTATGTTGACATTCTGATGTTGACATGATGTCGACTTTATGATTGTTGATATGGTTACTGTCGACCATTCAACTGGATACACCTTAAATGTGGATAAATTGGACCCTCCTCACTTTTCGGGAGCTGTACACACAAGGAAAGGAGAATTGTCCACTACAGTAGAGTAGGAGTGATGCAGTATATAACAAACATGTCTGGGAACTCACCAGTCCTTATAACAGACAAAAATTAAGTTAATAAAACAGAAAAATGTAACTAGGCTGTTGGCACAAAAAAAATCAGATAATAAAGTCAAACACTTACAAATGTGAATCAGTTAAAATAAAAAAAATACATAATAAATAAAATATAAAATAATAAAGACAGAATGAGTCTCACTTATTTGGAATCTTGCAACATGTTTCATGGCTCAGCCACTTCCTCAGTGCCTTACAGGAATTTTTTGGCCAATATTTGCCTCAGAGGAGCTTCCAATCTGTATTCCCTATGTACACACACACACACACACACACACACACACTTGCGAGCAAGGGGAAAAATATACAAACTCCACACAGATAGGGCTGTGATTGGAATTGAACCCAAGACCTCACTGCTGTGAGGTAGTAGTGCTAACCATTACACTGTCTGGATATAGTATAGACTTACTGTAATGACCCTGTAGTCACTGCACCTTCTCTTATGTGTTGGCAAGGGTTTAGTATATATTGACATTCGTTATATCGACATGTTGACACTGATGTAATGTCGACCCTGTTGTTTTGTCTGATTCCATACCTAACACATTCTGTCGTTGTCAAGATTCCTCAGGTGTCGACATTAAGTTGACATTTTAACCGTGGCAACATCATCAAAGCTGTAGATATTGTGAATGTTGACACTGTAACCAAAGCACCCTGACTGCATTTCATTGCAAATGACTATGAGCCCCATAAATCACACAAATTACTAGACAGAAACATGAAACGTGCTAAATTCAATATATATACAGAAAACATACATGCACATAAAATAGTAGTTAAAGCAGGTTATCTGAATAAAAAGCGAGCTGCTATTCATACTGAAGGAACTCTTCCTTGAGGATCATATTCAGTGTTAGATGTAAGCAAACGACAGACCGTATATAGCATCCATAAATAATGTGGCCACGAGTTTCTCTGCACGTTTCGACTTTAATTTGGTCTTCCTCAGGTCATTGGGTGATGTTAATCACTGAAGTAAACTTTAAGGATCATGTACGAGTGTTGACTTTGCCACTTCCTCAATGAAGAAGGCAAAAGGGGAATTGTGTAGACCAAGAACATACAAACTAAATTCAAAAACTAATTTAGAAAATATGGAGAGTTGATAAAGCCATAATATAATACATTGAACTCCTCACTGCTATGTCTGGGTTGCAAGTCATATGTGACCACAATAGTTAAACAATAAAACATGGCACACCTGGTATATACAGCAAATGGTGATTGCAGAGCTCCCATGAGTATTTATTGTGACAGAACCACGTAGACGGAGTACAGTCCACCTCAGGCAGGTTACACAGTACATGCAGGTTTTGCAGGTCAGGATTTACAGGCAGTCTTTAAACAGCAGCAGAACATTCCAAGTTCTAATAAACACAAGTAGTACAGATTCCAAATGGCTCCTAACTTAACCCCAGACCCCCAACATATCGCCTGGCCACTTGCTGGCATCAGGAGCAATGACCTACTGATAAAAACAAATTTTTAAAGTTAGTAGATAAGTTGTAGTGATTAGCCTAGCTGTGGCTTACAACAGACTCAACTAAAACCCAGACTGGATTCCATCAGACCTATTGCTGTTGCTCTGATCCTGCAAAATCCTGCCGTTCCACATTAACCTCATGTCGAATCATGCTGACCCGGTAACAATATATTTGCTTGCTTTATTATTCAGCCTATACATTATTTTACCTGTCAATTAACCTGTAAAGTTGCCACATTGATAACTTTACTGTAATAGACCTGCTTCAGGGAGATCATATTTGCTGGAACAAGATACCCACATGAATGAGAGTGTTGAGAAGGTACGAGGTCTCAATAAATTTGGCTCTTGGATTTAAAGATGAGATATAGTGCAAAACATTTCCCAATGCATCTGCTGGTATTTATGTCTGTGCTGACAAGAAATGAAACCTGTTCCTCTATGGCGGAAGCAATGAAGATAAGACTAAACCATCTGCTCTGTATTGACTTTTGTCCCTTCATTTGCAGTCATAACACAGATAAATACAAATTTCTTTCATTTTTGTGTTACAAGCCAATCTGGAAACTGCCTCTTTAGAGATAATTATGTTAAATTTGTGTTTTATAACCGTTCAACGTCCCAAACATATCACTGATAATAGGTATGAATAATTTTGCACATCCAGAGGCAATTGGAGTTAGAGGATATTCACATTCTCATAATCAACCAGTATTATCCCTCTAAACCATTGGATGTAGAGGAAAACTGATGCTGGGAACTCTGTGTATAGACATACAGTACAAGCTGCTCCAAGCTTGACCCTAATGGCAGGAGCATATTAACAGAGGAGGGGAGCCGTGTGCAACCTCCTCCATCCATGCCCCTCCTGTAGCTAGTGCCTAGCAGTGTAAGAGAGTCTAAGCACTAGAAGGCCACAGACTCTATTGCGCTAATATCCTGGGAAATGGCACAGTAGCCATTTTTACAAAAAGGAAATAAATCTGCACAGGATGTCACAATTTCAGTTAAATAATTGGGAGTATTATGTATTAAACCAACATAAAGGCCTACTCAAATAATAAATTCAGCAAATAGTTGGTGGTCCAGGAGGATAGTTATAACAACTATGAAAAAACAAGTATGGTCCTTTAGAGAGAACAAAGAACCAAAAAAAGCAACTATAGGCCTTTTCCTGAGCACACTTGAAAAAATTGAAATTATGAAATTATTAAAAATTAACATTTATTAATATATACTTAAGAAAAAACGAGAGCTGGCATTAATAATTAAAGAGCATAAGTGTTTGCCAGTACCCATGTACCTTTTATAGGCAAAATTATAATATAGGTGAGCGAAAATAAATGAACCCTCATACATGGAGAAAATTCATACATATCCTCTCTAATCAGGAATTTATATGAATGAGGTCACTCCCTCGAGTCCTATATGATCTGACAAATGCTATTGACCTGAGATCAGATTGATGTAATGAGTCCCAAGTTGCTTAAACTGTTGGAGAGTAAAATACCTACGGTACCTAGTATTCCCTGGTGGTTCCCCATCCAGGTACTGACCAGGCCCTGCAGTGCTTGGCTTCCAAGATCAGACGAGTTTGGGCATACTCAGTGCGGTCTGACCGTAGGTGAAATTGTCTCCTGGGCGCACCGTTTTCCAATTGTATTGGGACCCAGAATCAATCACGAATTAATTGGATATTAGATTATATATGGTCAGAAATGAGTATGGTAATAACACTATGGTCTTATAAATTTCTGATCGTGGTAGGCTTCAAACAATAGTGCTGACTGTGCAGTCTTGAGATTGATATTACAAAAGAAACAGTTGTGCTCCTGAACGGCCTAAGCAGCAGGAGGGCTTAATAGTGCCCACAAATATTCATGGAACTTCCGGTCGCCGCGGCCGCCGGCACCTCACTCCTCGATTCCTGTCCCGTCTATCGGCTAGAGGGTCTACACAAGAGGTTGGGTAAGACAGTCATCGGCTCCTGGCCGAAAACGGACTCTCCTTGCCCGATCTGCGGCTCCCCCCTGATTTTCCCATAGGGTTCACCATATATTTCCCCATTTATTAGGGGAAACCAGAGGAATTTATTTCGTGGTATATAAAAATTTTTTTCATATCTCCATGAATATTATACTCAAATTTTCTTTTGGTGCATAACTACTGGGTAACTGTAGAGAAGGGAGTAACCCTCTCATAAGGGACTTTTGTAATCTGCAATTATTATATATGCTCTAATCAATACTACTGACAATTACTATACTGCTTACACATTTTCTATTGTCCTGATTATTGTGGAAATTACTAAGCCCATGTGTTGCCTGGGCTCTTTTGGAGCACAACTCTAAAAGACTCTCTATTATTCCACCATTGTGGGCACTATTAAGCCCTCCTGCTGCTTAGGCCGTTCAGGAGCACAACTGTTTCTTTTGTAATATCAATCTCAAGACTGCACAGTCAGCACTATTGTTTGAAGCCTACCACGATCAGAAATTTATAAGACCATAGTGTTATTACCATACTCATTTCTGACCATATATAATCTAATATCCAATTAATTCGTGATTGATTCTGGGTCCCAATACAATTGGAAAACGGTGCGCCCAGGAGACAAATTTACCTACGGTCAGACCGCACTGAGTATGCCCAAACTCGTCTGATCTTGGAAGCCAAACACTGCAGGGCCTGGTCAGTACCTGGATGGGGAACCACCAGGGAATACTAGGTACCGTAGGTATTTTACTCCCCAACAGTTTAAGCAACTTGGGACTCATTACATCAATCTGATCTCAGGTCAATAGCATTTGTCAGATCATATAGGACTCGAGGGAGTGACCTCATTCATATAAATTCCTGATTAGAGAGGATATGTATGAATTTTCTCCATGTATGAGGGTTCATTTATTTTCGCTCACCTATATTATAATTTTGCCTATAAAAGGTACATGGGTACTGGCAAACACTTATGCTCTTTAATTATTAATGCCAGCTCTCGTTTTTTCTTAAGTATATATTAATAAATGTTAATTTTTAATAATTTCATCATTTCAATTTTTTCAAGTGTGCTCAGGAAAAGGCCTATAGTTGCTTTTTTTGGTTCTTTGTTCTCTCTAAAGGACCATACTTGTTTTTTCACAGTAGCCATTTTCCCAGAGATTTCCTTACTGCGCATGCACAAAACTCTGGGAAAATGGCAGCTGCACTATTTACTCAGAAATTTGTGGAGAGATCCTGTGCCGGCGGAGAACTCCGGAGAGGGGAGTTTTGAGCAAATGGGTGCAGGGTGTGCAGTGTGGGCCACCTTAGTCTCAGAGTCCTGTGTGCACCCATTAGAGATATGCCACTGCCTAATGGCCATTTTGGTATGAGATGTAACAACAAAACTCCAACTTTCAATTACCTTTTTATTTTCAAATATACTTTATTTTCATATACATTTACAACATAGAAATACAGACTTCTAAAGCTGGTCATATACTCCAGAATAACTGTACAGTATGGAACCAGCCAGCGTAAATGACTGGTTTGAACGTTAGAATGCCGACATTAGGGTTAGGCTGTGGAAGGGGGGTGGGGTTTAGAGTTATGTTTATGGATAAGGGTTAGCGTACAGGAACACTGCATCACCTGATGCCGACACACCGGGAAAAGACAGATGCACCGCCGGAACTGACAGAGGTTAGCGATCGCAGCACCGTCAGGACCCATTCACTGGTGTATCTATAATGGGTGCAGTGCACACGGGCCACTGGGTCCAGAGGGGGCCCACACCGCACCCATTTCTTCTATACTTACCTTTCCAGCGTCCATCAGTGTCGACATGATCATGTCGTTATTCCCCTGTCGACAACACATGCCAAACCCGTTTCTGAGAATAATCACATTATCAACAAGGCTCAGGGTATGTGATGGAGAAAGAGGGAAGAGGCCACAGAACACATAAGCAAAGCTTTATTAAATGAGAAAGGAAAGGTTGGTCCATCTACTAATTCCTCAGGTCTGTCAATGTTGGAGTAGGCCTTGAACCAGCCTGTGACAGTTGTGAATAGACATCTTCAGACTCTGCTTGATGACATCCCTGTGTATAGGGACAGTACCAGAAGGGCTGCAGAGATGTCTCCTCATGATATACCAGAGACTGTGCTGGTCTGCACATTTTCCTGGGGATTATGGAAGCCCGGAGAGGCAAGTTTCCGTAGATGGGCACCATCCATGATACCTGATGGTAAGTCTGCTGGAATCTCTGTTTTCTCTAACGTCCTAGTGGATGCTGGGGACTCCGTAAGGACCATGGGGAATAGACGGGCTCCGCAGGAGACATGGGCACTTTAAGAAAGAATTTAGATTCTGGTGTGCTCTGGCTCCTCCCTCTATGTCCCTCCTCCAGACCTCAGTTTGAGACTGTGCCCGGACGAGCTGGGTGCTGTTCAGTGAGCTCTCCTGAGCTTGCTGTGAGAAAGTATTTTGTTAGGTTTTTTATTTTCAGGGAGCTCTGCTGGCAACAGACTCCCTGCATCGTGGGACAGAGGGGAGAGAAGCAGCCCTACTCTCTGAAGCTAGGTCCTGCTTCTTAGGCTACTGGACACCATTAGCTCCAGAGGGATCGTACACAGGATCTCACCCTTTGTCGTCCGATCCCGGAGCCGCGCCGCCGTCCCCCTCGCAGAGCCGGAAGACAGAAGTCGGGTGAGTATGAGAAGCAAGAAGACTCCGTTCTTCACTGAGGTAACGCACAGCACTGCAGCTGTGCGCCATTGCTCCCACACACCTCACATACTCCGGTCACTGTAAGGGTGCAGGGCGCAGGGGGGGACGCCCTGGGCAGCATATGGACCTCTTTTGGCAAAAGTACACATATATACAGTTGGGCACTGTATATATGTATGAGCCCCCGCCAAGAAAATGTATATTTAAGCGGGACAGAAGCTCGCCGTCGAGGGGGCGGGGCTTCTTCCTCAGCACTCACCTGCGCCATTTTTTCTCCACAGCTCCGCTGAGAGGAATCTCCCCAGGCTCTCCCCTGCAGATACACGGTAGAAGAGGGTAAAAAGAAAGGGGGGGCACATAATTAGGCGCAAAAATCAATATAAACAGCAGCTACTGGGTTAACATTAAGTTACTGTGTTATTCCTGGGTTTATAGCGCTGGGATGTGTGCTGGCATACTCTCTCTCTGTCTCTCCAAAGGGCCTTGTGGGGGAATCGTCTTCAGATGAGCATTCCCTGAGTGTGTGGTGTGTCGGTACGTGGGTGTCGACATGTCTGATGTAAAAGGCTCCCCTAAGGAGGAGATGGAGCAAATGTGTGTGTGAGTGGTGTCTCCGTCGACAACGCCGACACCTGTTTGGATATGTGAAATTAAGTGCTAAGGTAAATTTATTGCACAAAAGATTAGAGAACAGACAGGGAATCTACCCATGTCTGTCCCTATGTCGCAGAGACCTTCAGAGTCTCTCAATGATCACTATCCAAAATAATAGACACTGATATCGACACGGAGTCTGACTCCAGTGTCGACTACGATAATGCAAAGTTACAGCCAAAATGGCAGGAAAGTATTCAATATATGATTATTGTAATAAAATTTTTTGGCATATCACTGATGAGTCATCTGTCCCTGACACAAGGGTACACATGTTTAAGGGGAAGAAAGCTGAGGTAAATTTCCCTCCTCTCATGAAGAAAAAGAGCGGGAATCTCCAGACAAGAGACTGCAGTTTCCCACCAAGAATTCTCATGGAGTTTCCTTTCCCTACTAGGGCCAGGATACGATGGGAATCTTCCCCTAGGGTGTCAGGTTTGACCAAAAGATAGCGCTGACTTAACAGCTATCCTCAGCAGTGGCGTAACTAGAAATTTTTCTCCCCCAAGCCAAAAAATTCTTCGGCGCCCCCCCCCCCCCCCCCCTTCATGCTCCATAATTGGGAGCAAGAAAGGGATAAATATGCGCGTGCGTCAAAAAAGGGGCGTGGTTTCGTTGGAATGGGCGTGGTTTTGCATAAAGGGGCGCGGCATTGCAGGAAAAGACTACCTTATACCCCAGTTTTGCAACCTGCACGCCCATACGTTGGCCACCACAGGACAGAAAAATAATCCTGATTCATGCCCCTTACATTATTTGTCATTTTTCCTCCTTATAGTAATGCCCAGTATACATTATGCCACATACTGCAATGGCCCTTAGACATTATGCCGCACACAATAATGCACATGACACAATATGCACACACTGTAATGCCCCCGACACATTATGCCACACAACGTAATGCCTGTGACACATTATGCCACACACCGTAATGCCTGTGACACATTATGACAGGAATCGCAATGCCCGTTATACATTATGCTACACACTGCAATGCCCCTGATACATTATAGCACATACAATGTCTGTGACACATTATGACACACACCGCAATGTCCGTGATACATTATGCCACACACTGCAATGACCCTGAGACATTATACCACATATCACAATGCCCGCGATATAGTATACCATACACCGTAATGCCTGTGACACATTATGACACACACCGCAATGTCCGTGATACGTTATGCCACACACCGTAATGCCCATTACACATTAAGTCCTACAGTAAGGCTTCTAATTACTTTTCAATTACCTGCTCGTTGTCAGGGGTTTCATGCACTGGGTGTCATGCTCGTTGCCAGGGGTTTCATGCTCTTGGTTCCATGCACGGTGCCAGGGGTTTTCATGCTCAGGGTGTCATGCTCGTTTCCAGGGGTTTCATGCACTGGGTGTCATGCTCGTTGCCAGGTGTTTCATGCACTGGGTGTCATGCTCGTTGCCAGGTGTTTCATGCACTGGGTGTCATGCTCGTTGCTAGGAGGTAGTCCTTGTTGCTAGGGCTGTGCTCCCAGTGCCACATATGTCCCCAGTGCCAGATATTCCCCCACGGTGCCAGGTACTCACATGCCCCAGTGCCAAATATAGCCCCCCCCCATGTGCCAGGTACACATATCCCCCCCCAGTGCCACATATGCCCCCAGTGCCAGATATTCCCCCCAGTGCCACATATGCCCCCAGTGCCAGATATGCCCCCAGTGCCATTTATTCCCCCCCAGTGCCATATATGCCCCCAGTGCCAGATATTCCCCCCCAGTGCCATATATGCCCCCAGTGCCATATATGCCCCCAGTGCCAGATATTCCCCCCGTGCCATATATGCCCTCAGTGCCAGATATTCCCCCCCAGTGCTATATATGCCCCCAGTGCCAGATATTCCCCCCCAGTGCCACATATGCCCACAGTGCCATATGTTCCCCCACAGTGCCAAATATGCCCCCAGTGCCACATATGCCCCCAGTGCCAGATATTCCCCCCAGTGCCATATATGCCCCCAGTGCCAGATATGCCCCCAGTGCCAGATATTCCCCCCCAGTGCCATATATGCCCCCAGTGCCAGATATTCCCCCCCAGTGCCATATATGCCCCCAGTGCCAGATATTCCCCCCCAGTGCCATATATGCCCCAGTGCCAGATATTCCCCCCAGTGCCAGATATTCCCCCCAGTGCCAGATATTCCCCCCCCCAGTGCCATATATGCCCCAGTGCCAGATATTCCCCCCAGTGCCATATATGCCCCAGTGCCAGATATTCCCCCCAGTGCCAGATATCCCCCCCCCCCCCCGCTTTTTGGAGGGACACGGAGGGCACAGCTCACCTCTCCTGTGTCCCTCCTGCTGCATCATCTCCGGCGGCCGCGGGTCTAATAGGGGGAAGTGCCGGTTCGTGAGCCAATTAGAGCTCACGGACGGCACTTTCCCCTATTAGACCCGCGGCCTCCGGAGATGATGCAGCAGGAGGGACACAGGGAGGCGCGCTGTGCCCTCTGTGTCCCTCCAAAAAGCGGCGGAGGGAAGGAGACTGCAGACTGACATGCGGATGCTCGTCCGCATGTCAGTCTGCTGTAAATCAGTGGCGCCCCTGCAGCCCCTCGCCCCCAAGCCACCGCGAGGTCTGCGGGGGCAGTAGTTACGCCACTGATCCTCAGGGATCCTGCAGATAGCATGCAGTAAAAGTACTTTGAAGTCCATTTACACACATTCTGGTACACTACTCAGACCGGCGATTGTGTCGGCATGGGTTTATTGCGCTGTAGCAGCGTGGACAGATACCTTATCAGCAGAGATTGAGACCCTAGTATATATATATATATATATATATGTATATATATATATAGATATATATATAAAAGATGCTGTCTTAGATATATATATAAAACATGCCCAAAGAGACCTTAGTCTACTGGGTTCTAGAGTCAACGCAGCAAGTTGTACTGCATTTGCTGATTATGTCAAATTAATTTCATGTTTGAATAGTCTAGGTATGATTCGTTGAACTACACATCCCAGCAAGTTGTACTGCATTTGCTGATTATGTCAAATGAATTTCATGTTTGAATAGTCTAGGTATATTGAATACGGGTTTTTTTTTTTTTTTCCTTGTATGTTTTTCTCTTTGTAGAGATATAGTTGGCTGCCTTATTGGCATGTAATGTCTGTTTTTCTAAGCTAATTTATGGCCTTAGTTTAAAGGGGGATGGTCTTGGGTGGAGTTTGCAATCATTGCATTCACATGGATATTGTTCCTATTTGAAGTCTAGTATACGGCTGGATAGACGTCGGCTGGCAGTGCTTCCATAGAAGTGCTGACATAAAAGTGTTATTATAAAAATAGCGTTATACCTGCGTTAAACCGAAGAAAACCAGAAGGAAAACATCAACACACCAACACTACCACAAAAGGACTGCCTTAATGCTCAAAAGTATGTAATTCATCTTATGCATATCATCCGTTTTTACAAAACCTAGGAAAAGGCATCCCCAATCTGCTCACTACAGTTCTCTCTTATGCAAACTTATGTATGTTTCTTTATGTAATGATTTCTTGAAAATGTCATTGCATGTGTGGGGAAGTTGCTCAGTGAAACAGTTTAGTATTGCATACTAACTGGTGATTACCTCTTTTGAACATTAACCCATTGTGGTCAGGTGTACTATGTCTTTATATTTAGTAAGGTATAGTCATGGTGTAAAGGACAGAGTATGATTACTGATTAGTAAAAGAAAACAAATACTGAGCAACATCCCCAAACAGGTAATTTCAACTTTAAACTTGTCATTTATTTTGTACGCTCTGGACATGGCTACTACTAACAAATGCACAGAAACATTTTTTAAAGCTATGTCTGCAAATGCTAGGAGCTTAGGAGACAAAATTCCAGAGCTAATTGCGATAATGACAAGGGATAACCTGGATTTTGTGGCAATTACAGAGTCTTGGTGCAATGAGAATCATGACTGGGACTTAACTATACCAGGATACAATTTATTTAGGAAAGATAGAATAGGAAGAATAGGAGGAGGGGTAGCAATGTATGTGAAAAAAAGCATAAATGCCACTTTAATACAAAATATTGAAGCCAAAACTGAGGCCCTTTTGGTCACCATAGAAACTGGGAAGAAGGACATTATTCGCATTGGGGTGATCTATAGACCACCAGGCCAGGGGCAGGATTTGGACAGGAACCTATTGTTGGACATCTCTAAAATGGCTTTTAAGGGAGAAGTCATAATCATGGGAGACTTTAATTTACCTGATGTAAATTGGGAGGGGTCTTTTGCAAGTTCAGCTACAAGTGGCAAATTTCTACATTCCTTACAGGGAGCATCTCTCAAGCAATTGGTGAGGGAGCCCACTCGCAAAGACTCAATATTAGATCTAATTCTTACAAATGGTGAAAGGATATCTGATATATATGTGGGTGAGCACCTGGGATCCAGTGATCATCAAGCAGTATGGTTTAGTATAAAGACAGGATCCAACTCCTCTCACACAAAAACAAAGGTGTTGGATTTTAGAAATGCAGACTTTGCTAAAATGGGGAGATGTTTAAGTGATTCATTGGCAGACTGGAGGAACTTGGAAGGGGTGCAGGAGAGGTGGAAAAAAATTAAAAGTGCATTACTAAGTGTAACAGACCTTTGTATCAAAATGGTTAGGAAAAGCACCAGGAAAAGGAAGCCAGTGTGGTTCACAAAAGTAGTATCAACTAGTGTGAAAGCAAAAAAGATGGCTTTTAGGAAATACAAACAGACTCAAAATAATAACGACAAAGAGGAGTATCTGGACAGACGGAAGGATGCTAAGAAAGTGATCAGACGTGCAAAGGCAGAAGCTGAGGAGAAAATGGCCCAGTCAGTAGATAAAGGGGGCAAAACTTTTTTTAAGTATATAAGTGAAAGGAGAAAATCAAATGGAGGAATAATAAGACTTAAGACAGAGAGTGGGCATTTGGTGGAGGGAGACAAGGCAATAGCAGATCACCTAAATAATTATTTTTGCTCAGTATTTACTACAGAAGAAGGGATGGGGCCACAGTTAAATTGCAAGGACATTCATAAAAATAAGGTAGATGAAAATACATTTACAGAGGAGAAGGTCCTAACAGAACTTTCAAAACTAAAAGTGGATAAATCAATGGGACCAGATGGGATACACCCAAGGATACTCAAAGAGCTAAAAGATGTCCTGGTTACACCTTTAACAGAATTATTTAACCAGTCACTAAATACAGGTGATATTCCAGAGGACTGGAAAAGAGCAAATGTAGTTCCACTGCACAAAAGTGGAAGCAAGGAAGAAACAAGTAACTACAGACCAGTAAGCCTTACATCAGTAGTAGGGAAAGTAATGGAAAAACTATTAAAAGAAAGAGTAGTGGAATATCTTAAATCAAACAACTTACAGGATCCAAAACAGCATGGATTTACTGGTGGGAGATCATGCCAAACAAATCTTATTGACTTTTTTGACTCTGTGATGAAAATAATAGATCAAGGGGGAGCTGTAGATGTAGCATATCTAGACTTTAGTAAGGCATTTGACACTGTCCCACATCACAGACTGCTAAAGAAACTTGAAAGCCTGGGGGTGGATTATAAATTAGTGAAATGGATAAGAACCTGGTTGCAGGATAGGAAACAGACAGTTGTAGTTAATGGAGTGCAATCTATGGAGGGAAATGTTACCAGTGGAGTACCCCAGGGATCTGTACTCGGTCCAGTTCTCTTTAATATCTTTGTTGGTGACATTGCAGATGGTATTGAAGGGAAGATATGCCTTTTTGCAGATGATACAAAGATATGCAACAGGGTAGACACACCGGGAGGGGTCAAACAAATGATTGATGACCTAGGTAGGCTTGAGAAATGGTCAAGAACGTGGCAACTACAGTTTAATGCTAAAAAATGCAAAATCATGCACTTGGGTCTCAAAAACCCAAAGGCTAAGTATAGTATCAAGGGTACTATAATGGAAACTACTGAGGAGGAAAGAGATTTAGGAGTCACTATTTCAAGTGACTTGAAGGCAGGAAAGCAATGCAACAAAGCAATGAGAAAGGCAAGTCAGATGCTTGGTTGCATAGGGAGAGGAATCAGTAGTAGGAAAAAAGAAGTGATAATGCCACTGTATAGGTCATTGGTAAGGCCCCATCTGGAATACTGTGTCCAGTTCTGGAGACCCTATCTCCAGAAGGTTATAAATACATTAGAGAGTGTACAAAGAAGGGCAACTAAAATGGTGCATGGCCTACATCACAAAACTTACCCGGAAAGGCTAAAAGATCTTAACATGAATAGTTTGGAGGAGAGAAGGGAAAGGGGAGACATGATAGAAACTTTCAAATATATAAAGGGTCTTAACAAAGTTCAGGAGGGAAACATTCTTCAAAGGAAAAGAAGTATTAGAACTCGAGGGCATACATTGAGACTGGAGGGGGGGAGGTTCAGGGGAAATTTAAGGAAAAACTACTTCACAGAAAGGGTAGTGGATAAGTGGAATAGCCTCCCATCAGAGGTGGTAGAGGCTAAGACTGTAGGGCAATTTAAACATGCTTGGGACAGGCATATGAATATCCTTACAAAGAATCAAGATTAAAAAAGGGTTGAGATTGCCTAAAGGATAAAATAAAAAAGGGGCAGACTAGATGGGCCAAGTGGTTCTTATCTGCCGTCAAATTCTATGTTTCTATGTTTCTATGATTTCTGCTTGACGTGTCCTGTGGAACATGCAATGGACAGGTGATGCCGACTTAAGAGGCATATGGAAGGTTTACCTTACAAGGCTGAGGATTATGTGGAGAAGGGATCTCGGACCTGGTCTCCACAGCTATGGCTGGTAATTCTGATGTTTTGCCTTATATTCCCGCACAGCCTAGGAAAGCACGACATTGTCAAATGCAGTCCTTTAGATCACAAAGAAACAAGAAAGTCCGAGGTGCGTCCTTTCTTGCCAGAGGCAGGGGCAGAGGAAAGAAGCTGCACAACACAGCTAGTTCCCAGGAACAGAAGTCCTCCCCGGCCTCTACAAAATCCACCGCATGTTGCTGGGGCTCCACAGGCGGAGCTAGGCCCGGTGGGGGCACGCCTTCGAAATTTCAGCCACAAGTAGGTTCACTCCCTGTTGGATCCCTGGGCAATAGATATTGTGTCTCAGGGATACAAGCTGGACTTCGAGGAGATGCCCCCTCACCGACGGCCCTGCCGGCTTCCCCCCACGAGAGGGAAATAGTGTTAACTGCAATTCACAAATTGTATCTTCAACAGGTGGTAGTCAAGGTTCCCCTCCTTCAACAAGGAGGGGGTTATTATTCGACCATGTTGTAGTCCCGAAACCGGACGGTTCGGTCAGACCCATATTGAATTTAAAATCCCTGAACATATACCTGAAAAGGTTCAAGTTCAAGATAGAATCGCTGAGAGCGGTCGTCGCAAGCCTGGAAGGGGGGGATTTTATGGTGTCTCTGGACATAAAGGATGCATACCTTCATGTCCCCATTTATCCACCTCATCAGGCGTACCTCAGATTTGTGGTACAGGATTGTCATTACCAATTTCAGACGTTGCCGTTTGGTCTCTTCACGGCACCGAGAATATTTACCAAGGTAATGGCGGACATGATGGTACTCCTGCGGAAGCAAGGGGTCGCAATTATCCCATACTTGGACGATCTCCTCATAAAAGCGGGATCAAGAGAGCAGTTGCTGATCAGCGTAGCACTTTCTCTGGAAGTGTAACGGCAACACGGCTGGATTCTAAATATTCCAAAGTCGCAGTTGGTTCCTACGGCTCGTCTGCCTTTCCTAGGCATTATTCTAGACACAGACCAAAAAAGGGGTTATCTCCCGATAGAGAGAGCTCAGGAGCTCATGACACTGGTCAGGAACCTATTAAAACTAAAACAGGTGTCAGTGCATCACTGCACTCGAGTCCTGGGAAGGATGGTGGCATCATACGAGGCCATTCCCTTCGGCAGGTTCCATGCGAGGACCTTTCAATGGGACTTAAAGGACAAGTGGTCCGGATCACATCTTCAGATGCATCGGTTAATCACCCTATCCCCCAGGGCCAGGGTGTCTCTCCTGTGGTGGCTGCAGAGTGCTCACCTTCTCGAGGGCCGCAGATTCGGCATTCAGGACTGGGTCCTGGTGACCACGGATGCAAGCCTCCGAGGGTGGGGAGCAGTCACACAGGGAAGAAATTTCCAAGGGCTGTGGTCAAGTCAGGAGACTTGCCTTCACATCAACATCCCGGGATCTAAGGGCCGTATACAACGCCCTACGTCAAACGGAGACCCTGCTTCGCGACCAACCGGTTCTGATTCAGTCAGACACCATCACCGCAGGGGCTCATGTAAACCGACAAGGCGGCACAAGGAGCAGGGAAGCGATCACGGAAGCCACCAGAATTCTTTGCTGGGCGGAAAATCACGTAAGCGCACTGTCAGCAGTGTTCATCCCGGGACACGACCTCCACCCGGGAGAGTGGGGACTTCATCAGGATGTCTTCGCACAGACTGCATGTCGGTGGGAACTGCCACAGGTGGACATGATGGCATCCCGCCTCAACAAAAAACTACAGAGGTATTGCGCCAGGTCAAGAGACCCTCAGGCGATAGCTGTAGACGCCCTGGTGACACCGTGGGTGTTCCAGTCGGTCTATGTATTTCTCTGACGTCCTAGTGGATGCTGGGACTCCGTCAGGGCCATGGGGAATAGCGGCTCCGCAGGAGACAGGGCACAAAATTTAAAAGTTTGACCACTAGGTGGTGTGTACTGGCTCCTCCCCCTATGACCCTCCTCCAAGCCTCAGTTAGGTTTTTGTGCCCGTCCGAGCAGGGTGCAATCTAGGTGGCTCTCCTAAAGAGCTGCTTAGAAAAAGTTTGTTAGGTTTTTTATTTTCAGTGAGTCCTGCTGGCAACAGGCTCACTGCAACGAGGGACTTAGGGGAGAAGAAGTGAACTCACCTGCGTGCAGGATGGATTTGCTTCTTAGGCTACTGGACACTAGCTCCAGAGGGACGATCACAGGTACAGCCTGGATGGGTCACCGGAGCCGCGCCGCCGACCCCCTTGCAGATGCCGAATAGAGAAGAGGTCCAGAAACCGGCGGCAGAAGACGTCTCAGTCTTCATGAGGTAGCGCACAGCACTGCAGCTGTGCGCCATTGCTCTCCGCACACTTCACACCAGCGGTCACTGAGGGTGCAGGGCGCTGGGGGGGGCGCCCTGGGCAGCAATGTAATATACCTATTCTGGCTAAAATATATCACATATAGCCCCTGGGGCTATATGGATGTATTTAACCCCTGCCAGGTTCCAAAAAAACCGGGAGAAGAAGCCCGCCGAAAAGGGGGCGGGGCCTATTCTCCTCAGCACACAGCGCCATTTTCCTGCCCAGCTCCGCTGCGAGGAAGGCTCCCAGGACTCTCCCCTGCACTGCACTACAGAAACAGGGTAAAAACAGAGAGGGGGGGCACTTATTGGCGATATTTATAATATTTGAGCTGCTATAAAGGGAACACACTTATTAAGGTTGTCCCTATATATATTTATAGCGCTTGGGTGTGTGCTGGCAAACTCTCCCTCTGTCTCTCCAAAGGGCTAGTGGGGTCCTGTCTTCTATCAGAGCATTCCCTGTGTGTCTGCTGTGTGTCGGTACGTGTGTGTCGACATGTATGAGGACGATGTTGGCGTGGAGGCGGAGCAATTGCCTGTAATGGTGATGTCACCCCCTAGGGAGTCGACACCAGAATGGATGGCTTTGTTTATGGAATTACGGGATAGTGTCAGCACGCTACAAAAGTCGGTTGACGACATGAGACAGCCGGCAAACCAGTTAGTACCTGTCCAGGCGTCTCAGACACCGTCAGGGGCTGTAAAACGCCCTTTACCTCAGTCGGTCGACACAGACCCAGACACTGACACTGAATCCAGTGTCGACGGTGAAGAAACAAACGTATTTTCCAGTAGGGCCACACGTTATATGATCACGGCAATGAAGGAGGCTTTGCATATCTCTGATACTGCAAGTACCACAAAAAGGGGTATTATGTGGGGTCTGAAAAAACTACCTGTAGTTTTTCCTGAATCAGAGGAATTGAATGACGTGTGTGATGAAGCGTGGGTTACCCCTGATAGAAAACTGCTAATTTCAAAGAAGTTATTGGCATTATACCCTTTCCCGCCAGAGGTTAGGGCGCGCTGGGAAACACCCCCTAGGGTGGACAAGGCGCTCACACGTTTATCCAAACAAGTGGCGTTACCGTCTCCTGATACGGCCGCCCTCAAGGATCCAGCTGATAGGAGGCTGGAAAATACTCTAAAAAGTATATACACACATACTGGTGTTATAATGCGACCAGCAATCGCCTCAGCCTGGATGTGCAGTGCTGGGGTGGCTTGGTCGGATTCCCTGACTGAAAATATTGATACCCTGGATAGGGACAGTATTTTATTGACTATAGAGCAATTAAAGGATGCGTTCCTTTATATGCGAGATGCACAGAGAGATATCTGCACTCTGGCATCAAGAGTAAGTGCGATGTCCATATCTGCCAGAAGAAGTCTATGGACACGACAGTGGTCAGGCGATGCGGATTCCAAACGGCATATGGAAGTATTGCCGTATAAAGGAGAGGAATTATTTGGGGTCGGTCTATCGGATTTGGTAGCCACGGCAACAGCCGGGAAGTCCACCTTTTTACCTCAAGTCCCCAACAGAAAAAGCCGCAGTCTTTTCAGCCGCAGTCCTTTCGTTCCTATAAGAACAAGCGAGCAAAAGGAAATTCATATTTGCCCCGAGGCAAAGGAAAGGGTAAGAGACTACACCAAGCAGCCCCTTCCCAGGAGCAGAAGTCCTCCCCGGCTTCTGCAAAGGCCTCAGCATGACGCTGGGACCTTACAAGCGGACTCAGGGGCGGTGGGGGGTCGCCTCAAGAATTTCAGCGCACAGTGGGCTCACTCGCAGGTGGACCCCTGGATCCTGCAGGTAGTATCTCAGGGTTACAGGTTGGAATTCGAGAAGTCTCCCCGTCGCCGGTTCCTAAAGTCTGCTTTGCCAACGTCTCCCTCCGACAGGGCGACGGTATTGGAAGCCATTCACAAGCTATATTCTCAGCAGGTGATAGTCAAGGTACCCCTTCTACAACAGGGAAAGGGGTATTACTCCACGCTATTTGTGGTACCGAAGCCGGACGGCTCGGTAAGACCTATTCTAAATCTGAAATCTCTGAACCTGTACATACAAAAATTCAAGTTCAAGATGGAGTCACTCAGAGCAGTGATAGCGAATCTGGAAGAGGGGGATTTTATGGTGTCCTTGGACATCAAGGATGCTTACCTTCATGTCCCAATTTGCCCTTCACACCAAGGGTACCTCAGGTTCGTGGTACAAAACTGTCATTATCAGTTTCAGACGCTGCCGTTTGGATTGTCCACGGCACCCAGGGTCTTTACCAAGGTAATGGCCGAAATGATGATTCTTCTTCGAAGAGAAGGCGTATTAATTATCCCTTACTTGGACGATCTCCTGATAAGGGCAAGATCCAGAGAACAGCTGGAGGTCGGAGTAGCACTAACTCAAGTAGTGCTCCAACAGCACGGGTGGATTCTGAATTTTCCAAAATCCCAACTGATCCCGACGACACGTCTGCTGTTCCTAGGGATGATTCTGGACACTGTTCAGAAAAAGGTATTTCTTCCGGAGGAGAAAGCCAGGGAGTTATCCGAACTAGTCAGGAACCTCCTAAAACCAGGGACAGTGTCTGTGCATCAATGCACAAGAGTCCTGGGAAAAATGGTGGCTTCTTACGAAGCGATTCCATTCGGCAGATTCCATGCACGAATTTTTCAGTGGGATCTGCTAGACAAATGGTCCGGATCGCATCTGCAGATGCATCAGCGGATAAAATTGTCGACAAGGACAAGGGTCTCTCTGCTATGGTGGTTGCAGAGTACTCATCTGTTAGAGGGCCGCAGATTCGGCATACAGAACTGGGTCCTAGTGACCACGGATGCCAGCCTGAGAGGCTGGGGAGCGGTCACACGAGGAAGAAACTTCCAGGGCGTGTGGTCAAGCCTGGAAACGTCTCTTCACATAAATATACTGGAGCTAAGAGCATTCTACAATGCTCTAAGCCTGGCAAAACCTCTGCTTCAGGGTCAGCCGGTGTTGATCCAGTCGGACAACATCACGGCAGTCGCCCACGTAAACAGACAGGGCGGCACAAGAAGCAGGAGGGCAATGGCAGAAGCTGCAAGGATTCTTCGCTGGGCGGAAAATCATGTGATAGCACTGTCAGCAGTGTTCATTCCGGGAGTGGACAACTGGGAAGCAGACTTCCTCAGCAGACACGATCTTCACCCGGGAGAGTGGGGACTTCATCCAGAAGTCTTCCACATGATTGTGGTCCATTGGGAAAGACCAATGGTGGACATGATGGCGTCCCGCCTCAACAAAAAACTGGACAGGTATTGCGCCAGGTCAAGAGACCCTCAGGCAATAGCTGTGGACGCTCTGGTAACACCATGGGTGTACCAGTCAGTGTATGTGTTCCCTCCTCTGCCTCTCATACCCAAGGTACTGAGAATTATACGGCAAAGGGGAGTAAGAACGATACTCGTGGCTCCGGACTGGCCAAGAAGGACTTGGTACCCGGAACTTCAGGAGATGCTCACGGAAGATCTGTGGCCTCTACCTCTAAGAAGGGACCTGCTTCAGCAGGGACCGTGTCTATTCCAAGACTTACCGCGGCTGCGTTTGACGGCATGGCGGTTGAACGCCGGATCCTAAGGGAAAAAGGCATTCCGGAAGAGGTCATCCCTACCCTGGTCAAAGCCAGGAAGGAGGTGACTGCACAACATTATCACCGCATTTGGAGAAAATATGTTGCATGGTGTGAGGCCAGGAAGGCCCCGACAGAGGAATTTCAACTGGGTCGATTCCTACATTTCCTGCAAACAGGATTATCTATGGGCCTCAAATTAGGGTCCATTAAGGTTCAAATTTCGGCCCTGTCGATATTCTTCCAGAAAGAATTGGCTTCAGTTCCTGAAGTTCAGACTTTTGTAAAAGGAGTACCACATATACAGCCCCCGGTTGTGCCCCCAGTGGCACCGTGGGATCTCAATGTAGTTTTGGATTTTCTCAAATCCCATTGGTTTGAGCCACTCAAATCGGTAGATTTGAAATATCTTACATGGAAAGTAACCATGCTACTGGCTCTGGCTTCAGCCAGGAGAGTGTCAGAATTGGCAGCTTTATCATATAAAAGCCCATATCTGATTTTCCATTCGGACAGGGCAGAATTGAGGACGCGTCCTCATTTTCTGCCTAAGGTGGTATCAGCGTTTCACCTGAACCAGCCTATTGTGGTGCCTGCGGCTACTAGCGATTTGGAGGATTCCAAGTTGCTGGACGTTGTCAGAGCATTGAAAATATATATTTCAAGGACGGCTGGAGTCAGAAAATCTGACTCGCTGTTTATACTATATGCACCCAACAAGCTGGGTGCTCCTGCTTCTAAGCAGACGATTGCTCGTTGGATTTGTAGCACAATTCAACTGGCACATTCTGTGGCAGGCTTGCCACAGCCTAAATCTGTCAAGGCCCACTCCACAAGGAAGGTGGGCTCTTCTTGGGCGGCTGCCCGAGGGGTCTCGGCATTACAACTCTGCCGAGCAGCTACGTGGTCAGGGGAGAACACGTTTGTAAAATTCTACAAATTTGATACCCTGGCTAAGGAGGACCTGGAGTTCTCTCATTCGGTGCTGCAGAGTCATCCGCACTCTCCCGCCCGTTTGGGAGCTTTGGTATAATCCCCATGGTCCTGACGGAGTCCCAGCATCCACTAGGACGTCAGAGAAAATAAGATTTTACTTACCGATAAATCTATTTCTCGTAGTCCGTAGTGGATGCTGGGCGCCCATCCCAAGTGCGGATTGTCTGCAATACTTGTACATAGTTATTGTTACAAAAAAATCGGGTTGTTTATTGTTGTGAGCCATCTTTTCAGAGGCTCCTACGTTATCATACTGTTAACTGGGTTCAGATCACAAGTTGTACGGTGTGATTGGTGTGGCTGGTTTGAGTCTTACCCGGGATTCAAAATCCTTCCTTATTGTGTACGCTCGTCCGGGCACAGTATCCTAACTGAGGCTTGGAGGAGGGTCATAGGGGAGGAGCCAGTACACACCACCTAGTGGTCAAACTTTTAAATTTTGTGCCCTGTCTCCTGCGGAGCCGCTATTCCCCATGGTCCTGACGGAGTCCCAGCATCCACTACGGACTACGAGAAATAGATTTATCGGTAAGTAAAATCTTATTTTCCTCCTCTTCCTCTCATACCCAAGGTGCTGAGAATAATAAGAAAAAGAGGAGTGAGAACGATACTCATTGTTCCAGATTGGCCACGAAGGACTTGGTATCCAGATCTGCAAGAAATGCTCACAGAGGAACCGTGGCCTCTTCTTCTAAGACAGGACTGGTTGCAACAGGGGCCCTGTCTGTTCCGAGACTTACCGCGGCTGCGTTTGACGGCATGGCGGTTGAACGCCGGATCCTAGCGGAGAAAGGCATTCCGGAGGAGGTAATTCCTACTCTGATAAAGGCTAGGAAGGACGTGACAGCTCAACATTATCACCGTATATGGCGAAAATATGTTGCTTGGTGTGAGGCCAGGAATGCCCCTACGGAGGAATTCCAGCTGGGCCGTTTCCTTCACTTCCTACAGTCAGGAGTGAATTTGGGCCTAAAATTGGGTTCTATTAAGGTCCAGATTTCGACCCTATCCATTTTCTTTCAAAAGGAGTTGACTTCTCTACCTGACGTTCAGACGTTTGTAAAGGGAGTGCTGCATATTCAGCCCCCTTTTGTGCCTCCAGTGGCACCTTGGGATCTTAACGTGGTGTTGAGTTTCCTGAAATCTCACTGGTTTGAACCACTCAAAACGGTGGAGTTGAAATATCTCACGTGGAAGGTGGTCATGCTATCAGCCTTGGCTTCGGCTAGGCGTGTGTCAGAGTTGGCGGCTTTGTCGCATAAAAGCCCCTATCTGGTTTTCCATGCGGATAGAGCAGAATTGCGGACCCGTCCACAATTTCTGCCGAAAGTGGTTTCATCCTTTCATATAAACCAACCTATTGTGGTGCCTGTGGCTACTACTGACTTGGAGGATTCCGAGTTGCTTGATGTGGTCAGGGCTTTGAAGGTTTATGTATCCAGAACGGCTAGGGTCAGGAAAACAGAGTCTTTGTTTATCCTGTATGCTTCCAAGAAGCTTGGTGCTCCTGCTTCATAGCAAACTATTGCTCGCTGGATCTGTAACACGATTCAGCAGGCTCATTCTGCGGCTGGATTGCCGCTGCCAAAATCAGTTAAGGCCCATTCCACTAGGAAGGTGGGCTCTTCTTGGGCGGCTGCCCGAGGGGTCTCGGCATTACAGCTTTGCCGAGCGGCTACTTGGTCAGGTTCAAACACTTTTCCAAAGTTCTATAAGTTTGATACCCTGGCTGAGGAGGACCTTGTGTTTGCTCAATCGGTGCTGCAGAGTCATCCGCACTCTCCCGCCCGTTTGTGAGCTTTGGTATAATCCCCATGGTCCTTACGGAGTCCCCAGCATCCACTAGGACGCTAGAGAAAATAAGATTTTACTTACCGGTAAATCTTTTTCTCGTAGTCCGTAGTGGGTGCTGGGTGCCCGTCCCAAGTGCGGACTTCTTCTGCAATGCTTGTATATAGTTATTGCTTCAATAAGGGTTATGTTATGGTTGCATCAGGGTTGGACCTGTTGCTCTGTTATTGTTCATACTGTTGACTGGGTATGTTTATCTCAAGTTATACGGTGTGATTGGTGTGGCTGGTATGAATCTTGCCCTGGATTTCCAAAATCCTTTCCTTGTACTGTCAGCTCTTCCGGGCACAGTTTCTCTAACTGAGGTCTGGAGGAGGGACATAGAGGGAGGAGCCAGAGCACACCAGAATCTAAATTCTTTCTTAAAGTGCCCATGTCTCCTGCGGAGCCCGTCTATTCCCCATGGTCCTAACCGAGTCTCCAGCATCCACTACGGACTACGAGAAATAGATTTACCGGTAAGTAAAATCTTATTTTTTTTCTCCTACAATCTGTACAATGGCAGCAGGGTATCACTTATTTTTCTTCAGGGGTTTGCAGATAAATTGGCTGGTTCTGAGATGGATGCACGCAGCGGCCGCGTTTATCTGGTCTGCACTGCGTAACCATACACATTCCGGTACCGCATCCCTGAAGTATGTGTCCACAGTGTGACTGACATCGACGGATGTTCGTGGGGCGGAGACGCGGCATTGGGGGGGAGGCAGGCCGGGCTGGAGATCGTATGGGACCATTTTCAGGGCTGCTGCGTGACGTCACACGCAGCCGCTTCATTAAAAAAAATGGCGGCCGACCACCTGACAGCGCAACCTGCTGTGCTGCTAGGGGTCAACCTTAGTTCCAATGCTTGCGGACGCATCAGGAGGTGGCCCGTCACACATGCTGGGCAGCCTTGCCCTGTGCTGGGCGGCCCGCAGCATGTGAGAAGATGAACGCAGATCTGGTTGCATATATCTCTGAATCAACCCCTGTGTTCGTTTCCCAGAAGTCGGGCTTACCTCTCCAGCTTGTGTTTTCTTACAAACGTCCAACTATAACTTGCCCACGCTTACTCCTACTCTCCCAGGCTGTCCTCGAGACTCCTGTCCTTTACAGAGGTCCTGGTCTGCCAGAAGAACAGCAGAACTTTTGTAAATAGCACCAAATAGTGAAGAGTATTCCCTATTTTGGAAGAAGGAGCCGCCACTATTAATACAAGTACATAAGAGCCTCCTCGCAACAAAAAGTATTCACATTCTCTTAGTTTTCTGTAGTTGTCAGAGAATTGGAAATTTGCAAATGACTGTCCTTGGAGGCAGCCTCTCAGAATTTTATCTGACTGATCTCATTTTCTTGCCGAATGATTGTTCAGTTAATGATACAGATATCATAAAAAGACAGAATCCAACGCGTTTCATCCCAAGAACTTCTTAAGGGGTAAGTATCAATAATTACGGAAAACATCATGAACTGAGAAATGTCACTAGAAGTGCCGGTTTGAAACAATCTGAAAACATAATGGGTTTCCCATATGGGATATCAGTAAAAGCATAAATTTAAAATTGGATAGGTAAATCCTCCAAAAGGTATTATCCTTAAAAGGGAGTGCTATACAGGTTGAGTATCCCATATCCAAATATTCCGAAATACGGACTTTTTTGAGTGAGAGTGAGATAGTGAAACCTTTGTTTTTTGATGGCTCGATGTACACAAACTTTGTTTAATACACAAAGTTATTAAAAGTATTGTATTAAATTACCTTCAGGCTGTGTGTATAAGGTGTATATGAAACATAAATGAATTGTGTGAATGTAGACACACTTTGTTTAATGCACAAAGTTATAAAAAAATATTGGCTAAAATGACCTTCAGGCTGTGTGTATAAGGTGTATATGCAACATAAATGCATTCTGTGCTTAGATTTAGGTCCCATCACCATGATATCTCATTATGGTATGCAATTATTCCAAAATACGGAAAAATCCCATATCCAAAATACTTCTGGTCCCTAGCATTTTGGATAAGGGATACTCAACCTGTATATGATGACCAACAGTTATGCTGAGCAACTGAATTTTGACAGATACACATCTGGCCCTTGCTTAGCATAACTGTTATTTTTATATATATATATATATATATATATATATATATATATAATTTTAATTATGTTTAAAGTAAACCAATGACTGCAATTGGAGAAGTCCAAAAAGCTTGGGGAACATTGATCCCTATGCTGCTGTTGCTGCTTTCTGTAATACCCCTTTTCCACTACTGATGCGGGTTGTAGACGGGAGCTACTCGGCTGTGACCCGCATCAGAGCCCCCTTTCCCACTGCACTTACCCAACCCGGCATATTGCCGGGTTGGTGACTCACTGGTGACGCAGAAGGGGGTGGCGCTGGGAGATAACATGATCTCTCAGCGCTGCCCTTCCATACAGTGTAAACGGGAGCTGTGTCGCATCGACACGGCTTAAACTACAACCTTACCGGATCATTCCCGTGTCCTACCCATTCACTTGATCCGGTTTTTTGCAGGGGGACCCTTTTCCACTAGCAAAAAACACGGGTAAATGCGCGCCCCCGCGCATTTACCCGTGTTTTTTTAGCTAGTGTAAAAAGGGTATTATGGAATTTTATTAGCGCAGTGGTGGTAAAGGGGGTAGCCCCGAGCGTTAACGCCCGAAGCTATTGAATTAGAGGTCCTCTTTCCCGCCTGCTAATTGAATCTGTTTTTGGGCATTAACCTATACAATCTGGGATAAGTTTCTGGACATACATATGTGTTAACGTGGTCATGGCACCCGAAAACAGACTGTTGGGGATTTCTTTTTGGGTCGCATCGACCTGGCGTACTCGTGCACACTGCACCACGAGCTGGGTTTAACACATGTTCAACCCTGCTAGTTACCAACTGGCCCCTTTCAGACAGCACTGCAACCCGTGTTGCTGCGCATTGACATGAAATAACTTGGGTTATTGCTGGCAGTCTGAAAGGGGTTATATGTCTGTATTTCATACAATGGGGCAGATGTATTAAGCCTGGAGACGGCATAAGGAAGTGATAAACCAGTGATAAGTGCAGTACGGATGGTGTAATGGTTCGCATTACCGCCTCACAGCACTGAGGTCATGGGTTCAATTCCCATCATGGCCCTAACTGTGTGGAGTTTGTATATTCTCCCCGTACTTGCATGGGTTTCCTGCGGGTACTCCAGTTTCCTCCCACAATCCAAAAATATACTTGTAGGTTAACTGGCTCCCAACAAAATTAACCCTAGTGTGAATGTGTGCGCATGTACTTGTGATAGGGAATATAGATTGTAAGCTCCACTGGGGCAGGGACTGATGTGAATGGGCAAATACTCTCTGTAAAGCGCTGTGGAATACGTGTGCGCTATATGTATCACTGGTAATAATAAATAAATAAATAATAAGGTGATAAACGCACCAGCCAATCAGCTCCTAACTGTTCATTTACATATTGGATCTGATTGGCTGGTGCGTTTATCACCTTGCACTTATCACTGGTTTATCACTTCCTTATGCCGTCTCCAGGTTAATACATAATACATTTGCCCCAATAATGTCCTTTTTTACCCTCTCTGTAAAATGCCTGGGGAAGAATGGCTGCAGGCCGCCAAGAAAGATTCCCGGTGGGCCGACGTGCACGCGGGACATGATGACATTGTAGCCCCATTTATAGTCCTAATGAATACGTGAAAATAATTTCCATATATGAAAATGACTTTTCCACTTAGGCCGATATCCTGTTATCCTTACCGCAGCTAAAGGATTCCGGCAGGGCTATCCTGTTAGGCCCGTAAGCTGGCACTTACCTGGCATTCAGCTGGCACTTACCTGGCATTCTTAGAATCCCTGATAACCACCCCCAGGAGACGCGTTATCAGACCCCCAAATACATGGGTCTGTGATTTTATTATGGATTCCATGTGTTATCGGCAGATAAGGGGTGAGTTACCGCACGGTAAAAACAGGCTGTAATAGGATAGCATGATAACATTATTGGGCTAAAAAGCCCGTTATTACAGTGTGGTAACTTTCCGCACCTAATAGGCTATCGGCCTTAGCTTGTGATTGGTGTAAAAGCCAAAAATATATATTTTTCTGTAGAATTATATAGTTTCCATAATTCGAAAAGTGCATAATATAATGTGCACCTAATGCTTACTTTATTTCCTTTTAACTGCCCCCTTGCTGCTAGACATGCCCACTCTCTGGCAAGTCTTGGTGGAGGAGGTGGGGGTGTTGTCGCCATGGCTACACACCCCACCCCACACCTTACACGCCTGGTTCTGCAAATGTGAGGCCACTTCTACAAATTTTTCCAGCTACACTTTTCATTCCTAATCCGCCCCTGATGATGCCTATTCGGAGCTAGATTAACTCGGGGGCTGAACAAGAAAAATTAATACAAACGATTTCCCTCAGCACACTAAGAAGTGTCAGTAATAAGACTTTAACACTGCATGATAATAAAAATTCAGAGATCTTAGTGACGTATATTTGCAAAGATATGGTTAAGCCACCAGGCCGCGTTGAGGCTTCTCTGATAGTGGTGGTCTCTAACATGATGCCTCTCCTTAAGGTGTTCCTTGGCAGCATCTTCCATGAGGCGTTTGTCTATCCTGATGGATGAGGTTTGGCTGCAGAAACAGTGAGGCACTGCTGTGGCGCTGTAGCAACAGCAAGGTGAGAGGCACTACTAAGGTACTGCAGTTGCAGCAAGGGGAGGCACTGCTGAGGTGCTTGTGAGATGCTGCAAGAGCAGGGATTTAAGAGGCATTGCTGACGCACTATTACTGAGGTGCTGCAGAGTCAGAGAGGTGAGGCACTGATAAGGAACTTCAGGGGCAGTGAGGTGAGAGGCACTGCTGAGGAGCTGCAGGGTTAGCAAAGTGAGAGATACTGCTCAGGCAGGTTGGTTTTGCCATGTAAATGTTTGCAGCTTTAAAAAATGTACGAATTTGGCCGGAATCTCTGCACTGCGGTCGTCTCGCACTTCATGACATCCGACCCATGGTTAAGCCACCAGGCCACATCATGGCTTCTCTGATACTGGCAGTCCCTAACACTGCAGGATGACCGTACCCACTCTGGGCTATATAATTGTTTATTGTAAGGCCACATACACATATAGTACATAAAAAATATATCTAAATTGATCTATGCTCTTCAGAACAAAATGGGGCTTATTCAGAGTCGTTACGGTTTTATGCAGATGGGCGATGTTTTATGCTGATGGGAGATGCGCTGTAATCCTCAAACATGCTGCTTTCATTCGGGGGGAGGAGACATGGAGCGCTGCACAAAACAGAGGCGGAGTGCCGAGGTGCATCTTCCGACACAGATTCACTGGCCTCAGCAGCACAGGGTTACTGTGATATCTGCTGGCCACGATGTTGATCCGTTTTCAGACACAGCCAGCAGATCAGAGAAGTCTGCCGCGGGCATCGATGTACACAAGACGCCTCCTGCAGCATTTGAATATTTTCCCGCAGCCGCTGCATACAAAGACTCAGTGGTTGTGACATTTGCGTCGACCTCTAAATCCGGCCCTCAGTGTGGCACAGTGGTAAGTAAAACTGGCTCCAAGGGCCTTAGGTTTAACTCTGACCTAAGGTGTGCATACCCTCCAACATTTTACACAGAAAAATCGGTACAAATCCGAAAAAGGGGCGTGGCTGTGGGTAAAGGGGGGGGGGGGCGTGGCCACGCCCCTTTTCCTATACTTTCAATGGAAGTTTGGAGAGCCAAAAATCGGTACAGACCATGAAAAAAAGGTACTGTACCTATTAAAAAGGTACAGTTGGAGGGTATGGGTGTGGTGTGTGTGTGGGTTGTATGTTCTCTCTGTGTTTGTAAAGGTCTCTGCCCACAGTACAAATGTCCCTGGTCTGTGCATGTGGTAAGAAACGTATACAGAATAATGGGGTAGATGTATTGAGCCTGGAGAAGGGTAAAGCAGTGATAAGTGGAAGGTGATAATGCACCAGCTAATTATTACAGGTTTGAAAAATGACAGTTAGGAGCTGATTGGCTGGTGCGTTATCACCTTACAATTATCACTGCTTTATCACTTCTCCATGCTTAATACATCTGCCCCTGCAATCTCTGATTGTACAGCACTTTAGGGTCAGGGGAGGCAGAGCCTGCCTCACCGCACGTTACTGAGGGTTCAGTATGGATTACCGGCGGGCGGGATGCCGGTTGTCAATATCCCGACAGTGGCAGGCCGCCCGCCAGAATGCTGGCAGCGGGACGAGCGATAAGAGTCCCATTGCGGGCTCACTGTGAGAATAGCCCCTGTTGCGGGGGATTCTGGCTGGTGGCATTGCCAGCTGTTGGGATTCCAGCGTTGGTATCATGACCGCCGTGATCCCGATAGCCGGTAAATGAAACGTATCCTGTCACTGATATAGATCTATATCAAAGTGTGTATTTATATATGTGTATGGTAATGAACAGACTGGAGGGGAGATGTACTAAGCTTTGAAAAGTGATAATGTAAGCTCTCACAAGCAGGGCCCTCTTCCCTCATGTGCTTATCCTTTCTTCAACTGCACCAACTCCAGCAGTCTTCTGCCACCTGATACTTATTCCAGTGTCATCTGCTGATGTAACTATGTTTATTTACCCTGTACTTGTCCTATATTGTCGTCAACTGTAACTCGCTGTTTTCCTGTTTTGATTATTTGCTTATGTACTCTGTAATGGGGCGCTGCGGAACCCTTGTGGCGCCATATAAATAAAGGATGATAATAATAATAATGTGGAGAGAGATAAACTACCAGCCAATCAGCTGCTAACTGTGATGTTGCAGGCTGTGTTTGAAAAATGACAGGAGCTGATTGCCTGGTACTTTATCACTCTCCACTTTTCAAGGCTTAGTACATCTGGCCCCTAACCCTTTTCACTCCACTTGGTCTCACACCTCCAGACAGTGCGTAATGCTACGCTTCTACTTGTCATGTTTGTTGTTTTCCTTTCCTCCATTCACAATCACCTCCGTTAATTATCTGGTGTTAAAACAACTAGAAATGAGTGTGTAAAGCAGAAAACAGAGCATATTATCACACTGTCAGAAGGAGTCTGCGTGATAGGCCTGCATCACACTGCCCCCTACACCGGAAGGGGTTAACGGAATAGAATCTCCCCTTCACTATAAAGCCATCTCACCTGTCCATTGTGTCACGCTGACAGCTGTTCATTCTCAATTAAGAGATAAAAGCCTTTTATTTTATTTCAGCAACAAATTTACCAGCCAGGCAGGAGGTGCTTTGTTTTACTGTTGACTTAACCTCAGCATTTGTCATGGGGTATATGCATAAGGGGGGTTTAAGCACTTTTATTTTATTTTTTTACATTTTTTTTTGTATATATCTCGTCTCCAGCAGATTTGATTCAATTAGTCCATTTTAAAATATTCTTTTTTTTCATATTGAAATCTGTGGCCAATTAGAAGCCTTAAAATGTTGTTGTGAATTTGTTTTATTCATACACTCCACCAAAGTGATCTGTTTTAGGAAGATGCCCTCAGGCTTTTTTTTTGGTCTGGGGTAGGGAGGGGTGGGGGGCTGCTGAGTGTCAGGATCATGTGACTTGCCAGGGTGCTTTTTCCTTGTTTATCCTAAGACCATGTGTAGGTAGGCGGATGCACACACACCAGGGGGACAGAGGGACATCAGCTCCCAGCTTCTCTCCCCACAAGCCACACTGTGGAGAGCACACAGTGACAGAGCTGTGTGCATGGGCAGGGGGACTGATCCTCTGTGCCTGTAGGCTGGATAAAGGAGGCAGCTGCTGGTAAGTGCTCGCTCGGTTGCATGCGAGATGCTATTCTACAGGCTATGGATGTATTAACTGCAAAGGATGGATATTTGCTAAACAACCGGAGGGTTTGAAAGGCACCAAGTTTGGCCGAATAAGGTAAAGCTGCTTCTTGATTCCCCTTATATCCATCCCTATCCGTAATGAATGGATGGATGGACGAACGAATGAATGAATGAATGAATTAATGAACGTATGGTACTACAGTATGAATCCACTTCAATGCCTTCCTCGACAATTGTTACTGTATTGATATTTTTATTGGCGTCTATACAGCGATAAGTTGTGGGGGGAGGGGAGGTGGGATAAAATGCACAAGTAATTTTCTGGGTTTTTATTTTTTTGTTTTTTTATGCGAACCAGGGAGCAGCTTAGTCTTGTAGTTCTACATCTGTCGTTGAGCCAGCCATGTTTTTCATACGATTATATACACTGCAATTGCTGAAGCTGAAAATGCACGGATGTTCCCCATCATTTGTATGGCAGGGCCTTTGCAGCAAAAAATAAAATAAAAAAAATTAATAAAATTAAAGGGACATTCTGCGTCCAGACCAGAGCCTTGTATTTACATGTAAAGATGGGTCTGGCATTGAAGGCCCTGTAAGGTTTTGTGCATTTAGATTCAGCCCAGAGTATTTGTCTGTGGAAGTGCTGTTTGAATGAGGCAGAGACTCAGCTGGAGAAGATGGTGAGATATAAAGGGATGGGAAGGGTGGCCTTTTGTGCGAGGATCTTTTGTGCTGCCTTACCCCCACCGCTTTCCAGCGGAACACAAGTAGCCTTTAGTTAACTAACCGTAGCCTGCAGGAACAGGTTCATTGGATACAGCACTATAATGGCTCCGCTTTATAGCGCCAGAACGCTTTCCTTAGAAAAAGAGGGATTCAAAAAAATCTCCCAACTGGAAAAGAGGTTTTTGATTTGGTGTTTTTTTTTTTTTTTTTAACCTTATGCACAATTGTTCTGTTTGTGTGCGGATTAACCCCTTCTTTATTTTTACATCCCCATGTGCAAGGCACACAAGCCGGTCAGATCCCTGGTTCCACCCTATCAGGGGCCTTTAACCTCTTATTGCCCACGTTGCCTTGAAATTGGATTTGTGTTTTCTGACGCCTTTTGACACACTACCTCCATGTGATTTTATATTATGCTTCCCTTCCATATCTCCTATGGTGTTATTTCCCAGGGATTTACTCTATTGTTTAAACTGAGAAAAAAAAACCCACATTGTATAGAAAAGAACAAGGGATAACTCAGTATATCACAATATGAAGACTTGTTTTAATGCCTAGGAGTTGCATGTCTTTACACCCATGTTCTCCCCATAGATGTAGTGTTTAACGCAACAGCACAACCTTGTTTTGTTTTTATTGCTTAATTATGTTTATTTTCCTCACAGGCCAGATGTCGCTCAAATAAAAAGTCAGATTTGACACATATGTTGTTTATTATATCAAAGTGACTAATTAGCATTCATTAGTAGTATGTCTTGTGGGACGCTTCTTGTTAAGGTGGCGCAAGTACCAGTTACGATTTTACAACTATTCTTACAGGCCAAAGAGAGTTTCTAGGGTGGGGCTCAACATAAATTGCCGTTTCAGTGTATCACGTTGGAATTCTTTTTCCCACTTGCCATAAGATCATGTATGCAGATGTACCATTGTAATGGATTTGGCCATTTCTTATTAGGGGTCTAGGATTTGTTAGACTGAAGCCAATATGAATGGATTTCATTTAGCCCCCAGGTCTGATTAAAGAGTAAATTGCAATACTAAGCTCATACAGCCAAACCGGTTAGCTTTATGTGGCCATCCAAGGCCATTTGTGGCTCCCGTCCTTGGCTTAGAATCTGTATACAATATATGCATACACTGTTGTACTGTTTGCATGGTTTTATTATAACACTTGTGCTTTCAAAAAAAGTGGACTGCATTGCATTAAGAGGAGGCCGTTTAGCGTCAGGTGCTCCGTAATCTACCCAACATGCACTGCTGTTAAAGCTTGTTGACATTTTGCCATGCAGCATAGTAGAGAGCAGACTTAACCCCATATGGTACTGGCAAGCATCTGCTTTTACCGTACATACTGTATGACTCTCTTTAATCAATTACATTTTATCACTTTATTATCTAGATGCCAAAATATGTTTTGTCCAACTGCGGTGTGTTGTATTATATTGTGCTGTCACTGAGTGCAAACCCTGGCACATTATATAGGTCAACAGACAGAGCGCAGGAGATTGGGACTAAATATTGCTGTTCATTTTTTTTTTTTAGCTTTCCGCTGTGAGTCACATTCAGCAGCAGTAAGTTCATTATTTTCCCCTGTCCAACAATAACAATGGAAGTGGAATTATTAATTGGTGGTTCCTCGCCAGACCATTGTCATATAATAGTGATAAGCCTGACACCTCCTCCTTGTAAGACTTACAGAACCTGGAATTAAATGACGACTTCAGTGAATGGTCGACGGTTCTGATATAGACTGGAACTGATTCAGAAGCCATCAGTCAGCATGAAAATGTTCTGTTGAGATTATGAATGAGTTTTTTTATTCCATAAACGTAAAATACTGCCTTAGATGGCATGACACCTGACCTATAAACTCATTTAATGGTGGGCGTTTAATAGAAGCATCCATATAATGTCCGTTGTTTGGCCTGTTACTTGGATCTCTGCGTCCTTCGCAAACTGCTTTATAATTGGTGGACATCATTTGTGGAATTGTCTTGAGTATGTTTATAGGACCATGTTTTCGGCATTGTAGCATGATTGTTGGTTACCTGGCCATACCTGTCTATTAATCGGACTGGGACTGGTTGTTCCCTGTCCGTTTATTACCTGACTTAGGGCCTCAGATAAGCCACGATGTTATTATGGGAAATACTGATAAGTATTTTTGCTTTTTACAGATATCCATGTTGTATCTTGCAAGTAGTTGCATGTACCTGGTTAACACGGAACAAGGTTTTCCTAGTTAGGTCTCATACTGCAGTGTCAGATAATGATTATATAACATTGTCGTTATTCTATGAATTGTGTTTGTTATTGTGTTATGGAATCCAGCATATCTTGTTACTGCTTGTAAATGGCGAAGACTACTATGCTATAAATATGTTTTTTATGGCACTTGCATGGATGTTGGTGTGTGTATATTGTATTTATAGACCTAGATTATCAGCATTTTGTGATGGAATTTGGATCAGAGTTCTTGAACACATATTTGAATTGCTGTTTGTCATTTTATTATACATGCAGTATTTTATATTGCTAAAGAGTAGCACTAAGGTCCACTATAAAATAGCTTTGTTTGTAAGTGCACATAGATAAACAACCAGTTGTACCTCAGCATGCTGGGATACAACAGCGCTTAAGGGACTGGTTCAGAGATGCACGAACGTCCATTTTGAATCTTGCACATGCTCCATTGCCGATTGAGTTGCACCCATCTCCGCTTCATCTTCCCTTGCAGCTGGGTGGGTGTAACTGTGCGGGGACTGGGAGATTGCACATAGGCTTATGGGCCCTGCACACTTGGCGATATCTTTGAAAGATGTAAACAATATAGTTAAAAAATGAACGATAAATCGTTCATCTCTTTCAGTCTTGCGCGTCACCACAATCGTTCATCGTTGATCGATCATCGTTTAAACATGCAAGCCAATTTGGACGATATCGATGTATGTAATGTCATATCTTCCAAATCGGCCATAGATATCGTCCAGTGTGAATGCTTGAAATCGCTGAAGAAAAATCGTCCAACGATAATATCGTTGGTCGGTAACATCTGCAAAATCGCTAAGTGTGTAGGGCCCATAAGTGTTCTGAGGGCCTTGCACTATATAGGTAGAGGGCTGGCGCCAAGTGTGAGCTGATAGTGAACTACTTTCACATACCGATGGCTAAGAGTGGGGGGGCTGTGTAAATTCTGCCAAACCTGAAGGTCAGTATCCAGCATTATTTTCCGGGCACACATTTGTGTGCAAATCCCAGCAATAACTCATTTAGGGGTCTATTTACTAAGCCTTGACTGGAGATAAAGTCGCTGGAGATAAAGTACCATCCAGTCGGCTCCTGTCATTTTTCAAACACAATCTGTGTCATGGCAGTTAGGAGCCGATTGGCTGGTACTTTATCTCCAGAGACTTCTTCTCCATCCAAGGCTTAGTAAATAGAACCCTTAGACACATTTTGCCTCCATGAGCATTATAGTAACTAGAGCCTATAGTTATGCAGGGAGAAAGCTGTTATACATTTAGGGACTGAACAAGACACTTTCATGGGTCCAAGAGCTGATCGTGCAGATCTGTATATCTGACACAAGAAGAGAGATGATTTAGGTACAGAAGAGGGAAACAAAGTTCATAGAGGATGCACCATGCTTTGGACATTTTATATATATATATATATATATATATATATATATATATAGACAACGTCCTGCTTTGCAGCTTTCAGGTGTTACATGTCTGCGGTATAAAATGGCAGCAGCCTTATTTGTCTTCCCTCTGCTGAGGGTGCTCCTGGTTGGAAAACATTTACAGTATGTGGGAGTAAATCGAGGTATCTGAAGTAAATGATACCCAACTCTCCTTGAGTTTAAATCAAAGTGAATCCCTTAAATGATGCGGAATCTCCTGAAGGCCAGGCTGGCTAGGTGCAGCACAGTGATGACATCATCACTCTTCGACAACCATGGAGGGAAACATGGGTGTAAAGAATAAGAAGGATGTGTGCTACAAGAAAATGGTTGCCGCTCTCTAACACACTGTTCGCTATACGAGTGGATCTGGGCATGTATGAAGAATTACAAGTGGTGTGTGCTCCATTAAAGCATTACAGGGTATGTGTGCTGCATTACAGGGCATCTGTGCCCATGTATGTGTGCTGCCTTACAGGTTATCTGTAATGAATGACATGAACCCTGTGGATGGGAAAGAGTTAAAACTTCTGGCGTTCCTGAGTTCATGGGCTAAAGAGCAGACTTACTGGCCATCTGTGCAGGCTTTTTTACTTGACAACTGCGCATGATTGTGAATGCAAAACATAAATGCTTGCTTAAAAACACAGCTTCCTATCTCATCTGCACCTTACCCCCCATTACCTAGCTGTTCTATTACTAGGAAAATAAGGATTCATAAAAGATTCTATCAGGCTATCTAGCAAGTCCAGAATAGGTCCACACTCACATCTATTTCCAAAGATGTTCTTATAAACTGACTCTTTAATTTGCAAATATTTGCATGTAATATTGGAGGCGGTTGAACAAGATTACATTGTTGGAACTTTCATATTGCAGCTTGTCTGCTTTTTTATGTTTGTTCTTAAACTGCAAGAGTTGTATATTGCCCTATGGAAAAATGTTTAAGGGACCTATTCAGGTTTGTTAGCAAACCAAAAAAGCAAGAAATTGAGCAAAACCCTGTTGCACTGCAGGTGGGGCAGATGTAACATGTGCAGAGAGAGTTAAGGTGGGTACACACTGGTAGATATATCTGCCGATCAATTGATATGCAGATATATCTATGGACGGATCGAGCAGTGTGTTGAGCATACACGCTGCCCGATCCGTCGGGGACTGACGTCATGAACTGGGCGGGCATGTACACACGCCCGCCCAGTTCAGCTGTCAATCACCGCCGGCCGCCGTAGCATGTGTACGGGCAGTCGGCCGACCGCCCGTACACACACACAGCAACGAGCCAATATATCGTTAGATATATTGGCCGTCGGCTGTGCTGCAGGGCCGACGAGATACATCTGTGAATGACGGAGTTCACAAACGTATCGGCCGTACACACTGGCCGACGGACCCGCGATATATCGGCCGTTCAAGAGAACGGACGATATATCGGCCAGTGTGTACCTACCTTTAGATTTGGGTGGGTTGTGTTAAAACGGAAATCTAAATAGCAGTGTAAAAATTAAGCAGCCAGTGTTTACCCTGAACAGAAACAATATAACCCATCCAAATCTAACTCTCTCTCTGCACATATTACATCTGCCTCCCCTGCAGTGCAACATAGTTTTGCCTAGTTGTTTGCTTTTTTGGTTTTCTAACAAACCTGAATAACCCGCTTAAAGCGGTGATGGTGTTTTTGTGGACGCAACCAGTATTCTGCCAGTCAACCCACTAGGAACTAGTGACCTCACTTTGTGCCTTCATGATGTCACTAGTTCCTCATGAATTGAATGGCTACATTCTCATAAATAATGGCTCTGCCCACAGAATGGTTGCTCTTTTTTTGGGACATGTGCAGAAGATTCTATGAATATACATTAATTAGTGAGAACAATGATTCAAAGTGTTAGAGACATACATTATTAGTAATGAGTGTCCTATCACAGAGAGCTTACCTTAAATGAATCCCTTATATATAGACACATAGGGCTAGAAACCCAGCATGAGCTTGAGACAGATGAGGTTTTATCCCTCTTAATATTACATTGTAATGTTGGAAATAGCTCTTCTATTTTAATCAGATTACAGAATGCAGAATTGACTTATTGATCGTCTGCCAGCGTTTATTTGTCATTTATATAGTGTCAGCACAGAAAACAGATCCTTTGACTTGCTAATTTGAAATGTAAAGCGTCTTTGCCAAGAGACATGTTGGGTACTTTCTTTCCCAATGCAGTAAATCTTCATACGATGCAAATCGCCTTCTCCTATTCAGGGCTTGTATAGCTCTCTGTTCTTCTGAGGGACACATAACCCCCTGAGTTACCTCAGGCATTTTTTTACACCAATGGATTAATTAGCAGACTTGTAGAGAGTTAGTTTAGAGGTGTTTTCTCGTAAATATAAGCGGAAATAACATTCTCTAACATCGCGTAATTATTTTTAAAGGATTGAGAATAATTTGCGTTGCTCAGAAATTCAGGGATGCTGAGCAGACCCGTACCCACAACTCCTCAGGACTTTCTGGGGATTGTGCTGGGAAAGACCAAATGGGTCCCAGGAGATTCTGGATCACATGGGCATGATGAGACTTGTTGTTCTACAATTGCTGGAGGGGCTGTGTATTGCTTATCCCTGGAAATTCCCAGTGACCAGTAATACCGGATGGTCTGGCCCACTGACATTTTTTATGTTTCCCTCCTATCTCTCAGTCCTTATCAGAGACCTGATAAAGATAGGTAGTTCAAAGGGGTTTGCAGTTTAAACAAACAGCAGACTTGAGAGGCAGGAAGGGACATTCCTGCAATCCGTTTTTGTAAAGTCGTAATGTGTTCATTCCCACTTTATATTTCTATAATAGTTCTCAAGGTATGCGGTTATGTGACCACCGGTCACTTTACCGATGCCGGAATCCCACCCGGATGAAACCTTAAATACGGGAACCCGGCGTCGGTATGGTGACCGGTGGTATCCCAACTGCCAGTCACCCATACCCTACCCGTTTTCAAGGGTTTGGTATTAAACCTCACAGTCCCATGACCGACACCAGCATCCTGACATTGAAGATCCTGACTGCAGAGGGTTAAGTATTTCGACCCTCCACTACCCTAACCCTCCAGGGATGGCGGCTATGGCTAACTTTCCGGGGCTGGCGGCTATGGTAAACCACCCCTCTAGTGCTTAACCTCACACACACCACCAGGCCCTAACCAGCACCCCGATACTCACTTTGGGATGTCAGCTGCCAGTGTTCCGGCGCTGGTCTCCTGAGTTGTGTTGGGATTCCGCCGTTGGTCCCATGACCGCCGGCATCCCAATCGCAGCGATGTAGAACGCATCCCATTCTCAAGAAGGATTTCTGCAGAGCAAACAGTTTAATAGTACCTACAGTACCAAACATCTAGTGCTGCCTTGGTAAAATGAATTATCGGCCATAGATAAAAATAGACAGTGCGGATTTGTTTAGAATTATTATCATGGTGAATTGTTTGACCCTTATTATCATGGTGAATTGTTTGACCCTTAGTTGGCTTTACCAAGTTATAACTTTTAAATAAGACACCTCTGAGACTAGGGATTAATCTTGGGTCGCAATAAAATACAAAAGGTGGTCTTTCAGTGTATTGACCCTTTTAAGACCGTGAGTGGCAAAAAGCCATCCTCCAACCCTTCACCTGCGACTCCTTCCTGCTTTAATGTTAGTTTGGGTTGTTATATCCTGTTACACTTGTTTATCTTTCATTAAAATGTCATGTCAGATAGGTGCCTCTTTCTTTGTTTAATTATACTGTTGTAACGAATTACTGAGGTTAATGGTATTGTGCGGCAGCTGTTTCGGTGGTTAGAGGGCCGTCCATGCGGCCCCTGAATTATATTCAATAACATAGTGTCAATAGAAATCCGTAACAACCAGTCAGATATCGGCTAGTCTAGTTTGAAAATATCAAACTAGTTTCCATTCTGAAATAAGGTAATCATTCATCTGAGGAACACAGCCAGAATCAAGCACTTGATTTCCTCTGAAGATCTGTATCATCCTGATTAGACTAGTGCAATGCTCTATACGTTGGTCTTCCAGCAAAAGATTTGCACCGCTTACAGTTGGTACAAAAGGCAGCTGCCAAGCTATTAGCCCTGTTCCAGCCATATAATACGCGTTCTCTGCGCTCTCCACTGGGGTAGGTATGGGTTCCTGGAGCTTACGATGCCAGGGTCGCCGGTTCGGGATTCAGGACTGGATCCTGGTTACCACGGACGCGAGCCTCCGAGGATGGGGAGCGGTCACACAGAGAAAGACTTTTCAGGGTCTTTGGTCAGACCGGAGTCCTGTCTACACATCAATGTGTTGGAACTCAGGGCCATTTACAACGGCCTTAGACAAGCGGAGAGTTTTCTTCGAAACCTTCCGGTTCTGATTCAATCAGACAATGTCACAGCAGTGGCTCATGTGAACCGCCAAGGCGGGACAAGAAGCAGAGTCGCGATGGCGGATGCCACAAGGATCCTTCGCTGGGCGGAAAATCATGTAAGCGCTCTGTCGGCTGTCTTCATTCCGGGAGTGGACAACTGGGAAGCAGACTTCCTCAGCAGACACGATCTCCATCCAGGAGAGTGGGGACTTCATCAAGAAGTCTTTGCAGACGTAACACGTCTTTGGGGAACTCCTCAAATAGACATGATGGCGTCACGCCTCAACAAAAAACTTCGGAGATATTGCGCCAGGTCTCGGGACCCTCAGGCAGTAGCAGTAGACGCACTGGTAATACCGTGGGTGTTCGAATCGGTCTACGTGTTTCCTCCTCTTCCTCTCATCACGAAAGTGTTGAGGATCATAAGACGAAGAAGAGTACAGACGATACTCGTTGTCCCAGACTGGCCTCGAAGGGCCTGGTACTCGGATCTACAAGAGATGCTCACAGGAGACCCCTGGCCTCTTCCTCTGAGGGAAGACCTGTTGCAGCAGGGGCCCTGTGTATTTCAAGACTTACCGCGGTTAAGTTTGACGGCATGGCGGTTGAACGCCGAATCCTAGCGAAAAAGGGGATTCCGGTAGAGGTCATCCCTACTTTAATAAAGGCTAGGAAGGAGGTGACGATAAAACATTATCACCGTATCTGGCGAAAGTATGTGTCTTGGTGTGAGACCAAGAATACACCTACGGAAGATTTTCATCTGGGTCGTCTTCTCCACTTCCTACAGACAGGAGTGGATATTGGCCTGAAAGTAGGCTCGGTTAAGGTACAGATTTCGGCCCTCTCGATTTTCTTTCAGAAGGAATTGGCTTCTCTTCCAGAAGTCTAGACGTTTGTAAAGGGAGTGCTGTACATCCAGCCCCCTTTTGTGCCTCCAGTGGCACCATGGGACCTGAACGTGGTGTTGCAGTTCCTAAAATCACACTGGTTTGAACCGCTTAACAAGGTTGAGTTGAAATTTCTTACCTGGAAGGTGGTCATGTTGTTGGCCTTAGCATCAGCAAGGCGAGTGTCAGAATTGGCGGCTTTGTCACACAAGAGCCCCTACTTGATTTTTCATGTGGATTGAGCTGAATTGAGGACACGTCCGCAATTTTGGCCTAAAGTGGTTTCTTCGTTCCATATGAATCAACCTATTGTGGTGCCTGTGGCTACAAGTGACCTTGAGGATTCCAGATCCCTGGACGTAGTCAGGGCCTTAAAAGTGTATGTAGCCAGGACGGCTAGAATTAGGAAAACAGAGGCTCTGTTTGTCCTGTATGCGGCCAATAAGATTGGCGCTCCTGCTTCGAAGCAGACTATTGCTCGCTGGATCTGTAATACAATTCAGCAGGCTCACTCTACGGCTGGATTGCCGGTACCAAATTCGGTTAAGGCCCATTCCACTAGGAAGGTGGGCTCTTCTTGGGCGGCTGCCCGAGGCGTCTCGGCATTACAACTTTGCCGAGCGGCGACTTGGTCGGGGTCAAACACTTTTGCTAAATTCTACAAGTTTGATACCCTGGCTGATGAGGATCTAGCGTTTGCTCAGTCGGTGTTGCAGAGTCATACGCACTCTCCCGCCCGATTGGATGCTTTGGTATAAACCCCATGGTCCTTACGGAGTCCCCAGCATCCTCTAGGACATAAGAGAAAATAAGATTTTAAACCTACCGGTAAATCTATTTCTCCTAGTCCGTAGAGGATGCTGGGCGCCCGTCCCAGTGCGGAAACTCTGCAAGACTTGTATATAGTTGTTGCTTACATAAGGGTTATGTTACAGTTGACATCGGTCTTGGACCGTTACTGTTGTTTGTTCATACTGTTAACTGGTTATGTATGTTCCAGATTACATGGTATGATTGGTGTGGGCTGGTATGAATCTTGCCCTTGGATTGCTAAATCCTGCCTTGTATTGTCCATCTCCTCTGGGCACAGTTCTCTAACTGAGGTCTGGAGGAGCGGCATAGAGGGAGGAGCCAGTGCACAACCATAGTCGAAGTTCTTTTTAGGTGCCCTATCTCCTGCGGAGCCCGTCTATACCCCATGGTCCTTACGGAGTCCCCAGCATCCTCTACGGACTAGGATAAATAGATTTACCGGTAGGTTTAAAATCTTATTTTTAGCCATGCGGCTCCGACTTTCTGGAACAGAAATACAGTGATTGATGGAATCAGAGATTACAATCGTCCAAATTACATAATCTGGACAAAAAAGAGGGACTATTACAGTGGCATGTTAGGACAGACCAAGGTAACCCTTAAATGTAGAACCACATGTCACATGAATAAATAGCTTGTAGCAAATGTAAAGATGTAAAGCAGTCAGAGGTCTGGGCACTTGAGTGGTTGTGTGTGTGGGGGGGAGGTGATGTCTCAAACCTTCTAGAGAGGGCAGGTGGATAAGTTGCCCATGGCAATCACCCAGCTTCTAGCTATCAGAAAGTTTGAGACCTCTCCCCCATTGACTGCAACGCATATACAGGAATTAGCCCATCTGGGACAGATTTTGTGGTCTTTGGACATTCGTGCCCTTGTCTGTCATCCACCAGTGCCACCCATTTATAGAACCACAGATTTGCATTGACCATCCAGGTATTGAGTATAATGACAGGCCAAAATCTGAGATGCTAATTTATTTTACAGGAAACGTAAAAAATACGCGACCAAAACAACTGTAGCTCCAGCATTCTTATAAGAGGTGACAAAATGATTTTATTAACGTCCCATATAATAAAAAGCTAACACTGCTCCTCACCTCTGTGGGGGGAATTTAAGTGTTTTTTTGTGTGCCGGAGCAACACTTGAATGGACCAATTCAAGTGTTGCTCCGTTCGGGCGCTGACATTACTGTTATGTTCCATCATTTTGACGGGCTGGTAACTAGTTCACTTATATAGTGCCAGAAGTTTCTGTTTGTTCTTTCCAATTGGTTACAAAATGGTAGCAAAGCAAGATTGCGTAATAAAAGACAGAGATGTAAGAGGACCCTGCTCACAAGCATATGATCTATAAAAATGATCCAGCAGCCATTCCTCTTTTCTTGACAGTTAGTGGTACTACTACATCCAGAAAGAAGGATCCTTAGAGGTGTGTTGCACCTTATGCTACTTGTATAAATTAACCTGTCAATATATGGTACAAGAAGTAGAGTCTTGGATGGGAAGCGTCTCTGCACAGCCATTTCCAGATCTCTCCAGAGATGTTCAATCGGATTCAAGTCTGGGCTCTGGCTGGGCCACTCAAGGACATTCACAGAGTTGTCCTGAAGCCACTCCTTTGATATCTTGGCTGTGTGCTTAGGGTCGTTGACCTACTGAAAGATGAACTGTCGCCCCAGTCTGAGGTCAAGAGCCCTCTTGAGCAGGTTTTCATCCAGTATGTCTCTGTACATTGCTGCATTCATCTTTCCCTCTATCCTGACTAGTCTCCCAGTTGCTGCCGCTGAAAAACATCCTTACATCATGATGCTGCCACCACCATGCTTCACTGTAGGGATGGTGCATGGTTTCCTCCAAACATGACGCCTGGCATTCACGCCAAAGAGTTCAATATTTGTCTCATCAGACCAGAGAATTTTGTTTTTCATGGTCTGAGAGTCCTTCAGGTGCACTTTGGCAAACTCGAGGCGGGCTGCCATGTGCTTTTTACTAAGGAGTGGCTTCCGTCTGGCCACTCTACCATACAGGCTTGATTAGTGGATTGCTGTAGATGGTTGTCCTTCTGGAAGGTTCTCCTCTCTCCACAGGGGAATGCTGTAGCTCTGACAGAGTGACCATCAGGTTCTTGGTCACCTGCCTGACTAGGGCCCTTCTCCCTCGATTGCTCAGTTTAGACGGCCGGCCAGCTCTAGGAAGCGTCCTGGTGGTTTCGAACTTCTTCCATTTACGGATGATGGAGGCCACTGTGCTCATTGGGACCTTCAAAGCAGCAGATATTTTTCTGTATCCTTCCCCAGATTTGTGCCTCGAGACAATCCTGTCTCGGAGGTCTACAGACCATTCTTTTGACTTCATGCTTGGTTTGTGCTTAGACATGCACTGTCAAGTGTGGGACCTTATATAGGTGTGTGTCTCTCCAAATCATGTCTTATCAACTGAATTTACCACAGGTGGACTCCAATTAAGCTGTAGGAACATTTCAAGGATGATCAGTAGAAACAGGATGCACCTGAGCTAAATTTTTGAGCTTCATGGCAAAGGCTGTGAATACTTATGTACATGTGATTTCTTAGTTTTTTATTTTTAATAAATTTGCAAAAATCTTAAAAAAAAACACCTTTTTTCACGTTGTCATTATAGGGTATTGTGTGTAGAATTTGGAGGGAAAAAAATAATTTATTCAATTTTGGAATAAGTCTGTAACATAACAAAATGTGGGAAAAGTGAAGCGCCATGAATACTTTTCGTATGCACTGTAGGTCCCACTACCCATCACTGGATCAGGTCACACTCCCATATAACCCTGAAGGACAATTTATTTAATGGTCTTGAGCATTGAAGTAATGGTGTATATTTTTTTATGCCATATGAAGAGAAAGTACTGTATAAGCAGGGGTGTCACACTGAAATAGCTTAGTAAGGGCACGGCATAATTGTAAATAGCTGTGAAAGAGTAAGTTTTCACGAGCAGGGCCCTCTTACCTCATATGCCTTTACGTCTCTTACTTAACCTATCTTCTTTTCAATACTCCCTTTGATGGCACCAAATCCCTTGTTTTCTGCCACCCTGATACTTATTTCCGTGCTGTTTACTGACGCAGCTATGTTTATATACCCTGTACTTGTCCTATATTGAACTGTAAGTCACTGTCTTCATGTTTTGCTTGTTTACACTGTAATTGGCCACTGCGGTTCCCATGTGGCGCCATATAAATAAAGCAAAATAATAATAATATTAGCAGGGGCCACACCCCTAATGTGCTTTTCTGTCTTTTACTTATATCCCTTTCAGACTGACATTGCCGGGTCGCACCCGGGAATGTGTACACGGTGCTTCCCAGGTGCAACCCGTGATAAAGCTAAATATTTATCGTATATAATACCCTTTATGAGGTCTAAGAACACTGTACGCTATTTATGTATGAAGTACCGTAAGGGTACGCTAGTTGCGTAACAATCGCTTTGCCGTGATCGAGACGCTCAAGCGTCACGTTCACTCACGGCCAAGAGATCACAGGCAGGCACGTTATTCACAGGCAGGCACGTTATTGGCTGTTAACTAAAGTAATGATTCGCTATAGCGTAGCGAACGCTCGGGACCACGAGGAGATCACCAGCGGAGCTGACGCTCACTATATTAAACCTTAGTATCTAAACCATAAACAGTGTATTGTGCAGTAAAACCTTAGTGTAATGTTAGAGAGTAAATGCAACACAGTATAACCTTATTACCTTAAAAGCTGTTTGAGCGTCACCGACGCTCTGAGAATACTTAATACTATAAGAAACACACAGATACCGTGCTCAGGGTCCAACGCCTAAAATATATATTATGAATGCTATACTTGCAAAAGAGTTAAACACAATACAAGTCATACACTACAATATAACATAGACTACCTAACCAGATAACTACACAAGAAATACAATACAATACAATTTAAGGGAAAAATTAGTGAGAAAGAGAAGGAGAGAGAGAGAGAGAGAAATTGAGAGAGATTGGCCCACAATAACAAGAAGATCAATATAGCTGCGGAGAAACACTTACGCACAAGGGGAAACGATCGCATGCGCCTCGATATCCAGCTCCCGATTATCAGCAATGAGAACCGTTGAAGAGAGTGAACTGGATATGGTCGGCCTGCCTATTTATGCCCCACACACAATACAATTCAATGGTCCCTACAATCTCATTGTTCATTGGACACAGGAATTCGGCTTCGCATTATAACAAAAGGTCATAGGTTGATTCATACAGGTGGGCTGTGACTATTTCCAACTGCTCAGGTGGGAGGGAAACTGGGTTTCCCGCCGCATGGGTAATAAAGTGCAAATAAAGTAAATGTTCATAAACTTCTTATGTCCATAACTATTCGCACGCGCGATTGATCTGCTTCAAACCAACACCGGAATATTTCCAATTAAATATTCTTCCGATGGATACTAAACACCACTGTATTACTCCTGTCTGACCCTTCGTATCAAACAAAGAGGGATTTCTCTGTTCATGAACATTCTATATTAACCAAACTTTCAGAATCTATCAAAGGGACCATGATCTACAAAATACATTATTAGTGAAAATATGTAATGATTGAGTCGCACGCTACGATCGCATAAACTCTACCGTAAATACGCATACCATGCGCCTGCGGGTGCCCGCGACTGTGAGTATGCGCACGTACGGGAGAGCGTACGCATGCGCAGCACGGACCTGTGTGAGGTGCAAATATGGTAGTGTGCATAGAGATATTTTTCTGACTTTGACAGTCCACCCTTTGGCAGTCAACAATAACTGCCACTTCCTGAAAACATTTCAAAAGGAGAAAAATATATGTTAGGGGTTAATACATTTACATGGTTGGGTAAGGGAGGAGAGGAGATGGTAGGAAAAGGGTATGACCTAGTGAGATAGCAGAAGCATGTGTGTATGAATCCATGTTTGGGGGGGTCATGTATCATCGTGCCGTACGTGTTGTAAATCAAGCTTCGAGGTATTGCGAAGTATACATTTGAATTCCTTCTTATCCCGTGGTACGGGTCTGTGGATGGGCTGTCAAACTTTACCGAGCTCTTTTCGGTTTTGGTTGTAACAAAATGGGGAAGCACATTTTAGTTGATGATACATGAATAGGGGAGGTATGTGATTGCTGATATCTGTGCCTGTATTCCCTATCGACTATGTGTGTCATTGCCTGAGGGTTGTAGAAATGAAGAAAAGACATAATTACGGTAAATGCGGTGGTATTCTATGTCAGGTAAATGTACAGTCGTCGATTGAGGTTTTGTTCGGTATCAGTTGAAAGTCGTCTTCTTTGCGCTGTTTTGCCCATTAGGTGCGAGCAAAAAGCTTTGTCAATGCCAATAGATTTACAAAAATGTTGGGCTAGCGTGAGTTTAAGAATTCTAGGGAAACTGGGGATCCATGGCAAAGTTCATCAAATGTCCGTATCTAAAGTGGTCAAAACTTCTTCTTTGGTCAATCCGTTGTCTGTATAGTGTCTTGTCAACTTCCTCGTCCAAGGGGGTCTTTTTATCTTGGAGAAAAACAGAAAAACAGGTGAAAGAAACGGACCGTAGAAATCGCATTTTCATCACATCATTGTTTCTACATTTGGGTCATAAATCAAGTCCAGGTTAATTACAGTTTCCTCACTCCTTAAACTCATTACCCTTGTACGGTGTTTGCACTTCATTAAAGCCTGACCGCATTTAAATATCAATCCAATCGATATGACAACACCTAAGATACATAGGAGAAACTTCCCAACATCCATTATGACTCCTTGAGCCCAGTCTCCTAAACCAGAAAACCAATTTCGCGGGTTCAACCATGACACCCAACCAGTCAGCTCATTACCTACAGCAGCAAGAGTGAGATTGTGTCTCCTGCGAAATTCCCACTTCAATTGGAGAATATCGTCCATCTTTTGGTCTATGACCTCGACCGGGTCCTCGGTGCTATTCGTAATATATGTGCAACATTTCACGCCGTATTGTGTTGCCAGTGTGACACAATATCCGCCTGTCACTGCTGTGAGGTAATTAAGAACCATTCTATGCTGTACCAGTTCTGTTTTGTAAGCCTGAAGTTCTCTTCCAGTATACCTAAACGTGTCATCATACATTTCAGTGATATTATCTAACAAATTTGCGAGCGCCGATATGTATTTATAATTCAGCACTCCTCTAGCGGTGCGGGTGAAATCTAACGCGATTAAGAATTGAATCCCGGTGGATTCACTTATCAGATCAGAGGCCGGATGCTCTGTCTTCTCTATCAGGTGCCTTTTAACAACGTGCTCGTAATGGGTGTGAGTATAAGGAGCTTGGGCACCACGGTGTATGTCTTTCATTTTGTCATGTGATACAGTCATTACTTCAGGCAGTACTTTTCCAATATAACACAATCCTTCAGAGTTTGGGGCAAGCCACTTGTACGCCTTTCTCCCGCATATGAAATATGCATCATCGGGGAGAACATATGGGACGGAGTAGGACATAACCATATTACACACCTTCCATGTGAACTCTCCTAACCCTAATTCTTCCATCTGCTTAGTACACGTATCAGGTTGTACGATATGTGCACAGTATCCTGGTGATACCTCTCCAACTTTAGTAATCCTATTTCCTAAGGTATACCTATACCGGAAAGATTTTCCTCTACTGGCTATGTGGCGTACAAGCTCTGTATCTGTAGGCATTCTATCTGCTCTATGCGAAAAGGTCATGGTGTGGTTACTCCATGACACTTCCCAATTTCCCGGTTTTCGGGGATTGGAGATGTTGAAACATAATAGGGACCTATCCACATGGTATTGGTGGAGCTTCAAACTAGGAGGGCTGGAGATATTAAACCTCCGGTCCACCGGTCTCCCACCATTTAACTCAAGTACCTCCTCTATCGTTAAAGGAAATGGTACTAGCCCTGATTTGCTATGACCCTGAGGTACTTGAGAGCATACCCAACAATCTGTTTTGTTTAACACATTACCCACTAAGGAGTGATAGTCACTCAATGGATGCCGGTCCATATGGATATTAAAACTGGATTGGCATTTCTTAATGCACCCATCCTCAATGACATTGTTACAGAGCCTACAGATACAGTTTTCTTCAGCTAACAATCCTTCACAATTCCTTCTATGGTCAATGCTATCGGATCATTTTCTGATACTCGCCTTTGCTTGTTGATTATGTTGTTCTCGGAAAACTACGCCTCCATCTTTATCATCAGAACCCATTCCAGAACCTCTCTCGACCTCCATGGTACTCTCGCCGGAACAGACTGCTCTGGTCAACATCATGGTCAACAGGAAAATCCGGATCACAGTCTCTTGGGGCAAGTCCATCTTAGGAGGAGACGAAGAAGAATGAAAAGGGGGGAAAAATAATTTGAGGGAGAGGGGATGGGAAGTGGAGAAAAACAATAAAAGGGAATGGGGAGTCGACAACAGCTCTTGGTCTTGAGATTTTCACGGCTCAGGTGCCGCCTCAGTCCTCCTGGAACAGACACTCCAGTGATACAACCTCTACCGTCTGTTCCTTATCACGGGACTTCTCTGGATCAGCAACCTTCTTGCAGTGGGATGAATGAACCCAAGTCTCTCTCTCAGCAACCTTCAATGCTGTAGTGCTAGTCAATAAGACCTGGTATGGTCCTTCCCATCTGTCAATAAGGCAACCTGAGCGTAGAAAATTCCGTATCATTACATAATCCCCAGGTTCAATGTCATGACAATTACTATCTGGTAAATCAGGAATCACTAACTTCAGATTATCATTTTGATTCCTCAACTGTTTACTCATGTTAATCAAGTACTTTACAGTCACTTCATTGTTACATTTCAAATCATCCTGAGGGTTAATCATGACATGCGGTTGTCGACCAAACAAGATTTCAAAAGGGGACAGATTAAGAGGGGACCTGGGAGTGGTTCTGATGCTGTACAGTACAATGGGTAAAGCTTCTGGCCATGTCAATCCTGTCTCTGCCATCACTTTACTCAGTTTATTTTTAATAGTGCTGTTCACTCTTTCGACCTTCGCACTCGCCTGTGGACGGTACGGAGTGTGCAGCTTGCTATCAATTCCCATCAACTTACACATTCCTTGAAAGACATCACCTGTAAAATGGGTACCCCTATCACTTTCGATAATTCTAGGGATACCATATCTACATACAAATTCCTGCACAATTTTCTTAGCAGTAAACATAGCGGTATTTGTGGCCGCTGGAAATGCTTCGACCCAATTTGAGAAAACATCTATACAGACAAGTACATATTTCAAATTTCGACAAGGGGGTAATTGAATGAAGTCAATCTGTATTACCTGGAAAGGGCCGCCGGCAGGTGGGATATGGGATGGTTCTGTAGGTATTGCCTTTCCAATATTCTTTCTCAAACAGGTAAGGCACGACATGGCTCTTTTACTCGCATGAGAGGAGAATCCTGGGGCGCACCAATATGCTCTTACCAACTTGCACATCCCTTCCTTGCCTAGATGAGTCAGCCCATGAGCTGCTTCAGCCAAACATGGAAGATATGCTCTGGGGGCCACTGGTTTACCATGTCCATCCGTCCAGAGTCCTGAGGACTCCTGGCCATATCCCTTTGCCTTCCAGACTGCCTTTTCCTGTGTGGAACACAAATTTTGCATCTCCCACAACTTCTGTGTGTTGATGGTATTAAATACCATCAGTTGTGTGGTGTCTGTCTGTCTGGGGGTAGCAGCTGCTAACTTAGCTGCTTCGTCTGCTCGGCTGTTACCAAGCGATACTGGGTCTTGGCTATATGTATGTGCTTTACATTTGATAACAGCCACTCTGTCGGGTTCCTGTATCGCTGTTAGAAGCCTTTTTATGTGAGCTGCATGCGCTACCGGTGTACCAGCTGCCGTCATGAAATTTCTGAGGCGCCATAGGGCTCCGAAATCATGGACTACCCCGAATGCGTATCTAGAGTCGGTGTAGATATTGGCTGATTTGCCCTTAGCCAATTCACATGCTCTGGTTAGGGCGACCAGTTCAGCAACCTGGGCTGAGTGAGGTGGGCCTAGCGGTTCCGCTTCTATGGTGCCTTGGTCATCTACGACTGCGTATCCAGTACACAAGTCTCCCGAGTCTGACTGTCTATGACAACTACCGTCCGTGTAGAACGTAAGTTCTGCATCTTCCAGTGGGTTGTCACTGATGTCAGGCCTTGCGGTAAAATTTTGGGTCAAATATTCTATACAATCATGAGTATCTTCCTTTGTATTAAATCCTCCTTCCCCAGTACTCTCATCCTCCACCCTTTGGGTCTGTCCAGACACACTTGGGATATATGTTGCAGGATTTAATGCACTGCATCTCCTTATGGTGATGTTTACGGGGGCCATTAGTGCCAATTCCCATCTTGTAAACCGCGCTGATGAGACGTGCCTGGTTTGGGCAGAATTTAACAAGGCTGACACTGCATGCGGTGTATGAATTGTGAGGTTGTGACCTAGCACGACGTCTTCGCTTTTCGTTACTAGCAATGCTATCGCAGCAACGCTTCGCAAGCATGTGGGGAGGGATCGCGCTACCGTGTCTAGCTGAGCGCTGTAATATGCTACTGGCCTGCTGGCATCACCGTGCTTTTGGGTTAGTACGCCTGCCGCGCAACCAGCACTTTCTGTTCCGTATAGTTCAAAGGGTTTCCCATAGTCCGGCATACCTAATGCTGGTGCCTGCGTTAGGCACTGTTTAAGTCTCTCAAATGCTGCCTCAGACTCGTCTGTATGCGAAATCCGATCAGGTTTGTTTGAGGAGACCATTTCCTGCAAAGGTAACGCTAACATGGAAAACCCTGGGATCCAATTACGGCAATACCCACACATTCCTAAAAATGTTCTGATCTGTTGCTGGGTTTGTGGCAGAGTCATGTCTCTAATTGCTTGAATTCTATCAGCGGTCAGGTGTCTCAGTCCTTGTGTTAAACAGTGTCCCAAATATTTTACCTTAGTTTGGCATAATTGCAACTTGTCTTTGGAAACCTTGTGTCCTGTGTCTGAAAGATGAAACAGGAGCTGTTTCGTATCCTTCAGGGATGCCTCCAATGAATCAGAACACAGTAGTAGATCATCCACGTACTGTATTAATACTGATCCACTCACTGGTTGGAAAGACTGTAAACAATCATGCAAAGCTTGAGAAAATATACTTGGGCTATCTATGAATCCTTGTGGTAATCGAGTCCATGTGTATTGGACTCCTCTGTATGTAAATGCGAACAAATATTGACTGTCAGGGTGCAGAGGTACCGAAAAGAAAGCGGAGCAGAGGTCAATAACAGTGAAAAATTTCGCAGTGGGAGGGATTTGCATTAGGATGACAGCTGGATTTGGCACTACGGGGAACTGACTCTCAACTATTTTGTTAATCCCCCTTAGATCCTGCACTAGCCGGTAACCCCTCCCCCCACTTTTTTTCACAGGGAAGATGGGACTATTAGCAGTGCTGGACGTTCTTACCAGAATGCCCTGTTGTAGCAAGCGCTCTATTACTGGGTAAACTCCTAACTCCACCTCTGGCTTCAGAGGGTACTGTGGGATTTTTGGAGCTATCCTACCATCTTTTACTTGTACAACTACCGGAGCTACGTTTGCCATTAATCCAGTGTCCTGTCCATCTTTTGTCCAAAGTGACTCTGGTATCTGAGATGTCATTTCTTCTACTTGGGAGGGAGTCCTATTTGTCATAGTGGTATGTGACATTCATTTTGACGGGGAGTCTAACATGTCTCGTACTTCCTGAGCGTGATTCTCAGGTATGTCCAAGAATACACCTTCAGGAGTACAATAAATGACGCACCCCATTTTACACAGTAAGTCTCTTCCCAGGAGATTGGTCGGTGCCGATGCAGCCAGCAAAAAGGAATGCTTGGTATGTAAAGGCCCTATTGTAATCTCTGCTGGTTTGCTAACAGGGTAATGCTGGACTACTCCTGTTACTCCCACGGCTGGAATTGTCCTACCAGTGGTCCTCATGCCCACTGTCGAATTTATCACTGATTTGGCCGCCCCTGTGTCTACAAGAAAGTTTAATGATTTACCAGCTACATTGATTGCAATTTCTGGTTCACTTCCAAGACTTGCAATCAATTTTACTGGCTGCAGATTACAGGTATGGCCACACCCCTATTGGGTATGGTGACCTCCCTGAATCCCGCTGGCAGCAACTACTTGTGAGGGAGTTAGCTGGGAACTACCAGAGGTTTGCCAATCTCTGTTTGGGGGGTATCTTTTTGTTTCCCCTGCATGTGGCTCATAACTCCGTTTCTGCGGACCTTGCTCCCAATGTCGTGTGTCGTGTCGTTGTCTAGGGGGTTGGTATGAGTTTCGTACATTCTTTACTCTACAATCTCGTGCCATGTGTCCCTGTTTATGACAAGAATAACAAGTAACCACACTTGACTTACCCACAGGGTTTGGTGATACAAACAAAGGCTGCCTTGTGGTCAGGGCCTGTATACTTACGGCCATTAACTTATCACTTTGTTGTTCCCTGTGTCTGGTGATGTTCCTATCGTGATCAATAGCAGCCTCTCTCAAAGTAGCCACAGACAGACCTCGCCAACATGGTTGTGTGGTCTGTACCCTAGTCTTCAATGACTCTTTTAAACCATCCATCAGTACCGATACTGCTACTTCTCGATGGTTTATGTTTGTTTTAATGTCCTCTATGCCTGTGTATTTTGCCATTTCTGATAATGCTCTGTGAAAATACTCTGCAGCTGTCTCTGACTCCTTCTGTTTAATGGAGAATATCTTGTTCCATCTGACTACCGCTGGGAAATATTCTTTTAACTGTAAGTTTATTCTTTTTACATTGTCTTTGTTGTACACATCTGTAAGAGGTACATCCTGATCTAATCCGCAATCAGCTAAAAATTGAGTTGCGTCAACATTGGAGGGTAAACATGCTCTCAGCAATATCTGCCAGTCTTTATTGTTGGGCTCTACAGTGTTACCTAAGTCTCTGATGTATTTTTGGCTGGCAACTAAATCTTTTCTAGGGTCAGGGAATTCAGACACGATGGTCCTTAATTCCATTCTGGAAAATGGGCTATACATGGCAATGTTCCTCACAGGGGTGACCCCTGTTGTGTCAGTTTTCCCATTTGGGACAGCTATTACCCTAACAGCATTAACTCTAACAACATCAATCTGTGTGGGTTCTACAGCCTGTGGTGAAATGGCTTCAGCATAGTGTATGGTGCCGTACTTACCTGTAGACACGACCTCACCTATCCCTCCGCTAGGGGCCTTTGTTACTAATCTCGTGGGTGGAGCTGTGCCTACTGTGGTCTCTGCTATGGTGGCTGCTAGAGAGAGCGCTGAAATTGTTGCCGATTCGTCTTCTTGATCACACTCCTGAGGAAAGTTCAAAACAGGGTACAACTTGCACGGGTTAATACTTGTATTGGTTAATTGGTTAACATTATCTTTAACATTTACACAGTTGCTAAGTGTTTGTGTGTTACACCTTAGTGCGTCATTCTCCGCAACCAATTTCTCTCCTGATATGTATGGTGGCGGTGGGGCCGTGGCTATCAGTTTTCTGATTGAGCCAGATCCCGCCGCCTGAGCCAATCCTCTCTGTATGTCACCTTCCTGCTGCCACAACTGCAAATAATCGTAATGTTTGATTCGTCTCTTTGTTGATTTAATGAGACATATCCTTCTCCTTAAATTCGTTAACACCTCTGTGCTGAAGCTACCTACTCTTGGGAATTTCTCCCCGTCATGTACTGTCATTCTCTCCCATTCATCACATAAAGCTTCTGTGTGACTACCGTATTTCTCACACATTACATACCTTGCCGACCCAATTGGTCGGTTCACTGAATCAACCCGAACCGAGGTTGATCGCCCCCTACCTGAACAAGTGGCCCCCATAGTTCGAAGGTGTTGCTTTATTTAACCAACCCTTACGCAAACCGAATGTCCAAAATAGGCTGACGGTGGCGGTTTACCGAGTACCCCACTCACTCGCCCACGCCGACCAATACGACCTGATCACACCGATATGGTGCTGGCGTACTCGACCTAGGGCCCCTGCGACCTGAACCTCTATTTACTGGAACCTGTGAGGGTGCTCCGAAGAACACTTACTCTTTCCAGTAACTATTGGTTGCTGGATAGTTCCTGAGTGAGCAGCGAACTTCCCTTAAAATAAAAAAAAATTACACAAATCACGTTAGAATGTACAAATAGCGTTTATGACCTTCGTACACAAATAGTACCGGTCAGGTTTACTAATGCACACAATTACGTGCGGTACAATCGTTTAGTACACAAGCAACTAATCTTATGTACTGAGCGACCAGTGGAATCGAAAATTTCGGCTGCGAATTCCTTCAGCCAGAGCTTATATGGCCTATATGGGTGTTGCACCAACCCTTTCTTGGTGTTGTGCCTGTGGACTGTATAGCGGACTTCCTTGTCTGCTGTACCTGAACCTGTTGGTCTGCTATGACCTCCTGGTCTGTTACAGTATGACCTCCTGGTCTGCTACACTCTAATGCTCAAATTGTATATTTAACCAGGGATGCCTCCCTAGCCACCATGTACGTCACTTACACGCATGTACCTCACGAGTACTCGACTTTTCTTGTGGTTCAACCTGTAAAATTGTATACAACACACTCACTCACCACATGTACACTTTTGTTTCTATTTCTATTTCTGCGCAGAAATGTCTCTTTAGACCAGATGTGTTACAAACTAGGAGAAGGATCTATTAATTTAAATTTGGAATTAAAAAAAAAAAATTGCGCGATTTATCGCCTGGCGTTATTTACCGCGTGGCGCTACTTATCGCGTTGAGAGGAGAGAGAGAAAAAAAACAAACTTGTGATTTGAGTTACGTGGGCGTACCCGTACGCTCCGTTGCGTAATATACGCTGCGTGCGTCGGCCCTTGGATTGCGTACGCAAGTCTCAGTCTTTTGTTAGAGACACGTGTACGCAAAGCAAAGATCCACCGTAACACAATTTATACGTTTATCAACTATAGAACTGGCAAACAGGAGAGTGACATACGAAAATACACCAATGAAAAGGAAATGCAGATATATATGTGTGCGTGCGTGTGTACGCAAGACAGAAAAATAAACAGTTTTAAAAAGACACTATTGTTTTGTTCTTACCTCCGGTTCCCGGATTCCTTCAGCACCCTTTACTAAGAGAAGCAGACGCTTATCCAAACAGCACTACGAGGAATATATCTCCCGCCCTTTGCTGCTGGATAATGTCTGCTGAAATTACCTAGTGCAGATATGTGAAGGACAGGACGAGCCGCCAATTGATAAAGCTAAATATTTATCGTATATAATACCCTTTATGAGGTCTAAGAACACTGTACGCTATTTATGTATGAAGTACAGTAAGGGTACGCTAGTTGCGTAACAATCGCTTTGCCGTGATCGAGACGCTCAAGCGTCACGTTCACTCACGGCCAAGAGATCACAGGCAGGCACGTTATTGGCTGTTAACTAAAGTAATGATTCGCTATAGCGTAGCGAACGCTCGGGACCACGAGGAGATCACCAGCGGAGCTGACGCTCACTATATTAAACCTTAGTATCTAAACCATAAACAGTGTATTGTGCAGTAAAACCTTAGTGTAATGTTAGAGAGTAAATGCAACACAGTATAACCTTATTACCTTAAAAGCTGTTTGAGCGTCACCGACGCTCTGAGAATACTTAATACTATAAGAAACACACAGATACCGTGCTCAGGGTCCAACGCCTAAAATATATATTATGAATGCTATACTTGCAAAAGAGTTAAACACAATACAAGTCATACACTACAATATAACATAGACTACCTAACCAGATAACTACACAAGAAATACAATACAATACAATTTAAGGGAAAAATGAGTGAGAAAGAGAAGGAGAGAGAGAGAGAGAGAGAAATTGAGAGAGATTGGCCCACAATAACAAGAAGATCAATATAGCTGCGGAGAAACACTTACGCACAAGGGGAAACGATCGCATGCGCCTCGATATCCAGCTCCCGATTATCAGCAATGAGAACCGTTGAAGAGAGTGAACTGGATATGGTCGGCCTGCCTATTTATGCCCCACACACAATACAATTCAATGGTCCCTACAATCTCATTGTTCATTGGACACAGGAATTCGGCTTCGCATTATAACAAAAGGTCATAGGTTGATTCATACAGGTGGGCTGTGACTATTTCCAACTGCTCAGGTGGGAGGGAAACTGGGTTTCCCGCCGCATGGGTAATAAAGTGCAAATAAAGTAAATGTTCATAAACTTCTTATGTCCATAACTATTCGCACGCGCGATTGATCTGCTTCAAACCAACACCGGAATATTTCCAATTAAATATTCTTCCGATGGATACTAAACACCACTGTATTACTCCTGTCTGACCCTTCGTATCAAACAAAGAGGGATTTCTCTGTTCATGAACATTCTATATTAACCAAACTTTCAGAATCTATCAAAGGGACCATGATCTACAAAATACATTATTAGTGAAAATATGTAATGATTGAGTCGCACGCTACGATCGCATAAACTCTACCGTAAATACGCATACCATGCGCCTGCGGGTGCCCGCGACTGTGAGTATGCGCACGTACGGGAGAGCGTACGCATGCGCAGCACGGATCTGTGTGAGGTGCAAATATGGTAGTGTGCATAGAGATATTTTTCTGACTTTGACACCCGGCTTGAGACCCCATCAGGCTTGCAGCCCGACCCGGCATATTGCCAGGTTGGTGATGTCACCGCTGACGCTGCCGGAGGCGGTGCTTGGAGATAATCATCTCCAAGCACCGCCTCCTCCTGTGCAGAGAACAGGTACCGGGTCGCCTTGACCCGGCTTACCCGTTCACACTGCACCGCATCCCGAGTCAATTCCAGATGCAACCCAGGTCGACACCTGGGATGAAATGCCGGGACGCTCGTCCCAGGATATTCTTTCAGTACCCTTCACACTGTGCAAATTCCCGGGTTGATGCGCGTTCATGTGCAATAACCCGGGAAATATTTGTCAGTGTGAAAGGGGTATTAGACTATCTTCTACTTTATACCATACCTCCCAACATTCTGGCTCCTCATCGTGGGACTCCTGGGCGTGGTGTTACTGCGTGCTCCCAAAAAGGGGGTGTGACCTCGACAAAAAGGTGTGTGACTTTGTGGGAATGAAGCAATTGCGAGCCATGCCTCCTGTTTTCCTCACTGTGGGTACATACCCAGCACTCTGCGAGCTGCTGGCCATACCCCCAGGCCCTCTGTCTACCAGCACAGCATCTGTTCACCGCTGCTCTGCATCTAGTTACAGGGGGCCTCCCAACTGCCCCCCTACCGCGAAACACTGGGACAGTGTTCAAAAAACTAGATTGCCCTGCGAAAATCAGGACAGTTGGGAGGTATGCTATACTCCCCGCAACAGCACCTAACCATTGGTGTCTGCCTTCCTGATGCTTATATCAGTGCCATGTCTTCTGATGCAGAAATGTTTATATACCATGTACTTGTCCTGCATTGTCCTGCACTGTAAAGATGGGTACACACTGGGACGACAGGCATTCGTTCTGACAATGAAACAAATGCCCGTCTACCCAGATTGCCTGTTCAACACTGCAGTGATGGTGATGAAGGTCATAGCGATCATGTTCCGTTCTTCATTTGCATAAACAAGGACGTTAGCGATATCGCCAGGTTTGATGTGCAGCACATCAACCCAAGCGACTGCCGCAAGTATTCACGGGAGCACGCAGTCCTGCGTACTCAGCAATGTAAGCGATATGTCATTCCAAAGCGGCATTTTGGAACGACATCGCTCCAATGTGTACCCAGCTTAAGTCGCTGTTTTCTTGTGTATGTGCTTTGTTAGGTGCTGCAGATCCTTTGTAGCCCACTACCCATCACTAAATAAAAGATGATAATACTTGATAATCATAATAATAATAATAGTTTTAGTACAGATTGCGAACCCTTTCCTTGATTTTTTAAAGGAATTTAAACAATTTTACTGATTGATCTGACCAATCACGGTGTAGAACATGTGGTTTAGCCTATTTGTATAACAATATCTTGTAACTACCATAATTCATCATTTAGAAACCGCAGTAAAATTTTCTGGTGCCAGCAAGTGCTGTGACTTGCAGTTCCTGTGGTTACTGAAGCAGTGTCCCTCTTGTTTCTAATAGGCACTTTCCTTATTTAATTACAAGATATATATATATATATATATGTATACACGCACATGCTGAAGTCTGTACAAATTTTCTAGTGGAGTTCTTGATCACCAGTAAGAGAATATCTTATCTGTATTTAGGCATTTGTAGATGCCATTTATATACCCTATTGGGATTTTTATCCTTATACCAAACGAACCTCTATTAAATCTTCAAAACTGAATCAGAAGAATGGTTGTTTCTATGTAACTCTCTAAAGAGCCAATTGATTCATGCCCCTGATGAAGTCATAGAGACGAAACGCGTAGGGTTCGTCAATCTATATCCATTGTGTTATTGAAATAATAATCTCCACCTAGAGCGCACACCTTTGTTAAGGGTTCTTATCCTAGGGTGCCATATATCCTAAAGGAAGATCCTTGGTACACCGAATATATGATCTGTTTCCTGAGGTGGAGTTATTCACCACTTCACCTTACACTGAATCTAAAGTAATATATGTATTAGCGCATTGGGATATTTGTATTATGGTTTATATATATATATATATAAAAACAATAATACAAATATATATATATATATATATATATATATGCACTCTTTAGGACTAAATTTTATAACAATGGTTAGCTTGATATATACATGAAGTGAAGCCAAGGTTGCCTTCTCTTATCGTCAGAGGTGGTCCAGCAGTAATAAACTTTACCTATAATTAGCTAATTTATATATCTCTCCTCCAGGAGATCCCAGGAGGAAGATCAAAGGCCCAACACAATTCGCATCATTTCAGTTGCACAATCCTTCTGTGTTATTTTATGTTCACATCATCACACATACACACACACACACACACACACACACACACACACACACACACACGTACACTCCTACACCAGTTTTATCCTAAAAATAATACCCTCTTCTTAATTCCCTTCATTTCTTAAATAAAGAAAGGAACCTATTCTCTCTTAGGGGCTATTCATAAAGCAGGGAAAAGTGTAGAGAAGCGAGCCTGGGGAGAAGTTGCCAGTGGCAACCCAATCAGCTGCTCCGTACAGTTGTATAGTATGCAAATTATAAATGTTACTTCAATGCTGATTGGTTGCCATGGGCAACTTCTCCACTGGCTCACTACTCCACACTTTTCACTGCTTCATGAATAGAGCCCAGAAATTATTCTGTTAAATGGGCCACTGTAAATAGTCACGTACTGTAGCACTGTTCAGATGTCATACATACAGGTTAGATGGTCTCTCAACATTACAATTATTTATTTATTACCAGTTATTTTTCTCTAACGTCCTAAGTGGATGCTGGGGACTCCGTAAGGACCATGGGGAATAGCGGCTTCGCAGGAGACTGGGCACATCTAAAGAATGCTTTAGGACTATCTGGTGTGCACTGGCTCCTCCCCCTATGACCCTCCTCCAAGCCTCAGTTAGATCTCTGTGCCCGAACGAGAAGGGTGCACACTAGGGGCTCTCCTGAGCTTCTTAGTGAAAGTTTTAGTTTAGGTTTTTTATTTTCAGTGAGACCTGCTGGCAACAGGCTCACTGCATCGAGGGACTAAGGGGAGAAGAAGCGAACTCACCTGCGTGCAGAGTGGATTGGGCTTCTTAGGCTACTGGACATTAGCTCCAGAGGGACGATCACAGGCCCAGCTTGGATGGGTCCCAGAGCCGCGCCGCCGGCCCCCTTACAGAGCCAGAAGGCAGAAGAGGTCCGGAAAATCGGCGACAGAAGACGTCCTGTCTTCAACAAGGTAGCGCACAGCACTGCAGCTGTGCGCCATTGCTCTCAGCACACTTCACACTCCGGTCACTGAGGGTGCAGGGCGCTGGGGGGGGGGCGCCCTGAGACGCAATAAAAACACCTTGGATGGCAAAAAATGCATCACATATAGCTCCTGGGCTATATGGATGCATTTAACCCCTGCCAGAATACATAGAAAAACGGGAGATAGGCTCCGCCCCCTTATCGGCGGCCTTATCTCCTCAGCACACTGGCGCCATTTTCCCTCACAGCTCCGTTGGAGGGAAGCTCCCTGGCTCTCCCCTGCAGTCACTACACTACAGAAAGGGTTAAAAAAGAGAGGGGTGCACTAATTAGGCGCAGTATTAACTATACAGCAGCTATAAGGGGAAAAACACTTATATAAGGTTATCCCTGTATATATGTAGCGCTCTGGTGTGTGCTGGCAAACTCTCCCTCTGTCTCCCCAAAGGGCTAGTGGGGTCCTGTCCTCTATCAGAGCATTCCCTGTGTGTGTGCTGTATGTCGGTACTTTTGTGTCGACATGTATGAGGAGAAAAATGATGTGGAGACGGAGCAGATTGCCTGTAATAGTGATGTCACCCCCTAGGGGGTCGACACCTGAGTGGATGAACTGTTGGAAATTACGTGACAGTGTCAGCTCTGTATAAAAGACAGTGGTTGACATGAGACAGCCGGCTACTCAGCTTGTGCCTGTCCAGACGTCTCATAGGCCGTCAGGGGCTCTAAAGCGCCCGTTACCTCAGATGGCAGATATAGACGCCGACACAGATACTGACTCCAGTGTCGACGGTGAAGAGACAAATGTGACTTCCAGTAGGGCCACACGTTACATGATTGAGGCAATGAAAAATGTTTTACACATTTCTGATAATACGAGTACCACCAAAAAGGGGTATTATGTTCGGTGAGGAAAAACTACCTGTAGTTTTCCTGAATCTGAGAAATTAAATGAGGTGTGTGATGATGCGTGGGTTTCCCCCGATAACAGCTGATCATTTCTAAAATGTTATTGGCATTATATCTTTTCCCGCCAGAGGTTAGGGTGCGTTGGGAAACACCCCTTAGGGTGGATAAAGCGCTCACACGCTTGTAAGGGCTCTACCCTCTCCTGAGATGGCCGCCCTTAAGGATCCTGCTGATAGAAAGCAGGAGGGTATCCTAAAATGTATTTACACACATACTGGTGTTATACTGCGACCAGCAATCGCCTCAGCCTGGATGTGCAGTGCTGGGTTGGCGTGGTCGGATTCCCTGACTGAAAATATTGATACCCTAGATAGGGACAGTATATTTTTGCCTATAGAGCATTTAAAAGATGCATTTCTATATATGCGTGATGCACAGCGGAATATTTGCCGACTGGCATCAAGTCTAAGTGCGTTGTCCATTTCTACCAGTAGAGGGTTATGGACACGTCAGTGGTCAGGTGATGCGTATTCCAAACGGCATTTGGAAGTATTGCCTTATTAAGGGGAGGAGTTATTTGGGGTCGGTCTTTCAGACCTGGTGGCCACGGCAACAGGTGGGAAATCCACGTTTGTACCCCAGGTCGCCTCTCAACATGAGAAGACGCCGTATTATCAGGCGCAGTCTTTTCGTGGACAAGCGGGCAAAAGGTTCCTCATTTCTGCCCCGTGACAGAGGGAGAGGAAAAAGGCTGCAGAAATCAGCCAGTTCCCAGGAACAGAAACCCTCTCCCGCCTCTGCCAAGCCCTCAGTATACGCTGGGGCTTTACAAGCAGAATCAGGCACGGTGGGGGGCCCGTCTCAATGAATTTCAGCGCGCAGTGGGCTCACTCGCAAGTAGACCCCTGGATCCTTCAGGTGATATCTCAGGGGTATAAATTAGAATTCGAGACGTCTCCCCCTCGCCGTTTCCTAAAGTCGGCTTTACCGATGTCTCCTTCTGACAGGGAGACCGTTTTGGAAGCCATTCACAAGCTGTATTCCCAGCAGGTGATAATCAAGATACCCCTCCTGCAACAGGGAACGGGGTATTATTCCACACTGTTGTGGTACCGAAGCCGGACGGCTCGGTGAGACCGATTCTAAATCTAAAATCTTTGAACACTTACATACAGAGGTTCAAATTCAAGATTGAGTCACTCAGAGCAGTGATTGCGAACCTGGAAGAAGGGGACTACATGATGTCTCGGGACATCAGGGATGCTTACCTTCATGAAACAGACAAAATCAGCTGCGCAAAGTATCAGGGAAAGGACAGTACAATTTTAGGAGAACCGATGTATGTATATAAATTGATTTATTAATGAAAAAGCATAAATAGCAGTAAAAGATGACATAAAATTGTTGGATATAAAAAGGCACACCTTGACTAAGTTTATCCGTTTAAACAGACACCAAATTGTGTCGGTTCTCTATATGGAAGTCCACAAAAGGAAATAAAGTCCAGCTGTTTGTTGGAAAGCAATAGATGGTAATAGCCGTAATGTTATTACTGGAAGTGAATGATCAGTGCAGTAGACATCCCATAATAATAAATTGGGGGAGTGATCCAGTGTTATTTATTGTTCAATTACCTCTCCTTAAGTGGGCTGGTCCAAAGCCGAGCGTCCTCGGCGATGTGTCCTGCAATGCCCACTGTGCGAATGCCGCAGGGGAGAGGGAGCCGTGGATTCACTGTAAAGTGTATGCCGTGTGCTGGTTTATCCGGCTGACGGGGAGCCGTATGTTGATACGGGTGGCTCGAGAATTCAGATCCGCGGCTATTCTGGGATCTCTGTGGAGATGAAGGACGGCTTGCGGGGAGAACAAACCCGCTGAGGCTTTCAAATCGGATACCTCGGCAGGTGTGCAGACAGGAGGCGTGGCCTAACTAGTTTCGTCACGTGACCCGTGACTTTCTCAAAGAAAGTCACGGGTCACGTGACGAAACTAGTTAGGCCACGCCTCCTGTCTGCACACCTGCCGAGGTATCCGATTTGAAAGCCTCAGCGGGTTTGTTCTCCCCGCAAGCCGTCCTTCATCTCCACAGAGATCCCAGAATAGCCGCGGATCTGAATTCTCGAGCCGCCCGTATCAACATACGGCTCCCCGTCAGCCGGATAAACCAGCACACGGCATACACTTTACAGTGAATCCACGGCTCCCTCTCCCCTGCGGCATTCGCACAGTGGGCATTGCAGGACACATCGCCGAGGACGCTCGGCTTTGGACCAGCCCACCTAAGGAGAGGTAATTGAACAATAAATAACACTGGATCACTCCCCCAATTTATTATTATGGGATGTCTACTGCACTGATCATTCACTTCCAGTAATAACATTACGGCTATTACCATCTATTGCTTTCCAACAAACAGCTGGACTTTATTTCCTTTTGTGGACTTCCATATAGAGAACCGACACAATTTGGTGTCTGTTTAAACGGATAAACTTAGTCAAGGTGTGCCTTTTTATATCCAACAATTTTATGTCATCTTTTACTGCTATTTATGCTTTTTCATTAATAAATCAATTTATATACATACATCGGTTCTCCTAAAATTGTACTGTCCTTTCCCTGATACTTTGCGCAGCTGATTTTGTCTGTTTCTATATTCTCCAACCAAACACCCACATAGTGTTTTTCAGCCGCGCATGTATCAGGGTAATTTGATTATTAGCCTCCTGCAATTGAGGCGCTGTAGAAGCAGTCTTCTGTTTTTTCTCTTTTATGCTTACCTTCATGTCAAAATTTACCCTTCTCACCAAGGGTACCTCAGGTTTATGGTACAGAACTGTCACTATCAGTTCAGACGCTGCCGTATGGATGGTCCACGGCACCCCGGATCTTTACCAAGGTAATGGCCGAAATGATGATATTCCTTCGAAGGAAGGGAATTTTAGTTATCCCTTACTTGGACAATTCCCTGATAAGGGTAAGATCCAGGGAACAGTTGGAGGTCGGTGTAGCACTATCTCAGGTAGTGTTGCGGCAGCACGATTGGATTCTCAATATTCCAAAATCGCAGCTGGTTCCGACGACTTGTCTTCTGTTCCTAGGGATGATCCTGGACACAGTCCAGAAAAAGGTGTTTCTCCCGGAGGAGAAAGCCAGGGAGTTATCCGAGCTAGTCAGGAACCTCCTAAAACCGAGCCAAGTCTCAGTGCATCAATGCACAAGGGTTCTGGGTAAAATGGTGGCTTCCTACGAAGCAATCCCATTCGGCAGATTCCACGCAAGAACTTTCCAGTGGGACCTGCTGGACAAATGGTCCGGGTCGCATCTTCAGATGCATCAGCGGATAACCCTGTCACCAAGGACAAGGGTGTCCCTCCTGTGGTGGTTGCAGAGTGCTCATCTTCTAGAGGGCCGCAGATTCGGCATTCAGGACTGGGTCCTGGTGACCACGGATGCCAGCCTGCGAGGCTGGGGAGCAGTCACACAGGGAAGGAATATCCAGGGCTTATGGTCAAGCCTGGAGACATCACTTCACAAAAATATCCTGAAGCTAAGGGACATTTACAATGCTCTAAGCTTAGCAAGACCTCTGCTTCAAGGTCAGCCGGTGTTGATCCAGTCGGACAACATCACGGCAGTCACCCACGTAAACAGACAGGGTAGCACAAGAAGCAGGAGGGCAATGGCAGAAGCTGCAAGGATTCTTCGCTGGGCGGAAAATCATGTGATAGCACTGTCGGCAGTATTCATTCCGGGAGTGGACAACTGGGAAGCAGACTTCCTCAGCACGACCTCCACCTGGGAGAGTGGGGACTTCACCCAGAAGTCTTCCACATGATTATAAACCGTTGGGAAAAACTCAACAGGTATTACGCCAGGTCCAGGGACCCTCAGGCAATAGCTGTAGACGCTCTGGTAACACCGTGGGTGTACCAGTCAGGGTATGTGTTCCCTCCTCTGCCTCTCATACCCAAAGTACTGAGATTGATAAGATGGAGAGGAGTAAGCACTATATTCGTGGCTCCGGATTGGCCAAGAAGGTCTTGGTAACCGGAACTTCAAGAGATGCTCACGGAGGATCCGTGGCCTCTACCTCTAAGAAGGGACCTGCTCCAGCAAGGACCCTGTCTGTTCCAAGACTTACCGAGGCTGCGTTTGACGGCATGGCGGTTGAACGCCGGATCCTGAAGGAAAAAAGGCATTCCGGATGAAGTCATCCCTATCCTGATCAAAGCCAGGAAAGATGTAACCGCAAAAACATTATCACCGCAATTGGCGAAAATATGTTGCGTGGTGCGAGGCCAGTAAGGCCCGACGGAGGAAATTCAACTGGGTCGATTCCTACATTTCCTGCAAACAGGAGTGTCTATGGGCCTGAAATTGGGGTCCATTAAGGTTCAAATTTCGGCCCTGTCAATTTTCTTCCAAAAAGAACTAGCTTCAGTCCCTGAAGTTCAGACGTTTGTAAAAGGGGTACTGCATATACAGCCTCCTTTTGTGCCTCCAGTGGCACTTTGGGATCTCACTGTAGTTTTGGGTTCCAAAAGTCACATTGGTTTGAACCACTTAAATCTGTGGAGTTAAAATATCTCACATGGAAAGTGGTCATGCTGTTGGCCCTGGCCTGGGCCAGGCGCATGTCAGAATTGGCGGCTTTATCCTGAAAAAGCCCTTATCTGATTTTCCATTCGGACAGGGCGGAATTGATGACTCGTCCTCAGTTTCTCCCTAAGGTGGTTTCAGCGTTTCACCTGAACCAACCTATTTGTGGTGCCTGCGGCTACTAGGGACTTGGAGGACTCCAAGTTGCTAGACGTTGTCAGGGCCCTGAAAATATATGTTTCCAGGACGGCTGGAGTCAGGAAATCTGACTCGCTGTTTATCCTGTATGCACCCAACAAGCTGGGTGCTCCTGCTTCTAAGCAGACTATTGCTCGTTGGATTTGTAGTACAATTCAGCTTGCACATTCTGTGGCAGGCCTGCCACAGCCAAAAATCTGTAAATGCCCACTCCACAAGGAAGGTGGGCTCATCTTGGGCGGCTGCCCGAGGGGTCTCGGCTTTACAACTTTGCCGAGCAGCTACTTGGTCAGGAGCAAATACGTTTGTAAAATTCTACAAAATTGATATCCTGGCTGAGGAGGACCTGGAGTTCTCTCATTTGGTGCTGCAGAGTCATCCGCACTCTCCCGCCCGTTTGGGAGCTTTGGTATAATCCCCATGGTCCTTACGGAGTCCCCAGCATCCACTTAGGACGTTAGAGAAAATAAGAATTTACTTACCGATCATTCTATTTCTCATAGTCCGTAGTGGATGCTGGGCGCCCATCCCAAGTGCGGATTGTCTGCAATACTGGTACATAGTTATTGTTACCAAAAAAATCGGGTTATTGCTGTAGTGAGCCATCTTTTCTAGAGGCTCCTCTGTTATCATGCTGTTAACTGGGTTCAGATCACAAGTTGTACGGTGTGATTGGTGTGGCTGGTATGAGTCTTACCCGGGATTCAAAATCCTTCCTTATTGTGTACGCTCGTCCGGGCACAGTATCCTAACTGAGGCTTGGAGGAGGGTCATAGGGGGAGGAGCCAGTGCACACCAGATAGTCCTAAAGCTTTCTTTAGATGTGCCCAGTCTCCTGCGGAGCCGCTATTCCCCATGGTCCTTACGGAGTCCCCAGCATCCACTACGGACTATGAGAAATAGAATTATCGGTAAGTAAATTCTTATTATATAGCGCACACATATTCCGCAGCGCTTTACAGAGAGTATTTGGCCATTCACATCAGTCCCTGCCCCAGTGGAGCTTACAATCTATATTCCCTACTTCACGTACAAGCACACACATTCACGCTAAGGTTAATTTGTAGGGAGCCAATTAACCTGCCAGTATATTTTTTGGATTGTGGGAGGAAACAGGAGTACTCGGAGGCACAGGGAGAATATACAAACTCCACACAGTTAGGGCCATGGTGGGAATGGAACCCATGACCTCAGTGCTGTGAGGAGGTAATGCTAACCATTACACCATCCGTACTGCTCTAATAGTTCCATAATAGTACTTGCCCAGGTCTGTCCTGCTAGGAACATACATGCTAGGTATACATGTATGCTGGAAGTTGTAGTTCTACAGATGGGAAGGCACAGGCTGCATACCTCAGAACTAATCACTAGATGCACAGGACTTTCCACGCTGCGTAGGTCGCTACCCCTTCCCTGGCTACTGCCCGCTGACCTGTGGAAAGGAAGCCTTTGTGTAGATCCATATTAAGGTCAGCCTGAACCTGTACATAGTGATCATATTCTGCTTTTTCCCTTTTTCTTTCCACTTGCAATAATGTGAATCAACCAAACTTAATGGTGTTAAAGGTAACTTTAATGATCCATTCTTAATTCAGCCCAATTTATGGCGACTGTAAAATAAATGTGGAAACAGCAGCATCATATTACGAACTACTAATTAATTTACACCTAGTTAAATTGTAAAATAAGGCTGAACAGTGTTATCAGAATGTTGCTACTACAAAATAGTCCAGGTTAACGGATAAATCCATTCAGGCTGCAAATCCAAAACTAGAATGCTTCAGGATTCAATATGTACCAAATAGAGGTGGATATGATGCCTATACAATAGGGTTAGGCTATGTGCTGTTTTTAGAGCCGTACAGGTCTCTCCTCATATCATGGCAGGCTGCTTTTCCTTCACCACCACCTGTTACTTGTACATGGCTGCCCGAAGCCAGGAAACCTCATCACTCTTGCTCAAGAACAATTATACCTGTCTCCTGAGTCCTCTGTTTCCAAATGGTAGAGGACTCCTCCTCTAATGGTACATAGGACTGCTGCAAGTGTCGTGTGGAAGGGTTGCTTCTGTGGGGCCTATTACAGTTATAATTAAAACGCCGGGATGGCCATTGACCATCCCATGATTTCTCATTGATTGCAGTTCCGATGGTCACCTGACATCGATGGCAAGGTAGGCAGTGAGACCCCCCCACCGCCACCACCACACACACACACACACACACACACACACACACACACACACACACGAGGAAAGGCTATCATTGGGTGGTACCATCGACTGTTTCATTTCATCAAGGTTAACCACTGATGGTCACCACACCATCGATGGTTAACCTAATAATGTCGATCCTTACCAAAACCTCACAGACTGTTATCTACTTTCGTACTAAATGATGAGCGTAATGTCAGCACGTTTCATAAAACTGGATGTTTAACCGCATCTGGTATAGGGAGAATTATGGACCTTGCAACTTTTTAAACCAGGCGGAGCCAACTCTTAGCTCTAAGCTCTAAGGGATTCTGGGGCAGATTTATTAAGCTCGGTGAAGTGATAAAGTGAAAGGTGATAACGCACCAGCCAATCAGATCCTAACTACCATGTCACAGGCTGGGTTTGAAAAATGTCAGTTAGGAGCTGACTGGCTGGTCCTTTATCTCCTTCCACTTTATCACTTCACCAAGCTTAATAAATCTGCCCCTCTGTCCCCTATTACCACATGCGCTGCACTGCTCATCTCCTTTCCCACCTCCTTCCCTCACAGAGGAGACCTTTCTGTAACGCTCTAAGCAGAAGAACCTGCAAATAATCTTCCTAATCGGAGCTAACGAGCTTCGAAAATGGAAGGACATAGAAGCCAATAATATTTTCAGTACCCATGAATTAATTTGGTATATGCTGTACTTACACTTTGGAAACTATTACTACAGATGTAGAACGAATTTCTGTTCCCGTTTCAGGTAATGAACTCTAGTTGTAAATATCAGAATATCAGTCACCAAGCAGTGTATGTGGTTATGCACAAGGCATAGGGATACCTAATGCCTGTCACTGACCTAGAGGGATAGTCTAAGTCTGGCTTGTCTCACTGGTTAGCTACAGGGCGCAGGGCATATACTGTGCGACATGGTTTGGTAGAATATGGTATGTACCCTTCAACCCGCCGCGCCACACATACCCCTATATATAATATATATATACACACATAGTGTGGCACGTGCCCTGCCCTCTCTAGTATTGCCACTGATCTGAGCAATGCAAATTATTTATTATTAACTGTATGTAAATTTATGTTGTTGCTGTACCATATTATACTTATGCTGTTTGTTGTATGTTTACCCCTATGTATAGCTTTGTGGAACCTTTGTGACATCATATAAATAAAAGCTAATAAGAATTGAAGGCAAATTTTGCATGTGTAGGTAATTAAACAGTTCAGGCTCTCTTCTCTATGCGGGGTATAGGTCTAATCTTCAGTCGTCGGATGCTGTTATAAGCATCAGTTGTCAGACGTATTTCGGGAACATTTCAAGTATTAATAAAACATTCAAAACGATAAGTTAACAAAAAGTTCCGTCATCGCCAGTAGTACAATTAGCGATGTAACGCATGGATCACTTATACTGTTTTCTGCTATTACAGTTTAGAGATTACCACTGGAAGGCATTTTACTCAAGAGCCAAATTAATAAGCATTAAATTAGCATGTACACTTACAAGGAATGTTCCACTTCTCTCAGAGAACCAAGACTTCAAGCGGAGGTGAAAAGTGGCTTGTAATAACCTGTGGTTCAGTGACTTAAGACTTTGCATACTGAATTAGAAATGCCAATATAAGCTGCCAGACAGGAACGTTGTGGTCTAACAATTACCTACTGTATGTGATTTCTGTGCCAGGCCAAATAACCACAGTCGTTTAACCGTTTACACCTTTAAATACAGAATTAAGAGGATCTGGACAATCTGTAAAGATGGCCTTTAGCGTTAAGGTTCCGTAGTAAGTTACAGCAGATCTAACACTGATACCCCTTTTACACTCGCATGAAAATCCCGGGATATTGCACGTGAACGCGCATCATCCCGGGATTTTTGTGAGTGTGAAAGGGTACAGGGACAATTTCCCGGGACGAGCATCCCGGGATTTCAACCCTGATCTCGACCAGGGTTGGTCCCGGGACCGTCCCGGGAAGCTGGGTAGTGTGAAAGGGCCCGTCCCGGGATTCACAATCCCGGGACTGTTAAAAGCCCTCGGATTGGAGCTTTCTTGGGCTTGTCACCCATTGTCAGCAGCCCGGCTGCCCGTGTAAACCATGTGCGGCAGGCGGGGGTTCCCAGGGCGGGATGCGATGTGCTCCATTACCCCGGGCTGTACGCGCTGAGTGTCCAGGACGTGTGCCCCCGGGTGCCCGGTATCTGCCAGCCGTGGGGTCAGCTGGGAACGGTGGTGGGGGCAGCCGGAGGGAGTGCTCGGTGCCCGCCGCTAGTGGGAGGGGGGACCTGCCCTGTGCACGCCGCAGCCTCCCCTTCATTGTCTCCGTGCGCCGCTGCTGGGCATGTCTTCGATGCCTCATATGCCGCATCCCCGGTGCCTCATCCCTGGCTGCTCCGTACGCCCCATCCCCGGGAGCTCTGGCCGCTGTGAGTGGCTGCAGGCATGTGGGCTGTATGTGACACTGAGCATATATACAGTGTTGCTGCATGCCGTATGGTTATAGTGCATGTTGCAGGGATATCCCTGGATCAGTGTATATGGGGCTGTCCCGGGTCGATCCCGGGTCTTAGTGCAGTGTGAAAGGGGTCAGTCCCGGGAATGCATCCTGGGACGCATCCCGGGAGTGACCCGGGAGTGCGAGTGTAAAAGGGGTATTATTGAACAAACTTTATTTAAATGAAAACTTGGACAAAAAATAAAGGGGCCTACTAGAATGTGCTGTAATCTGATAAAGGACCACAGAGCATGAAACGCATACCGTCTACCTGATACAGCTACTGGTGGTTAGAGTGACTCATCCAGGCAGTAAGTAGTTAGGGTAATGTTTGTTTGCGGTATAGTTACCGAATCAGTTTCTATAGACCAGTGGTTCCCAACTCCAACCCACAATTGCCCCTAACGGTCATGCGGTTCTGGTATGAACGACCATGTTTAGGTTGACCACTATTGGTCGACATAAACATAGTCGACACATGACAATGGTCGACACAGGACAGGTCGACACATGAAAAGGTCGACATGGATTTTGTAACTGTTTTTGGTGTAATTTTTTCCGTAACATGACCAGGAACCCCAATTAGTGTACCGCGTCCCCTTGTGAGCGAACTGCAGGCAAGGTGCTCCGCTACCACTGCAATTGGCACAGGTTACCGTTCCCAATCGTAGTCCACGTGGATGGTAAAGTATGAAAAAGTTAAAAATCTAAATTTTTTAATTAAAAAAGTCATGTCAACCTTTTCATGTGTCGACCATATGTCCATGTCGACCATCCAAACGGATACCCGGTCATGCATTGAGGATTCTGCCTGTGGGAAAGGGTGGTATAATTAGTGATCCACAAAATATGACCTGTTGTAGGAACTTGAGCACTGGAGTTGGGAACCACGGATATTAATCGCATTGAGTCCTATTTGTAGAAAGAGCGCTGTATTAATAAAATTATGACTATATTGACTATTCATAAATAAACTGAAGTAACATTATTAAAACAACAGACCCTTAACATAGTACAATAATGTAGAGATTATAATCGGCCCCTAATTTCCAGTAACAGTCCAAGTTTTAAAAGATGGGCCCCTAAAAATTGTTATCCCTATTTTTCTGTAAATTACTAAATGTGTAAACTGTTCTGTGCCGTGGTTGCGTTGTTTATCTATGGCAGCATCTGTCAACTTGGTTTATAAGTACCCACTCATCGCATACTTGTCTATTCTCCCAGAACAGCCGGAGGCTCCGAAAAATCGGATGGCACTCCCGGCCACCCTGTAAAAGTGGACAAGTCTTCCGAGACAACTGCCCCCAGTGCCCGCAAGCCACCCACTTACCCAGCAAAACGGGGCAGTCCAGGCAGCAGATGAAGCGATTTGCACTAAATCGTGTCATTGTGGCCCCACCGCAGGCTTCACAGTTCTGGTAATCCCCACATAGTGTCAGGGGGCAGGGCCTTGATGATGCAATCACGTAATGCACACCATTCTGTCCACTTTACAGCAACACACCCCCTCGCTGAGCCGACCTGATTGCCCCCTCCCAGAAAGGGGCAGCCAGGAAATCAGTAAGTATGACACGCCGTGGAATTCAAGGGTATGCAAAAAATTCTGTAATGGCGTGCTTGGGGGCTTCAAGGTTATTAGAAGACACAAAGGACGGTATTCAATTACTTTCACCCTCTTCCACACTCGTTCTTTTTCTGTTGACGGGCATGGTATAATCATTTCAGCTTGCTACCCTGGGGTATCGAGAGCGCCCAACCCTTTACGCAGCTAAACCTGATTATTATGGGTGCAACATGCGCAGTAACGGTGATCACTTTAGAAAGGAGATTGGGCGTGATATATCATTTGAATACCGCCCAAAGAAAGTAGTGTCCTATCTCTCTACTCATGCATTATAATATCTGATAACAGACAGCACCACACCAGTGACCTGACCACTGGTGTTTCCTGCATAAAAGGAATTATATGGATTTAGTGAAATCCAGATCATTTCTGACAAAGTGGCCCCAAATGACCGTGATCAGCCTACTGATGATGATATATGTTTTACCAGGTTACAGTTGATTCTCCCCCCATATGTATCACTCCTGTCTGTCTCTCTCCATCCCTGTAGAATGTAAGCTCTTGTGAGCAGGTCCTTCTTCCCTCATGTGCTTTTCCTTCCCCTACTGATACCATCATCATCTTCCTACAATGGCTTTTGCAAATGTTGAAGGTACAAATAACACATGGGAGTCTATTCATGAAGCAGTGAAAAGAGTGGAGAAGTGAGCCTATGGAGAAGTTGCCCATGGCAACCAATCAGCATTGAAGTAACACTTATAATTTGCATGCTATGAAATTATACAGAGCAGCTGATTGGTTGCCATGGGCAACTTCTCAACTCTTTTCACTGCTTCATGAATAGAACCCATGGGCTGCCAGGGGGTACCCAAGGGGAAATGGATCGAGAACCACTGATCTTTGGTTTTTATAACTTCACATTTTTATTTGTGGAATCTTTAAGGTTATAAATATGTTCTGTTGTTTTGAAAACAAATATTAAAGTTCTGTAAATATCACGTTGGAGATGGTAGTTCTGTATGCAGGTGTACCATACAGAGACAGGTCCCTGAAGTGTTTATTCTACAGTGCTGATAACTGCAGTCTTCAACGATATTAATGTTTGGTTATTTGTATTGTACTGTGTCCACTGATTGACGTCAAATCTTCACTGGAATACATCTTAAAATTCTATGCTGTATTTAGGGGACTTTTTCCCTAAAAAATTATGCTTTAGGTGAATTTGTGAAGTGGTTAGAGTCCATGGCACATAGTTATCTTCAGCGCTTAATATGGATTTAATAGTGATGGATGTTATAACAGAACAATACACTCTACTGTAATCATATTGACATGTATATACTGTATCAGTAAGTTCTGTGATTCATTGTAGATAGCAGGGAAATATTTTTGAGACTTTATTTGTGATTTTAAATATATTGGTATAGTTTTATTCAATTGTTTTGTTTAAAAAAAAAAAAAAGATTATAATAATTGATTTCATTTTTTAATATGTTTTAGCCATGAACATACACATGGTATGGGCTGAGCCTATAGTCATGAGACAGCATTCTGCCCCTTCACTAGAAGCCAGTGACCTCGATAAGCGCACCTCACAGCATTTGTGAATCCATATCAGGGTGGGGGCAGACACATATATAGGGTTAAATTACCCACCCACATTTCAGTGTATAATTTTTTGGATGGTGCTGTTCTTCACGTGGCTCCTAATGTGTCTGTGGTCCTCTGAACCTTATTAGTGATTCTTAATAAAATGTGGTGTTTCCCCTTGTATAATAGTGTTTTCCTTTGTATTATAATGTTCTATGTATTATTTATATTACTGCAGCGCCAGTCTCCCCTACGCAACCCCAGTAACGGCAATCTAGGCTAAGACTGAACTTCTGACAATTCCAGAAACGTCAAGAATACAGGATACTGCTGACTTGAGAATACAGATATCCTAGCTGTTATTTCCTCAGCTTACTTCATCCCTAGGTGAAGAAGAGCCTTTTAGCAGCATATAACACGAGTCTAAAGAACCACATTATATTGCACACTTAACTTAAGCTTAAAAAAACAAACCATTACTGTTTAAGTTAACTGTTCACATCATATCAAGTGAGCGAAAAACGGTTTGAATGATCCTTAGACTTTGGCCATATAAGGGTTACACTAAAGAGTGTATTTAAGTTATGACTACACATGGGAGGTGTTATATTTGGATATTAAATTAAAACACAACTCCCAACTCTTGTTTAGATATTGCGTCACTCTAGCAAGTTACGCGCTGCACTGACTTTCCTGTGCTGCATGGATGGACTCTGTCTAGGGAAACTCAGACTGAGATTGGAACCTACTGTACTGCCTGTGCTTCTCCAGCTTTTGGCTAAGATCAAGTGTAGATCTGGTGGTTACCCCATGGAGGTTAGGATCATTACTTGGAGCTCTGGCTAATGGGGAAAAGCTTAAGGTGTTGCACTAACCAGTATGGAATTGCATAACCAAATAGTTTCCTTGGCAACATCTTTATTATTTGCCCTGGCCTATTGCTATTCTCACTGGCTACATTTTACTGCCATGTTGCACTTTTTTTTTTTGTGTCTTGTTTTTTTCCCCATGTCTTGTTGCATGTTTCCACCGAGATTTGTACACTGGTCGTTATGGACTTATGCTCCCTATATTGGTGTTGTTGAATCCCATTAGGGACCCTCTCTTGGGAGCCAAAGATAAAGTCCCTGGGGAAGGGTTCTGCTGACTCAAGATAACAGAGGCTATTCTTAGCCTTGTAACATAGGTGGGCATGTTCTGAAAGAGCCTCATGGCTCAGCTCGGACTGTGATGGGAATAGGACTCGGTAGACGTGTCAACATAGATGGGATGTCAACATTCATCATGTTGACAACGAGAGAGTGTTTCATCTGTGAACGTCGACAGACATAATGTCAACAGACGTTTTGTGGGTTAGGGTTCTTTAAAACCACTATGGAAACCCTTCATGGTCAACATGCTGAATGTCGACATTTCACATTCAAGGACTTGACTATATATCAGTGCCGGGTCCAGCAAATGACAGGAGTCTTAAGGGGATGGGGACTGATTATTATTATTATTATTATTATAAAAATATTAACTGTTACTCATATAGCACCAGTATGTTTTGTTGTGCTTTACAATTTTGAACAAAACAGTAATAGAATGAGACTGTGTAGTAACAGACAGGAATGGAGGTAAGAGGTCCCTGCTCGCAAGCTTATAGTCTCCTTATTTAAATACTCTTATGGAAATGGTGGGAGGTGTTTTAAATTCGACATTCTTGAAAAACCTTTTAAAAAAATCTTCTTAACCTTTTTTTTATTGTTTGAGTGATGACACAAACTGTGAAACCATCAGGTGGAGCTAAAACTCTGTATCCAATACCCTTTGTGCTTTAATGAGCATTTTATACAAATGAATAATAAAATAAATAAAAGACTAAACAAATAGAGTATATTTGCCTTGCAAAACATTTTTTGCCTTCAAGAACTTTTTTTTTTTTTTACCAGTAAAAGGCTCGTTGTTAAGCAATTAATTGTGACATTTGCATCCATTGTAATAAATGGCACCTTTTAAAGTGTTCGGTCATTTCTTTGTTGAGGTCATGTCCAGGTGATATAAAGAATACCCAGCATGGTAGGAAGAGCTTTGAATTGATCTTTGATTACCTCCTCTATTGTCCCGTATAACTGATCAGTACTGGAAGTGTCAAAGACTCAACTTTTTTTTTTCTTTCTTTCTTTTTCCCCCTCTGACAAGGTAACAGGGCAGGAAAATTAGACATTGCCTACACATTCTTCCTTCTTTCAAAGACCCCAGCTGAATACAGCCTTTAAGTAATTTCACTTGAATAAAAAAAAAAATGGAAGCTGTCAACCATTCGCTAACGGCACGGGGAGGACTATTTGAGATATTTTTAGTCCCATTATATCTAATTGCCATATTTCCTATCGTGGGGTTTGATTCGGTTACGGAAATCTCACGCGTCAAAGATCGACTCTTCAAAGTACTGTGTAGTGTCAGATTGAGGCTGTACTATTGAATATGCACCTTTTTACAGTGTTGGCCCCAGGGAAAGGCAATTTCTCCAGGCTCTCCGTACTGCCTCTCATTGATGTGGGCAGTGCAGGCGTGAGCACTGTGATGGTCAGTGGCCTATGGTCTTCCACTACTCCTCCCATGCCAGTCGCTGCGACGGAAATGGGGGTGCACTGTGCTGCATCTGGTGCTTGCAAGATGTTGGGGTATTTACATCTGAAAACAATACTTTTTTATCACACATTGCCAAGCTGTTACCCATCGCTATACAGCATCACTGGCCATGTGGATGTTTGCTTTATGTAACTCAAGCAAAAATCACTTGGTATTTCTATGAGCTGTGGAAAAACATATGAAGTACATACAAAATCCATGCAGACTGTGACTTTCCAGCTGCTGTGGAAGCCTGTGCCCCACAACAAGTGTAGGGCCATAGATAGCCTCAATCACTCTATTGCAGAACCTCAGATCAGTTTCTTATTAACATCTTTAGGGTGCGTGTGCGTTTTCATTCTGTACGCACTGCACCTTTGTTAGGGCTGCTGTAGAAATGGGATCATTGATCCCTAAGAAGATGGATAGGGCCATTAATGCAGACATTTCAGGTCAATAGACAGTAGACAGAGGGGTCTCATATGGGTTAATGATTAACTTTTAAAGTTCTCCTCCTTGGAAACAACTCAAGCAGAAGTCCAATATGGGCTGAACACCCATCGGAAGGCACCAGAGTATTGCCCTGCTCCATCTATTTTATGACGGATAGGTGTTGCAGAACATTTACTGTTTACTTACCAGCTATAGCTCCAAAAACAGGATATAGCTCAACCCCCCTTTATTTTTTTCTTTATTTTTTTCATTTTGATTTTGTCTTTTAATTCTTTTTATTAATTTTTTCTCCCAAAAAAAGAATGGGTACAGAAGCAAAAACAGAGTGTAACAGGGGCGTAGCCAGATTTTTGAGGGCCCCATAGCAACATTTTGAAGGGGCCCCTATCCCAATGCTTCTAGAGAGACACTTCTCTGCAGCATTTGTTAATTTTATGCCCTATAATAGTGCCCTAGTTCATTTTCTGAACCATAGTAGAGCCTTATTTAATGTTATGCCCCATAGTAGTGCCCTAGCTTCTTTTATGAATCGTAGTAGTGCTTAAGTTCACCCTATGTCACATTTCAGAGCTGCCAGTACACATTATGCCGCACAGTACCCCCAATTCACATTATGATACATAGTGGCAGATGTATTAAGCCTGGAGAAGTGATAAAGCAGTGATAAGTCCAAGGTGATAATGCACCAGCCAATCAGCTCTTAACTGTAAATTTACATTTTGGAGCTGATTGGCTGGTGCGTTATCACCTTGTACTTATCACTGCTTTATCACTTCTGCAGGCTTAATACATCTGCCCCATAGTGCTCCCCGTTCATATTGTGCCTCATTACAGTGCCGCGGTTCATATTATATTACATTAAAATGCCCTCCAGTTAATTTTATACCACACTACAATGAGTAGATCCAGGGACATACCTTGATATATTGCAGGACCCAAGGAAAAAGTGTGAAAGAACCCCTATGTACCACCCAGTGGCAAAAAATGCGTATAACACATGTAGCTTTGATAGGGAAGGTGGGCACCTCTCAACTCTGGGCCCCATAGCAGCTGCACTGCCTGCACCTATGGTAGCTATGCCCTTTGAGTGTAGGGAGTTACAAGGGGCTATAATAAGGGTAACCGAGGAGGAGACCGTACTCATATGAGATCCAATAAGTAATAACTTTAACCACAAATACAACTGGTCCAAAAATATCAGCAGCGATGTTAATTCAAGAAGGTGTGATATGTCTAATGCAAGGAGAGAAAAATAAAACATCAGGTTGGGGGTGGGGGGGGGGGGGGGGTTATTTTTGTGTTGTGCCATCAGTGGCAGAGACCCATTGGATCCCTGCTGTCAATATACAAACTATTGACATTGATGGTTTATACCTATTGAAGGCCATCTCTGCAGCCTACTGGGACCTTCTCTTGGCAAGTGTCACGTCCCGGTTTTTGACTGGTAGTCTATCCATGGATAACTGGGAAAGACGGATACCTGGAGCTGTTCATTCCAGTCAGATTATACATAGGTGGGGATGTAGCTATAAGGGAACTTAATCCTTACAAAAAAATGTAGAATTAGGAATTGAGCACTTATTTCTTTCCACTTACTTGCTCTAGTGTTCATTATATAAGGAACCAGCTACAGCTGAGAAATGCTATTGGAGGCATAAGAAAAGGCTGGATCATTTTCATTAGGTCTCATTGCAGGTTAAATATTTCAGCAGATGAGAGATGAGTGCGACATAACATCTTGATTAAAGGCTGCAGGCATCAAATAGCCATTGCTGAGGGGCCTGGAGCTCCAGTATCCAATAACTGCACCTGATTTATTTTACATGGTGTACGTTTTGTGTCAGGACTAGATTGCTATTTATTTATGGTAGGTCATGTGTTAAAATCCTTCATTATACAAGTTCCAAAAAAGATGCGCCGTTACCTAACAACCAGCCTCTGCGATTTAAATGGATCGTATTATGAATTTGATCTACACAAAGGTACAAAAGGTATATATATATATATATATATATATAAAAAGCTACTTATAAATAACAAGCATACACGTGCAAACATACCACCCAATATGTTAAAGAGCCCCACCCACAGTCCATTTAACCCTTGATTCAAAGCCCACAATTCTCTAATGATCTTCCGAAATAAATGGAAGAAAAAGAAACTATTGCTAGGTGTGACATCCCCAAATACTGCCTAGTCCTCTGAGCATTGCCCACTTTGGGTCTAAACTTTGCCCATTTATAAGTATGAAAATTGGTGTTGTCCATTGTAGGAAAACCATGAAACATTGATCCCTGACCATCAATGTTCTTCACCATTATTACTTTCCATCAATAGAAAGATACTACAGATGGTATGGACCATCGATTTGCATCCTGACACTGAAGTGTGGGCTAATGCTGTGCCAATCATTAGCCTTAGCATCACTGCTCACTAGTGGGGACCTCTGTGGCTGCGGCTTGCTTGCTGCTGAGATAGTCTATTTATTATTTTATTTATTTATTACCAGTTATTTATATAGCGCACATTTATTCCGCAGCACTTTGCAGAGAATATTTGCTCATTCACATCAGTCCCTTCCCCAGTGGAGCTTACTATCTATATTCCATACCACATGCACACACACATTCACTCTATGGTAAATTTTGTTGGAAGACAATTAACCTACCAGTATATTTTTGGATTGTGGGAGGAAACCCACACAAGTACGGGGAGAATATACAAACTCCACACAGTTAGGGTCATGGTGGGAATAGAACCCATGACCTCAGTGCTGTGAGGCAGTAATGCTTACCATTACACCATCCGTACTGCCCTCTGCATTATTATCATTATTATTATTACTACCAGTTGTTTATATAGCGTACACTTATTACACTGAGTCTATTTCAGACATTCACATCAGCCCGTCTCCCAGTGGAGGTTATAATTACGGGTCCAAATGTATTAAGCCTAACAAGAGATAAAGTTGAGACACATATAAGGAGTGATGAATGACCAGCCAATCAGCTCCTAACTGCCACATTACAGGCTTTGTGGCAGATGTATTAACCTGGAGACGGCATAAGGAAGTGATAAACCAGTGATATGTGCAAGGTGATAAATGCACCAGTCAATCAGCTTCTAACTGTTAATTTACATATTGGAGCTGATTGGCTGGTGCGTTTATCACCTTGTACTTATCACTGGTTTATCACTTCCTTATGCCTTCTCCAGGTTAATACATCTGACCCTAGTTGTTTGAAAAATGACAGTTAGGAGCTGTGTCTCAACTTTATCTCTTGTTAAGGCTTAATACATTTGGGCCTATTACACACACACACACACACACACACACACACACACACATACACACACACACACACACACACACACACACACGATAATTTTCTCAGAAGCCAATTAACCTACCTGCACTGGCATATCTATAATGGGTGCAAGGTGTGCTGTGCACATGGATTGCTGGGTCCAGGGGGGGCACACACCCTGCACCAATTTAATCATACCTCTCTGTCGGCCCAGCCCTGGTTGCAGAGCGGCAAATATCACTCACACATGCGCGAATTACCGGAAAATAGCCGTGGTGGACTTTTCTGAGCTGCAAATATCACTCAGAAAATGGCCGCCGCTGCTATTTTCCAGTGATTCGCGCATGTGCACTAGACTCTGGCATAATGGGCCTAATTCTGAGTTGATCGCAGCAGCAAATTTGTTAGTAGTTGGGCAAAACCATGTGCACTGCAGGGGGGCAGATATAACATGTGCTGAGAGAGTTAGATTTGGGTGGGGTGTATTCAAACTGAAATCTAAATTGCAGTGTAAAAATAAAGCAGCCAGTATTTACCCCGCACAGAAACGAAATAACCCACCCAAATCTAACACTCTCTGCAAATGTTATATCTGCCTCCCCTGCAGTGCACATGGTTTTGCCCAATTGCTAACAAACTTGCTGCTGCGATCAACTCAGAATTATCCCCAATGCCAGAGTCTATGGCACAGCGGGGGGGTCCAATCCGAGTCTGCACACGAGCCCCCTACTCTCTTAAAGCGCCTCTGCCTACCTGCACGGTTTTTGTTAATATTCTGTAATGCAGATATATGGTGTGATACAAATGCTAAGTATTGCGTAAAATAATGCATACGGGCAACCAGATCATATTATAGACCTGTCATTGAGGTCAACATATAAAAATGTAATCATGCAGCATACAGAATATAATAGGTTTTAGGGAAGGCATTTGTGCAGTAGAGTAGAATGTTCAGGGTGGTTCCTTAGGCCTCTACGTTTCAGCGTGTTGGTAATTATGTGACAGGCCGTTTTGGTTTTTCTGACAGTGGGCAACAGGGAGGGCAGAGAACGGAGGGCTCGTCCTTGTTACCATTCATTACTGTGTCAGCTCATCCTCTTCTCCATGTATCTGATATTTCTGTAGCGCTCAGTAGCTTGTCAACAGCAGCGCGTGATTGATGCCAGTCCCGGGAGCAAACAGCTGCTGATTTTATGATTACTGCTCCATCTCCTAACCTTTAGAACATTACAGGAGTATGTATTCACACCGTCATGCTTAATGGCATTTGATGCAGTACTTGTAACCGAACAATGATGGATTCTGCGGATCTCGCCATTGTCGGCTGTATCTGTGTTATTACTGCGCTTCCATAAATGCAGCAGCTTCTTTTTTTTTTTTATACTGTTTTTATGTTCACATTTTGATTATTAGTACACAAGTGAGGGCATGCTACATTTAGTTCCATTATTTCTGTTTTGGTTATCGATGATGATGATGAGTGTTACAGGATCCATTTCAGTCGGCTGTATTAGCATGGGGGGTTGGTGTGTAGTACCCTCCAACTAAACAAATATAGACAGGGGTGTGCGTTTGACTACTGTACAGTATATAGGAGGTGCTAGCCCACTGTTATGTTTGTCCTGTATGCTAGCTGGCAACTGTTTGTAGGCTCAAGACACCATGCAAGGTTTTAATGTGTCATCCCTGGAGAGGTCTCCTTATTTTCATTATGGACCAATTACACACATCCAATAGGTGATCTCCAAATCTGGACAGTGTGTGAAAAGGTGCGCGGTCATGTCTAAATAAGGACGTGGCCACATCCGGAGCGGGGAGTGGGAGGTGTGTTTATTATAACTACTTACATTACTATTGGGAACACAGTAAGAAGCAATACTGGGTGTCAGCAGAGGTAAGAGGGCTTCTGTCCTTACCTGAAAACACCTGTCCATTGCAGAACAGCACTGACTACAATCCACACAACAAACGTGTCTAAGGGCAGGACAGAGCTGTTAAATGCATCTGTCCCACCTATACTGGAACATACCTATACTGGAACATTTGGGAGGCATGCAGTTGCCCAATAAAGTCAATCTTTTTTTGCATGGCTGATGCTGCCATCGTTCTTGCCAGCTGTGCATATAAATGAAGACATATTACAGAGTAGTGTTTGAAATGACAAAACTAGCTTTATGTTATATTGTGATCATGACATTAGGGTAATTATAGTTCAGGATGCCAGAGTTGAGAACAAAAGTACTTGGGGAGGTCAGATCGTGGAAAATTATGGTGGGAGCTGATGGTTTTTTTTGCTCCATCCATGGCCCCACCTGAGCCCCTTTAAAAGGTAAGTAATGTGACTCTGCGGATGGGTCAGCGTGGTGACAACAGCTGCCCATGGTGACATGCCTGCTTGCATGGACACACAGCATGACTGTGCCTCTGGCCAGGGGTGTTAAATGAGCAAATGGTAACGATGCAGTGGTTTGATCAGCACTCTTGCTCTTGTGCAGCATGTGTCTTCATATGGCATTGTGACATTATAATCTTAATGCTGCATGATCCATCATAATCGCTGACTTATAGCAACACATAACCTATTTGTACGAGTTAGCCTAATGAAAGTGTGTCTGGTTGATTTACATTGTTGATCTCACATTTTATTATAAACAGATTGGTTTGCTCTTTATTACATATTGATCTATACCAGTAACCGTTATAAGAGACAATTGAGCTTGTTTATGAAAGTGCTGTCGGGGCTTAATGTGACATCACCTATAGAAAGCAATCAGGCATCTGCTTTTATACTGCAGCGTCCAGTGGGAAAATGACAAAATGTAATTGGTTAGTTGTCAAGTACTCCCCCCCCCCCCCATTGCACCATTTTCTCACCAAAACAAAGGGGCAGATGTATTAAGCCTAGAGAAGTGATAAAGCAGTGATGAGTGGAAGGTGATAACGCAACAGCTAATCAGCTCCTAACTGTCATTTTTCAAACCGTAATGATTGGCTGGTGCATTATCACCTTTCACTTATCACTTCTGGTGCATTATCACCTTTCACTTATCACTTCTTTATCCCTTCTCTAGGCTTAATACATCTGCCCCACTATCAATAAATTAGATCTATAACTTGATGCTGAAGTCTCCATGCTGAGTTAGACATTGCTCAAAGCTTACCTGCAGACATAATCCAATTTACCCTAGCACGCCTGAAATTGGTCAAAAGTCATTCGGCCAGGGCAGCATACTTCCCAACTGTCCCAGTTTAGGCAAGAGAGTCCCCATTTGAGGGCTCTGACCTCCCTTCCTAATCAGGAGTTTGGCCTAGCACTGATCGTGGATTATTTTTTGCCTGAAAAAAAATCCCTAATAAAATGCCCCATTTTTACAATCGCGGACACGAAAACACATAGGACCTGGAACAAATCCCGGATCCTATTTGTTTTCGATGGAAAACTGGTAATTTTTTCAGGAGAAAAAAAAATGGGTATACAGGTTGAGTATCCCATATCCAAATATTCCGAAATACGGAATTTTTTGAGTGAGATAGTGAAACCTTTGTTTTCTGATGGCTCAATGTACACAAACTTTGTTTAATACACAAAGTTATTAAAAATATTGTATTAAATGACCTTCAGGCTGTGTGTATAAGGTGTATATGAGACATAAATGAATTTCGTGAATGTACACACATTTTGTTTAATGCACAAAGTTATTAAAAATATTGGCTAAAATTACCATCAGGCTGTGTGTATAAGGTGTATATGTAACATAAATGCATTCTGTGCTTAGACTTGGGTCCCATCGCCATGATATCTCATTATGATACGCAATTATTCCAAAATACGGAAAAATCAGATATCCAAAATACTTCTGGTCCCAAGCATTTTGGATAAGGGATACTTTACCTGTAACTGAATTTGCTAAAAAAACAAACAAACAAAAAAAAACAGGGAAAAATGACAGTAAAAGCCTGTTTTGTTTTTGTTTTTTTCTCCCAAAAATTTCTAATTTTAAAATCGATCTAAATCTTTGTTTTGTGTCATGGGCTAAAGCATAGATTTACGAGCACAATTTTTTTAATATTAACGTTTAAATGTTAGTAAATGTGTGCTTTAGCCTCTGAAATCATAACATTGATTTAGTTAAGGCTCATACACACTTGCCGAGAAAATGAGCAACGTCACTCATTTTCCCCCTTCCTGAGCGACGTCACTAATTTTCCCCCTTCCTGAGCGACGTTGCTCATTTTCCCCCTTCCTGAGCGACGTCGCTCATTTTCCCCCTTCCTGAGCGACGTCGCTCATTTTCCCCCTTCCTGAGCGACGTCGCTCATTTTCTCGGCAAGTGTGTATGGCCCCAGCGACGGACGATGCGCGGCCCCGCGGGTCGGCAATGATCGTCACTGTCAGCGCTGCATGCACGGCCGGCTGCTGCGTGACATCACTGAGCGATATGAACGGTCAATCGCTCAGTGTGTACGGGCGTCCCGACCGCCGGGCCCGGGAGGGGAAACACTAGACGATGTCGCGTATAGATTTTCAGCAATTTGAAATCAATAAAAACCGTTCTTCAATAAATATCCTCCTAGTGATTATTTGGAATCCGGGCTTTATCTGGTATTCTACTTCGCTTCACATTTACTTGAACTGGTTTGAATTAAGACATTCATGCACAAAAAAACTGGGTAAATTGGATCATATTGGCAGGCAGTGTACTATTATGGGTCTGATATACCTAGTGGTAACCTCATGTCACTGTAACATTAATGTACCTGTGTGAATATGGAAGCGGCTGTGTGACCGGCAGTCAGGAGACCACCGGTCACTATACCGATGCCAGAATCCCAAGCGGGGGAAAGCCAGACAGTTGGCATGCCGATTAACAGAGAATATTCCCACTCGTAGGGGTCAGTATACTGACCTCCGGGATCCTGGCCGCCGGTAGAGTGTACAGTTATTATTAAGTGGAAAAGCATTGATGTTTGTGGCTGTCCGGAAAGAGTATTGCTGGAATGACAGGTGGCTGGTCTGGCAGGAGTTGCAGGGGAAAGGTCATTTTAATGATACGGATATGGCTGTGATTGAGCTGGGTGCTTATACAGGGCTGGATTTGTGGTCTTGTGCAGAATTGGGTGTAAATCTGAGTGTATTGTTGAAAAAAGACACGCACACAGTGAAAATGCATATTTACATACAGTACATACGCAGATCCGGTCACATCTGCGTATGCACCTGGTTTGCTACTAGTTCCCATCATCATCTGTGTGGGCTGGCAAAAGATCTCCCCCCGACAGGCGTGTAGCCACTTACATCCAGTTCCGCATATCCCGCCGTTATGTGATCATGCCCTCACTGAGCTTTACCTATGGAAGATCACCCCGTTACAAGTTACAGCTCTGTGCCACCTCTTCACCCCTAAATATAGCTGCAGTCGGAATGACTATAACTCCACATCGCCCGTACTTGCATGTGCCCATTTGCATAGTATTTGCTCGTGGACAATTAACGCAGTATATGTTCTACAAATAGCATATATGGTCCTCTCTACATCAGCACTTTTTTGTCCAGGTCCACTACTGTAAACTGTCATACCGTGGGACAGTCTAGTACAAAGTTGTGCTTTTTTTCTAATTCAGATCTGATCGCAGCAGCAAATTTCTTAGCTAATGGGCAGAACCATGTGTACTGGGGGGGGGGGGGGGGGGGGGGTAGTGCAGGCATAACATGTGCAGAGAGAGTTAGATTTGGGTGGGTTATATTGTTTCTGTGCAGGGTAAATACCGTCTGCTTTATTTCTACACTGCAATTTAGATTTCAGTTTGAACACACCCCACCCAAATCTAACTCTCTCTGCACATGTTATATCTGCCCCCCCCCCCCCCCTGCACTGCACATGGTTTTGCCCATTAGCTAACATATTTGCGGCTGCGATCAGATCTGAATTAGGCCCATAGACTTTAGTGTTGTCATTATGGGGGAGATGTATCAGACTTTCTATGGATGACATGGTGAGAGGCTGCCCGTGGCAACCAATCCACTTTTATCTATAATTTTATAGAATCATTCGAAAAAAATCACTGCTAAAAGCTGATTTGGTTGCTACGGGCGACTTCACTTGTCCTGTTAGAACATTTTATGTGAGTTTAAGTCCTCTTTTTTTTTCATTTATTGTGTTTTTGGTTTGGAATTTAAAGCAATGGTGAATCTAAAAAGGAAGTGACTGAGATTCAGTTATGGAATCATGCTGGAACCTAAGATGATATCACTGTCTTCCATGCACTCCAAGCTCCAGATCAGTAAGAAATGGGACAAGCTGTTTATGACTTCAGCCTTCTGCTAGCCATACATCAGACCAACTTCCTCCAACTCTCCAAACTTCCAATCGTCCAACTTGTCTGTCCAACTAAAACAGTGCTCCACACACCTAACCAACTTTTTCATCAGACCAGCCAACTTTTTCAGTAGGCCAGCCAACTACTCGAAAGTGTCTAAGTCGACCACTATTGGTCGACAGTAAATAGGTCAACAGGGATTCTAGTTCGACAGGGTCTCTGTCTAGGTCTAGGTCAAATTTCGACATGAGGTTATTTATCTTTTTTTGGTGACGTTTTCGCCGTACAGTGACCCGGAACCCCAATTTGTGTACTGCGCCCCCTCGCATGGCCAGCGATCGGACAAGATGCCTCGCTCCGCTACCACTGCGCTCGGTACAGGTTACAGTTCCCAATCATAGTCCACGTGGATCGTAAAGTATGAAAAAGATTTTTTTTTAAAGATTTTTTTTTTAAACTCATGTTGACCTTTTGACCTGTCGACCTAGAACAGTGATTGCTAACCTTGACACTCCAGCTGTTGTTGAACTACACATCCCTGCATCAGTTTTAGCATGGCCAAATAGCAAAACTGTAGCAGGGCATGCTGGGATGTGTAGTTCAACAACAGCTGGAGTGTCAAGGTTAGCCATCACTGACCTAGAACATGTCGACCTAAAGACCTTGCTGACCAATAGTGGTTGACCTAGACACTATCGACCTAAGTCTTGTCGACCTAGAGACCGGATACCCCTCCAACATATCCTGTTGAAATGTGTACAAATGTAGTCCCACAGTAGATTGAAAGTAAATGCACCAAGTGTCACCATTAATGTCTCCTTGATGAGGCATGAGCCACTGTTGACTGGGTGGAGAGAACTTTAGAATTATATGACATGTTTCCAATATGGCGGTTACTGTGGAAGAACCATTTCTTGTCTGCACATCTAATAAAGGAATCACTATGATTTACCGGCGGTCCACATCCCGACAGCAGCATCCCACCTGCCAGAATGCCGGCAGAGGGGCGAGTGCAAAGAATTCCCTTGCGGGCTCACTGCTCTCGCCACTCTGCGGGCTCGGTGGCTCGCGACAGACTTCACACAGTATGGGTCCGGCACATGTGCAAAGTACTCCCCTATCAATCACCGATATGTAAAGAAGCACCAATCGGTATTTGAGGGCATCTCAGGCCTTGAACATTCTGAAGCACGGCTGTAGACCAGGGCAGGGCTTGTAGCGCCATTTGCATAACGTCGCAGAAGCAATGCCAGTAGAAGACACACACACGGACGCTGCAGCGCCCAACTCCGAATCATGCCTATTTTCTGTTACAGACCAGTACACAATCTTCCCCAACTTTCCCGCCCACCTCATGTAGGGTGAGAGGGAACTTCAGCAAAGAATAATTGGTCTTGACGTGCCAAGGCCCAACCGTTCCGGAGCCATGTCACGCCTATGTGCTGCATTCAGTGTCCCCTCCCCTCCTCCCCCAATGTTTGTAGATATTGCAGGAGGCCCCTTAACATTGAATTATGGCATTGTGGTATGAATGGTAAAATGCATTAAGCTATATCGGCTACAGAAAGGAAAAGATGCTCATTAAAAAAAATACAACAGAGTTGAGGTAATTGGAAATTTTCAATGGATTTGTAAATCTTATTCTCACTTTCTAGGCCCTTTCTCTAATAGCATTTCTGTTAAAGAATGGCTGGCAATAAAACCTTATTATGTTATAATACAAACAATACATTGCAGAGGAACGCTGGTATTTCATTAGAAAACTGAATGTCAACCCAGTAATAGTGAAGATGAACATGTGCAATAATCTTCACTAATAATCGTAAACCTCAAATTGTCTCAATATAAATTATAGGGTGTTTTACAGCTTATTCATAATGCTCATTGTGTTCTTTAAAAGCTTTTCACAATAAGAGATGCGTATTGTAATGTAGTAAAATTAGATCGTTTTGATTTCTTCAGAACAATAAATGTGTGCAGGGATTTTAAAGGCAGTGTCCACTCAAAACATTAAGATTCTGAGCATTTAATCTTCAGCTCACAAGTAGATGGTTTCAGAACAACTTAAATAGCTGCTTACCACCGTTAAGCGATAGATTTACTAAAACTAAAAAATGAAAAGTGTATGTGAGTGTAGTACCTCAAATAAATGCATTTGTATATGATGGTGTAGTAAGAGAATTATCACAGGCCACGATGTTACCCGTTTGTAGTGGGTCCGAAGAAAGTGACATTTACCGGCTCTCCTCCTCAACAGAACTCCAGTTGCTTCCCCCCGTTACACCACAGCAGAGAGGCATAGATTGTGGTATCCGGTCTCTAGGTCGACCACACTTAGGTTGACAATGTCTAGGTCGACCACTATTGGTCGACAGGGTCTCTAGGTCGACATGTTCTAGGTCGACCGGTCAAAAGGTTGAAATTAGTTTTTCACTATTTCTTTACTTTTTTTTTACTTTTTCATACTGAACAATCCACGTGGACTACGATTGGGATTAGTAACTTTGCCCGAAGCATGGCAAGCAAAGCGGTGCACTAATTGGGGTTCCTGGTCACTGTACGGAGCAAACGACCCCCCCCCCCCAAAAAAAAAAACTCATGTCGACCTAGAACATGTCGACCAATACTGGTCGACCTAAGTGTAGTCGACCTTCCATACCACACCCAAGATTGTTACCCCAGACCGCTACAATGGGTTTGGCCCAAGGCCACAACCCTTCACATGAGGCAATGCCCCATTTAATGCAAGCTGGATGCTGATTTGTAACTCCCATATGTTGGGAGGTATGCTGTTACAGGGTATCACATCCATGGCACCCAATCAGATTCCAGCTATCATTTATATAGTACAGTCTAGAAAATAACTAGAATTTTATTGGTTGCTGTGGACAAACCAACCCCCCCCCCCCCTTTCATTTTTAGCACTATTCGTAAATCTACCTCCAAAATGTTGTTTTTATAATTCCACTCCCCCCCTCTTTCCAGGATGACTTATCCCTCATGGTCCCATTCGATGTGCAGGTTTTCGATGAGAAGCAGTAACGGGGATTACATAACATTTATAAACCCAGACATTTAACCCACCTAGCATCACCTTTCTGATACTACCATGGGGCTGAATCGCCCTCATTTCTCATTTGAAGGGAGTGGCTGTCAGGTGGAGAAGGAACATAAAGAACATATAAGGAACATGTGGAACATATAGCTGGTGTGCGTATGTCTGTCCTTTCAGGTAGACGTGCAATGGAAGGAGCCGTTTTGTCAGTTGTACCAATGTTTTGCTTATGAACTCATTAGGAGCTGGTGATGTTACTACAGTAGAGCTACAATAAAGTAAAACCAAAAAGCTCTCAAAGTTAAAGTAAACAATAAACTTGATTGTTGGAATAAAAGGCTATTTTTAATTCAGGTTGTTGATCCAATGATGATCTTTATCCAATAGTGGCCGTAGGAAAATATAAAAAAAGAAAAAACATTCTTGGAATTATACCCGTAATTATGAGTAAGGATGTTTCACTCTTATTAAATCAAATTTTAAAAAAGCCACATAAGGTGAATCTTGAAGTCAGGGAGTATATGTCCAGCCAGACTCTCATAGAGGAACTTTCTCATAATATGGTTTTAAACTTTTAACCTCAAAGACAGGGAAATATGGGCACCCCCATAGTGTACTATGTCTAAATAGAACTTCTCACTGTAGTAAATAAACTCACTCACATTTAAACTCTCTTGGATATAAACATGAATCGCCTGCAGGGTAAATCATGTAAGTTTGCAATAAACAATGGGCCTAATTCAGAGTTGATCGCAGCAGCAGATTTGTTAGCAGTTGGGCAAAACCATGTGCACTGCAGGGGGGGGGGGGGGGGGGCAAGATATAACATGTGCAGAAAGAGTTAGATTTGGGTGGGGTGTGTTCAATCGGAAATCTAAATTGCAGTGTAAAAATAAAGCAGCCAGTATTTACCCTGCACAGAAACAATATAACCCACCCAAATCTAACTCTCTCTGCAAATGTTATATCTGCCCCCCCTGCAAACTCCAAATAAACACGGAGACACAAGTCTTGTTGAGATATTGTGCATCAAAGCCTATAAACAATTAGAATAGATGTCATCTCCCAGGACCACTTCAGGCACCAGTTAGTATAAAGAACAGCCCCTCGGTCCACCAATAACGCATTTTGGCATGTGCCCATATGAGAAAAGTCCTGAATGCTGGCTGCAGCCATTTTTTGTGGGCTGTAACAATAGTTAGCTCATGAATTAATTAGAAGCTAGTGCTGTTACTAGATCCTAGTAAATTGTTAAGTTGTGTCCTCATGACTGTTGGCTTAATCTTACCTCCCAACATTTGCAAGTTTAAATTCAGGTTGTTTGGAAAGGGGGTGTGGTCTCACAGGTAGGGGGTATGGCACCATGGCACTACCCCATTTTCATCACACAGGGGGCGTAGCCAGCACTCCTGGAGATGATGGAATGCTATGGACTATCCCCCTCATTGTATAGATGTCCAAAGTAGGACATTTGTGGGGGGATATGTCTTACCCCACAAAATGGCTGCCTCCACTGTGTGTAGATGAAATGTCTAATGCTGTCTAATTTGGATTGATGGTAGTGCCACTTTTAGACTTGTAACTCTGCTATGCTCCAGATTGTACCTTAACCCACACTGATAAACCCCAATATCCTTTCCTTAATACCCTAATTCCTTCTCCCAAACTAACCCTAACCACTAAAACAACCCTAATACCCTAACCCAATCCAGTAAGCTATCCCTAATACCCTAACCCAAACAACAAAAATAACCCTAATACATTATCCTTAATACCCTAACCCTTAACCCAATCCATTAAATTTACCCTAACCCCTAAACCTAATACCCTTACCCTAAAGTGCAGACTGGAAGGGCCATATACAGTAGTTCTTATCTGCCATCAAATTCTGTGTTTATAGATCTAATTCATTTATATAGTGATGAAATATACACAACAGACTGTAAGCTGATGTGTACAGGGACCTCTGCACCCTCTATTTCACATCTACAACTCCTTTTATCAACCTCATCAGTGCAATTTATTTTTTGGGGATTAATGACTATCTGCGCAGCTGAATTTTGTTGGACCTTATATATAAACAATGTTGCTTATGAAGTAACTTTACTCCCTTCAAAATCTGTATTTTCCCTGTCACCGTTTGGCTGTGTGCAGTTGTGTGTTGACGTCTCTCCGAGATTGGGGCCAGGTCATCCTTGTCTGTTATGGTTGTGACAGATAACATTTCAAATGTCTTTTCTGTGTATCAGATAACCAGATAACCGTCAGATGGTGCTGAGGGAAATGTAGTTTGCAATTTACTGACATAAACATGTAGTGTTTTTCTTTTTGTTCTTCTGATGTAGTGACCACCCATACTTCCATTAGATGAGTCCTGCCTTCCAGAAGCCCACAGGCCATATGGTGTATTTGTTGAAAGGGATAAAAATGTGTTTATAAATGTAATACCTGTTTAGCAGCTAGGCCACAACGCATGTCAGGGGTCAGTATATATTCAGCAGGCAAAAACTCAGTTGAGAATCAGGGGCTATTTAGAGAGCAGAGGGGGTAATTCAGATCTGATCGCTGGGCTGCTAATTTTGCTGTCCTGCGTTCAGATAGTCGCCGCCTCCACAGTAAATTCACTGTGCAAGTGTGTGATCCTGTGTGTACGCCGAGCTGCTAAAATCCACTTTGTGCAGTCTCTGCGCAGTCCAAGTCTTACTGCTCCAGTGCGATCACATCAGGCTGATCAGGGCTGGAGCTGACGTCAGACACCCTCCCTGAAAACGCTAGGGAACGCCTGCGTTTTTCAGAACACTCCCAATAAACAGTCAGTTACCACCCACAACCGGCCTCCTCATGGGAATGCCTGCTCTAGAGTTTGAGAACCACTGCCTTAGAGTATCACCCAAATGTTCTTAGCTAGTTCATTGAGTGGCTCAGTAGTTAAGTGCGTTGATTTGACTCTAACTCGCTGACTGCCCTTTTTCACCAATGAGTCACCATTTTCTTACTGTTATGGAATTGCCAATATGTGATTGTAAGCTCTAGGTGCCGAGGGCAGAGCCTGGAAACAATATGTTCAACATGATGTTAAATTATTGTTCTTCAATTGATTACATAGTCAACATTCCTATTCTCAGTCTTGACCATGTTTCATTAATTTTAATCAATTTTGTTTGGTGTTAAAAATGACCTGTACATTGTTCAAATAAAGGGAATATTTAAAATCATTATCCGGCAATAAAACAGATTCTCTTTCTCCATTTATCTTGGTGATAGAAAATCTTTTGCTGCGATTTTAAGATTTTTTTTTTTTTTACCTGGCAGCAGAAATAAGACGCTTACCGCATTTCCAGCCTTCTGCACATAAGCAGTGGGACTGACAGTTCTACTTTAATTGAAATGACAGTAATAAAAAAGTTCACAAAAAAAGAAAAATATATATTATTGAATACATGTTATGATTAAATAAAGCGTTCCTTCCTTTGCCAACCCCCACCATTTCCATCCTGAGAATGTTGACTAGGAGTTTTGTAAATGAGGTAATACCCTAGCTAGCTTTCACGTGCTGCTCCCTTTCTCTGGATTTCCCTACCTCTCCCGCTCAGACTCTCCACCTCTCTACAAAACTTCAATTGGGCTCTTAAGACCCACTTCTTCACCAAACCCAGCCAAATCTCATCCTAACTGCACCAAATTCTGCGGTTTTCTACCACCTGATACTTATCTCAGTGTCAACTGCTGCTGTAGCTATGTTTATTTACCCTGTACTTGCCCTATATTGTCTTCAACTGTAAGTTGCTGTTTTCCTGTTTTGATTATTTGTTTATGTACTCTGTAACTGGGCGCTGCGGGACCCTTGTGGCGCCATATAACTAAAGGATGATAATAATAATAATAATAGCTTATCCATGTAAAGCAAGGTGAAGCTGCAATCAGGGACCACCAGAGATGCAACTGATGATGATACTCAACAATAGCCAATGCCTGCTGTCTCCTTTGATAAATAGCTATAAAACACTACATATGGCAAAGGTAGGTCTTTTTAAGGATTCTTTAATAGATTCCTTTTTTTAGGACATACATAGTGCACAGAGCAATAAGTTAACTGAGTTTGGATGAAATATCTCCCTCCACTATGTGCAAATACCAGGGTCCACTGTGTCATTCTCCTATGGTGAAGCCGTCTCCACCGCTGGCATTGGACGATTATGTATAGCACAGGAAGGACGGCCATGTTTTCCCCCTGGTATAGGGAGCTTAGTTCTCTTTGGGTCAGATATAATGTACAAGTCACTATAACAATAATTGGTCATCTTTATGATCCATCTGTAACTGCTTCATAATTTGGCCCTGATATTGGGTCTTTAGCTGGTTATTTAAGTGCTGTATGATACAATGTGGGCAGTATAACACTCAGCAAAGGTAAAACACAGCCTGTGTATCACCTCAGACCAGCATCTTGTTATCCCTATGTTTTATTTCTCTGCAGTGTCTTTGTATATAATGCTAATTAAAGGCCCCAGTGGAATGGTCTGGCTGCTAAGCCCAAGAGCCGTTAAGGCTGGATCTTGTCCAAAGTGGCCACTGGAGTGAGCCCTGAGTGTCAGGATAGCTCCTTCACTGATCTCCTTCTCCTGCAATATATCATTGCGCTGACAGACGCCAGTGATACTGGAATGATCCAGCCACTTGGCCTGAGTGTCAGATTTATTTTTTTATTTTTTTTATTTTATCCAACTTGGATAAACCTACATACAGTGCATGGCCAAATTAGACTCCAATCTTCTATTCGGGGCTTGGGCTGTGATACTGTATTTGGCCGGCCTGAGTGAGTGTCGCTCGCGTTTGATTGAACTTGCCCTACAGGGTGATAAAGTAGTATGATCTACTGTATGCATGTGTCTATCCTTTTAATGTCTGTCCCTGTAATACTGACAATTCTCAGCAGATTATTTTAGAACTAAAATGATTTGGTTCTGGTCTGTGAGTTATTACAACAGTCATTATGAGGAGCACTCCTAATATACATTTGTTAAAAATACTACGTTACTTGCAGACTTATGTCTTTAAAACCACTTATCTGACGATTTTTCCCTTCAAAATCGTTAGCAACATTGTTTGTTTTTTTAATTTATTTTATTTAATAAAGTTGAAAAAGTATTTTTAAAAATATTTAAACATTATATTATGCACATCTGCAGAACGGATCTCCTCGTCAAAAACGGGGGGGACAAGGGGCGACGACGCAGTTGCATGAAATCTGACCATGCCACTTAAGTGGTTAAAGCTGCACTGCCACCTTTCCAGGGGAACCAATCCCAAGATGTGTTCTCCTGAATGTAGTTTTTAATTTGTCCTTGGAAGGGAAGCCGGAACCCCGGGAAAACTGCTCTGACTTGAGGAACAGGAACCTTAGTAACAATGTTTAGTAGATGTTGGTGCAGCTAAATGTGTAGACAAGACTGGATTTATATATATATATATATATATATATATATATATATATATATATATATATATATATATATATATATATATATAGTATAATATGTTTTGTATGTTAGCTAAGTGAAACAAATTATAATTTATTGATATTTAAAATGAAAAAAACAAACAACATGCAATATTGGATGCAAAATCTATTTTTAGGTCCGTTAATTTGGAAGATGTTTTATTAATAGAGAGTAAAGTGTGTTCTCTGTGCATCCACTTATAAATCAGATGAAAATCAGCAAAGCTGACAGTGTGCAATCAATTGCTGCGTCTCAGTCTCCAAGGAGGAAGGGTAACTAATACCTAAATACATATATAAACAACGTGTAGAGATTAGATGTGGTGAAGCTTGTCAGCATTCCCCTAGTGCACTTTAATTGGAAGTGTAAACAGAATTACACAGAAACCTGACCAGTGTTCTGTCTGTAAGATGATGTTTTGTTACACAACAATAAATAGCTGGTCAGTACAAATGGCTGTGGGTGAGTACGACTGAAGGGGACGGAACTATCCGTAAAACAGGCTTTTAGGTGCTGTTATGTGATAGTACATAGATCATGAATATCTCCTGTTATATGAAGGCTCTTCCTGCGCTATATAAAGTGAACGCTTCTTGGGTTAACCCAGAGCTGTTACTCTCCATGCTCTGTAAGTAGGGAAAACCATTGACCATTGATGGTCAGTACAGATGGTATAATGGTTAGCAATACTGCCTTATATCACTCAGGTCATGGGTCTAACTGTGTGAAGTTTGTATATTCTCTCTGTGCTTGTGTGGGTTTCCTCCAGGTACTCCGGTTTTCTCCCACAATCCAAAAATATACTGGTACAGGTAGGTTAATTGGCTCCTAACAAAATTAACCCTAACGTGAATGTGTGTGCTGTACATGGGATAGGGAATATAGATGGGTGGTCTTCTGTATGCCGGCGGTCGGGCTCCCGGCGCTCAGTATACCGGCGCCGGGAGCCTGACAGCCGGCATACGACACTTATTTTCCCTCGTGAGGGTCCACGACCCCCATAGAGGGAGAATAAAATAGTGTGGCGCGCGTGGCGAGCGCAGCGAGCCCGCAAGGGGCTCATTTGCGCTCGCCACGCTGTCGGTAAGCCGGCGGTCGGGCTCCCGGCGCCGGGATGCTGGTCGCCGGGAACCCGACCGCCGGCCAGCCGTAGTGAACCCATATAGATTGTAAGCTCAACTGGGGCAGGGCTGAATGCCAAATATTCTCTCTGCAAAGCGCTGCAGAATATGTGTGCTCTATATAAATAACTGCTAATAAAAAAAATAGTGGTTTGCACCAGTGGTTGATGATTTTACCATCGGTGGCAGAGGTCTGATGGTGACATGACAATTTTTTTTTTTGCCTGTCGTGCAGTGCTTAATCCCCCCCCCCCCCCCACGCGCGCGCGCACACACACACACACACACACACACACACACACACACACACACACACACACACACACACACACACTATTAGCTTTGTACTCTTTCTCTAATTGGTTCTTTGCATTCATGTATCCCCAGTAAGTGATGTTCATTGATAGTTGAAACCATCTATGGTTTTCTACCAGTCAACAAAGACCATCGATAATGAAACCTTCCCTATCTGAAGTACGTATCTTGCATTAATCAGATCTAATATGACTGAAAGAGAGTATCTTCACTTGCTGGTGGTGGTGGTTATAATCATCATCAATTATTTGATAATACTCTTTACAAAGCAAAATAAATTCTTAATATCCACTGGCATTCTTTACCACCCAAATGATACACCCTCAGGTCACTTTTGTCAGCAACTAGTTAACTTACTAGTATGTTTTCTGAAGTGTGGGAGGAAGCCCAGACGCCTGGAAGAAGCCTGTGCAAACATGGGAGGACATACAAACTCTACACAAACTATCTTTGCCGCCATGAGAAGTGTCAGGCCCTAGTAAAGAGGGAATGGCTGTTTGTGGGTTGTGCAAGCATCCTGTATAGTGCATCCCTCCTATTGGCACCCCTACGGATAGTACCCTGGCTAATTGCTAATCACTGTGCCTTTTGGCTAGGTAATAATAATTTGGCGCTAGGCGCTTGGGAGAACCGAAGTGTCGTCCCTCTGTCTGTATGCTGGAATCATGGCTCTGCTTCTCTGCTGTGTCTGTGCCACAGAGATTTTGGATGCATAGTTCTCCAATGGGGCAAGAACACATTAGCATATCTCTGCCGTACATTCCTGGGGCAAGGCTTAATCCCCCATTCTATGGCTGTGTGGGATAATACTGTTTGGTATAAACCATCCATGAGAATGTAAATACCTTCTGTTGTAAAAAGTCTCTTACTGAGCTATTAATAGCGGCTGCTTCTAAATTTTCTTTTAACTTACCCCACTATAGCACTAATGAGTGTACTGCAAACAAACTTATAATTGCATTAATTAGTACAACTGGAGGCTGCCATATTGGTTCTGCCGCTGAGATAAAATAAATCTGCCATCAAAGACTTTAATGCAGCAGTGTCCCCAGCGGGCGCGCTATTCTGAAAAACGCTGGGACATTTGCTTGGCGCAACAACAATCCCTTTTCATGAAAGTGTATTTCAGATGTGGAGAGTACTCTTGTTTTAGTAAAAATGGATGTGGCTGTAAAATATAATTTATTTATGTTTATTTTTTTTAAAGGAAAGTTTCTGTGTAATATTCCGTTAAACCCGTTCTGATTGTCACCATTTCTCGTCTTTATGCAAAGTGTATTTTGCTTTGCTTCCTCCAGAAAGCAAACATTGTGGGTTTGTTTTAAGTGAGGTTTGTAATCATCGTACACATCCAGACGGCTTAGAGAAACCCTTTGATTTTGCCATCTGCCAAGCGTGTGTCCAGCAAACAGCTTGTCACTTTATTCTGTGGGGGAAGGCTCCTTCACACCTCCCTCCTTATCCGTGTCTCTTCTGTTCCTTCTTTCCCATGGTGTTCTAAATACTTGCTCAGATCCAAATCTGTTATCTAGGGAATGTCAGTCAGATCCCCATATAGTTAAGATACTCAATATTGCTTTATGTCCCCATCACCCTATATTTAAAAAGGCCATTACTGACCCAGAATGGATATTTTTTTTTTACATAGGTCTTTAATTGGGTAACAATGAAGCGACTACTGTACAGTACTATCTGCACTTTCTACTGATAGTACTATCTGCATTTGAAGCATGTTTTAAACGCCTTCCCGCAGTACATTGTACTTGCCATACTGCCATATACTGTAATACTCTTTCATATTGTAACAGCATTCTATATGGTCTGTCCTGGTACTATCAGGGCCAGCAACAGAAATCTTGGGGCCCCATACAGTGATATATCTGGGGCCCCTTTAGGTTTTATATATATATATATATATATATATATATATATATGTGTGCAATGGAATTTGCTGCACTGTATAAGTTAATAAATGAAAAGATATATTTATTTATTTATTTATTATTTATTTATTCACAGTTTCTTATATAGCGCAGCAAATTCCGTTGCGCTTTACAATTTGAAATAACAATAACAAACTGGGTGATAACAGTCATAGAGGTAGGAAGGCCCTGCTCGTAAGCTTACAATCTATAGGGAAATAGGCATATGTACACAAGGAAAGGTGCTATCTATTGCATAGAATGAGAAGACATGTGAGGATATGTGCGGACTGTAAAGAGTGGATGTAATTTGATAGGAAGGTTTATGAAAGTTATGTGGGCGGTTCAGGAATTTGATACGCTTGCCTAAAGAGGTGAGTTTTGAGGGAACGCTTAAAGGTTTGGAGACTAGAGGAGAGTCTTATTGTGCGTGGTAGGGCATTCCACAGGGTGGGTGCAGCCCGATGAAAGTCCTGCAGTCGTGAGTGGGAGCGAGTAATGAGTGTGGATGAGAGACGCAGATCTTGTGAAGAGCGAAGAGGTCGGGTTGGGAGATATTTTGTGATAAGCGAAGTGATGTACGTTGGTGTAGTTTGGTTAATGGCCTTGTGTGTGAGTAAAAGTATTTTATATTGAATGCGGTAGAGTACAGGTAACCAATGGAGGGACTGACAGAGTGGATCTGCAGACGATGAACGTCTAGCGAGGAAGATAAGCCTCGCCGCTGCATTCAGAATGGATTGTAGTGGTGAGAGTCTTGTTTTGGGAAGACCAGTTAGGAGACTATTGCAATAATCAATGCGGGAGATAATGAGAGCGTGGATTAGAGTTTTAGCAGTGTCTTGTGTAAGGTATGGTCGTATTTTGGATATGTTTTTTAGATGCATGTAACATGATCTTGAGACAGATTGATCTGTCCTTTGTTCCCCACATTCAGAGTCAAGGATGACACCTAGGCAGCGAGCTTGTGGGGTAGGGTAGATAGTCGAGTTTTCAACAGTGATAGAGATATCAGGTTGGTACCTACTATTGGCCGGTGGAAATATAATTAACTCTGTCTTTGAAATATTAAGTTTGAGGTGGCGAGATGTCATCCAGGATGAGATGGCAGAAAGGCATTCAGTGACACGGTCCAGTACAGATAGGGACAAGTCAGGGGAGGATAGGTAGATTTGAGTATCATCTGCGTACAGATGATACTGAAAACCAAAAGAGCTGATTAGTTTACCAAGAGATGAGGTATAGATAGAGAAAAGCAGAGGACCCAAGACTGAGCCTTGCGGTATTCCAACTAAAAGAGGTAGCGAAGAGGAGGTAGATTCAGAGAAGCGAACACTGAAGGAGCGATTAGATAGGTACGATAGGAACCAAGAAAGGGCTGTGTCTTTAAGACCTAGGGATTGTAGTGTCTGTATGAGAAGAGAGTGGTCTACAGTGTCAAATGCAGCAGATAGATCTAGAAGAATAAGTAGTGAGTAGTGGCCTTTAGACTTCGTAGTGACCAAATCATTTACCACTTTAGTCAGTGCTGTCTCTGTGGAATGTTGGGAACGGAAGCCTGACTGAAGTGGGTCCAACAAAGTGTATGAGTTAAGAAAGTGTGTGAGTCGAGTGTAGGCAAGTCTCTCAAGTAGCTTAGAGAGACAAGGGAGCTGAGAGATAGGGCGGTAGTTTGAGAGAGAATTAGGGTCAGAATTTTGTTTTTTTTAAATGGGAGTAATCACTGCATGCTTGAAAAGTGAAGGAAAAATACCAGTAGAGAGAGAGAGATTACAGATGTTAGTTAAGGTAGGGATGAGCACCAGAGACAGAGCTTTACTTATTTGTGAGGGTAAAGGATCAAGAGGAGAGGTAGTAGAGAAGCAGGATGAGAAGAGTGATGATACTTCATCTTCATTTGTGGGATCAAATGAAGAAAGAGTGCCAGAGGGTTCAGGTACAGAACGGAGCAGGTCACTGGCTGCCGAAGAGCATACCATTTCATCTCGGATCTTATCAATCTTCTCCTTGAAGTAGGAAGCAAGATCCTGTGCCTTGATAGTGGCTGGTGGGGTAGGTGCGGGAGGATTCAGAAGTGATTTAAATGTATTAAAGAGTCGTTTGGGGTTAGAGGCTTGAGCAGAGATAAGAGTTTGGAAATATGTTTGTTTGGCAGTGTCCAGGGCATTTTTATAAGAATGGTAGACTGTCTTATATGTGAGAAAGTCACTTGAAATACGAGATTTACGCCACCGACGTTCAAGTTTTCGTGTGAGTTTTTGTAGTTGTCTTGTTGATTTGGAGTGCCATGGTTGACATCTAGGCCTACGTGGAGTGTGATGGGTAGCTGGAGCCACTTCATCAAGGGCTAGTTCTAGAGTCTTATTAAGGTGTGATACAGCCATCTCAGGAGAGGTGAATGCAGAAATAGGTGAAAGCAGTTGTTGGAGTGAAGTGGAAAGTTCTTGAAGATTAATTGTGTTAATATTTCTGCGAGTTTGAGGAAGATTGGAGAACTTCCACAACACAGGGTTTGAATTAACAGAGGAAAGCATGCAGGTGATAAGGTTGTGATCTGATAGGGGGAAAGGAGTGTTAGTGAGTTCAGAGATGGAGCATAGTTTGGTGAATACTAGATCAAGGCAGTGGCCTGCCTGAAGAGTAGAGGAGTCAGTCCATTGGGAGAGGCCAAGAGAGGAGGTTAGAGAGAGTAGTTTGGAGGCATGCGCAGCAGATTTTGGACAATCAATAGCAATATTGAAATCACCCATGATAGTGGTGGAGATGTCAAAGGATAGAAAGTGAGGGAGCCAGGCAGAAAAATCTTCCAAAAATTGTTTTGGATGCCCAGGTGGGCGGTAGATAGCTGCAACACGCAGAGAGAAAGGAGAGTAAACCCTAATGGAATGTACTTCAAATGATGTAAATGTGAGTGATGGAACCTGTGGTAGAACAGTATATGCAAAAGATTGGGAAAGTAAAAGTCCAACTCCTCCTCCTTTATGGTTATCGGGTTTTATGGTTTATTTATACAAATATATCAATATGTATATCTCTTAATCCTCCTCCACACACATCACAGTCTGTGTCTCCCTCTCTTCTTCCTTCCACATACCCCACAGTCTGTCTCTCCACAATGACTATATACTGCATCCCCAGCTCCCCCACCCCATCCCAAAGCCCTGAATCCCCTCACCAATCCACCTGCGCTGCACTCCCCAGTATCCAGACCCGAACACCGCACAGCAGGTACCATGTGGCCCTCACACGTCCACCAGAAAAGGCCGGCGCAAGCAACGGGAATCATGGCCAGCGGAGCTGCTGCCATGTTCCGTAACTGCCTGCAACAGAGATTTATCCCCCCCACCCCCGTTGCCGGCCCTGCGTACTATTACTGCTATAAGTATCTGGTCAGTACGCAGCATTTCTGTAGCTCCTTATACTATTTTTTTGTTTTTAATAAAAAAAAAAACCATCCTTTTTAAAGGGATAATTTATTGGATAATCTGCAACATTTTGGCTTCATTTCTTGTCATTGTCAACCGTAACTCTAACATTGAGTGTTGTTGATACGACAGGGAAAGGCTTTGCACTTTTCCGGGTAGAATACAGAGATGACTGACCACTTTGCTGCCAGAGGGTGGGCCACTGCCAGCCCTCACCTCTATAGAACGTGTTCCAAATAAGCCTTTTAAACGTCCTTGACAAATGTCTAAGGGTGTTACATTTCTAATCATTTTCACTTAAGTGACAATACAAACACTGCGTGTCAGAGGGCCTCAGCTATTCCCCCTTCACTGAGGGCAGTATAGCTAGGAAGTGTCATCTGAAGCCGCCAGCTGTGGGGTCATGTGTCCCCTCCCTCTGGTTGTCTGTCTTAGGCAGATGTTCGGTCATCTGACCCCACAGTCTGTGTCTGTAGTAGAGCAGAGTATAGCGAGGGGGTAAGAGCTTTCAGTTGTGTGTAAATGTATACTTTTATTGGTGAAATAATATCTTTAGTTGACTGTTTCGCTCGCAGACATAGATTTATGTGCGGATTTATTAATTGTACAGCAACCTCCGCTGTCTGTAGAGATCTCCGCTCCTGTGGGTGTTGACAGTCAAGGGCAGGCTTAGAGAACCTGTGGCTCACCAGCTGTTGTGTAACTAAAAGTACCAGCATGGCCTGACAGCTGGTATTGTAACAATCGGAGAGCCGCAGCGTGTCTACCTTTGGTCTAGAGCTATGACATGGTTTTGGTTTCCTGTTTAGCATGTTATGTATGTTTTTGTTTTATATATGACGTATATGATGCTCTATGGTATTTTAATGCCGTGATTCGGATCTTCTTGTTGCAGGCACAACACGTCCACCTAGAGAAGGAGAAGTCCCTGGGGTGGACTACAGATTTCTGAGCGTACAGGAGTTTTTGGCGCTAGAACATAGTGGAACTTTACTTGAAGTTGGAACATATGAAGGTATGTCACATATCAGTGTTTAATTATATGTATCCACCCACTCCAAAAAAGACCTGTAACCACTCCATCCAAACGTCACAACAAGCCACAGTGGTGGTCTAGCATCTGTCCAACCTCTCATTATGAGTAAGCTGGAGAATCAGAGGATTCAGTATCTCCGTAATTGCTGGGTTTAGGAGAGGAGAAACAGTGGGGAGAGAGAGCAAAATTATAAGATATTGAAGATTTCAAGACCCTAAAAGACAGGAAGAGCGGGTGCAAAGTGTCCGGGTCGAGCCTGTCTAGTGGCTGGAAGTCCAGAAAAGCTTTGTGAATGATGACAATTTTAGGGTTAGTTGATAAGTCTATAGAAAAGCACACTCACGACATGCCAACTTTCAACATTCATATTTCGACATCCAAACCATGTTGACATTCTGGGGGAGATTCAAATGTTTGAATAGTCAGTTGGGTGTCTGTTTTTTCCTATCTAATAGACAGGAAAAAAACAGACACCGAACCGACTTTTCAAACATTTGAATTCTACCCTCTGAATGTTGACTTTTTTGTGCCACCCACACTCTTAAAATATTATTACACTACACATCTAACTCAGGGCAACCTGTAGCATCATCCAAAGCACCGCAGAGTTTGGCCTACTATAAAATACCAATTGGGTCACAGTTCCTACACCCCAGTATTAATTTATGAAACAGGGATTCACTCTCAAGAGTTTTGTCAGTGACTGTGTTTCATGATACTTGAGTATGTTATGACTCTTAGTAGTGCCCTAGCTTTTCTTTTTAGTCCTCATTATTGCCCTAGTTCATTTTATGAACCATAGTTCATACATGGTCGAGTCACATTATTATGACCACCAGCTAATGGCCAGAGTAACCACTGTGTGCAGCACGGACAGCAGCTAGATGGGTTGTACTGTCGCTTCAGACACACATCTGCTAGCCCCTAGGTTAAATTTGACGGTGAGATGCTCCACTGTAGCGTGTCGGTCGGCCCTCACGCATCTTCGTAGCCTACGTTCACCTCTCACATCGATGGCACGTGGTATTCCGCAGTTTCCATGTCGCAATAGGGCCATTTATCCAGTCATGATACACCTTCACCACAGCAGCACGCGAACAGTACACAAACTGCGCTGTTTCAGAAATACTGTCACTCTTGGCTCGAAAGCCGGTAATCAACCCTTTTTGCACTTCTGATAAATCGCCTTTTTACCCATGACAGCAATGAGTGATTTGTGCAGACGGTCTATCGCACACATTATATACCCACCAAGCCAGCGCACGACACATGATGTACTTCATGGGCTATGCACTGTCGACGTCAAATGTAGGAGGTGGTCGTAAATAATGTGATTTGACCGTATATTATGCCACATTGTAGTGCAGCCAGTACACATTATGCCACATTGTAATGCCCCCAGTATACATTATGCCACATTGTAGTGCCGCCGGTACACATTATGCCACGTTGTAGTGCCGCCGGTACACATTATGCCACGTTGTAGTGCCGCCGGTACACATTATGCCACGTTGTAGTGCCCCCAGTGCACATTATGCCAAGTTGTAGTGCCCCCAGTAGACATTATGCCACATTGCAGTGCCCCCGTTACACATTGCCACATAGTAGTGCCCCCGGTACCCAATATGCCACATTGCGATGCCCCAGTACACAAAATGCCACATTGTAGTGCCCCCTGTACACAACATGCCACATTGTACTGCCGCCAGTACACAACATGCCTCATTGTACTGCCGCCAATACACATTATGTCACATTGTAGTGCCACCAGTACACATTATGCCCCACAGTGAGAAATTCTGAGAACTTGGTAGGCAAGTTTCTGACCTGGGTGAGATGAGTCAGACCTCTGGGCCCCATAGCAATGTCGCTTTCTGCACCCACTATAACTACTGTATAGACATGCCCATAAACGTCTGTACAGCATTAAGTCTAATGCTAACACTTGTTTCATTGTTGAGTTACAGTAAGTTTTTTTTTTTTTCCCTATGCCGCAAGTAATTGTTTAATACTATTTTGTGAAGCGCCTATTAAGTCTTGATCGCATGTTAACGTGTACCTGTTACCTGCAGGCAGTGGCAGACATATTTTGAGCTGAATTGATACTTATAATAATTCAGCCTTGTAACTAGTAACATCACTGGGGTATGAGGCCGATAACTCTCCCCCTCTACCGTCGGCTGTAGCTGACTTTAGAACCTTTCAAGGCTGAGCTGTGTTTTCCAATACGTGCAGTCAGTGTTTGTCTTATTCTCCAGCCGTCACCACTTCCAATTATTGACTGACAGCTTGGCATGAGCAGAAAAGGAATTGTACTGCTGACGTATCACTGAATTATTCCTGCCCGTGGCATTGCATGGCATCAGCTGCCCTCTAAGGATTTTATCCTGGTTCTTCCATCTATCTTTTCCATCACATATACTGCGTAGCACATATAGATTGGCATGCTATGTGGCATATAACTCTAACTTTATTTCTTACCTCAATATGTAGTGTTGCCTTGAAAATAAGAATTTACTTACCGATAGTTCTATTTCTCATAGTCCGTAGTGGATGCTGGGGACTCCGTAAGGACCATGGGGAATAGCGGCTCCGCAGGAGACTGGGCACATCTAAAGAAAGCTTTAGGACTAACTGGTGTGCACTGGCTCCTCCCCCTATGACCCTCCTCCAAGCCTCAGTTAGGATACTGTGCCCGGACGAGCGTACACAATAAGGAAGGATTTTGAATCCCAGGTAAGACTCATACCAGCCACACCAATCACACCGTATAACTTGTGATCTGAACCCAGTTAACAGTATGATAACAGAGGAGCCTCTGAAAAGATGGCTCCCAACAATAATAACCAGATTTTTGTAACAATAACTATGTACAAGTATTGCAGACAATCCGCACTTGGGATGGGCGACCAGCATCCACTACGGACTATGAGAAATAGAATTATCGGTAAGTAAATTCTTATTTTCTCTAACGTCCTAAGTGGATGCTGGGGACTCCGTAAGGACCATGGGGAATATACCAAAGCTCCCAAACGGGCGGGAGAGTGCGGATGACTCTGCAGCACCGAATGAGAGAACTCCAGGTCCTCCTCAGCCAGGGTATCAAATTCGTAGAATTTAGCAAACGTGTTTGCCCCTGACCAAGTAGCTGCTCGGCAAAGTTGTAAAGCCGAGACCCCTCGGGCAGCCGCCCAAGATGAGCCCACTTTCCTTGTGGAACGGGCTTTTACAGATTTTAGCTGTGGCAGGCCTGCCACAGAATGTGCAAGCTGAATTGTACTACAAATCCAACGAGCAATAGTCTGCTTAGAAGCAGGAGCACCCAGCTTGTTGGGTGCATACAGGATAAACAGCGAGTCAGATTTCCTGACTCCAGCCGTCCTGGAAATATTTTCAGGGCCCTGACAACATCCAGCAACTTGGATTCCTCCAAGTCCCTAGTAGCCGCAGGCACCACAATAGGTTGGTTCAGGTGAAAACGCTGGAACCACCTTAGGGAGAAACTGAGGACGAGTCCTCAATTCCGCCCAGTCCGAATGGAAAATCAGATAAGGGCTTTTACAGGATAAAGCCGCCAATTCTGACACGCGCCTGGCCCAGGCCAGGGCCAACAGCATGACCACTTTCCATGTGAGATATTTTAACTCCACAGATTTAAGTGGTTCAAACCAATGTGACTTTTGGAACCCAAACTACATTGAGATCCCAAATTGCCACTGGAGGCACAAAAGGAGGCTGTATATGCAGTACCCCTTTTACAAACGTCTAAACTTCAGGGACTGAAGCCAGCTCTTTTTTGGAAGAAAATTGACAGGGCCAAAATCTGAACCTTAATGGACCCCAATTTCAGGCCCATAGACACTCCTGTTTGCAGGAAATGTAGGAATCGACCCAGTTGAATTTCCTCCGTCGGGCCTTACTGGCCTCGCACTACGCAACATATTTTCGCCAATTGCGGTGATAATGTTTTTGCGGTTACATCCTCCCTGGCTTTAGATCAGGATATGGATGACTTCATCCGGAATGCCTTTTTTCCTTCAGGATCCGGTGTTCAACCGGCATGCCGTCAAACGCAGCCGCGGTAAGTCTTGGAACAGACAGGGTCCTTGCTGGAGCAGGTCCCTTCTTAGAGGTAGAGGCCACGGATCCTCCGTGAGCATCTCTTGAAGTTCCGGTTACCAAGTCCTTCTTGGCCAATCCGGAGCCACGAATATAGTGCTTTCTCCTCTCCATCTTATCAATCTCAGTACCTTGGGTATGAGAGGCAGAGGAGGGAACACATACACTGACTGGTACACCCACGGTGTTACCAGAGCGTCTACAACTATTGCCTGAGGGTCTCTTGACCTGGCGCAATACCTGTCGAGTTTTTTAATCATGTGGACGACTTCTGGGTGAAGTCCCCACTCTCCCGGGTGGAGGTCGTGCTGAGGAAGTCTGCTTCCCAGTTGTCCACTCCCGGAATGAATACTGTTGACAGTGCTATCACATGATTTTCCGCCAAGCGAAGAATCCCTGCAGCTTCTGCCATTGCCCTCCTGCTTCTTGTGCCACCCTGTCTGTTTACGTGGGTGACTGCCATGATGTTGTCCGACTGGATCAACACCGGCTGACCTTGAAGCAGAGGTCTTGCTAAGCTTAGAGCATTGTAAATGGCCCTTAGCTTCAGGATATTTATGTGAAGTGATGTATCCAGGCTTGACCCTAAGCCCTGGATATTCCTTCCCTGTGTGACTGCTCCCCAGCCTCGCAGGCTGGCATCCGTGGTCACCAGGACCCAGTCCTGAATGCCGAATCTGCGGCCCTCTTGAAGATGAGCACTCTGCAACCACCACAGGATGGATACCCTTGTCCTTGGTGACAGGGTTATCCGCTGATGCATCTGAAAATGCGACCCGGACCATTTGTCCAGTAGGTTCCACTGGAAAGTTCTTGCGTGGAATCTAACGAATGGGATTGCTTCGTAGGAAGCCACCATTTTTACCCAGAACCCTTGTGCATTGATGCACTGAGACTTGGTTCGGTTTTAGGAGGTTCCTGACTAGCTCGGATAACTCCCTGGCTTTCTCTTCCGGGAGAAACACCTTTTTTTCTGGACTGTGTCCAGGAACATCCCTAGGAAACAGAAGACAAGTCGTCGGAACCAGCTGCTATTTTGGAATATTGAGAATCCAATCGTGCTGCCGCAACACTACCTGAGATAGTGCTACACCGACTTCCAACTGTTACCTGGATCTTACCCTTATCAGGGAATCGTCCAAGTAAGGGATAACTAAAATTCCCTTCCTTCGAAGGGATATCATTTCGGCCATTACCTTGGTAAAGACCCGGGGTGCCGTGGACCATCCCTACGGCAGCGTCTGAACTGATAGTGACAGTTCTGTACCATAACCTGAGGTACCCTTGGTGAGAAGGGTAAATTTTGACATGAAGGTAAGCATCCTTGATGTCCCGAGACATCATGTAGTCCCCTTCTTCCAGGTTCGCAATCACTGCTCTGAGTGACTCAATCTTGAATTTAAACCTCTGTATGTAAGTGTTCAAAGATTTTAGATTTAGATTTAGAATCGGTCTCACCGAGCCGTCTAGCTTCGGTACCACAATAGTGTGGAATAATACCCCGTTCCCTGTTGCAGGAGGGGTACCTTGATTATCACCTGCTGGGAATACAGCTTGTGAATGGCTTCCAAAACTGCCTCCCTGTCAGAGGGAGACGTCGGTAAAGCCGACTTTTGGAAACGGCGAGGGGGAGACGTCTCGAATTCCAATATGTACCCTTGAGATATTACCTGAAGGATCCAGGGGTCTACTTGCGAGTGAGCCCACTGCGCACTGAAATTCATTGAGAACGGGCCCCCACCGTGCCTGAGCTTGTAAGGCCCTAGCGTCATACTGAGGGCTTGGCAGAGGCGGGAAAGGGTTTCTGTTCCTGGGAACTGGCTAATCTCTTCAGCCTTTTTCCTCTCCCTCTGTCACGAGCAGAAAAGAGGAACCTTTTGTCCGCTTGCCAACAAAGGACTGCGCCTGATAATACGGCGTCTTATTTTGAGAGGCGACCTGGGGTACAAACGTGGATTTCCCAGTTGTTGCCGTGGCCACCAGGTCTAAAAGACCGACCCCAAATGTCCCTTTTCAAAGGCAATACTTCCAAATGCCGTTTGGAATCTGCATCACCTGACCATTTTACTGGTAGAATTGGACAACGCACTTATACTTGATGCCAGTCGGCAAATATTCCGCTGTGCATCATGCATATATAGAAATGCATCTTTTAAATGCTCTATAGGCAATAATATACTATCCTTATCTAGGATATCAATATTTCCAGTCAGGGAATCCGACCATGCCAACCCAGCACTGCACCTCCAGGCTGAGGCGATTGCTGGTCGCAGTATAACACCAGTATGTGTGTGAATACATTTTTGGATACCCTCCTGCTTTCTATCAGCAGGATCCTTAAGGGCGGCCATCTCATGAGAGGGTAGAGCCCTTGTTCTTACAAGCGTGTGAGCGCCTTATCCCCCCTAGGGGGTGTTTCCCAACGCACCCTAACCTCTGGCGGGAAAGGGTATACACCAATACTTTTTAAGAAATTATCAATTGTTATCGGGGGGAAACCCACGCATCATCACACACCTCATTTTATTTCTCAGATTCAGGAAAACTACAGGTAGTTTTTCCCTCACCGAACATAATACCCCTTTTTGGTGGTACTCGTATTATCAGAAATGTATAAAACATTTTTCATTGTCTCAATCATGTAACGTGTGGCCCTACTGGAAATCACGGTTGTCTCTTCACCGTCGACACAGGAGTCAGTATCCCTGTCGGCGTCTGTATCTGCCATCTGAGGTAACGGGCGCTTTAGAGATCCTGACGGCCTATGAGACGTCTGGACAGGCACAAGCTGAGTAGCCGGCTGTCTCATGTCAACCACTGTTTTTTTATACAGAGCTGACACTGTCACGTAATTTTCAACAGTACATCCACTCAGGTGTCGACCCCCTAGGTCAGGCATGTCCAAACTGCGGCCCTCCAGCTGTTGTGAAACTACATATCCCAGCATGCCCTGACACAGTTTTGCTGTCAGAGAATGCTAAAGCTGTGTCAGGGCATGCTGGGATGTGTAGTTTCTCAACAGCTGGTTGGCCGCAGTTTGGACATGCCTGCCCTAGGTGGTGACATCACTGTTACAGACACTCTGCTCCGTCTCCACATCATTTTTCTCCTCATACATGTCGACACAAACGTACCGACACACAGCACACACACAGGGAATGCTCTGATAGAGGACAGGACCCCACTAGCCCTTTGGGGAGACAGAGGGAGAGTATGCCAGCACACACCAGAGCGCTATATATATATACAGGGATAACCTTATATAAGTGTTTTTCCCCTTATAGCTGCTGTATGTTTTAATACTGCGCCTAATTAGTGCCCCCCTCTCTTTTTTTAACCCTTTCTGTAGTGTAGTGACTGCAGGGAAGAGCCAGGGAGCTTCCCTCCAACTGAGCTGTGAGGGAAAATGGCGCCAGTGTGCTGAGGAGATAGGCTCCGCCCCCTTTTCGGCGGCCTTATCTCCCGTTTTTCTGTATATTCTGGCAGGGGTTAAATGCATCCATATAGCCCAGGAGCTATATGTGATGTATTTTTTGCCATGTAAGGTATTTTTATCATGTTTTGTTGCGTCTCAGGGCGCCCCCCCCAGCGCCCTGCACCCCCAGTGACCGGAGTATGAAGTGTGCTGAGAGCAATGGCGCACAGCTGCAGTGCTGTGCGCTACCTTATTGAAGACAGGAACGTCTTCTGCCGCCGATTTTTCCGGACCTCTTCGCTCTTCTGGCTCTGTAAGGGGGCCGGCGGCGCGGCTCCGGGACCCATCCAGGCTGGGCCTGTGATCGTCCCTCTGGAGCTAATGTCCAGTAGCCAAGAAGCCCAATCCACTCTGCACGCAGGTGAGTTCGCTTCTTCTCCCCTTAGTCCCTCGATGCAGTGAGCCTGTTGCCAGCAGGTCTCACTGAAAATAACAAACCTAAACTAAAACTTTCACTAAGAAGCTCAGGAGAGCCCCTAGTGTGCACCCTTCTCGTCGGGCACAGAAATCTAACTGAGGCTTGGAGGAGGGTCATAGGGGGAGGAGCCAGTGCACACCAGTTAGTCCTAAAGCTTTCTTTAGATGTGCCCAGTCTCCTGCGGAGCCGCTATTCCCCATGGTCCTTACGGAGTCCCCAGCATCCACTTAGGACGTTAGAGAAATGTTTGTGCTCGATGTTAGCAGGTTATATGCATCTGAATTGTAGCCATATGTTAGTGTTTGTAGTATATAGTAGGGTTACAGCTTATCTTTTATGGGCAGGATGTACTAAGCATCGCATCTGCCATGCGATACATCCCACCAGTTATCAGGTACATACCGGTGTTATTCATACCAGTATGTACTTAGACATGTGATTAATAAAGGACAGCTCTCCCGATAACAGCTGTCCTTTGAGATAGAAGGACTACCGGAGGTTAGGATTCCAATTTGATCCCTCTCGGGAAATGTGAAAAGAGGTCCTTAGGCTTCTATTGAGTAACACCGCCCAAAGATGGCGTTACCCAGTGGGTCCAAGTTCTGGAATGTATCACATTCTGGAGCTTGGTACATATGAAAATGCATTTTAGACTTTAGTATAGGCGAGTCCTCGCTCATCCGCTAATAATTGTGGGTCATTTGCCGCGGGTAGTGTGCCCGCGGCTGTACACTGAGTCCGCACCCACTAGCCATAGGACTGCATGGGTGCGTACACTCCGGAGGTTCGTATGCAGGTGCGGCTAGTTGCAACCATGATGCGGCCACATGTGCGAGGGATGGATGAGCATCCATCTGTGTACCCCACCCTGTGTGTTTTAGCTTTGGGTGGCTTGGCTGGTATTTCCCTGCATGTATGTTTTTTTACCATCTCCGGTGCTGTGTAACGTTGTATGCAATTGGAGGTTGGGTATTATTTGTCAGTCAACTATGACAGTCATCATATAGACAGTGATGAAATGTCAACATGTTAGAATGTCGACATATCATCCCTGGTGGCCCTGTGGTTATTTACCTGCTCCTGGTGGCTTCTGGGTCCCTGCGGTCATGTGACCATCATTTCTGGGTCACACCGCCAATCCTACGGTGTTTGGGCAAGTACAGTATACAATCCACTATCCCTTTTCCCTAACCCTCTAGTGCCTAACCCTAACTTCCCTACCTCCCTCAAGCCTATCCTTAACTTTCCTCCTACCCGCAGCCTAACCCTAACTGCCCTCCCTCCCTGCAGCCTAACCCTAACTTCCCTCCCTCCCTGCAGCCTAACCCTAACTTCCCTCCCTCCCTGCAGCCTATCCCTAACTGCCCTCCTTCCCCGCAGCCTATCCCTAACTTCCCTGTCTCCCTGCAGCCTATCTGAAACTTCCCTCCTACCCGCAGCCTAACCCTAACTGCCCTCCCTCCCTGCATCCTAATCCTAACCTCCCTCCCTGCAGCCTATCCTTAACTTCCCTCCTACCCGCAGCCTAACCCTAACTTCCCTCCCTCCCTGCAGCCTATCCTTAACTTCCCTCCTTCCCGCAGCCTAACCCTAACTTCCCTCCCTCCCTGCAGCCTAACCCTAACTTCCCTCCCTCCCTGCAGCCTATCCCTAACTGCCCTCCCTCCCCGCAGCCTATCCCTAACTTCCCTGTCTCCCTGCAGCCTATCTGAAACTTCCCTCCTACCCGCAGCCTAACCCTAACTTCCCTCCCTCCCTGCAGCCTAACCCTAACTGCCCTCCCTCCCCTGCAGCCTAACCCTAACTGCCCTCCCTCCCTGCAGCCTAACCCTAACTTCCCTCCCTCCCTGCAACCTATCCCTAACTGCCCTCACTCCCCGCAGCCTAACCCTAACTTCCCTCTCTCCCTGCAGCCTATCTGAAACTTCCCTCCTACCCGCAGCCTAACCCTAACTTGCCTCCCTCCCTGCAGCCTATCCCTAACTGCCCTCCCTCCCTGCAGCCTAATCCTAACCTCCCTCCCTCCCTGCAGCCTATCCCTAACTTCCCTCCTACCCGCATCCTAACTCTTAACTGCCCTCCCTCCCCGCAGCCTAATCCTAACCTCCCTCCCTCCCTCCCTGCAGCCTATCCCTAACTTCCCTTCTACCCGCAGCCTAACCCAAACTGCCCTCCCTCCCTGCAGCCTAACCCTGACCTCCCCCCATCCTAAGCATAAAGGTGTGTACACATGGTGAGATCCTTGCTATGCCCGATATTCACTTTGCGATTTCCCCTGAACTCCACGGAGCCCAGCACCACCGATTTTGACTAACTTTTCTTGAGATATGGACTATGTGTGCTTACGATTTTGGCTTATGTGAGATGTCATTGACATGTGAGATGAACTAGATAGGACACTGATCTAGCAAGGATTGACTTGCCTGCACAGTCTATCTTTTCTTGCGATCCTGACCTGGCGGGACCGCGCATCGGGATCGAATCGGGATCGCAAGCGGCATAACACCTTGCGATTTGCACAAACTTTTCTTGCGATTTTGACTATATAGTCAAAATCGAAAGAAAAAATCTCACCGTGTGTACACACCATAAGGTTGACATTTTGACAATGTTGATATTTTGCCTGTCAGCTTATTAAGTGTCGACAATATAATTGTTGACATTTTAAGTGTCAACATGAATATGAACATAATAATTGTTGACCATTTGTTTACATCCCACAATGGGGTTTATGTGCAGAGCAGTGATAACCTGGCTTTTTCATAGGATATGGGGTTATCGGTTGTTTAATCAATTTACAAAACAGGTGTTCGCACAGAAACTATTGATGTCTCAGGTGGTTGCGGCAGTAGCGCAGTTTACTGTATTCCCCATGGGAAGCTGCAGAGATCGCAGTGTGTAGGCAATTTAATAAAAAGATTATTCCAGCTGAAGTTAGAACTGCGCTGTAACCGCCCTGCTGCAGAGGAGGGGAGTGAGCAATTTTGCTTCCCCCCAGGATGTTGATCATGACGTTCCACCTGGCGCCTAGTGCGCATGTCTGAATGTACACTCTTTCTCTTACGACGTAGAGGATGCTGGGGTCCACATTAGTACCATGGAGTATAGACGGGTCCACTAGGAGCCATTGGCACTTTAAAAGTTTGAGAGTGTGGGCTGGCTCCTCCCTCTATGCCCCTCCTACCAGACTCAGTTTAGAAAATGTGCCCGGAGGAGCCGGTCACAGCTATGGGAGCTCTACAGAGCTTCTCTGGTAAAAGTTTATTTTAGAGTTTATTATTTTACAGGGAGGCTGCTGGCAACAGTCTCCCTGCAGCGAGGGACTTAGCGGGGGAGCAGTGTCCGCCCTGCGGGGTCTGAGCCACTTACTCCGCTGACAGGACACTGAGCTCCTGAGGGGATCGAACGTTCCCCGCCACATGAGAGCGCTCACCCCGGCAGCATGCCGCCACCCCATTACAGAGACAGAAGATCGGTGGCGAGTTAGTCACCGGCCCCCCTAGTAATCGGGAGCCGGTGTGAAGATGGCAGCAACAGGGTATGGAGCGCAGTACTAACTGCACTCTGGGGCTCAGCGGTACATAGTGCGGCGCTGTGAGGGGCGCCCTGAGCCAGCGCCTACACCCTACACTGGTCACACTGCCTGTCGGGGTCCCGGGATCTCTGCCGGCATAAATCCTGAGGCCAGTATAATCCTATGAAGAGCGGGAAGACAGCGTCATTAAGGGGGCGGAGCTTCTCCTCAGAGCGGACCCAGCAGCGTTCAGCGCCATTTTCCTGCCTGCAGAAACGCTGTCAGTGATGTGCAGTCCCTCCAGAGCAACTCCAGCTATCTTTCACGGTACCAGGGGGTTGTAGAAGGGGGGGGGGGGGGGGTGGAGGCTGTGTAAAGACTATGTAACCTGTTAAGGTGCACAGTCAGCGCTGGTTTAGGGTCTCCCTATACCTGGAAAGCGCTGTGTGTGGGTTGGCTCCAATCTCTGTGTCTCTCTTGCCATTCTTGGGGGTGAAACTCTGTCTGTACTCCCCTGTGTGTGTGTGGAGTGTCTGTGGTCTCCATTAGCTATGTCCAGGGACTCTGGGGAACATTAACTAAGCATTGATAAGAGCGGAGAAGTGAGCCAGTGGAGAAGTGGCCCCTTCAACCAATCAGCAGCTCTGTATAATTCTATAGTATACAAATTATAGATGTTACTTCAGGGCTGATTGGTTGATGGGGCAACTTCTCCACTAGCTCACTTCTCTGCTCTTATCACTGCTTAGTAAATGTCCCCCTCTGTGTCATATGCTGCAGAGGATATGTCCTCTCAGGATGATCCCTTCCATGTAATCAGGATTGCACTGTTTTAGCACAGATACCAGCAAGGGAGCCTGAATGGTTATCCTCTATCAAATCCATGATTTCTCAGATTTCTACTAGGGTTGCACAGAATGAATCTGCAACTCAGGTTTTACAGAACTCTATGGCAGTTTGGTCCGGTTCTGTTACCTCAGGGCCCCCCTCAGGAGTTTCCCATAAACGTGCTCTTGCACAGATTATGCAGGATGGCACAGATACTGACTCTGACACGGCAGACGGTGATGGGGACGTGCTTAGGGGGGCCGCATCTCTTGCTAAAGGGGTGCAGTTAATGATAGAGGCTATAAGGGTTGTGTTGAATAGTGCAGATACAACACCGGAGCAGGTTGAGGTGGCTTACTTCACTGAAAATAAGAAAGCCTTGCTAACCTTCCCTGCATCCAAAGAATTAAATGCTATATTTGAGAAAGCATGGGAAAACCAGGAGAAAAAAATTTCAGATCCTTAAAAGGGTTCTGGTTGCTTTTCCCTTCCCTGAGGAGGATAGGAAAAATGGGAAAATCCACCCATAGTGGACACGTCTGTATCCAGACTCTCAAAAAAGGTGGTTTTACCTGTTCCAGGATCTACCGCCTTAAAGGAGCCGGCTGATCGCAAAATTTATACTACGCTCAAATCCATATACACGGCTTCAGGGGCGATACTACGGCCCACTATTGCCTGTGCATGGATTTCCAAAGCTATAGTAAAGTGGTCAGGCACGTTACTTTAGGATTTGGATACTATGGATAAAAGTGACGTAGAATTGTTTTTACGTAACATTCAGGATTCTGCAGGATTTATGGTGGAATCAATGAAGGACCTGAGTTCAATGGCTGCAGGAATTTCTTCCATGTCTGTCTCAGCTCGTCGAGAACTGTGGTTGCGCCAGTGGTCTGCCAACGCGGAACCCAGGAGAGGTGTGGAGACCCTACCCTACACAGGTCAGGCTCTCTTTGGGGAAGTGTTGGATGCGTGGATCTCCACGGCTACAGCGGGTAAGTCACCCTTTCTTCCCTCAGCTGCACCTGCTGTGAAGAAACCTTTTCCTTCAGCGGCATCACAGTCCTTTCGTGTTACTAAAACAAGAAAGGCCAAACCGTCAAACACCTTCTTTAGAGGGCGTCGCCAAAATCCAAGAAACCTGCTGCTTCAGGTACCCAGGAACAGAAACCTGCTTCTGGTACACCAAAGTCCTCAGCATGACGGTGGACAGTTCGGCCTGGAGGTAGGGCCTTTGGGGGCGAGACATTTCAGTCACGTCTGGGTGTCGTCCGGCCTGGAACCCTGGGTACTAGATATTGTGTCCCAGGGGGTACCGGCTGGAATTTCAAGATCTCTTTCCTCACCGGTTCTTCAAATCAGGCTTGCCAGCTTTGCCGGCAGACAGGGAGCCATCCAGAAGCTGGTGGAGGCACAGGTTATCGTACCAGTTCCTCCCCAGATGCAAAACAAAGGTTACTATTTGAACCTTTTCGTGGTACCAGAACCCGGATGGTTCAGTCAGGCCCATTCTGAACTTAAAATCACTAAACCCCTTTCTGAGAGAGTTCAAGTTCAAAATGGAGTCTCTAAGGGCAGTGATATCTGGTCTGGAGGAGGGGGAATTCCTGGTATCCCTGGATATCAAGGATGCGTACCACCATATTCTTATTTGGCTGCCGCATCAAGCTTATCTTCGATTCGCACTGTTGGACTGTCATTTTCAGTTCCAGGCCCTGCCATTCGGCCTCTCCACAGCACCGAGGGTATTTACCAAGTTGATGGCGGACATGATGATTCTCCTACGCAGACAGGGGGTGAACATAATTCCATATCTGGACAATCTGCTGATAAAAGCATCGTCCAAGGAGAAGCTGTTACGGTCCATAGCTCTCACGACCCAGCTTCTCAGGGAACATGGTGGGATCCTGAATCTTCCAAAATCACATTTGGAACCAATGGTTGTCCTTTCTGGGAATCATCCTCGACACGGAAGTGCAGAGGGTGTTTCTTCCAGAGGAAAAAGCGTTGGTGATACAAACAATGGTCCGGGATGTCCTGAAGCCATCCCGGGTGTCGTTTCATCAGTGCATTCGCCTTCTGGAGGAAGATGCTGGCCTCTTACGAGGCTCTGCAGTACGGGAGGCTTCACGCTCTGTCCTTCCAGTTGGATCTCCTGGACAAGTGGTCGGGATTCCATCTACACATGCACCAGAGAATACGTCTGTCGCCAAAGGCCAGGATTTCATTCCTCTGGTGGCTGCACTTACCTCACCGTCTGGAGGTCCGCAGGTTCGGGATTCAGGACTGGATCCTTCTAACCACGGATGCAAGTCTCCGGGGCTGAGGCGCAGTCACTCAAGGGGAAACCTTCCAAGGAAGGTGGTCAAGTCTGGAAGCCTGTCTGCCAATAAACATTCTGGAACTAAGAGCCGTCTACAACAGTCTTCTTCAAGCGGCCCATTTTCTGAGAAATCGGGCCATTCAAGTGCAGTCGGACAATGTAACAACGGTGGCTTACATAAACCGACAGGGCGGAATGAAGAGCAGAGCTGCAATGTCAGAGGTAACAAGAATCATCCTCTGGGCAGAAAAACACGCGTTGGCGCTGTCAGCAATCTTCATTCCGGGAGTAGACAACTGGGAAGCGAACTTCATCAGCAGACACGACCTCCATCCAGGGGAGTGGGGTCTCCATCTGGAGGTGTTCAAGAAGGTAACAGATCTTTGGGGCGTACCCCAAATCGACATGATGGCCTCTTGTCTCAACAAGAAGCTTCGGCGGTATTGTTCCAGGTCAAGGGACCCGCAAGCAGTGCCGGTGGACGCCCTAGTGACTCCGTGGGTGTTCCAGTCGGTGTACGTGTTTCCTCCACTTCCACTCATTCCAAGAGTTCTCAAACTGATAAGGTGAACAAGAGTTCAGGCAATCCTCATTGCTCCGGACTGGCCAAGAAGGGCTTGGTACGCGGATCTTCTGGATCTACTGCTAGAAGAGCCGAGGCCTCTTCCTCTTCGGGAGGACCTGCTGCAGCAGGGGCCGTTCGCCTATCAAGACTTACCACGGCTACATTTGACGGCATGGAGGTTGAACGCCAGATACTAGCTCGGAAGGGCATTCCGAACAAGGTTATTCCTACCCTGATACAGGCTAAAAAGGAGTAACGTCAAAACATTACCATCGTATTTGGAAAAAATATGTATCTTGGTGTGAATCCAAGAAGTTTCCTGCGGTGGAGTTTCAACTGGGACGGTTTTCCTCTTCCTGCAAACAGGTGTGGATATGGGCCTGAGGTTAGGATCCATAAAGGTCCAAATTTCGGCCCTATCCATTTTCTTACAGAAACAATTGGCTGCCCTCGCTGAGGTTCAGACTTTTTTGAAGGGAGTTCTGCACATACAACCTCCCTTTGTACCTTGGGATTTTAACGTGGTGTTGCAGTTCCTCCAGTCGGATTGGTTTGAGCCTCTACAGGAGATTGAGGTCAAGTTTCTCACGTGGAAGGCTGTCACTTTGTTGGCCTTAGCTTCTGCTAGACGTGTGTCAGAGTTGGGGGCTTTGTCATGTAAAAAACCCATACTTGATCTTCCATGAAGATAGAGCTGAACTTCGGACACGTCAGCAGTTTCTTTCAAATGTTGTCTCGGCATTTCATATCAACCAACCTGTTGTGGTGCCAGTTGCGACTGACTCCTCAATTTCATCAAAGTCCTTGGATGTTGTAAGGGCTCTAAAGATCTATGTGAGGAGGACTGCTCGTCACAGAAAGTCGGACTCTCTGTTTCTCCTGTATGATCCCAAGAAAATTGGGTGTCCTGCTTCTAAGCAGACGATCTCTCGCTGGATCAGGTTCACTATCCAGCATGCTTGTCGTTATCTACGTCTGTTAAGGCCCACTCTACTCGTAAGGTGTGTTCTTCCTGGGCGGCTGCAACTCTGCCGAGCAGCTACTTGGTCGGGGTCGAACACGTTCGCAAAGTTCTACAAGTTCGATAATTTGGCCCCTGACGACCTAAAGTTTGGTCAATCAGTTCTGCAGGACCCTTGGCGCTCTCCCTTCCCATTCTGGGAGCTTTGGTATATCCCCATGGTACTAATGTGGACCCCAGCATCCTCTAGGACATAAGAGAAAATAGGATTTTAATTACCTACCGGTAAATCCTTTTCTCGTAGTCCGTAGAGGATGCTGGTCGCCCGCCCAGCGCTTCGTGATCCTGCAGTGGTTATTTAGTTCAGTACTGCTTAGTTCTTGGTAAGTACTGTTTTGTTACTTGGTATGTAATCCTGTCCAGCCGTTGCTGATTTTTCAAGCTAGTTAGCTTGGTTTGCCTTGTGTGTGAGCTGGTGTGAATCTCGCCACTGCCTGTGTAAAATTCTTCTCTCGAAGATGTCCGTCTCCTCGGGCACAGTTTCTAGACTGAGTCTGGTAGGAGGGGCATAGAGGGTGGAGCCAGCCCACACTCTCAAACTCTTGAAGTGCCAATGGCTCCTAGTGGACCCGTCTATACCCCATGGTACTAATGTGGACCCCAGCATCCTCTATGGACTACGAGAAAAGGATTTACCGGTAGGTAATTAAAATCCTATTTTTTTTCAAGAAAACCTGGAAGACTATCTTGCAACCTAAGAACGGAGCATTATGTTTCCGGCTGGGACTAATGGGCATAAGTTTCAAAGCTTGGAGAGAGATAAAGTGCAAACCACTCATTTTTCTAAAACAGCCTGCAACATGGCAGTTAGGAGCTGATTGATACTTATGTCCCTTACACTGTTACTGCAGATTACAGCAGTAAAGGGAACCTTTTGGTGAATTGCAGTGGTAACGTGCTTTGTAACGCTGCAGTAGAAACAGTTATCACCGTATAATACCGTTTTCTTCGTAAATATACCCCAATGAGTCTTAAAGCGATGGGCGGTTTCCTGATGAGTTTTTTATTGTTTGATTTGAATCTTTAGCTTTAATAAGAATTTACTTACCGATAATTCTATTTCTCGTAGTCCGTAGTGGATGCTGGGAACTCCGTAAGGACCATGGGGAATAGCGGCTCCGCAGGAGACTGGGCACAAAAGTAAAGCTTTAGGACTACCTGGTGTGCACTGGCTCCTCCCCCTATGACCCTCCTCCAAGCCTCAGTTAGGATACTGTGCCCGGACGAGCGTACACAATAAGGAAGGATTCATGAATCCCGGGTAAGACTCATATCAGCCACACCAATCACACCGTACAACTTGTGATATGAACCCAGTTAACAGCATGATAATAGAGGAGCCTCTGAATAGATGGCTCACAACAACAATAACCCGATTTAGTTAACAATAACTATGTACAAGTATTGCAGACAATCCGCACTTGGGATGGGCGCCCAGCATCCACTACGGACTACGAGAAATAGAATTATCGGTAAGTAAATTCTTATTTTCTCTGACGTCCTAGTGGATGCTGGGAACTCCGTAAGGACCATGGGGATTATACCAAAGCTCCCAAACGGGCAGGAGAGTGCGGATGACTCTGCAGCACCGAATGAGAGAACTCCAGGTCCTCCTCAGCCAGGGTATCAAATTTGTAGAATTTTGCAAATGTGTTTGCCCCTGACCAAGTAGCTGCTCGGCAAAGTTGTAAAGCCGAGACCCCTCGGGCAGCCGCCCAAGATGAGCCCACCTTCCTTGTGGAATGGGCTTTTACAGATTTTGGCTGTGGCATGCCTGCCACAGAATGTGCAAGCTGAATTGTATTACAAATCCAACGAGCAATAGTCTGCTTAGAAGCAGGAGCACCCAACTTGTTGGGTGCATACAGGATAAACAGCGAGTCAGATTTTCTGACTCCAGCCGTCCTGGAAACATATATTTTCAGGGCCCTGACTATGTCCAACAACTTGGAGTCCTCCAAGTCACTAGTAGCCGCAGGTACCACAATAGGTTGGTTCAGATGAAACGCTGAAACCACCTTAGGGAGAAAATGAGGACGAGTCCTCAATTCCGCCCTGTCTGAATGGAAAATCAGATAAGGGCTTTTACAGGATAAAGCCGCCAATTCTGACACGCGCCTGGCCGAGGCCAGGGCCAACAGCATGACCACTTTCCATGTGATATATTTTAACTCCACAGATTCAAGTGGTTCAAACCATTGTGACTTTAGGAACCCCAAAACTACATTGAGATCCCAAGGTGCCACTGGAGGCAGAAAAAGGAGGCTGTATATGCAGTACCCCTTTTACAAACGTCTGAACTTCAGGAACTGAAGCTAGTTCTTTCTGGAAGAAAATTGACAGGGCCGAAATTTGAACCTTAATGGACCCCAATTTTAGGCCCATAGACACTCCTGTTTGCAGGAAATGCAGGAATCGACCTAGTTGAAATTCCTCCATCGGGGCCTTACTGGCCTCGCACCACGCAACATATTTTCGCCAAATGCGGTGATAATGCTTTGCGGTTACATCCTTCCTGGCTTTGATCAGGGTAGGGATGACTTCATCCGGAATGCCTTTTTCCTTCAGGATCCGGCGTTCAACCGCCCTGCCGTCAAACGCAGCCGCGGTAAGTCTTGGAATAGACAGGGTCCTTGCTGGAGCAGGTCCCTTCTTAGAGGTAGAAGCCACGGGTCCTCCGTGAGCATCTCTTGAAGTTCCGGGTACCAAGTCCTTCTTGGCCAATCCGGAGCCACGAGTATAGTTCTTACTCCCCTCCGTCTTATAATTCTCAGTACTTTTGGTAAGAGAGGAAGAGGAGGGAACACATACACTGACTGGTACACCCACGGTGTTACCAGAGCGTCCACAGCTATTGCCTGAGGGTCCCTTGACCTGGCGCAATACCTGTCCAATTTTTTGTTTAGGCGGGACGCCATCATGTCCACCTTTGGTTTTTCCCAACGGTTTACAATCATGTGGAAGACTTCTGCTGAGGAAGTCTGTTTCCCAGTTGTTCACTCCCGGAATGAACACTGCTGACAATGCTATCCCATGATTTTCCGCCCAGCGAAAAATCCTTGCAGCTTCTGCCATTGCACTCCTGCTTCTTGTGCCGCCCTGTCTGTCTACGTGGGCGACTGCCGTGATGTTGTCCGACTGGATCAGCACTGGCTGACCTTAAAGCAGAGGTTTTGCTTGGCTTAGGGCATTGTAAATGGCCCTTAGCTCCAAGATATTTATGTGAAGTGATGTCTCCAGGCTTGACCACAAGCCCTGGAAATTTCTTCCCTGTGTGACTGCTCCCAGCCTCGCAGGCTGGCATCCGTGGTCACCAGGACCCAGTCCTGAATGCCGAATCTGCGCCCTCTAGAAGATGAGCACTCTGCAACCACCACAGAAGAGACACCCTTGTCTTTGGTGACATGGTTATCCGCTGATGCATCTGAAGATGCGATCCTGACCATTTTTCCAGCAGGTCCCACTGGAAAGTTCTTGGGTGGAATCTGCCGAATGGAATTGCTTCGTAGGAAGCCACCATTTTTCCCAGGACCCTTGTGCACTGATGCACTGACACTTGGCCTGGTTTTAGGAGGTTTCTGACTAGTTCGGATAACTCCCTGGCTTTCTCCTCCTGGAGAAACACCTTTTTCTGGACTGTGTCCAGGATCATCCTTGGGAATAGAAGACGTGTCGTCGGGATCAGCTGCGATTTTGGAATATTAAGAATCCAACCGTGCTGCCGCAACACTACTTGAGATAGTGCTACCCCGACTACCAACTGTTCCCTGGATCTTGCCCTTATCCGGAGATCGTCCAAGTAAGGGATAATTAAAACTCCCTTCCTTCGAAGGAGTATCATCATTTCGGCCATTACTTTGGTAAAGACCCGGGGTGCCGTGGACAAACCAAACGGCAGCTTCTGAAACTGATAGTGACAGTTCTGTACCACAAACCTGAGGTACCCTTGGTGAGAAGGGTAAATTGGGACATCTTCCAGGTTTGCAATCACCGCTCTGAGTGACTCCATCTTGAATTTGAACCTTTGTATGTAAGTGTTCAAGGAATTCAGATTTAAATTAGGTCTCACCGAGCCGTCCGGCTTCGGTACCACAAACAGCGTGGAATAATACCCCTTTCCCTGTTGTAGGAGGGGTACCTTGATTATCACCTGCTGGGAATACAGCTTGTGAATGGCTTCCCATACCGCCTCCCTGTCGGAGGGAGACGTCGGTAAAGCAGACTTTAGGAAACGGCGAAGGGGAGACGTCTCGAATTCCAATTTGTACCCCTGAGATACCACCTGAAGGATCCAGGGGTCCACCTGTGAGTGAGCCCACTGCACGCTGAAATTTTTTGAGACGGGCACCCACCGTGCCTGAGTCCGCTTGTAAAGCCCCAGCGTCATGCTGAGGACTTGGCAGAAAACGGGAGAGGGCTTCTGTTCCTGGGAACTGGCTGTTTTCTGCAGCCTTTTTCCTCTCCCTCTGCCACGGGGCAGAAATGAGGAGCCTTTTGCCCGCTTGCCCTTATGGGGCCCAAAGGACTGCGCCTGATAATACGGCGTCTTCTTATGTTGAGAGGCTACCTGGGGTAAAAATGTGGATTTCCCAGCCGTTGCCGTGGCCACCAGGTCTGTTAGACCTACCCCAAATAACTCCTCCCTTTTATAAGGCGATACTTCCATATGCCTTTTGGAATCAGCATCACCTGACCACTGTCTTGTCCATAACCCTCTCTGGCAGAAATGGACAGCGCACTTACTCTTGATGCCAGTCGGCAAATATCCCTCTGTGCATCACGCATATATAGAACTGCATCTTTAGTCAGTAATATACTGTCCCTATCTAGGGTATCAATATTGTCAGTCAGGGAATCCGACCAAGCCACCCCAGCACTGCACATCCAGGCTGAGTCGATTGCTGGTCGCAGTATCACACCCGTGTGAGTGTATATACATTTTACTGCTTTCTGTCAGCAGGTTCCTTAAGGGCGGCCGTATCCGGGGACGGTAGTGCCTTTAGACAAGCGTGTGAGCGCTTTATTCACCCTAGGGGGTGTTTCCCAACGTGCCCTATCCTCTGGCGGGAAGGGGTATGATAATAACTTTTTAGGAATTAACAGTTTTTATCGGGGGAAACCCACGCATCATCACACACTTCATTTAATTCCTCAGATGCTAGAAAAACTACAGGCAGTTTTTTCTCACCCAACATAATACCCTTTTTAGTGGTACTGGTATTATCAGAAATGTGTAAAAACATTTTCCATAGCCTCAATCATGTAACGTGTGGCCCTACTGGAAGTCACATTCGTCTCTTTATCGTCGACACTGTAGTCAGTATCCGTGTCGGCGTCTGTATCTGCCATCTGCGGTAACGGACGTTTTAGAGCCCCTGATGGCTTTTGAGACCCCTGGACAGGCACAGGCTGAGTCGCCGGCTGTCTCATGTCATCAATCTTTTGTAAAGAGCTGACACTGTAACATATTCCTTCCATAAGCTCAACCACTCAGGTGTCGACTCCCTAGGGGGTGACATCTCCATTACAGGCAATTGCTCCGCCTCCACACCATTTTCCTCCTCATACATGTCGACACAACGTACCGACACACAGCACACACACAGGGAATGCTCTGATAGAGGACAGGACCCCACTAGCCCTTTGGGGAGACAGAGGGAGAGTATGCCAGCACACACCAGAGCGCTATATATATACAGGGATAACCTTATATAAGTGTTTTTCCCCTTATAGCTGCTGTTTTATTAATACTGCGCCTAATTAGTGCCCCCCTCTCTTTTTTAACCCTTTTCTGTAGTGTAGTAACTGCAGGGGAGAGCCAGGGAGCTTCCCTCCAACGGAGCTGTGAGAGAAAATGGCGCCAGTGTGCTGAGGAGATAGGCTCCGCCCCCTTCTCGGCGGCCTTTTCTCCCGTTTTTCTGTGGAATCTGGCAGGGGCTAAAATTCATCCATATAGCCCTGGGGGCTATATGTGATGTATTTTCGCCAGCCAAGGTGTTTTTATTGCTGCTCAGGGCGCCCCCCCCCCCTAGCGCCCTGCACCCTCAGTGACCTAAGTGTGAAGTGTGCTGAGGAGCAATGGCGCACAGCTGCAGTGCTGTGCGCTACCTTGGTGAAGACTGATGTCTTCTGCCGCCGATTTTCCGGACCTCTTCTTGCTTCTGGCTCTGTAAGGGGGCCGGCGGCGCGGCTCTGGGACCGGACTCCGAGGCTGGGCCTGTGTTCGGTCCCTCTGGAGCTAATGGTGTCCAGTAGCCTAAGAAGCCCAATCCACTCTGCACGCAGGTGAGTTCGCTTCTTCTCCCCTTAGTCCCTCGATGCAGTGAGCCTGTTGCCAGCAGGTCTCACTGAAAATAAAAAACCTAAAACTAAACTTTCACTAAGAAGCTCAGGAGAGCCCCTAGTGTGCACCCTTCTCGGCCGGGCACAAAAATCTAACTGAGGCTTGGAGGAAGGTCATAGGGGGAGGAGCCAGTGCACACCAGGTAGTCCTAAAGCTTTACTTTTGTGCCCAGTCTCCTGCGGAGCCGCTATTCCCCATGTTCCTTACGGAGTTCCCAGCATCCACTAGGACGTCGGAGAAATATAGATAACGTGTATAAGTGTACTTATACCGAGACTATCAACGTTATGCTATCCCCATGTTATAAATCTTATCCATGCATTTAAAGTAGCCTCCCAATGTACAAAGGTTTATTTTTAACCTAGAACAATTGCTTGTTGGCACACTTTCTTGCTACAGAATGAATCAATGTTATACATACTAATATATTGTGTTCTCTTTCTTCTGGTCCTTGCTCCTCCGACAGTAAATGTACATGATTTGACCACAGTGAACATTTTGCACTAATGTGACTATTAAAAGCACAAGCGATTTTAACGAATTGCGAACCTCTTTCATACATTGAGCATTATTGAATAATATTCACAGGCAATGAATTGTTCCAGGACCGTTTAAAAATAGAACGATTTTGATTTCTTTCTAAATAAGGAAGTTAGTATTGATTGCAGGACAAAGTAGATGCTACAGCCCCCTCTCTGCCGCACACTTTTGTCTGAATCAATCTCTGCTCCAGCTGCCTTCTCTGGGGTCTCGGGCCTGGTTGCCTGGTAACCAGAGTTTCCTCAAGGCAGCTTCTGAATAGCAAACGCTAGCAAGTTTGTGATGTCTGCAGACAGGTTTCTCGGCTTCAGTCTAAGGGTCCTTTGTAGAACAATCATTAGAAAGTAAGCATCTGCAATAAAGAAGCCATAATGTTATTCTTCATATCTAAAGCTTACAGTGAACAAGGTTTTCTTTGTGGGTATTTTTCAGAAGGTTTGTCATTAACACACCTTTTACACCGCACAAATAACCCGGTATCGACCCGGTATATTGCCGGGTCGACACAGGTCGCTGTGTGGTGTGAAAGGGCCCATGGCGAATTCCCGGGTTGCCTGACCCAGCAATTCAACCGGGGATTAAAGCAGTTTTATTCCTGGGTTGAATACTGGGTCAGGGGCAGTGTGAACTGGTTGCCGGGTCGATGCGACCCGGGACCCGTTTACTACATAGGGAGAGGCGGCGCGGAGATGACCTCATGTCCCAGCGCTGCCTCCTATGCCAGCTCCACCCCCCGTCGCTATAACAACCCGACCCGGCACATTGCCGAGTCAGGGACCCAGTTGTTAGGGTCCACTGCTGGGTCCCACTTGGTAAGGACCCGTTACCAATTACCAGGTGGGACCCGGCATTTGCGATGTGAAAGGGGTATAATTTAAATAATGTTTGGCCTGATTCAGAGAGGCATGCAAATGCAAAAGCAGCGCGAATGTGTACGCAGCGGCTGTGCGAAAATATACAAAATGTCGGAACCACCTGGATTAGAAGATTCCTACTGGAGACTTTGTGAGTCACAGCCAGGGGCATCAGAACTTTTTTGGTTGGGGGGGGGGGGGGGGAGGCAAGATAAAATCTCAGTTTGGCGCCCCTAGCTCCTGGCCACCTTAGACAGGTCTCTAGCACCTGTATGGAACTCTGGGGCAAATGTATTAACCAGGAGAAGGCATAAGGAAGTGATAAACCAGTGATAAGTGCAAGGTGATAAAGTACCAGCCTATCAGCTCCAATATGTAAATTAACAGTAAGGAGCTGATTGTTTGGTGCGTCATCACCTTGCACTTATCACTGGTTTATCACTTCCTTATGCCGTCTCCAGGCTTAATACATCTGCCCCTCTATGGAGCAGCTGGGAGTGGCCCCTTAAAACATTACACCTGGTAGAGCCCATTACACACATTATGCCAGGTAGAGCTCATTATACACATTTCGCCTGGTAGAGTTGGTTGTACACATTACACCTGGTAGAGCTCATTATACATATTACGCCAGATATAGTCCATTATACACATTACGTCTGGTTGAGCCCATTATACACATTATGCCAGGTAGAGCCCATTACACACATTATGCCAGGTAGAGCCCTTTGTACACATTGCGCCTGGTAGAGCCGCTTGTACACATTACACCTGGTAGAACTGCTTGTACACATTATGCCTGGTAGAGCCCATTATACACATTATGCCTGGTAGAGCCCATTATACACATTACGCCTGGTAGAGCCCATTATACACATTACGCCTGGTAGAGCCCATTATACACATTAGGCCTGGTAGAGCCCATTATACACATTAGGCCTGGTAGAGCCCATTATATACATTACGCCTGGTAGAGCCCATTACGCGTTACACATTACGCCTGGTAGAGCCCATTACACGTTACACATTACGCCTGGTAGAGCCCGTTACACATTACGCCTGGTAGAGCCTGTTACACATTACGCCTGGTAGAGCCTGTTACACATTACGCCTGGTAGAGCCTGTTACACATTACGCCTGGTAGAGCCTGTTACACATTACGACTGGTAGAGCCTGTTACACATTACGCCTGGTAGAGCCCATTACACATGTTAAACATTACGCCTGGTAGAGCCTGTTACACATTACGCCTGGTAGAGCCTGTTACACATTACGCCTGGTAGAGGCTGTTACACATTACGCCTGGTAGAGCCCATTACACATGTTAAACATTACGCCTGGTACAGCCTGTTACACATTACGCCTGGTAGAGCCCATTACACATGTTAAACATTACGCCTGGTAGAGCCTATTATACACATCTGCTAGGTAGAGTGCCTCCTCCTCATTGCTCATTTCCCTACTGCTTCCCCACAGCTAGCAGCCAGGGGCGGATTGGGATGGAAAACCAGCCCGGAAAATTTGTAGAAGCAGCCCTACTGGGGGCGGGGTCTGTTTAGGGGGTAAGGTTTGTGGAGGGGGCAACATCCCTCCTCAAAGGGCCTGATGCTGAGTTTGACGCAGTTGCTGCTTACCTTGTATCTTTTGCTGCAAATTTACGTGAATGCTGCTACAAAGCCCTTCTATGATGTACATGTCTGACTGTACAAGGACTGAGACTCCCACTGTCAGTAACTACAGGTGCTGCAATCATGCTTTGTGCATATTTAGACACCAACATCAGTCGCATTACTGACACTTTCACCAGCCATATGCTAGGTGCAGATTTTCTGTCTGGGTATGGCCTCCAATGTGAGCTCTTCAGTGTATCTGTACGCAGCCACTTTCCGCAACCCGCCTGTGACGCCGTAGGAATGCGGCGGCAGTCTCCAGTGGGTTTGGGGGGAAAGAGAAGGCCCTGACTTGGTGCATACCGCCCCACTCAAGCACTGTATATTTTATATATATATATATATATATATATATATATATATATATATAAATATATACACACACACACCCCCACCCACACACACACCCTCCTTCCCTCCCTCCATTATACACTGCAGCTATAGCTAATACATAGAAACATATCATAGTGTACATCGGATTACCACCCGCACTGCAGGTATAGATGTATATATCCTTATACAGTACATCAGAATACCATTGACACCACACAGTCGCGCCCTGTTCTGGGGCTGCCATCAACACCCTCTCCCACCCCTCATGTATCTTCTGCCTATTACCCCCACCACTACGTAAATAATTAGTGCTTCATCCCCACAACCCCTCTTCACCCTTTATAGAATTTATGTCCACCAATCCTTTATAAATTATAATGCCAAACACTCTTTCAATTTACCTTTACTTGGCTGGCTGTCACTGGGGGGTCGTTTCCTCCAGTATAGCAGATTCTCTCATGCCCTCCTATCTTCTGCCACGAGCAGGAGGTAGAGCTGCCCAGGGACAGGAAGATGAAGGTAGCCGCAGGTTACCGATTTTTACAGGGGGTGCCTGTCTGCCTATTAAACTTGTGGCGGCAGCGGCAGCTACTGAGCGTGGTGGGTGGGCTGGGGTACTGCCTGGCCGGGCTTCCCTGATCGGATCGCGGCAGAGCAGTTGGGCCGGCAGTGTGGAGAGCACTGAGAGGCCAACGAGACTGGTGGGATTAGCCTGGTGTCCCGCCAGACCAATCAGCCCCTGCCAGCAGCTACGCTGCTGCTTACCTCGGCTCTGCTGTCACGGGCCGCAGAGCGCAGACACTGCAGGAAAGGAGGTGGGGGCGGAGTGCACGGGTTAGGCCGCTTCAGCACTGCCCGCTGTGTAAACTTATAGTAGCAGTGCCGGATGTGGGCAGCGCTGTAGCTGGCGGCTGCACAGGCGGACGGGTGGACTGGATGGCGCTTCTCTCATGTTTTGGGGGGAGCGAGCTGGCCCCTACCCCCTCTCCCCCCCCCCCCCCCCCCCCCCAATTCTGACACTCTTGGTCCCAGTGGCTGCATATAAAAATGCAGCATCACTCGTAGATCAATGAATTGTCATGGTTCTGATAAGCCGTGAGAAGTCCACTGGCGGAGCCACTGTTACTGTGTACTGGAGCACAGCCGCAGGCTGAGACACGTCCTGAAAATGGTGACAACATCTCTGCAAGACTTCTTGTTTTTATTTATTTATTTATTTTCAATTTTGCTCTGGCCTGTTTTCTATTTCTGTGTGTTGACATTAGTCCATGTACCCAGATCATTGTTGCCTACCCTCCCTCATTCTGCAGGAGACTCCCTGAAATAGTAACAATCTCCCTCACTCTCTGAATGGTCCCTCAATCTCCCTGGGGAAAAAAAAAAAAAATCATAGATACATACATTTAAATGGTATCATCGGCCATTTCCCTGCATTGGATATAAGGCACAATGATCCCTATGGCTACATACATTTTAAAGGTTTCTTGTGGCCACTTACAGTATATGGAACCTCTTGTAAAACACATAACACAAACAAATCCTGCAAAATATAAGAGTCTTTTCTCCAACAAGTAGAATTTACTAACTTTTGGGCTCATTTACATTTGGATGTAAGTAATTTTCATGACACGCCTCTCAGATGTACTGTAGCAGTACACGTCCGCACTTATACGTGTTACTTTCACAATCTCCCTGAAATGCTTTTTCAAAAGTAGGCAAGTGTGACCCAGATTACGTCCTCTGAGACAAATTATCGGGCAGATATGGAGGGGAGAACAGGTTAAATCCAAAAGCCAATCCTTAAGTGAGGTACAATTGCTATGATCTGCTTCCAGTTTGGCCAATCAGTAGTGTAGCTAATAACATCTTATTATAATGGAACCTCTGGGTGCATTTTGAACACCTATATACACATCATAAACCATTTTATGCCCATGTGAGAGTATTGGTCGGATTCTCTAACGTTATAAGACACAACATCATGGTGTCATTTATTTATACAGTTTGGTAGCCTTGGATTATATTGTTCCAATGACGCTCTGCAATGTGCATCAAAATGACCAGTATTGGCCTGAGACTGAATGGATTGTGAATAGTTCATCAAAACTTTTAAAGCCCTTCGATTGCTCCGAGTTTACCTATCAGCTGTAATACATGAGCACGTTACTGTGCGTTTGTCACACAATATTGTGTATCCGAATTAGACATTGCTCTGGTGAGTCCGTAGTTAGGTATAACCAATACCCATAGAAAGCTATTTTCATATTTATTGAGAGCCGCCATATTACCATTGTGGCAAAGTGAGTGGCTTACCATGTGTATTTAGGGGGTAATTCCGAGATGATCGCAGCATCAAATTTGTTAGTAGTTGGGCAAAACCATTTGCACTGCAGGTGTGGCAGATATAACATTTGCAGAGAGAGTTAGATTTGGGTGGGGTGTGTTCAAACTGAAATCTAAATTGCAGTGTAAAAATAAAGCAGCCAGTATTTACCCTGCACAGAAACAAAATAACCCACCCAAATCTAACTCTCTCTGCAAATGTTATATCTGCCCCCCCCCCCCCCCCCCCCCTGCAGTGCTCATGGTTTTGCCCAACTGCTAACAATTTTGATGCTGCGGTCAACTCGGTATTACCCCCTTAGTGTAGAGTCTTCTCTCACAGCTACCAGGCTCTTGGGTGCAGCTGTAAAGGCCCTCCCTAATCTCCTGTATCTAGGACAGGTGGGAGATTACAGAATCAATGGGAATAGACATGGGTTTGACACTAGCCAATCAGGCTACAGTTGGGGCGGAGTTTAGGGCTTATAAAGCTTGTTTTCTCTGACGTCCTAGTGGATGCTGGGACTCCGTAAGGACCATGGGGAATAGCGGCTCCGCAGGAGACAGGGCACAAAATAAAAGCTTAAGGATCAGGTGGTGTGCACTGGCTCCTCCCCCTATGACCCTCCTCCAAGCCTCAGTTAGATTTTTGTGCCCGGCCGAGAAGGGTGCAATCTAGGTGGCTCTCCTGAGCTGCTTAGAATAAAAGTTTAGTTAGGTTTTTTTATTTTCAGTGAGTCCTGCTGGCAACAGGCTCACTGCATCGTGGGACTAAGGGGAGAAGAAACGGACTCACCTGAGTGCAGAGTGGATCGGGTTTCTTAGGCTACTGGACACTAGCTCCAGAGGGACGATCACAGGTTCAGCCTGGATGGGTCACCGGAGCCGCGCCGCCGTCCCCCTTACAGAGCCAGAAGAGACGAAGAGGTCCGGTGAAATCGGCGGCAGAAGACATCCTGTCTTCAGACTAAGGTAGCGCACAGCACCGCAGCTGTGCGCCATTGCTCTCAGCACACTTCACACTCCGGTCACTGAGGGTGCAGGGCGCTGGGGGGGGAGCGCCCTGAGACGCAATATAACAGAATACCTTAGGTGGCAAAACAGAATACATCACATATAGCTCCTGGGCTATATGGATGTATTTTAATCCCCTGCCATTTTACACAAAAAAGCGGGAGATAAGGACGTCGTGAAGGGGCGGAGCCTATCTCCTCAGCACACAAGCGCCATTTTCCCTCACAGCTCCGCTGGAAGGACGGCTCCCTGACTCTCCCCTGCAGTCCTGCTTCAGAATCTGGGTAAAAAAAGAGAAGGGGGGGCATTTTTGGCAGCAAATAACGATAATAACAGCAGCTATAAGGGAATAACACTTATATAAGGTTATCCCTGTATATATATATATATATAGCGCTGGGTGTGTGCTGGCAGACTCTCCCTCTGTCTCTCCAAAGGGCTAAGTGGGGTCATGTCCTCTATCAGAGCATACCCGGTGTGTGTGCTGTGTGTCGGTACGCGTGTGTCGACATGTATGAGGAGGAAAATTATGTGGAGGCGGAGCAGTTGCCTGTGTTGGTGATGTCACCCCCTAGGGAGTCGACACCTGACTGGATGATTGTATTTAAACAATTAAGTGATAATGTCAGCAATTTGCAAAAAACTGTTGACGACATGAGACAGCCGGCAAATCAATTAGTGCCTGTCCAGGCGTCTCAGACACCGTCAGGGGCGCTAAAACGCCCGTTACCTCAGTGGGTCGACACAGACCCTGACACAGATACTGAGTCTAGTGTCGACGGTGACGAGACAAACGTAATGTCCAGTAGGGCCACACGTTACATGATCACGGCAATGAAAGAGGCATTGAACCTTTCTGACACTGCAAGTACCACAAAGAAGGGTATTATGTGGGGTGAGAAAAAACTACCAATATTTTTTCCTGAGTCAGAGGAAATAAATGAGGTGTGTGAAAAAGCGTGGGTTTCCCCCGATAAAAAACAGCTAATTTCTAAAAAATTATTAGCATTATATCCTTTCCCGCCAGAGGTTAGGGCGCGTTGGGAAACACCCCCTAGGGTAGATAAGGCGCTCACACGTTTATCAAAACAAGTAGCGTTACCGTCTCCTGATACGGCTACCCTAAAAGAACCAGCTGATAGAAGGCTGGAAAATATCCTAAAAAGTATATACACACATACTGGTGTTATACTGCGACCAGCAATCGCCTCAGCCTGGATGTGCAGTGCTGGAGTCGCATGGTCGGAGTCCCTGACCGAGAATATTGATACCCTGGATAGGGACAATATTTTGTTAACTATAGAACATTTAAAGGATGCATTACTATATATGCGTGATGCACAGAGGGATATTTGCACCCTGGCATCAAGAGTAAGTGCTATGTCCATCTCTGCCAGAAGAGCGTTATGGACGCGACAGTGGTCAGGGGATGCGGATTCCAAACGGCACATGGAAGTATTGCCGTATAAAGGGGAGGAGTTATTTGGGGCTGGTCTATTGGACCTGGTGGCCACGGCAACGGCTGGAAAATCCACCTTTTTACCCCAGGTCACTCCACATCAGCAGAAAAAGACACCGTCTTTTCAAACTCAGTCCTTTCGTTCCCATAAGTACAAGCGAGCAAAAGGCCACTCTTTTCTGCCCCGGGGCAGAGGAAGAGGAAAAAGACTGCACCATGCAGCCGCTTCACAGGAGCAGAAGCCCTCCCCTGCTTCTGCCAAGTCTTCAGCATGACGCTGGGGCTTTACAAGCAGACTCGGATATGGTGGGGGCCCGTCTCAAGAATTTCAACGCGCAGTGGGCTCACTCGCAAGTGGATCCCTGGATTCTACAGGTAGTATCGCAGGGGTACAAACTGGAATTCGAGGCGTTTCCCCCTCGTCGTTTCCTGAAGTCTGCTTTACCAAAGTCTCCCTCCGACAGGGAGGCAGTTTTGGAAGCCATTCACAAGCTGTATTCCCAGCAGGTGATAATCAAGGTACCCCTCCTGCAACAAGGAAAGGGGTATTATTCCACGCTGTTTGTGGTACCGAAGCCGGACGGCTCGGTGAGACCAATTTTAAATCTGAAATCCTTGAACACTTACATAAAAAGGTTCAAATTCAAGATGGAGTCACTCAGAGCAGTGATAGCAAACCTGGAAGAAGGGGACTATATGGTGTCTCTGGACATCAAAGATGCTTATCTCCACGTCCCAATATACCCTTCTCACCAAGGGTACCTCAGGTTTGTAGTACAAAACTGTCATTATCAGTTTCAGACGCTGCCGTTTGGATTGTCCACGGCACCTCGGGTCTTTACCAAGGTAATGGCCGAAATGATGATTCTTCTACGAAGAAAAGGCATTTTAATTATCCCTTACTTGGACGATCTCCTGATAAGGGCAAGATCCAGGGAACAGTTAGAAGTCGGAGTAGCACTATCTCAGGTAGTGTTACGTCAGCACGGGTGGATTCTAAATATTCCAAAATCGCAGCTGATTCCAACGACACGTCTACTGTTCCTAGGAATGATTCTGGACACAGTCCAGAAGAAGGTGTTTCTCCCGGAGGAGAAGGCCAGGGAGTTATCCGAGCTAGTCAGGAACCTCCTAAAACCAGGACAGGTCTCAGTGCATCAGTGCACGAGGGTCCTGGGGAAAATGGTGGCTTCTTACGAAGCGATTCCATTCGGAAGATTCCATGCAAGAACATTTCAGTGGGATCTACTGGACAAATGGTCCGGATCGCATCTGCAGATGCATCAGCGGATAACCCTGTCGCCAAGGACAAGGGTGACTCTCCTGTGGTGGCTGCAGAGTGCTCATCTACTAGAGGGCCGCAGATTTGGCATTCAGGATTGGATCCTGGTAACCACGGATGCCAGCCTGAGAGGCTGGGGAGCAGTCACACAGGGAAGGAATTTCCAGGGCCTGTGATCAAGCTTGGAAACGTCTCTTCATATAAACATTCTGGAACTAAGGGCCATTCACAATGCCCTAAGTCAAGCAAAACCTCTACTTCAGGGTCAGGCGGTGTTGATCCAATCGGACAACATCACGTCAGTCGCCCACGTAAACAGACAGGGCGGCACAAGAAGCAGGAGGGCAATGGCAGAAGCTGCAAGGATTCTTCGCTGGGCGGAAAATCATGTGATAGCACTGTCAGCAGTATTCATTCCGGGAGTGGACAACTGGGAAGCAGACTTCCTCAGCAGACACGACCTCCACCCGGGAGAGTGGGGACTTCATCCAGAAGTTTTCCAGATGCTGGTAAACCGTTGGGAAAAACCAAAGGTGGACATGATGGCGTCACGTGTAAACAAAAAACTGGACAGATATTGCGCCAGGTCAAGGGACCCTCAGGCAATAGCAGTGGACGCTCTGGTAACGCCGTGGGTGTACCAGTCAGTGTATGTGTTCCCTCCTCTGCCTCTCATACCAAAAGTACTGAGAATCATAAGAAGGAGAGGAGTAAGAACTATACTCGTGGTTCCGGATTGGCCAAGACGGACTTGGTACCCGGAACTTCAAGAGATGCTCACGGACGAACCGTGGCCTCTACCTCTAAGAAAGGACCTGCTACTGCAGGGGCCTTGTCTGTTCCAGGACTTACCGCGGCTGCGTTTGACGGCATGGCGGTTGAACGCCGGATCCTGAGGGAAAAAGGCATTCCAGAAGAAGTCATCCCTACTCTGGTCAAAGCCAGGAAGGACGTAACCGCAAAACATTATCACCGCATTTGGCGTAAATATGTTGCGTGGTGTGAGGCCAAGAAGGCCCCTACAGAGGAATTTCAACTGGGTCGTTTCCTTCATTTCCTGCAAACAGGACTGTCTATGGGCCTAAAATTAGGGTCCATTAAGGTTCAAATTTCGGCCCTGTCGATTTTCTTCCAGAAAGAACTGGCTTCAGTACCTGAAGTTCAGACATTTGTAAAAGGGGTGCTGCACATACAGCCTCCTTTTGTGCCTCCAGTGGCACCTTGGGATCTCAATGTGGTGTTGAGTTTTCTAAAGTCACATTGGTTTGAACCACTTTCCACTGTGGACTTAAAATATCTCACATGGAAGGTGTCGATGCTGTTAGCCTTGGCTTCAGCCAGGCGTGTGTCAGAATTGGCGGCTTTATCATATAAAAGCCCTTACTTAATTTTTCATTCTGACAGGGCGGAATTGAGGACTCGTCCTCAATTTCTACCTAAGGTGGTTTCTGCATTTCACATGAACCAACCTATTGTGGTACCTGCGGCTACCAGGGACTTAGAGGACTCTAAGTTGCTTGACTTTGTCAGGGCCTTGAAAATATATGTTTCCAGGACGGCTGGAGTCAGAAAATCTGACTCGCTGTTTATCCTGTATGCACCCAACAAGCTGGGTGCTCCTGCTTCTAAGCAGACGATTGCTCGTTGGATTTGTAGTACAATTCAGCTTGCACATTCTGTGGCAGGATTGCCACAGCCAAAATCAGTAAAAGCCCATTCCACAAGGAAAGTGGGCTCATCTTGGGCGGCTGCCCGAGGGGTCTCGGCTTTACAACTTTGCCGAGCAGCTACTTGGTCAGGGGCAAACACGTTTGCTAAATTCTACAAATTTGATACCCTGGCTGAGGAGGACCTGGAGTTCTCTCATTCGGTGCTGCAGAGTCATCCGCACTCTCCCGCCCGTTTGGGAGCTTTGGTATAATCCCCATGGTCCTTACGGAGTCCCAGCATCCACTAGGACGTCAGAGAAAATAAGATTTTACTTACCGATAAATCTATTTCTCGTAGTCCGTAGTGGATGCTGGGCGCCCATCCCTAGTGCGGATTGTCTGCAATACTTGTATATAGTTATTGTTACAAAGATTCGGGTTATTATTGTTGTGAGCCATCTTTTCAGAGGCTCCTTTGCGTTTATCATACTGTTAACTGGGTTCAGATCACAAGTTGTACGGTGTGATTGGTGTGGCTGGTATGAGTCTTACCCGGGATTCAATATCCTTCCTTATTATGTACGCTCGTCCGGGCACAGTATCCTAACTGAGGCTTGGAGGAGGGTCATAGGGGGAGGAGCCAGTGCACACCACCTGATCCTTAAGCTTTTATTTTGTGCCCTGTCTCCTGCGGAGCCGCTATTCCCCATGGTCCTTACGGAGTCCCAGCATCCACTACGGACTACGAGAAATAGATTTATCGGTAAGTAAAATCTTATTTTTCCTGTAAGCGGGCCGGGCCAGTCCAGTGCTAAGAATAACCGAGGGAAAAGGGGATGTGTTAATCATTGTGTGCTGTGAGATCTCATTGTCCCACCATTATGAGAAATCCTGTTAATTGTACTGTATGTTTAAGGTTTTTGTCTACGCTTGATATAAGCATGCAACAACGCTCTATGGGGGTAATTCCAAGTTGATCGCAGCAGGAAATTTTTTAGCAGTTGGGCAAAACCATGTGCACTGCAGGGGGGGCAGATATAACATGTGCAGAGAGAGTTAGATTTGGGTGGGTTATTTTGTTTCTGTGCAGGGTAAATACTGGCTGCTTTACTTTTACACTGCAATTTAGATTGCAGATTGAACTCACCACACCCAAATCTATCTCTCTCTGCACATGTTATATCTGAGCCCCCCCCCCTTCCCCCCCTGCAGTGCACATGGTTTTGCCCAACTGCTAACAAAGTTCCTGCTGCGATCAACTCAGAATTAACCCCTATATCACAGACGGATGCAGTGCCGATGTTTCAGCAGATGAGATATTTTTTGGTACTGCTCCTGTGTCACACTGTGCATGTGCTGCCGATTGTTAGCGATGGTGAACGCAGTGAGGACAGGTAGTGACAGGGGGTGGCTTCAAAAAAGCAGGTCCCACGGCTGTTTCAGGGGTGTGTCTGAGCCTGCGACTGTGAAATCATATGCAGTTATAAAGGCCTCAGTGACTTAGTTGCAACAGACATTTTATAGGGTGCTCAGAAGATCGATGGTGTGGTGTTTGGATGTATGCGGCAGATCAGAGACACCATCAGTAGACGTCTTTGTACAAATCCCCAAGGCAGCGCCATTTGACTACTTTCGTAGATCCGCTGCGTGCAAAAACTCAGTTGTGAATGCAACTTCGTCCAGCTCTGATTCAGGCCCAAAGATACGCACACTTGCTCTTAGTTATCTTTCTTATCATTTTCCTTTAAAATAACCCATGGTTTTCGTGATTTTGAGTACATCATCTTTTCCTAGACAGAAGGTGTAATAAACTAATCATATTTTCTGAAAAGTTTTGTTTTTAAAAGTATCATTTGTGTGGGTAGTGTAAAAACAAATTACGGATATTGTTGTTGGAATATGAAAAAAAACAAAAAACAGGCATCGAACAGGTATGAAAAAAGTGTCAGAAGTCAAGGAGCTAAAGACAATCAACCAGTCAACAAAACAGGAAAATAACACACAGACACAGGTGCTTTCTTTCTGAACACCACAAGGAGATATGTACTTTGCAGTTTCTTGATTTTGCCTAAATCCAGCAAAAAGCAGGATTCTTTACATAAGTTTACAATTGCTAGTTTGAAATGCATAAACTTTGTAGCAATATATACAGTTTTGAAAATAATGCTGCCTACTGTGCCAAAGGACTGTACCCCTGAGTTTATTGAAGACCATATGGGGGAGATCTGGGCATTACACCCTCCCACCTCTGGATTTTCTTTTTCTGTAGTGTATTGTGCCATTGGAATGGGTTTGTTGGATCGCCCCTATTTAGGTCGACACTCATTAGGTCAACCACTATCGGTCGACAGGCACTAGGTCAACACATGGAAAAGGTCGACATAGAAAAAGGTCGACGTGAGGTTTTTTTAGGTTTTGTTTTTTGGTGTTCTTTTCTTTGTAAAGTGACCAGGAACCCTAATTAGTGCACCGTGTCCCCACTCGTGGCTTCGGGCAAGGCGCTCCGCTGTACTCGGCACAGGTTACTATTACCAATCGTAGTCTACGTAGATCGTAAAGTATGATACAGGGTCAAAAAAAAAAAGTGAAAAACTCACGTCAATATTTTCAAATGTCGACCTTTGCGGTGTCGACCTAATGTGTGTCGACCAATAGTGTCTGTCCACCTAAGGACCGTATACCGGTGTCATTGTCTGTTGATTACAAGAGAAGAATTACTAAGGTCGGGGGTTTCTCATTTGACTGGATAAGACTTCCCTCTGTCAACAATTTATTTTATCCCTCGCAATAAACTCATATTGGCATATTTTGTTGTAATGTATGTAGCATCTCTAGGGCCTCTCAGTACCATCAAAATATCACTACAGAAAGCACTACTTACTGCAGATGTGTGTGATAAATCCGCGTGAAGATCAGCCCGTAGGCTTATCACGGACTGCAATTGAATAGCCCCCGGGCACTGCTGTAAGCCTGCGGTAGTTAACGCGGCTAATTGAATCCGATCCATAGGAAAATAGCAGTAATGTGTACCATAAATGTCTGATAACGAGCCTGTGAATTTAAAGATGATTATCATCAGGCATCTTGGCTGCTTTGTGGGCACACACTTGGTGATATTAGAGTGTATGTGGGCAGTACTAATCCGGCGGTTTGGCGGTCAGGCCCAGTCAGACATGGCTCACTAATGTGCGTGACTGAGCCTCGTGTACAGATTCACGGCTGGTTACACACCTGCCTATTACCCATGCTGCATTCACCAGGCGGTATGTAAACCTATTCTGCAGTAAAAACATTATGCCTTAATAAAGCTTATTTTTGTAATTGCCATACATTTTGACATTATGATAATAAATCTACTTTGGAGTTTGTTTGCTGTTGATATTCAGAATACATGGATATGAGAAGGCAATGCTTATTTAAGGCTAGTGGCACATAGCAAGCAGTGTAAGCCGCTGAGTTTCTGTCACCGGAACCCTGATACGATCTGTCAGTGCTGTCTGCAGCGCTTACTGTGTATATCAGTGTTTATATCACAGAGACTCAGCACTTACGCTTAGTGTCGTGAGCAGGACAACAGAGCGTAGGGCTCACAGCCACATTTCCCAGTGACTCCATGAGACGCCAGTGGAGATCCTTAGTACAGTGAAAGAATAACCCACACATATAGGCATAGAAGCCTTGGTGCATCATATTTACCAACATGTCCTATAATGATACAATCCACTTATAATAGATTATTATTAACCGTCACGGTTCCAGCACATTAGTGTCATACCCCAGGCCGTACCGGAGTGTGCACATCCAGCATAAGGGTCATTATTAGTCCATTTAGCTAATAGTGACCTAATATATCACATATCACAGACTATGTTACTGGAGAATAAGGTCCAGTGAAAATTAAGGGGGAGGTTTATCAAAGCATGGAGAGATAAAGTACCAACAAATCGGCTTCTGCCATGTTACAGTCACAGTTACTGCAGAAGCTGTTTGGTTGATACTTTATCTCTCGCTCCGCTGTATCTCTTTCCAAGCTTTAATACATCTCCCCCTAAGGTTTTAACCTTTTTTGTTTCTTGTGATAAATACATATTCCAGGGGGGAAGCGAACACCATACCGCTAGTCAGGAAAATACCGACGCTGGAATCCCGGCACCACAGACACCCATAGAGGGAGAATAAATCCTGTGGAGAGCCAGCGTGCCTGCAACGTGGCGAGCCGCAAGGGGTTTGCTAGAGCTTGCCCCGCTGCCGGAATACCCGTGGGTTAAATACTGATCCTTTCCAGAGCTAGACATTTTAATAAACCTGAAACACTGACCATTTTCATCATTTGATTTTGATTGAATGTGTTTAGGCCATATAAATTCTATAAGGGAATAAAATTCTGCGCTATGGCCAGAAAGAGTCTCTAGATTGGTCGGGTATAAGCACTTCTAGAACAGCATCTTTGCACCCCATAGAGGTGCACAGAACATTAGCTAGGACTGTGTATTGTAATAGAAGGTAATGTGCACAGCTAAACATTGCCACTAAATTGAATCCCCCTTCATTTGTCTTAGAACGCTCACATTGAAGTTTGCACTAATTCTTTCAACCTCTATGTTTGTTCTCCATCTTTCCTTGTTCTCCATTGATTTGACACACTATGGTGCATATTCAATTACTGTCTGATTTTCTCCGACGGAGAGGATCCGACAGTTCCTTATTCAATGTGCGGGCGTTTTCGCCTACTTTTGTCCCATTTTCGACAAGACAATCCAACTTATTTTAAAGTCGAATTGGCATGGGCGAAAATGGGACAAAAAACTGTCGAAATGCCCGCAAATTCTCCAAAACAGGTGGATCGGTGGCGAATTTGCCGATCCACCTGTTTTTCGATGTGTCAGAATTTTCAACAAGTCAAAAAATGGCACTTATATTGAACAGGGCGAATCGAAATTCCCCCCAAAATAGGCGGAATGTGCCGTTTTTTTCGGCCTGTCCGGAAATTCCGATAGGAATTGAATACCCCCATTTGGGGTATAGGGTGCTAGTTCCCTAAACCAGCGTAATCTCTCTAATAAGATTTAAGGCTGTAGATTTAAAGCAGCAAGAATTTAAAAGGCAAAAAACTAAGTTGCTTTTGCCTTTTAAAATATTGCTGTTTTAAATCTACAGCCTTAAATGTTGAGATCGCAATGTTTCATTGAATTAGTACACATATACCACTATGTAGTCTTGTGTGTATGTATGGGTGTGTGTGTGTGTGTGTGTGTGTGTGTATGTGTATATATATATATATATATATATATATATATATATATATACACGGCTCAAAAAAATAAAGGGAACACTAAAATAACACATCCTACATCTGAATGAATAAAATATTCTTATTAAATACTTTGTTCTTTACATAGTTGAATGTGCTGACAACAAAATCACACAAAAATTATCAATGGGAATCAAATTTATTAACCCATGGAGGTCTGGATTTGGAGACACACTCAAAATTAAAGTGGAAAAACACACTACAGACTGATCCAACTTTGATGTAATGTCCTTAAAACAAGTCAAAATGAGGCTCATTAGTGTGTGTGGCCTCCACGTGCCTGTATGACCTCCCTACAACGCCTTGGCATGCTCCTGATGAGGTGGCGGATGGTCTCCTGAGGGATCTCCTCCCAGACCTGGACTAAAGCATCCGCCAACTCCTGGACAGTCTGTGGTGCAACGTGGCGTTGGTGGATGGAGCGAGACATGATGTCCCAGATGTGCTCAATTGGATTCAGGTCTGGGGAACGGGCGGGCCAGTCCATAGCATCAATGCCTTCGTCTTGCAGGAACTGCTGACACACTCCAGCCACATGAGGTCTAGCATTGTCTTGCATTAGGAGGAACCCAGGGCCAACCGCACCAGCATATGGTCTCACAAGGGGTCTGAGGATCTCATCTCGGTACCTAATGGCAGTCAGGCTACCTCTGGCGAGCACATGGAGGGCTGTGCGGCCCCCCAAAGAAATGCCACCCCACACCATTACTGACCCACTGCCAAACCGGTCATGCTGGAGGATGTTGCAGGCAGCAGAACGTTCTCCTTGGCGTCTCCAGACTCTGTCACGTCTGTCACATGTGCTCAGTGAGAACCTGCTTTCATCTGTGAAGAGCACAGGGCGCCAGTGGCGAATTTGCCAATCTTGGTGTTCTCTGGCGAATGCCAAACGTCCTGCACGGTGTTGGGCTGTAAGCACAACCCCCACCTGTGGACGTCGGGCCCTCATACCACCCTCATGGAGTCTGTTTCTGATCGTTTGAGTAGACACATGCACATTTGTGGCTTGCTGGAGGTCATTTTGCAGGGCTCTGGCAGTGCTCCTCCTGTTCCTCCTTGCACAAAGGCGGAGGTAGCAGTCCTGCTACTGGGTTGTTGCCCTTCTACGGCCTCCTCCACGTCTCCTGATGTACTGGATTGTCTCCTGGTAGCGCCTCCATGCTCTGGACACTACGCTGACAGACACAGCAAACCTTCTTGCCACAGCTCGCATTGATGTGCCATCCTGGATGAGTTGCACTACCTGAGCCACTTGTGTGGGTTGTAGACTCCGTCTCATGCTACCACTAGAGTGAAAGCACCGCCAGCTTTCAAAAGTGACCAAAACATCAGCCAGAAAGCATAGGAGCTGAGAAGTGGTCTGTGGTCACCGCCTGCAGAACAACTCCTTTATTGGGGGTGTCTTGCTAATTGCCTATAATTTCTACCTGTTGTCTATTCCATTTGCACAACAGCATGTGAAATTGATTGTCAATCAGTGTTGCTTCCTAAATGGACAGTTTGATTTCACAGAAGTGTGATTGACTTGGAGTTACATTGTGTTGTTTAAGTGTTCCCTTTATTTTTTTGAGCAGTGTATGTGTGTGTATATATATATATATATATATATATATATATATAGGCGCACACATATATGGGGACTGGTTAAGAACCGGCGCACGGGATCCCGCCGATCAAGATGCCGGAAGACCGGTGAGATAGGTGATCCTCCCTCTATGGGTGTCCACGACACCTATAGAGGAACAATATAACCTGTGGCGAGCGCAGCAAGCCTGCAAGGGGCTTCCTAGCGTTCGTCCTGCTGGCGGCATCCTGGTGGTCGGGATGCCGCCGTCGGTATACTGACGCCCGACATCCTGGCCATCAGTAATTCATACATTATATATATATATATATATATAAATATATATGTGTATGTGTATATATATATATATATATATATATATATATATATATACACTTTTCTCTCCTGTCACTGCAGCTTGTATGTCACACCTGACAAAAACAGCGCACACAGTGCCGCAGACACGATTACTTTGGGTCATCACGCAAACATCCGTGATGACCTAATTTAGATCAGGTACGCTATGGACACTGACAGCATCTGCAGGGAGGGTAACACCACGGATACTGAGGGTACTTGCAGGCAGCAGGTTACCGCCCGCCGCACCTCTCCCGGATACATAACTTGCCTGCCTGTTGACACCCCAGGGCTAACTCCTGCGGCTGCAACACAGGCAGGTGCCATGCTGGGTGCAAACGGGACGGGACATGTGCTGCGGACCACCTCTAACACATATTTCTCAACAATCACCTTTTCGGCTGCACCGGACCACCCTCCATCTGCAGCCTAGGTCCGCCCGTTGCTCCGCTCCAGGGAAAGCGCGATGCCTGGCAGAACACAGCCAGACCACCGGCCGGGCGCCACGATAAGACCACCTGCCGCAGACAGACACAGTGAAGGCATGAGGCCCGTCAGGTGGAACATACCATGTACACCCGACCGGGGACAGTATGCATCACTGACCGCGACTCATTGCTACTGACCCGCAGCTCCCGCCCACGGCAGCTGAATCCACAACACCAGCGAGGGGTTTACCTGCACAAAATAAACGCTCATTATTAAGTCACAGATATGTCACACATGACAGCAAAGGGAATCACACTGGTACGTCACACCTATACTCCACACCTATGGCTACTAAGTACTCCCTACCACTCCACTCTATCACCCACATCCTGCTCACTAACCGCCTGTCTGTGTACTGGTGACATTATACCCTGCACACGTAACCTCCCAATATCCTTCCACCATCCACCCAACCACTCCATGTGGCCCTCCACCTCCCATGGCACCTCCGGTCACCCTCCCCCATCCCCCTGTCCACCGCATCCGCCAAATCCCCCAAGCACAACACCCCCATCCCCCACCCCTCTGTCCGCAACGTAGACAGACTCCCTCCCACAATGTACACACATATATACTCCCCCAACCACAGCACCTACTAGGTGATTCACCGTGCCCTGTTCACGCCATCGCAAGGGCCTATGCCCCCAAGGGCTTGCAAGGGTTAAGGGGGCGTAGGTGTGAAGAGCACCTGTAGTGCGCGATGATCACTTATACCCCTTTAACACCGCAAATATATCCCGGAATATTGGCGGGTTGAGCCAGCTCGACCCAGGTCGAGGTGCAGTCTAAAAGCACTACTTTTGAATATACCAGGTCGAGTAACCCTGCATTTCATCCCGGTATAAAAGCAGTGTTATACACGGGTTGGATCCGGGTCAATGTGCACTCTAAAGTGTCCAACCCGGGTTATTCAACCCTGCATTCATGTGAAAGTGCTGATTGGCTGTTCTATGTGTGCCTTGATGATGTCAGCAGCCTGAGCCCTGCTACACAGGAGAGAACAGAGAGCATTAAGAATTAGGGGTGAGGCAGAGATTGCTAGGCAGCGTACTGCATACCTCCCAACTTATTAAAAGTACAAAGAGGAACCTTGGAGCGCACCACGCGCATGCGCGCCCGAAAAGGGGGTATGACCTATATGAAAGGGGTGTGGTCTAGTGGCAGAGCTGCGATCGCGGGTCATGCCCCCTTGTACAGTTACTGAGGGGGCATGCCCAGCACTCTCTGGGCTGCTGGCATGCCCCCTCTATCACCTGTGAATAGACGCTGTGAGCGTGCGCACATTGTCTATTCACCGCTGCTCTGTTAAGCAGAGCAGCAGTGACAGGAGCCTCCCAACTGAACCCCCCCCCCCCCCCCCCAACGCGGGACACTGCGGCCCATGGGTGGAACAGCGGGACAGTCCAAAAAAAACGGGACTGTCCCATGAAAAACGGGATGTTATTGGAACAGTTAAAGATGCAATTGTGTATAAAAACACAGCTCTGTCAGCCATGATTCCTGCAATGCTGTCCCTTCCCTCTCATTTTGTCCCCTTCTGACACCTCATCGTTCTGAGCCAAAAAAAAGTCCATTTAAAATGACATCCATGATGTTTTAATTGCTGACCCGGGTTGAGTTAAAAAGAGCCAACCCTGCAATAACCCGAGTTGAAAGTGTAGTGTGAAAGGGTCGGACCCGGGTTTGCGGTGTGAAAGGGGTATTAGTTATATAATAATAGGTATATACACGCACACCCAGATATATTTATTTATTTATATATTACAGAAAATGTGTTCTCTTTAGGAGAAAATGTAACTTTTATTTCTTTAAGTCATAAAATGAATTCAGAATGTGAGAAAATCACTGATGCCTCTTAGAATGTACATGCTGTAATTTGCGCGGTTAGAATTCATTCCAGCACAACCTCCCATACCTTTTTCCTTTACAAAGATGGTTTAATAAAATCACTCACAAAAACCTCAAGTGGTTCATTTGAATTGAAAAGTTTTGTGAAGCAGCAGAGACCTCGGCAGCTGCCTCCACTTTCTCAGTGACTAATCTGGGTCTACAGGGTCCCTCATTCTACGTTTGTGGACAGGAAAATAAAACAAAACCCCAGAAACCCTGAATTCTAACAGAAGTGATTCCAGCGGGATAATGTGGGTCATTCTTTCCTTCGCTGCTCGGGCGAAAGGGATAATGAATTTTATATTTTCTGTCGGGTACACTCCAAACCTGACATCACATTGTACAAAAGCACACTTGGACGAGGCCTGCTAATTGAAATTCGCAGCAAGATGAAGTTTTGCTATTCAGCCCAGCTGCCTTTTGTTTTAAGTCTCTGGAATGAATGATCTTCAACAATGCACTTCTCAATTCTCCCAGTAAATTCATCTCGAGTAACCTAGAAAACACAAAGAAACTATCAGCCCCCCCCCCCACCACCACACGCAGCACCACCACCCCCACTCCTTCCTTACTCATGTCTAGAAATCTAATAGTATAATATCTGCCAATGGAAATGAATGAGTCCCAAATATATTCGTTTTTAACATGCAAATTTGCTTCCATTGCCTAGGTAACTATTATGGGACGCCGAAGCCTCCAAGCCAGCCCGTCAGTGGGAAAGTAACTTCCGGTGATGCACTGCACAACCCTCTACCCGGCACCAGGCTGTCAACCCCTAAACGGACAAAGTCTTACAATGATATGCAAAATGCTGGTATAGTGCATACCGACACTTACTACGACGATGAGGCTCCTGAGATGAACAGTAGTTTTACAGGTAATCCGTTGTCCCGTTTCTTTAGATATATTGGGGTATATTCAGTTAGAGTCGGATCCATTCCGACATGTATTTGTTAGAATGGATCCGACAACCCCTATTCAATCCCATCTAAAATTCGACTTTTTCAAGTCGAATTTAGATGGGACCCAGAGGAGGAGGGGGGGGGGGGGGGGGGGGGGGGAGCCGCTGGGGGACAGCCGGCGGCAGCCAGAGGAGATCAGCGCTATGGAGTAGCGCTGCAGCAGGATGTCACTCAGCCGCCCGACCTCACTGCAGCTTCCACCCGGCTCAGCAGCGTGCTGGAGCCGGGTGGAAGCTGCCTTGAGGTCGGGCGGGTGAGTGACATCCAGCTGCAACGCTACTGTAGCGCTGATCTCCCTGTATGCCCGCCGGCTGTCCCCCCCCGTCTCCCTGTAGCTCCCCCCCTCGCGTCCTCTGGGTCCATCTCATTCCGACATCATTTTGATGTCGGATTGAGATGGTCGAAAACAGGGCCAAAACCTGCCGGATTTGGCCCCGTTTTCGACATCAACACGTGGATCGGCAGCTATTCCGCCGATCCACGTGCTTTTCGACAAGTCGAATGCCTCGACTTGTCGAAAAGCATTGAATAGGTCGAATCATGTTTCGACCTTAAAAAGTCGAAAACTGACGTCTTTTCGACAGACGGCAGTTTTCGACTACGATCGAATATACCCCATTGACTGGTTAGTAAAATACTATGGGGCAGATGCACTTTGAGAGTGATAAAGTGGAGACAGGTAACGTACCAACCAATCAGCTCATAACTGTCATTTTTTTTTAAACACAGCCTGTAACGTGGCAGCTAGGAGCTGATTTTTTTTTGTATTTCAGGGTCTATGTACTAAGCCTGGGAAAAAGATAGACAGAGATAAAGTACCAGCCAATCAGCTCCTAACTACCATATTACAGGCTGTGTATGAAAAATGACAGCTGGTTGGCTGGTACTTTGGGGTCTATTCATGAAGCAGTGAAAAGAGTGGAGAAGTGAGCCTGTGGAGAAGTTGTCATGGGCAACCGATCATCTGTGTACAATTGTATAGTATGCAAATTATAAATGTTACTTCAATGCTGATTGGTTCTCATAAGCAACTTCTCCACTGGCTCACTTCTCCACACTTATCACTGCTTCATGAATAGAGCCCTTTATTTACGTGCGCTTTATCTCCGTCAAAGGATTACTAAATAGACCCCTTATATAAGTAATTATTTTTTTTCATTCCGTTTTTACGATACATACCTTCTACATGGATCCTGTGGTAATGTGTAGAGAAAAGCGCCTGATTCAGAGTTGTACTCTTTGCCGTTCTTTGAGCAGTTGAGTTATTATCTGCGCATGCATCGAAGTTCCACTGCGCATTTGCCCGCACTGGTCCTCTGACGGTGTACAAAGAAAGGATTTAGTGATTGACAGTCAAGGACTGTTTGTGGGCGGCAAGAGGAGTGCGGCGGCTCAAGCGCATCCCGGCCATTTTTGGGGCATTTCAGGCTACGACAGCAAACCCGTGCACAGCAGAAAGGGCTCCCTATAGCCATGCTGCACGACCATAAGGGTAACTCAGAACGCCAATCAAATGATCTGTGACAGATGCTGCGTCTTTGTACACAGACGCTGAGATTTGCGAGGGTGCCAGTGCACGTCTTAATACATTTCCGCATATTTTCACACACTACCTGCGATTGCATTAGGGCTACATCTCTGAATCACGCCAAAAGTCAGCTCATAGAAACCATGTACTCTATGTTGCCTCACAAAGAATCTGCGCATTATCAGCCGACAACACACAGGCTGAGAGAGAGGCCAATGACAGACTTTGGCGAAAGTAGGTGACCAGGTGGAAGGACATTCAGAGATTGTCTCACTTCTGGCATGTTGGTGTGGTTGGAAGTAGGCCAAAGCCACAGGTCATTAACAGTCCTCTTCCAACCACATTTCTCAACATGTACTGACAATGGTGTCATGGATTTCATTTGGATTGTTATCAGGTATCATGGTTATATTTGGTGATGACCTGTTGTGTGCAGTGGGGGTGGACAGCATTAGAGAAGGGAACAGTGCTTGGTCTTTGGGCAGTGAGTAGGATCACAACCAAAGAAAACCAGTTTCTCCTAGGGTTGAAGTCACGAGAGCTCCCTATAAATTCAACTATTTCAATGGCCATCATGGATTTGGTCATATAACAGAAATAGAGTCTTTACTGTCTTGTAAAGGGTTATACATTTGATCCATACTAAACATTGGGGCAGATGTATTAAGCCTGGATAAGGCATAAAGAAGTGATAAAGCAGTGATAAGTGCAAGGTGATGACACACCAGCCAATCAGCTCCAATGTGTAAATTGACAATTATGAGCTGATTGGCTGGTGCCACTTATCACCGCTTTATCACTTCTTTATGCTTTCTTCAGGCTTAATACATCTTCCCCACTATTCCTTGTTGCTTCTGGTGGTGACTTGTGAGAGTTTTTATAGTATGGTGAAGAGAAATTTACTGTGGAATGCTAGGGTGTAACAAGGGGATCCAGACAGTAAGGGGGGAATTCAAATGTTTGAAAAGTCGGTTGGGTGTCTGTTTTTTCCTATTAGATAGGAAAAAACAGACACCCAACTGATTTTTCAAACAATTGAATATCCCCCAGTGAATCCCAACAGTCACAATACTGACAGTGGGATCCCAGCAGTCAGGATCCCACCGGTAAGTATGGAGGGGGGTTAGAATTTGGCACTAGAGCAGGGGGGGGGGGGGGGGGGTAGGATTAGACACCAGAGGGAGGTTTAGGGTTTTAGCCATAGGGGGAGTGTTAGGGGGGGGGGGGGGTTTGGCAGTGGTGGGGTTGGTTAGGGTAAGGCTGCGGAAAGGGCTTTTAAGGTTAAGATGCAGGAGGGGATGGCGGCTTGTAATTGGTTCTCCTATTCACACTGCAAAGGTTGGGCGTTTGACTGGGGCGTTACGCCAGGTTTGTCGTCCTGCTCTGCTGGTGGTTTCTGTTATTTCTGAGGTCGCCCTAAGGATACCTGCATTACTGTTTAACAGGTGAACCTCCCCAATCAAGCTCTGACTTTCACCGACAATTTAACATTGGGGATTTTTATCGTTTTGTTGATTGTACATCTATTGCAGAATCATCTGCTGCCCCGATCACCTAGGTAAAACTAAGTGACCGGGGTGATAGCACAGTTTTAAATTAAAGTTCTTTTGTGGACCAGTATGGTACTGTATGTTCTCTTCTGTTCAGTGTATCTACCAATGTGAGCAATTTTTCCTTATGGATCGTCAACTTGCGAGCAGGGCCCTCTTACCTTTCTGCCTGTCCGTTTTTATCCAGTCTCACTTTATTACTGTTTTGTTCCCAATTGTAAAGCACAACGGAATATGCTGGCGCTATATAAATAAGTGTTAATATATATTTTAACATTCTGCTGTGTTTTATTGGATGGAGAAGTGTTAATTACAATTTTGAATATGGGAAGTGATTTCCCCTCCCTTAATCTATGACTTTCTGGATCCACCGTAACCAGAATAGGATTTTGGAGGTAGTGGACATCACATAGCAGTAACATAACCATAGTGTCACCAAATGCACCAAGCATTCTGTGCAGTGTATGTTTTGTGATCTAAAGTCTGCTGGTTTCATTGATTCCCTTGCTGCGGGATTGCGGTTTAGAAGCTGAATACAGTTCTAAAATCGGAAGTAGAAGCTAGAATGTCTGCTTCCATACTGGTACCTCCTCATAGCTGAGGGGCCTTTCCTCAGATTATACACTGGGACTGTGTTGTTACTCCAGTCGCACAATGTCACCAGCTACTTTACAGTGTTAGATTGTGAGAGATCTGGCAATAGTAACACTATTCACATTACATCTATTTAGTATGAACAGTCTGAGACATTTCATACTCCTGACTTACTAAGAGATGGACGCATGAGTTCTGTTGACGGAAATGCCTGGGTTCTGAGGGAATTGGTGCTTAATGCTGTATTATAGACATCTGAATATGGTCACTGACCATTTGCTTTATAATTTATTTTGGTGGCTCCAGACTCTAGTGAACAAGACGAAAACACAAGTAGCACGACACAAGAAATCCCCCCACCACTGCTTCGGATCCTTCCTAGTTTTCCCATCACGGAAGCATCTCAGAAGTTGCCTCAATACCTACCTCCTGTTGACGAGGGAAGACTTGGACCCCTGCCTGATAATTGGGAGATGGCCTACACAGAGAATGGAGAAGTCTATTTCATAGAGTAAGTGAAATATGTTTTATCCTGCATCATTATTTATGTGTTTGTTGAAGGTATCATTATGTTATAAGCCTTTGTAGGGTGTGTGTCAGTGACCTTTCCACTCATTATGTTGTACTAATGAAGACAGGGCTGCATGTGACATGATGTAGATAGGGGAATGGAGGCATCAGGAAGCCACAGACTGAGAATTATATAGTGGAAGGAGCAGGGTCCCCAACAGCATGGAACATATCAGGAGATTAGTGATGTCTCAGTGAGGACAGGGCTGCATGTGACTGGGCAGTGACATGATGTGAGGAGGGGAATAGAGACAGCAAGAAGCCACAGATGGAACAGGGTCCACAGCAGCACAGAGTATATCAGGAGATGAGTGATATTAGTGAGGACTGGGATGCATATGACTGGGGCAGTGACATGATGTGAGGAGGGAAATAGAGACAGCAAGAAGCCACAGACTGAGAATTATATAGTTAAAGGAACAGGGTCCCAAGCAGCACAGAGTATATCAGGAGAGATATGTTAGTGAGGACACAGCAGGAAGCCACAGGTGTGAAAGTTGTATATTGGAGTAGCAAGAGAGTAGTCATGAGGCTCCTGTGATTTAGGAATACTGTGGTGTTAAAATCACCTTTGCATGAAATATTTATACATCCATCTTCATTATTATAATGGATCAGTATTTCTCTGACATACTAGTGGATGCTGGGAACTCCGTAAGGACCATGGGGAATAGCGGCTCCGCAGGAGACTGGGCACAACTAAAAGAAAGCTTTTAGACTACCTGGTGTGCATTGGCTCCTCCCACTATGACCCTCCTCCAGACCTCAGTTAGATTTCTGTGCCCGGCCGAGCTGGATGCACACTAGGGGCTCTCCTAAGCTCCTAGAAAGAAAGTTTATTTTAGGTTTTTTATTTTACAGTGAGACCTGCTGGCAACAGGCTCACTGCATTGAGGGACTAAGGGGAGAAGAAGCGAACCTACCTGCTTGCAGCTAGCTTGGGCTTCTTAGGCTACTGGACACCATTAGCTCCAGAGGGATCGACCGCATGGAACTGGCCTTGGTGTTCGTTCCCGGAGCCGCGCCGCCGTCCCCCTTACAGAGCCAGAAGCAAGAAGAGGTCCGGAAAATTGGCGGCAGAAGACATCAGTCTTCACCAAGGTAGCGCACAGCACTGCAGCTGTGCGCCATTGCTCCTCATACACACTTCACACTCCGGTCACTGAGGGTGCAGGGCGCTGGGGGGGGGGCGCCCTGAGCAGCAATAAAAACACCTTGGCTGGCAAATATATCACAATATATAGCCCCAGAGGCTATATATGTGATAAATACCCCTGCCAGAATCCATAAAAAAGCGGGAGAAAAGTCCGCGAAAAAGGGGCGGAGCTATCTCCCTCAGCACACTGGTGCCATTTTCTCTTCACAGTGCAGCTGGAAGAAAGCTCCCCAGGCTCTCCCCTGTAGTTTGCAGGCTCAAAGGGTTAAAAAGAGAGGGGGGGCACTAAATTTAGGCGCAATATTGTATATACAAGCAGCTATTGGGAAAAATTCACTCAATATAGTGTTAATCCCTAAATTATATAGCGCTCTGGTGTGTGCTGGCATACTCTCTCTGTCTCCCCAAAGGGCTGTGTGGGGTCCTGTCCTCAGTCAGAGCATTCCCTGTGTGTGTGCGGTGTGTCGGTACGGCTGTGTCGACACGTTTGATGAGGAGGCTTATGTGGTGGCAGAGCAGATGCCGATAAATGTGATGTCGCCCCCTGTGGGGCCGACACCAGAGTGGATGGATAGGTGGAAGGTATAAACCGACAGTGTCAACTCATTACATAAAAGGCTGGATGATGTAACAGCTGTGGGACAGCCGGCTTCTCAGCCGCGCCTGCCCAGGCGTCTCAAAGGCCATCAGGGGCTCAAAAACGCCCGCTCCCTCAGATGGCAGACACAGATGTCGACACGGAGTCTGACTCCAGTGTCGACGAGGTTGAGACATATACACAATCCACTAGGAACATCCGTTACATGATCCCGGCAATAAAAAATGTGTTACACATTTCTGACATTAACCCAAGTACCACTAAAAAAAAAGGGTTTTATGTGTGGGGAGAAAAAGCAGGCAGTGTTTTGTTCCCCCATCAAATGAGTGAATGAAGTGTGAAAAAGCGTGGGTTCCCCCGATAAGAAACTGGTAATTTCTAAAAAGTTACTGATGGCGTACCCTTTCCCGCCAGAGGATAAGTTACGCTGGGAGATATCCCCTAGGGTGGATAAGGCGCTCAAAAAGTTTGTCAAAAAAGGTGGCACTGCCGTCTTGGGAAACGGCCACTTTGAAGGTACCTGCTGATAAAAAGCAGGAGGCTATCCTGAAGTCTGTATTTACACACTCCGGTACTAGACTGAGACCTGCAGATAGTGCTGCTGCAGCGTGGTCTGTGACCCTGTTAAACGGGGATACTATTTTGCGAACATAAGAGCATATTAAAGACGTTGTCTTATATATGAGGGATGCACAGAGGGATATTTTGCCGGCTGGCATCCAGAATTAATGCAATGTCCATTCTGTCAGGAGGGTATTAGAGACCCGACACTGGACAGGTGATGCTGACTTTAAAAGGCACATAGAGCCTTATAAGGGTGAGGAATTGTGTGGGGATGGTCTCTGGGACCTCGTATCCACAGCAACAGCTGGGAAGAAAAATTTTTACCTCAGGTTTCCTCACAGCCTAAGAAAGCACTGTATTATCAGGTACAGTCCTTTCGGCTTCAGAAAAGCAAGCGGGTCAAAGGCGCTTCCTTTCTGCACAGAGACGAGGGAAGAGGGAAAAAGCTGCACCAGTCAGCCAGTTCCCAGAATCAAAATTCTTCCCCCGCTTCCTCTGAGTCCACCGCATGACACGGGGGCTCCACAGGCGTAGCCAGTTACGGTGGGGGGCCGCCTCAAAAATTTCAGCGATCAGTGGGCTCGCTCACAGGTGGATCCCTGGATCCTTCAAGTAGTATCTCAGGGGTACAAGCTGGAATTTGAGGCGTCTCCCCCCCGCCGTTTCCTCAAATCTGCCTTGCCGACAACTCCCTCCGGCAGGGAGGCTGTGCTAGAGGCAATTCACAAGCTGTATTCCCAGCAGGTGATAGTCAAGGTGCCCCTACTTCAACAAGGACGGGGTTACTATTCCACACTGTTTGTGGTACCGAAACCGGATGGTTCGGTGAGACCCATGTTAAATTTGAAATCCTTGAACACATACATAAAAAAATTCAAGTTCAAGATGGAATCGCTCAGGGCGGTTATTGCAAGCCTGGAGGAGGGGGATTACATGGTATCCCTGGACATCAAGGATGCTTACCTACATGTCCCCATTTACCATCCTCACCAGGAGTACCTCAGATTTGTGGTACAGGATTGCCATTACCAATTCCAAACACTGCCGTTTGGACTGTCCACGGCACCGAGGGTCTTTACCAAGGTAATGGCAGAAATGATGATACTCCTTCGAAAAAAAGAGAGTTTTAATTATCCCGTACTTGGACGATCTCCTTATAAAGGCGAGGTCCAAGGAGCAGTTGTTGGTCGGAGTAGCACTATCTCGGGAAGTGCTACAACAGCACGGATGGATTCTATACATTCCAAAGTCACAGCTGGTTCCTACCACACGCCTACTGTTCCTGGGGATGGTTCTGGACACAGAACAGAAAAAAGTATTTCTCCCGCAGGAGAAAGCCAAGGAGCTGTCATCTCTAGTCAGAGACCTCCTGAAACCAAAACAGGTATCGGTGCATCACTGCACACGAGTCCTGGGAGAAATGATAGCTTCTTACGAAGCAGAATTCCATTCGGCAGGTTCCATGCAAGAACCTTTCAGTGGGACCTCTTGGACAAGTGGTCGGGATCGCATCTTCAGATGCATCGGCTGATAACCCTGTCTCCAAGGACCAGGGTATCTCTACTGTGGTGGCTGCAGAGTGCTCATCTTCAAGAGGGCCGCAGATTCGGCATACAGGACAGGGTCCTGGTAACCACGGATGCCAGCCTTCGAGGCTGGGGGGCAGTCACACAGGGAAGAAATTTCCAAGGACTTTGGTCAAGTCAGGAGTCGTCCCTACACATAAATGTTCTGGAACTGAGGGCCATTTACAATGCCCTAAGTCTGGCAAGGCCTCTGCTTCAAAACCAGCCGGTACTGATCCGATCAGACAACATCACGGCGGTCGCCCATGTAAACCGACAGGGCGGCACAAGAAGCAGGATGGCGATGGCAGAAGCCACAAGGATTCTCCGATGGGCGGAGAATCACGTCTTAGCACTGTCAGCAGTGTTCATTCCGGGAGGGGACAACTGGGAAGCAGACTTCCTCAGCAGACACGACCTACACCCGGGAGAGTGGGGACTTCATCCAGTAGTCTTCCAACTGTTGGTAAACCGTTGGGAAAGGCCACAGGTGGACATGATGGCGTCCCGCCTAAACAAAAAACTAGATATTGCGCCAGGTCAAGGGACCCTCAGGCAATAGCTGTGGACGCTCTAGTGACACCGTGGGTGTACCAGTCGGTTTATGTATTCCCTCCTCTGCCTCTCATACCAAAGGTACTGAGAATAATAAGAAAACGAGGAGTAAGAACGATACTCGTGGTTCAGGATGGGCCAAGAAGAGCTTGGTACCCAGAACTTCAAGAAATGATATCTGAGGACCCATGGCCTCTACCGCTCAGACAGGATCTGCTACAGCAGGGACCCTGTCTGTTCCAAGACTTACCGCGGCTGCGTTTGACGGCATGGCGGTTGAATTCCGGATCCTAAAGGAAAAGGGCATTCCGGAGGAAGTCATTCCTACGCTGATAAAAGCCAGGAAAGAAGTAACCGCAAACCATTATTAACCGTATTTGGCAAAAATATGTTGCGTGGTGTGAGGCCAGGAAGGCCCCAACAGAGGAATTTTAGCTGGGTCGTTTTCTGCACTTCCTACAGTCAGGAGTGACTATGGGCCTAAACTTGGGTTCCATTAAGGTCCAGATTTCGGCTCTGTCGATTTTCTTCCAGAAAGAACTGGCTTCACTGCCTGGAGTTCAGACATTTGTAAAGGGAGTGCTACATATTCAGCCCCCTTTTGTGCCTCCTGTGGCACCTTGGGATCTCAACGTGGTGTTGAGTTTCCTAAAATCACATTGGTTTGAGCCACTTAAAACTGTGGATTTAAAATATCTCACGTGGAAAGTGGTCATGTTATTGGCCTTGGCTTCGGCCAGGCGTGTGTCAGAATTGGCGGCTTTGTCATGTAAAAGCCCTTATCTGATTTTCCATATGGATAGGGCAGAATTGAGGACTCGTCCCCAGTTTCTCCCTAAGGTGGTATCAGCTTTTCACTTGAACCAACCTATTGTAGTGCCTGCGGCTACTAGGGACTTGGAGGATTCCAAGTTACTGGACGTAGTCAGGGCCTTAAAAATTTATATTTCCAGGACGGCTGGAGTCAGGAAAACTGACTCGCTTTTTATCCTGTAGGCACCCAACGAAATAGGTGCTCCTGCTTCTAAGCAGACTATTGCTCGCTGAATTTGTAGCACAATTCAGCTGGAGCATTCTGCGGCTGGATTGCCGCATCCTATATCAGTAAAAGCCCATTCCACGAGGAAAGTGGGCTCATCTTGGGCGGCTGCCCGAGGGGTCTCGGCTTTACAACTTTGCCGAGCTGCAACTTGGTCAGGGGCAAACACGTTTGCAAAATTCTACAAATTTGATACCCTGGCTGAGGAGGACCTTGAGTTCTCTCATTCGGTGCTGCAGAGTCATCCGCACTCTCCCGCCCGTTTGGGAGCTTTGGTATAATCCCCATGGTCCTTACGGAGTTCCCAGCATCCACTAGGACGTCAGAGAAAATAAGATTTTACTCACCGGTAAATCTATTTCTCGTAGTCCGTAGTGGATGCTGGGCGCCCATCCCAAGTGCGGATTGTCTGCAATACTTGTATGTAGTTATTGCCTAACTAAGGGTTATTGTTGAGCCATCTGTTGAGAGGCTCAGTTATATTTCATACTGTTAACTGGGTATAGTATCACAAGTTATACGGTGTGATTGGTGTGGCTGGTATGAGTCTTACCCGGGATTCAAAATCCTTCCTTATTGTCTCAGCTCTTCCGGGCACAGTATCCTAACTGAGGCTTGGAGGAGGGTCATAGTGGGAGGAGCCAGTGCACACCAGGTAGTCTAAAAGCTTTCTTTTAGTTGTGCCCAGTCTCCTGCGGAGCCGCTATTCCCCATGATCCTTACGGAGTTCCCAGCATCCACTACGGACTACGAGAAATAGATTTACCGGTGAGTAAAATCTTATTATTTTGATCTAAATTCTGGACGTGTAAGAATCAATTTTGTCAATTCCTTCACTTACCCTTCTTATAAACACACAAATGTCCTATCATTAAAGTGTATTTGTCATGCAGTTTTTTAAATTCCGATGTTAATAGCACGTGCTTTAGTTAAGGTATGTGGTTAATATGCTACCTGTCGGATCCCGACACCGGGGTCCCGACAGCCGGCATTTTACCAGCGGCCACCATACTGACAACCGCCGCTAATTCCCACTCGTTTTGGTGGGTCCACGCCACCACCCGTGTGGGAATAGAGCCTAATGCGGGGCGAGTGTAGCGTGCCCGCGAGAGGACTCACTGGGCCTGCTTGCCGGTATGCCGCCGTTAGGATACTGACAACCGGCATCCCGACAGCCGTTATGTCATATGTTTTCCTTAGTAAAAGCCTAACATGGTATAATTAATAAAGGATAATGAAAACACAAAACTAAAAATTTTAGTTCATTTAAAATAAATATTAAAATACAAAACATAAAGAAACCCCTGTGAGATGTACTCGCCCATGTCAGTCCCAGGTGGCTGTAACGGTCTAATGCTGCGCTTCTGCTTTACTAATGGTAACCTCGTAGGGAGGGGCTCCAACTTTGCCTGCTTTATAGAAGATGAGCAGAGTTGAGTGTGACGTGATAATGTCACAGCTACTGGGGACCCCAACACGTCCAAATAAATAATAGGTGGCTGTGGAGTCTCCAAGTCTCAGGAGGGACGGTGCCTCTGCAAAGCATGTCTCCTCAAACCCAAGTGTCATATTTACAATAAGAAAAATACAAAGCTACGCGCAGGGGCTGTGTGGAAGAGAAGAGGAGGCCCATGTGCCGGCTCTGTATGGCCACCTTCTCCCTGCCATGCAGTACTTATATTGGTGGACCTTTTGTGACCCATTATAAATCCGCCAATGGCTACATGCTAATAGAGCCAGCACATTAATGACAACCTGTCTTGTACTTCCTGCGATAAAGTTATTGTAGTTCTTGATGTGGGCTGTCCTGTTAACTGGTTGACATGGCAATGGTCGACACAACTTTTTTTTTTTTTACACCTTTTTGATATTTTACCATCCACGTGGACTACGATTGGGAATACTAACCTGTGGCGAGCGCAGCGCTAGCATAGCGAGGCACCTTGTCCGCAGCGCAGTGGGACGCGGTACACTAATCGGGGTTCCCTGTGCTCTGGCAGTGAAAATTACAACAAATATAATATAAAAAAACAAAAAAAATTGTGTTGACCTTTTTTGTGTTGATCATTTCCCGTGTCAACCTCTTGTACCTGTCTACATTTGTCCATGTCAACCTTTTGTAAGTGTCGACTTAATGCATGTCGACCTAGACATTGTAGATTTTCTATAGGACACCCGCTACTACCAATATACACCGTATATGTATATTTATGTATGTATCTCATTAATATACAGCTGTATTTAGAGGATAAGTGCTCATCAAACAGCAGCGGCCACCCAGTAATGACGCTGGAGAAAGTGGACATGATTATAAATCCTTTATAGCACTCGTTGTCATTTCATACTGAAGCTTTATTCCCCGAGTAAATGAAGATGGAGCAGAGTTTATTGCAGAGAACGTCACACTGTGGCACGGAATGGAGAATTTGATGTAATTGCAGAGATCTGTCACAATGTAACACAGATCCTCCTCCTAATCCTTAGCCATGGTGACTTAGAGTCGCTCTCTGCTCTACAGCCTACGCAGTATGGCACAGCTCTATCCTGACGGACATGCATCGGATTCCTAAATCCACTTGTTAATATTTCAATGAGCTATTCCTTGTTGGGCTCCTATTCTCCCTCTGTTTTATTTTATTTCTCATACAACAATTGCACATAGGAATCATGCAGCGCATCTACAAACATCGGAGGCATCCCACCCCGGAACTGGTATTTGTTATTGCCGCCTGGGAAGGAGACATTAATTCCTTGCACAGGACAAATCTGTTATCTGTGCTGTTCAAATAGTGTTTGGTGAAGCAAGAACCTGAGCAAATCCCTTAACAACTGCTTTTAATGGGGGAGGGTGGGATCTAGATCAGTGTTTGTGATTTTGGATTTGTGATCTCCAAGGCCCTCTATCTGCTGCCTGCATGTACTGCATGTATAACTTTCCATCTCCCCCATTAAGCTGGAAAAGTTAGGCCATGCATTAAGGAAGGGTTAATATTTTATGTTGTGCAAATTGATGCGTTCATGACTTAAAAGGGGAAAACAAATAGTTTCCTATGCTTACTGTTGGAGATATGACATGTATATATGCATGTATATTTCATATATGCTCAATAAAACAAAATTAACTTCTGTATTTAAGAGGTGTTTCAGGTGTTATTGCTTGTTATAAAGGAACCATCAGTTCAAGCAGGGCAGCCGCCATGTCCTGGAATGTAACATTATTCTGCTGTTTATTCTGTAAGAAATCGTGACATCACTAAGGCACATGTTTTAGGCCTTTCTTACATTTCTTAAAGTTCCTGTGATGATGAACAGAAAATTTTAATTTACGAGAAATGGTAACAGTACCACCTAGATGTAAGTTATCATAGCATACTGGCCTACTCTCTCCTGAAATTCCGGGAGACTGTTCAGATTACTGGAAGTGCAGATATCCTCCCCAGATCCCATTTCTATTTGTGTTTTCTCTAACGTCCTAAGTGGATGCTGGGGACTCCGTAAGGACCATGGGGAATAGCGGCTCCGCAGGAGACTGGGCACATCTAAAGAAAGCTTTAGGACTATCTGGTGTGCACTGGCTCCTCCCCCTATGACCCTCCTCCAAGCCTCAGTTAGATCTCTGTGCCCGAACGAGAAGGGTGCACACTAGGGGCTCTCCTGAGCTTCTTAGTGAAAGTTTTAGATTAGGTTTTTTATTTTCAGTGAGACCTGCTGGCAACAGGCTCACTGCATCGAGGGACTAAGGGGAGAAGAAGCGAACTCACCTGCGTGCAGAGTGGATTGGGCTTCTTAGGCTACTGGACATTAGCTCCAGAGGGACGATCACAGGCCCAGCTTGGATGGGTCCAAGTGCCGCGCCGCCGGCCCCCTTACAGAGCCAGAAGGCAGAAGAGGTCCGGAAAATCGGCGGCAGAAGACGTCCTGTCTTCAACAAGGTAGCGCACAGCACTGCAGCTGTGCGCCATTGCTCTCAGCACACTTCACACTTCGGTCACTGAGGGTGCAGGGCGCTGGGGGGGGGGGCGCCCTGAGACGCAATAAAAACACCTTGGATGGCAAAAAAAAATGCATCACATATAGCTCCTGGGCTATATGGATGCATTTAACCCCTGCCAGAAACCATAAAAAAGCAGGAGAAAAGTCAGCGAAAAAGGGGCGGAGCCTATCTCCTCAGCACACTGGCGCCGTTTTCCCTCACAGCTCCGTTGGAGGGAAGCTCCCTGTCTCTCCCCTGCAGTCACTACACTACAGAAAGGGTTAAAAAAAGAGAGGGGGGCACTAATTGGGCGCAGTATTAACTATACAGCAGCTATAAGGGGAAAAACACTTATATAAGGTTATCCCTGTATATATATAGCGCTCTGGTGTGTGCTGGCAAACTCTCCCTCTGTCTCCCCAAAGGGCTAGTGGGGTCCTGTCCTCGATCAGAGCATTCCCTGTGTTTGTGCTGTATGTCGGTACTTTTGTGTCGACATGTATGAGGAGAAAAATGATGTGGAGACGGAGCAGATTGCCTGTAATAGTGATGTCACCCCCTAGGGGGTCGACACCTGAGTGGATGAACTGTTGGAAGGAATTACGTGACAGTGTCAGCTCTGTATAAAAGACAGTGGTTGACATGAGACAGCCGGCTACTCAGCTTGTGCCTGTCCAGACGTCTCATAGGCCGTCAGGGGCTCTAAAGCGCCCGTTACCTCAGATGGCAGATATAGACGCCGACACGGATACTGACTCCAGTGTCGACGGTGAAGAGACGAATGTGACTTCCAGTAGGACCACACGTTACATGATTGAGGCAATGAAAAATGTTTTACACATTTCTGATAATACGAGTACCACCAAAAAAAAAGGGGTATTATGTTCGGTGAGGAAAAACTACCTGTAGTTTTCCTGAATCTGAGAAATTAAATGAGGTGTGTGATGATGCGTGGGTTTCCCCCGATAACAACGGATAATTTCTAAAATGTTATTGGCATTATATCCTTTCCCGCCAGAGGTTAGGGTGCGTTGGGAAACACCCCCTAGGGGGGATAAAGCGCTCACACGCTTGTAAGGGCCCTACCTTCGCCTGAGATGGCCGCCCTTAAGGATCCTGCTGATAGAAAGCAGGAGGGTATCCTAAAAGGTATTTACACACATACTGGTGTTATACTGCGACCAGCAATCGCCTCAGCCTGGATGTGCAGTGCTGGGTTGGCGTGGTCGGATTCCCTGACTGAAAATATTGATACCCTAGATAGGGACAGTATATTTTTGCCTATAGAGCATTTAAAAGATGCATTTTTATATATGCGTGATGCACAGCGGAATATTTGCCGACTGGCATCAAGTCTAAGCGCGTTGTCCATTTCTACCAGTAGAGGGTTATGGACACGTCAGTGGTCAGGTGATGCGTATTCCAAACGGCATTTGGAAGTATTGCTTTATTAAGGGAGGAGTTATTTGGGGTCGGTCTTTCAGACCTGGTGGCCACGGCAACAGCTGGGAATTCCACGTTTGTACCCCAGGTCGCCTCTCAACATGAGAAGACGCCGTATTATCAGGCGCAGTCTTTTCGTGGACAAGCGGGCAAAAGGTTCCTCATTTCTGCCCCGTGACAGAGGGAGAGGAAAAAGGCTGCAGAAATCAGCCAGTTCCCAGGAACAGAAACCCTCTCCCGCCTCTGCCAAGCCCTCAGTATACGCTGGGGCTTTACAAGCAGAATCAGGCATGGTGGGGGGCCCGTCTCAATGAATTTCAGCGCGCAGTGGGCTCACTCGCAAGTAGACCCCTGGATCCTTCAGGTGATATCTCAGGGGTACAAATTAGAATTCGAGACGTCTCCCCCTCGCCGTTTCCTAATGTCGGCTTTACCGACGTCTCCTTCTGACAGGGAGACAGTTTTGGAAGCCATTCACAAGCTGTATTCCCAGCAGGTGATAATCAAGATACCCCTCCTGCAACAGGGAACGGGGTATTATTCCACACTGTTGTGGTACCGAAGCCGGACGGCTCGGTGAGACCGATTCTAAATCTAAAATCTTTGAACACTTACATACAGAGGTTCAAATTCAAGATTGAGTCACTCAGAGCAGTGATTGCGAACCTGGAAGAAGGGGACTACATGATGTCTCGGGACATCAAGGATGCTTACCTTCATGTCAAAATTTACCCTTCTCACCAAGGGTACCTCAGGTTTATGGTACAGAACTGTCACTATCAGTTCAGACGCTGCCGTATGGATGGTACACGGCACCCCGGGTCTTTACCAAGGTAATGGCCGAAATGATGATATTCCTTCGAAGGAAGTGAATTTTAGTTATCCCTTCCTTGGACAATTCCCTGATAAGGGTAAGATCCAGGGAACAGTTGGAGGTCGGTGTAGCACTATCTCAGGTAGTGTTGCGGCAGCACGATTGGATTCTCAATATTCCAAAATCGCACCTGGTTCCGACGACGTGTCTTCTGTTCCTAGGGATGATCCTGGACACAGTCCAGAAAAAGGTGTTTCTCCCGGAGGAGAAAGCCAGGGAGTTATCCGAGCTAGTCAGGAACCTCCTAAAACCGAGCCAAGTCTCAGTGCATCAATGCACAAGGGTTCTGGGTAAAATGGGGGCTTCCTACGAAGCAATCCCATTCGGCAGATTCCACGCAAGAACTTTCCAGTGGGACCTGCTGGACAAATGGTCCGGATCGCATCTTCAGATGCATCAGCGGATAACCCTGTCACCAAGGACAAGGGTGTCCCTCCTGTGGTGGTTGCAGAGTGCTCATCTTCTAGAGGGCCGCAGATTAGGCATTCAGGACTGGGTCCTGGTGACCACGGATGCCAGCCTGCGAGGCTGGGGAGCAGTCACACAGGGAAGGAATATCCAGGGCTTATGGTCAAGCCTGGAGACATCACTTCACACAAATATCCTGAAGCTAAGGGACATTTACAATGCTCTAAGCTTAGCAAGACCTCTGCTTCAAGGTCAGCCGGTGTTGATCCAGTCGGACAACATCACGGCAGTCACCCACGTAAACAGACAGGGTGGCACAAGAAGCAGGAGGGCAATGGCAGAAGCTGCAAGGATTCTTCGCTGGGCGGAAAATCATGTGATAGCACTGTCAGCAGTATTCATTCCGGGAGTGGACAACTGGGAAGCAGACTTCCTCAGCACGACCTCCACCCGGGAGAGTGGGGACTTCACACAGAAGTCTTCCACATGATTAAAAACTCGACAGGTATTGCGCCAGGTCCAGGGACCCTCAGGCAATAAGCTGTAGACGCTCTGGTAACACCGTGGGTGTACCAGTCAGGGTATGTGTTCCCTCCTCTGCCTCTCATACCCAAGGTACTGAGATTGATAAGATGGAGAGGAGTAAGCACTATATTTGTGGTTCCGGATTGGCCAAGAAGGACTTGGTAACCGGAACTTCAAGAGATGCTCACGGAGGATCCGTGGCCTCTACCTCTAAGAAGGGACCTGCTCCAGCAAGGACCCTGTCTGTTCCAAGACTTACCGCGGCTGCGTTTGACGGCATGGCGGTTGAACGCCGGATCCTGAAGGAAAAAAGGCATTCCGGATGAAGTCATCCCTATCCTGATCAAAGCCAGGAAGGATGTAACCGCAAAAACATTATCACCGCAATTGGCGAAAATATGTTGCGTGGTGCGAGGCCAGTAAGGCCCGACGGAGGAAATTCAACTGGGTCGATTCCTACATTTCCTGCAAACAGGAGTGTCTATGGGCCTGAAATTGGGGTCCATTAAGGTTCAAATTTCGGCCCTGTCAATTTTCTTCCAAAAAGAACTAGCTTCAGTCCCTGAAGTTCAGACGTTTGTAAAAGGGGTACTGCATATACAGCCTCCTTTTGTGCCTCCAGTGGCACTTTGGGATCTCAATGTAGTTTTGGGTTCCAAAAGTCACATTGGTTTGAACCACTTAAATCTGTGGAGTTAAAATATCTCACATGGAAAGTGGTCATGCTGTTGGCCCTGGCCTGGGCCAGGCGCGTGTCAGAATTGGCGGCTTTATCCTGAAAAAGCCCTTATCTGATTTTCCATTCGGACAGGGCGGAATTGAGGACTCGTCCTCAGTTTCTCCCCAAGGTGGTTTCAGCGTCTCACCTGAACCAACCTATTGGTGGTGCCTGCGGCTACTAGGGACTTGGAGGCCTCCAAGTTGCTAGACGTTGTCAGTGCCCTGAAAATATATGTTTCCAGGACGGCTGGAGTCAGGAAATCTGACTCGCTGTTTATCCTGTGTGCACCCAACAAGCTGGGTGCTCCTGCTTCTAAGCAGACTATTGCTCGTTGGATTTGTAGTACAATTCAGCTTGCACATTCTGTGGCAGGCCTGCCACAGCCAAAAATCTGTAAATGCCCACTCCACAAGGAAGGTGGGCTCATCTTGGGCGGCTGCCCGAGGGGTCTCGGCTTTACAACTTTGCCGAGCAGCTAATTGGTCAGGAGCAAATACGTTTGTAAAATTCTACAAAATTGATATCCTGGCTGAGGAGGACCTGGAGTTCTCTCATTTGGTGCTGCAGAGTCATCCGCACTCTCCCGCCCGTTTGGGAGCTTTGGTATAATCCCCATGGTCCTTACGGAGTCCCCAGCATCCACTTAGGACGTTAGAGAAAATAAGAATTTACTTACCGATAATTCTATTTCTCATAGTCCGTAGTGGATGCTGGGCGCCCATCCCAAGTGCGGATTGTCTGCAATACTTGTACATAGTTATTGTTACAAAAATCGGGTTATTATTGTTGTGAGCCATCTTTCAGAGGCTCCTCTGTTATCATGCTGTTAACTGGGTTCAGATCACAGGTTATACGGTGTGATTGGTGTGGCTGGTATGAGTCTTACCCGGGATTCAAAATCCTTCCTTATTGTGTACGCTCGTCCGGGCACAGTATCCTAACTGAGGCTTGGAGGAGGGTCATAGGGGGAGGAGCCAGTGCACACCAGATAGTCCTAAAGCTTTCTTTAGATGTGCCCAGTCTCCTGCGGAGCCGCTATTCCCCATGGTCCTTACGGAGTCCCCAGCATCCACTACGGACTATGAGAAATATAATTATCGGTAAGTAAATTCTTATTTTTTGCATGTAAAGGGAGCACAGCAGTCCCTCTGTATTAGAGCTTTCCATCCCCCCTATTCAGCCGTGGCTATTTAGACACAGAACAAAAGACTACATCCCCCATGATGCATCAGTGTGAGTCTCAGGAGCAGGTGCATGTGCAATCCAGGAGCTGGGAAAGATTTGGTTTGTATCAGGGAGAGTCTCAGCCGTGTTTGCATGTGCAACCCGGGATCCCCAAAGAGGACGTTCTTAACCCACAATAGACCACCACAAATGACCAAAAAAGCAGGTAACAGGATGAGGCTCGCCAGTATTCCGGGGTGATGGGAGCAGGCGCCCAATAATAATTGTGCCTAAGGGTTGGTCTGACCACTAAGTCCGCCCCTGCACACTGCCCAGATCAGTGAGGTATCCTGAAGTTAGTCATTTGTCAGGTAGCAACAGGGAACAGTGTACAGTAGCAGGACCAGCTAAGATGGACTTTAGGTTGTATAATCTGTGAGCATTGATGTTACAATTTCCAATTTATGTAAATATTATTCTCAGGAACATCAATAGACCGTATCAGTTGGCGTGTGCTTGGTAAACATTTACAGCCATAAGGGATCACCTCCACAGAGGGATCCACAATGACTAGTTAGAAACTATATTTCTAAACATTTTTCCCTTGATGTCCGTTGTTTCCTAAATCACTTTATTTCATTTATTTTAGCCACAACACGAAAACAACGTCTTGGTTAGACCCACGGTGCCTGAACAAACAGCAGAAGCCTCTGGAAGAATGTGAAGATGATGGTAAGGCAATCTGCATAGGAATAGATACAATTAAGACATATTTAGGATTTTGTGCCAGCGTGAAAAATAATAATTTATGCACCCCAGTTTGTTTGATTCGTCATAAGTATATGATATGTTTAGAGTTTTCTAATGTGTAGAAAAGAAACATTTATTTATGTTTAAATGACTCTTGTATTTTGAAATGGCAAACTTTATTGTACAGATGATCACAGAACACCGCTTACTACACACAGCTGCACATGTTGCTAAACACTAGAATACGTAGGTGCAGGGTTATTTAATATTTAAAGGGTAATTCAGTTATGGGCGACTTGTTCACCCTTACGAATCTGTGCGACACCCGCCACACTTTGCGGAAGAGAGATCTCGCACAACAGTGCTCGCTACCCCATAGGGTAGCGAGCCGGGGATCACAGGTGGCGGCCTCTTGCCAATAACTACTAAGATCTATCCTTCCATAAATGGGAAAGGTTCGAGGTGTTATATTGGGATAAACAGATTAATTTATATAGCAGTTTTAGGGAGTGAAGGTGGTTTGGTGTCACAGGGTTTGTTCAGAATGTGTGATTAAAACCTAGATTCTGTTATAAAGAATTAGAAATTCACATAGAATTGTAAATAATTCAGTTTTCAAATTGTTGCAGGGCCTCCGGTGGTTTCATCCGAAATCCCCCTTAAAATAGTTGTTCTCAGCTTCCCTTTAAAGGCACAATACTCATCTTATTCTTTGATTTAGTGTATACATGAAATTAAGGCATAGATCTCTGCATTTTGACATGTAAAATAGAGACAAAATATGCCCACCTGTTCCACCCAACGCAAACCCCACTATATTCTCTCCCCCCCCCCCCCAAGCAGCCAGTTTTGAATGAAACACCCCCATTTCTGTGCAAGCTTCACATTTTCTGAGGTCGGTTGGGAGGCACAATGAGATACATATACAATAATAATTCTGTTGCAGGATTTTACCTAGCATTCCGCAAAGTGTTAGTAAGTCTGCTAGCAGAGCTGTCAACTGCGGAGCCACTGTTTTTGTCTCCATCAGACTCATTGGATTCTCCATTGAGTGTCAACCTGTCTATCTAATTATCCTGTATAATAAAAAGCTAACGCTGCTTCTCACCTCTATGGGGGGGGGGGGGGGGGGGGGGTTCAAATGTTTTGGGTTCCAGCGGCCACTATATGGCGCCCAGCGTAGCAATGTAAGTGTTGCTTAGTTTGGGCGCGCACAGTCGCTGGCGCTGACATCACTGTTATGTTCTGTCATTTTGACGGACTGGTAACTAGTTGTTTAATAATCTCACAATACAGCTGGTTGAGGGGGTGACCTAGTAGCAGGTGGAGGGTATAATTGGGAGCCCAGTATAACAATATAGAGGGCATGCCAAGGCATCGATAGCTTGAAGATGGCAGTGAAACAGCCATAATGGAGACAGACATAACGTAAGTCATCTATAGCAATCATAGTGAAGATAGAACCTACAGTACAGTGTGCCCAGCATTTGCTTCCCTTTGTATTTGGCATACTTTCCTTTTTGAGGTTAGAATTCCTTTTGAATGAAAGAACTTAGTGATTCTTCTAATCTCTTATCAGAAGTTTGATCCTTGTCGTTGTGATTGATATCCTCTACTCGCTGTATTAATCGGATTAACGATTAAAAATAGATTAAAAATGTATTTAGGACATCTGATATAAATTCCTTGTATACGGTAATATGAATCTCTCTAATTCTTAGTTAATTGATATGCTGCATTATTAATATTAGTTTAACCTTCCAAACCTGGGCCTCTGCAGTAATATCAACTGTATCTGAAAGGCGAATGAAAATAGCCCAATACTACGGTCTAAACTACTAGATTCCGAATGCAGGTCTGACTGTAAAATGTGTTTGTGTTCTGCTAATCAACCCCCTGTTGTAACACGGAGAACAGACTGACAGCTCAACAAACACAGAACAGCTTTGCTTTTTATTTTGATCTGTTTACGTTCTGCAAGGGGAATGTACTAAGCTATTTGATAGGCGTAGGTGGTTTGGTAGCACTGAATGTAACTTGATTTGAAGGAGTTAGGTCTGCAGGAGAGAAAACAAGTGGTATGCAATAAAAAATAAAACAAATGGTATTTAATAAAAAATATACCTTCTACCTGGTTCTGCTTTTATTTTTTTGATATTTATAATTGCGAAGTATAAAATGTAGGTCTGGGGTATTTTGTATTAAAAAAAAAATTCTAATTTAATAGTAAACCTGAGTTAATTAAATCTTAATTTGGAGGCATACGTTTTGCGCACTGTACATAGTTATAGCCACAAGGAACCAACAACATAACGGTGTATTCAAAGTCATATTGACATTGTCGGAAACGGAGTTAAAACCGTGTCGGATTTGGCCGCTAAATCCAACAAAACACGTGGATCCGCTGCTAATCCACCGATCTACGTGTTTTCTGACAAGTCGGAATTGCTGACCTGTTGGAAAAACGGCAGCCCCATTTAATAGGTCGACTCACGTTTCGACCTAAAAAAGTGGGAAACTGACGTCTTTCCGACAAGACGGCAGTTCCGACTATAATTGAATACACCCCGTGGACTGCTTGATTGAATATGTCCCTGCTGATTCGCCCAGTATTAGCTAGAAAGCAGCTCATACATTCAGTAGGTTGGTATAAAGGGCGCACATTAATTATCGGCCTCCAAAAATATAATTGCACATCACAGGCCTGAGGAATTATTTTTTGGGGTAACTAATCAAGGCCTTTACAACGGGGACATTGTCCCCACACTTGCATGAAAAGAACCTGGGGGAGTGGAATGATCGCACTTCATCAGCTCTTTCCATTGGAAAGTACTTACTATAGCTGGGTAGACACTGGAGCGACGGGCATTTGTTCCGACATCGGAACGAATGCCCTTGAGGCCAGATTCTGTGTACAAACTGGAATGAGTTTTCTGAAGGACGGAACAGTCATGTACTGTCCTTCATAAGCATAAACAAAGTCACTTGTGATATTGCTAGGTTTGATACACATCGCATCAAATCTAGCATCCGTCGCTAGCAACCACGGGAGCCCGCAATCATCCGTAGAACACTGACCGATGTAGGGGACTTGTCGTTACGACCGGCAAATCTGCCCAACATTGCTTCTGTATGTGCCTAGCTTAACGTCATCTGAAAACAACATTTTTTTTCTGAGTTTGATAAATGTAATAATTATATACGGACAGCAGTATACTGAGATTTTAACATGAGTGCAGGAGATATTGGTAATTACACCTGCAGTAGACAATTGATAGCTATGAAGGAAACATAAATAACCCGTTAATTGCTGTTTCTGCATGATTAATGGGGCCAAACTTAAACGCTTGATACATAGGCCCCAGCTCCTAAACATGAACAGAAAAGTAGCAGTGCCTCTAGTGGCATGAAATGGTAAATACACCCTCTGATAGCTACTCACACTTGCCCCTACAGTAAAGTATGTGCTGGATGCGCCCATAAATGAATTGTACCTGCAGCTCCTGTAGAAGAGCGCAAGATAGGGGAGCACTAAGCGCTACTTATGTAGTTCATCTGTGCTGTTTATCTAGGTATGTCCTATAAACCTGGCTCCTAATCAGCCATGTTATTGAGGCTGCTTTCACTGTACACTGAGCCCAGTATGTCAGAACTCTACACATATTTAGTTTTACTAACACATTTCCATATTGCTCTCCCATAGTGTGCAATCAAACATGTGTCTCTCTAAATATATAAATAAAAAATGTGGCAGTTTTGAATAAAAAAAAGAAAATACTATTTATAAATGGGGCAGTACGGATGGTGTAATGGTTAGCATTACTGCCTCACAGCACTGAGGTCATGGGTTCGATTCCCACCATGGCTCTACCTGTGCGGAGTTTGTATATTCTCCCCGTACTTGCGTGGGTTTCCTCTGGGTTCTCCGGTTTCCTCCCACAATCCAAAAATATACTGGTAGGTCAATTGGATCCCAACAAAAATTAACCCTAGTATGAATGTGTGCCCATGTACATGTGTTAGGGAATATAGATTGTAAGCTCCACTGGGGCAGGGACTGATGTGAATGGCTAAATATTCTCTGTAAAGCGCTGCGGAATATGTGTGCGCTATATAAATAACTGGTAATAATAATAATAATAATAATAATAATATAACAAACCACCATTGATTGTATTGTATATAGCAGGGATGGGGAACCTTCAGCCCTTCAGCTGTTGTTGAACTACATATGCCAGCATGCCCTGCAACAGTTTTCGCATGGCCAAATAGCAAGGCATGCTGGTATGTGTAGTTCAACAACAGCTGGAGGGCCGAAGGTTCCCCATCCCTGGTATATAGCAAAGGCCTACATCATACATTTAATTGCACATTGAGAGGAGTTTTCTCATAGGCTGAGTTTGCACTCGCTGTTGTCTGGTGTTACATTTGGAAATTCCCCCTGAAATGTATTGTTTTATAGAACAATAGTTTTATTTATTTTGTTACCAATTTATTTCTTTTCGAGCCAAAAGCAAGGTCACATCATGCTGTCGGCTACGTGTGACTTTGATTTTTAGGCAGTTGGGGGGAGATTTATCAATGCTGGGAGAGAAATAAAGTACTGGCCAATCAGCTCCTAACTGTAATTTTTCAAACACAGCCTGTGAAATGACAGCTAGGAGCTGAATGGTTGGTACTTTATCTATCTAGAAGAAAACAAAAATTGCAGAGGCACACACAATAGTACCAAGTACTACTAATCAGAATAATTGTAATAAACTCTATCTAACATGGAGGAAAGTGGAGTTTCTTAGCATAATTTTTTGCCCAAATATATGGACCCACCAACCAATGACCAGGTGACCTCATCTGGTGGGTCCATAACACTAAGGTTCAAGTCCATGGCACGTATTATAGAGTGTGCATCTGCATTTTTTTTTCTTCTGTATAGAGCTACAATTCTCAACGTGTTGGCACCTCTCATTATGCTTGGAATTAGGGTGTGCAGTCCAAGGCGGCCGCCCCCCATCCCCCCCATATACTTTTTCTATCTCCAAGCTTTGTTACATCTTCCCCAGGGAATCTAATTCTGTATCCGGTCTCTAGGTCGACCACACTTAGGTCGACAATCACTAGGTCAACCACTATTGGTCGACATTGTTTTTAGGTCGACGTCACTAGGTTGACATGAGTTTTTCACTTTTTTTCTCAGTTTTTTACTTTTTCATACTTTACGATCCACATGGGCTACAATTGGGAACGGTAACCTGTGCCGAGCGCAGCGGAGCGAGGCACCGTGCCGGAAGCCGCGAGCCATGTGAGGGAACACGGTGCACTAATTGGTGTTCACGGTCACTCTATGAAGCAAACAACACAAATAAAAAAAAAAAAAAAACTCATGTCGACCTTTTGTCATGTCAACCTTGCTCATATCAACCTAATGCTCGTGTCAACCTATTTTGGGTGTCGACTTAGTTACTGTCGACCAATAGTGGTCGGCCTAGACACTGTCGACCTAAGTGTGGTTGACCCAATGAACCACACCTGTCTAATTCCAGTGCCACAAAATATCTTTACTTGTATTGTCTTCTATAGGTTGATCTGTTCTAATCTGGGACATTTTATACTCACAGTGCCAGAATTTTTTTTTTTTAATGAAGCATTAAAAGAGAGAAATTCCTTGTTAAATGATTGATGCCTAAATTCTCAACCAAAACCATTTGCATTCGGCACACAAACCTAATAACGTCCGAAATGTCACCATGTTAGTGTTCCAGTTTAGATCATTTTCAACCTGTACTATTGATTATATATATATTTTTTTTTTCTGATGGGGATTTCTAACATGGTGTTGGTATCTGAATTCATTTTCTTTTAATCTTTCTGTCTCATTTACTGCTCTTTCCCTGGAGAAGAAGGGGTCCACACTGAAGAACTGGACAGTGAACTAGGTAAATAGTCACTATCTATTTATAATGATTTTTATTTATTTTTTTACTTCTGCAAAAATGATTTTCTTCTGTTTATGCTCCTAAACCAAGTTTAAAATGATCTGTCCTTTTACATACATGCGTGTAGTGATTAGCAGTTATCTTTCGCTTCGATGCAATGACGGTCTGTGCCACGTTTTTGGAGGCAATGGTATTTAAGGGAGATCAAAGCATCATGTGACCATGCATCTAAATTCTACCTTTTGTCACGTTTGTGCATTTTGTCGTTTGTCTCATTTTGTGATCATTTGGAGGCATTTCTTACTAAAAGGCCAAATGAGTTTGCAAATGATCTCATAGCACAGGTGTTGCACAGATTTATTTTAAAATAAGACGAGGATTGCAAATGTTTGTGTTATAATAAAGAAAACATCTGACTGGTTCCACAGACAACACCATGTATCCTCCTTATATATCAGTTTTCATATATAACGCTACAGTAATTGTGTCCCTCGGCGCCACCTACAGGATTAACAACATTGTAACACTGAGGACTTACTGAAACACCTTTAATGATCTCCGCAGAATGCAGACACTTCACTTAGTAAGGTTGAGTATTTTCCAGGGTCATTCAAATAAATTATTTTGTTTTGAAATGATGTTTGCAGTGTTCAAAGAGGTTTTAATGCAGAAGTCAAATGTAGATTCAGGTTGTTGTTTTTTTGAGACTTCTGTTCCAGTCTTTTATCTTTAATTGGCTAAAATTGCTGCCCAATTTCTCATAAGGCATAAGTTGTCTGTAAGCTTATGTGAAGGTTTTTGAGGAGAGTCGCTGATGGGCCCTACACATTACCCGACCTGCCGCTGAGCTGCCCTACGGCCGGCGGGCGAACCGGCGGCGGGGGGGAGTGAAGTTTCTTCACTCCACCCGGCTCCAAAACAGTGCATGCTAATATGGACGAGATTGTCCATATTGGCCTGCATGCATAAGCGACCGGGCACCATTCATTGTCGGTGCCTACACACTTAACAATATGAACGAGTTCTCGTTCATTAATGAACGAGAACGTTCATATCATTTAGTGAAATCTATAAGTGTGTAGGGCCCATAACTCTTGTTTCTATCCACTACCCTCCTTGCAAGTATGGGCTAACATGCTTAAAATGCCAATTAGTATAGCTTACTGGGGAAAGCAGGTGGCTTCCTAACGGACGGGATCCCGGCGGTCGATATACCGACGCAAGGATCCTGAAGGAGGATGCAATCCCGGCTTCTAGATACAGAAGCCGTATGGGATACCGACATCACAATATCGACAGCCGACATCACAATCGTCCTGACAGCTGGACACACTGGCATCCTGCCGGGGTGGGGGGTAGGTTAAGACAGGAGAAGGGGGGTTAAGGTTAGGGGGCAGGGCCGGGAAGGTTAGGGTTATGGACCAGGGAGGGAGGGTTAGGCACTTAGAAGGGGAGGGTTAGGTTTAGGCAGCGGGGAAGGGAGGGTTGGGGTTAGGCACCACCCGGGAGGGTTATGGTTAGGCACCACCAGGAAGGGTTAGGTTTAGGCACCCACAAGGGAGGGTTAGGGTACTTTAGAAGGTGCTGGTGGGATGCTGACCGTGGCATCCCGTCCGTCGGGATATCGTACTGTACCCCTAACTCTTGCTCAACCCGTGGCTTTTCAAAATGTGCTATCATGCATTTTTTACCACACCCAACTGCGTTGTACTTGCAAGATCTACAGCAAGCACTCACACATCCATACCAAACACAAACCTCTGAGACAGTAATTTGGTAAACCGAAGAATATCAACTTTACAATAGGCCTAAGTCAGACAACTGAGGCACATACAATATCATTGACAAAAACGTGCCACTTGCAGTGGGGCCTAGATGAGAGAGACGCACCACACAAACACATCATTACACCCTTTAAGACAATATATAGACATCATTTCTAATGTATGATGGTGGGGTGTTTACAGTGGACAGCACAATAGCACAAAATGAGTAAAACTTATCGAAATAAATGAATATAAATTAAGACATCTTATTTCATTTGAAGGTTTGATGGTCACTGGGGATATTAATGTGTCATTATGGAGGTAGAAAGAAAATGAGGAAAGGTTGGTCATTCTTACAGAGATGTGGGTGGTGACCCTAGTTTGAGGTCACAGTTTTCCTGTATGTTTGAGAAATATGTTACTGCTTGCTGAATAAATTGGTTTAATAAGAATATTTAGTACAGTCTAAGTATAGAGATCTGTGAATTAGTAATATTTTCCTTCTTCAAGTCGATAGAGCATAAGTGATACAGGTTACATGCAGAGAACTAAGAGAGAGAATAAAACCTAATTGCACTTTATGAGGTTCCCTTCTGGAGCGGAGCCTACACAGTGTGTTTTGTCTGATTACACTACACACCACCTGACTCAGGAAATGCACAGTGTCTCCAAACAACACAAATTCAGTCTGCTGGCTCCCAAGCAAATGAATCCTCTGCCGTAATATAAAAACAGTTTTTCTGTAATTAATGCAAATATTAGGTCTATTAGATTTCCGCTTTCTTCTGCAGCTCTGACATGTTTTTGCTACAGCCGTACATATGTGATATAGGATTTTAGTAAATAATACAGATTTTGCTTGGATGCAGAAAACAAACATAAGTCAGGAAGCGTCTATTTTTGTAAGATGTCATTTTATTCAACTATTATGGTTTGGTCTTAGAAAAGCAATTCTCACTTATTGGAGTACCGAAATGTACCAAAACCCCCTTTTTTTTCTCCCAAGTAGAACGATGTTGAATTCTATACCACTATAGTGCATGTGGTTCCCCCCAATTGTTTTGCAACCACAGGCCCCGCACTTTGCGACATTTCCAAAAATACGGCCCTGCATATGCTTTTTACAATTTTTTTTAATTTCCCTCTAATTTTTATTCTTTTTTTACACTACTTTATTAATGTTTATTTCTCTTACGTCCTAGAGGATGCTGGGGTCCATTTTAGAACCATGGGGTATAGACGGTTCCTCAGGAGCCTTCGGCACATTAAGACTTTTCAACAGTGTGAACTGGCTCCTCCCTCTATGCCCCTCATCCAGACCTCAGTTTAGAAAATGTGCCCGGGAGACAGGATGCACACTAGTGAAGCTCTACAGAGTTCTGCTGGAAAAGACTTTGTTAGGTTTTTTATTTTACAGGGAAGCTGCTGGCAACAGCTTCCCTGCTTCGTGGGGCTTAGGGGGGGAAGTAGGAACCAACTTCTCAATTAGTTCAATGGCTCTGCTTCCGCTGACAGGACACCATTAGCTCCTGAAGGGTACTGAGCACAGCCCTTGCCTGGCTGCTGCTCACTCCCACAGCACTGCCGCCACCCCCTAACAAAGCCAGAAGTCAGAAGGCTGGTGACTTATTTACCGTAGGCCTGCAGAGAGGGGCCCTCCGGTCATCATGGCGGCATAAAGGTACCAGCGCAGCGCGTGACGCTGCGCAGCATGTCTCTCAGCACAAGGGTGCAGAGCGCGCGGGGAGGGTGGCGCGCTCTGTGGGACATGATAAAAATCCTTACTCTCACTGGTATAGCAGTACATACATAGCAGCCGCTGATGTACATACCCCTGCCAGTATAAATAATTCACTCACTGAGGTAGAATCGCACCATTTCAAGGGGGCGGGGCTTCTCCTCAGATTTGCCAAAACACTCAGTGGGCGCCATTTTCTCCTGCAGAAACGCCAGAGTGCTGATCCTGAACGCTGCTTCTCCTCATACATCGCTGATACGAGTACCAGGGTGTTATAGAGGGGGAGGGGAGTGCATATTAGGTCTGCAGACTTAATATTGGAAAAAGCGCTGTTGTTGTGTATATTTTATACAATTACATCTAGGGCGCGGGGTGTGGACTGGCAAATCCCCCTGTGTCCCTCTGACAGACTTTGGTGCGAGTCTGTCCCCAGTAGCTCCCCTGTGTGAGAGTGGTGTGTGTGTACAAGTGTGTACCATGTCAGGAGAAAGCTCTTCCCTAGAGGAACCCATTTTAGATGCACAAGAGAGTAATGAGCCTGTGTGGGTGAGAAAGTTGCAGAGTAATATGTCTAAGCTTGCAAAGAAATTCTCTGAGTCTGAACAACAGACAAAGTATTGGAGACAGTCTGTGGAGGATGCACTGTTTGCTGATCCCTCCACGTCATCCACTCGGGACCCTTCTTGTTCCCAGAAAAGGTCTCTGGCGCAGATTATGCAAAGGGACACTGACACAGATTCCGACACTGAGGTCGACACTGGGGATTTGAGAGGGGGAGACCCCAAACTAGCCAAGAGCATTCAGTGTATGATAGTCGCTATAAAAGAGGTGTTAGAGTTTACCGACACAACACCTGCACCTGAGGAAAAATATTATTTTAAATTAAATAAAAAACAGGTGGTGACTTTTCCTCCGTCTAAGGACTTGAATGCATTCTTTGAAGAATCCTGGTCTAACCCAGAAAAGAAGTTTACTATTCCTAGAAGGATACGTGTAGCGTACCCTTTCACTGAGGAAGACAGGCGCAAGTGGGAGTCACTCCCGATGGTAGACACCTCAGTCTCTAGGCTGTCGAAGAAAATCATTTTGCCTGCCCCAGGGTCAGCTTCATTAAAAGAACCTGCTGACCGTAAGTTAGAGACGACTTTAAAGTCTATCTATATAGCTACTGGTACGTTACTCAGGTCCACAATTGCTTCTGCGTGGGTGGGTAACGCAGTGAAAAAATGGTCAGACAACTTGATTGTTAATATAGACACTGTCGATAAAGATGATATGCTTCTAATTCTAAGTCATATCAAAGATTCTGCAGGTTACTTAGTTGAGGCTATGAAGGATGTTGGTTTACTGGGTTCAAGATCCTCCGCTATGGCGATTTCAGCCTGCAGGGCACTGTGGATCCGCCAATGGAATGCTGATGCAGAATCCAAGAGAAATATTGAGGCGCTCCCCTACAATGGTGAGGCCCTCTTTGGAGACAAGCTGGATGCCATGATATCAACTACTACATCTGGCAAATCAGCATTTCTGCCGTCGGCAGCTACACCGGCTAGGAAAGGGTATCACTCATACTATGCAGTCCTTTCGGCCCAACAAGCACAATATAGCAAAGAGTACCCCTTTCTTTGCAGGAAGAGGGCGGGGACGAGGTAGGCGACCTGCAACACCTTCAGGCTCGCAGGAGCAGAAGTCAGCCACTGCTTCTGCTAAAACCACAGCATGACGCTGGGGCTCCCCTGCGGGAGTACCATCGGGTGGGGGCACGTCTACAGTTCTTCAGTCAGGTC